>NW_028274879.1:0-600000 GCF_037043125.1 Eumetopias jubatus
GCATGTCTCACTGCTTGCCGACCAAGGCAAAGAGACAGTGGGGTAGGGGACCGTGTTGTAGAGAGCCTGACTGTTAGGGAGGGTGGAAACACTTGGAGTGTGTGTACGTGAGAGCCTAGGAGACGAGTCCCCTAAGTTACTGGGCGAGAGAAAAGGATTAGTTGCAGCGGCACCTCTCCCACCAGCTCTCAGTATCAGAATGGTAGCACTCCTCCGGCATGTGTGTGTGCAGACCTAAGTGGCAGGCCCCTCCTTGGAAGGCACAACACTGTGGAGAAACCGCGCTTTAGCTCCTGCCGGTCCCTAGCGGAGAGGACGCTATATGGTGTGCGCTGTGCTTGAGAGCCCGGCGATCGGCTTCCCTATGTATAAGCGAGGGAAAGAAAGGCCGGTGCCCGAGACGCCTCTCGGCTCAGCTCTTGTTCCTGGAGCTAGTACCGTTACCCTGGTGTGCTTGCAGGCCGAGGGCCAACCTCCCAATTCGAGGGAACCACACTGTAGAAATTCCTTACTTCGGCCAGACTAGGCCTTCCTGAGGGAGGTAACCCTTTGCAGTGTGAATGCGGGCGAGCACTGCCAGCGAGTCCAAAACCGTTTTACGAGGGAGACTGAGGCCGCGACCGAAGTGAGAACTCAACTCCCCATTTGTTTCCTGAAGCCAGCCCGGCAGCCGCCCCCTTGAGCATGCAAGTCTCACTGTTCGCGTCCCAACGCAAGGAAACAGTAGGCTGGGGGACCGTGTTGTAGAGAGCCTCACTGTTCCGGAGAGTGGAAACACTTCGAGTGCGTGTGCGTGAGAGCCTGGGAGACGAGTGTCCTACGTTACTGGGCGAGAGAAACGAACTCGTGCAGCCGCACCTCTCCCACCAGCTCTCAGTGGCAGAATGCTAGCACTCCTCAGGCATGCGTTCGTGCAGGCCTAAGTATCAGGGCCCTCCCTGGAAGGCACAAAACTGTGGTGAAAGCGCGCTTCAGCTCCGGCCGGTCCCCGGCGGGGAGGACGCGGTAAGGTTTCCTCTGTACTTGAGAGCCCGGCGAACGGCTTCCCTATGTAAAACCGAGAGGGAAAGAAAGGCCGGTGCCTGAGACGCCTCTCGGCTCAGCTCTTGTTCCTGGGGCTAGTACCGTTGCCCCGGTGTGCTTGAAGGACAAAAGCCAACCACCTAACTCGAGGGAATCACACTATAGAGAATCCGGGCTTCGGCTGGACTAGGCCTTCCTGAGGGTGGAAAGCTTCTGCTGAGAGCATGCATGCGAGCACTGCCAGCGAGTCCAAAACCATTTTCCCAGAGAGACTGAGGCCGCGGCAGAAGGGAGAACACAACTGCCCATTTGTTTCCTGAAGCCTGCCCAGCAGCCGACCCCTAGGGCATGCAAGTCTCACGCTCGCTTACCAACGCAATGAAACCGTACTGTAGGGGAACCGTGTATACAGAGCCTCACTGTTGCGCGGAGTGGGAACTCTTGGAGTGCCTGTACATAAGAGCCTGGCTGAAGAGTCCCTTCAGTTCCTGGGCGAGAGAAACGGATTCGTGCAGCCGCACCTCTCCCACCAGCTCTCAGTATCAGAATGGTAGCACTCCTCCGGCCTGTGTGCGTGCAGGCCTAAGTTGCAGGCCCCTCCCTGGAAGGCAGTACACTGTGGAGAAACCGCGCTTTAGCTGCCGCCGTTCCCTAGCGGAGAGGAAGCTGTAGGGTGTGCGATGTGCCTAGAGCCCGGCGAACGTCTTCCCTACGTAAAACCGGGGGAAACAAAGGCCGGTGCCGGAGACGCGTCTCGGCTCAGCTCTTGTTCATGGAGCTAGTATCTTTACCCCGGTGTGCGTGCAGGCCGAAAGCCAAAAACCTCACACGAGGGAAACGCACTGTAGAGAATCGGGCTTCGGCCAGACTAGGCCTTCCTGAGGGTGGAAGCCTTCTGCTGTGTGCATGCGTATGAGCTCGGCCACGGAGTAGAAAACCATTTTCTGAGGGAGACTGAGGCCGCAGTAGAAGGGAGAACAAAGCTCCCCACTTGTTTCCTGCTACTGGCCCTGCGTCCAACCCCTTGTGCATGCATGTCTCACTGCTCCCATACCAACGTAAGAAAAGTAGGGTAGGGGACCGTGTTGTAGAGAGTCTCACTGTTACGGAGGGTGGAAACACTGGGCGTCTGTGTACGTGAGAGCCTGGGAGACGAGTCCCCTAAGTTACTGAGCGAGAGAAAAGGATTAGTTGCAGCAGCACCTCTCCCACCAGCTCTCAGTGGCAGAATGCTAGCACTCCTCAGGCATGTGTGCGTGCAGGCCTAAGTATCAGGCCCCTCCCTGGAAGGCACAAAACTGCGGTGAAAGCGCGCTTCAGCTCCGGCCTGTCCCCGGCGTGGAGGACGCTGTAAGGTTTCCTCTGTACTTGAGAGCCCGGCGAACGGCTTCCCTATGTAAAACCGAGAGGGAAAGAAAGGCCGGTGCCTGAGACGCCTCTCGGCTCAGCTCTTGTTCCTGGGGCTAGTACCGTTGCCCCGGTGTGCTTGAAGGACAAAAGCCAACCACCTAACTCGAGGGAATCACACTATAGAGAATCCGGGCTTCGGCTGGACTAGGCCTTCCTGAGGGTGGAAAGCTTCTGCTGAGAGCATGCATGCGAGCACTGCCAGCGAGTCCAAAACCATTTTCCCAGGGAGACTGAGGCCGCGGCAGAAGGGAGAACACAACTGCCCATTTGTTTCCTGAAGCCAGCCCAGCAGCCGACCCCTAGGGCATGCAAGTCTCACGCTCGCTTACCAACGCAATGAAACCGTACTGTAGGGGAACCTTGTATACAGAGCCTCACTGTTGCGCGGAGTGGGAACTCTTGGAGTGCCTGTACGTAAGAGCCTGGCTGAAGAGTCCCTTCAGTTCCTGGGCGAGAGAAACGGATTCGTGCAGCCGCACCTCTCCCACCAGCTCTCAGTATCAGAATGGTAGCACTCCTCCGGCCTGTGTGCGTGCAGGCCTAAGTTGCAGGCCCCTCCCTGGAAGGCAGTACACTGTGGAGAAACCGCGCTTTAGCTGCGGCCGTTCCCTAGCGGAGAGGAATCTGTAGGGTGTGCGATGTGCCTAGAGCCCGGCGAACGTCTTCCCTACGTAAAACCGGGGGAAACAAAGGCCGGTGCCGGAGACGCGTCTCGGCTCAGCTCTTGTTCCTGGAACTAGCACCTTTACCACGGTGTGCGTGCAGTCCAAAAGCCAAAAACCTCATTGGAGGGAAGCGCACTGTAGAGAAACCGGGCTTCGGGCAGAGTAGGCCTTCCTGAGGGTGGCAGCCTTTTGCTGTGATTATACCTGCTTGCACTGCCAGCGCGTCCAAAACCATTTTCTGAGGGAGACTGAGGCCACGGCAGAAGGGAGAACACAACTCCCCACTTCTTTCCTGAAGGCGGTCCTGCGACCGTCCCCTTGAGCATGCATGTCTTTTTTTTTAATTTTTTATTGTTATGTTAATCACCATATATTACATCATTAGTTTTTGGTGCAGTGTTCCATGATTCATTGTTTGTTCATAACACCCAGTGCTCCATGCAGAACGTGCCCTCCTCAATACCCATCACCAGGCTCACCCCTCCTCCTACCCCCCTCCCCTCTAGAACCCTCAGTTTGTTTCTCAGAGTCCATCATCTCTCATGGTTCGTCTCCCCCTCTGACATACTCCCCTTTTCTTCCTCTCCTGTTATCTTCTTCTTTTTCTTTTTTCTTAAAATATGTTGCGTTATTTGTTTCAGAAGTACAGAACTGTGATTCAACAGTCTTGCACAATTCACAGCGCTCACCGTAGCACATACCCTCCCCAATGTCTATCACCCAGCCACCCCATCCCTCCCACCCCCAACCACTCCAGTAACACTCAGTTTCTTTCCCGAGATGAAGAATTCCTCATATCAGTGAGGTCATATGATACATGTCTTTCTCTGATTGACTTATTTCACTCAGCATAACACCCTCCAGTTCCATCCACGTCGTTGCAAATGGCAAGATCTCATTCCTTTTGATGGCTGCATAATATTCCATTGTGTATATACACCACATCTTCTTTATCCATTCATCTGTCGATGGGCATCTTGGCTCTTTCCACCGTTTGGCTATGGTGGACATTGCTGCTATAAACATTGGGGTACACGTACCCCTTCGGGTCCCTACATTTGTATCTTTGTGGTAAATACCCAGTAGTGCAACTGCTGGATCGAACGGTAGCTCTAATTTCAACTGTTTGAGGAAACTCCATACTGTTTTCCAGAGGGGTTGCACTAGCTTGCATTCCCACCAACAGTGTAGGAGGGTTCCCCTTTCTCCACATCCCCGCCAACATCTGTCGTTCCCTGACTTGTTAATTTCAGCCATTCTGACGGGTGTGAGGTGGTATCTCATGGAGGTTTTGATTTGGATTTCCCTGATGCCGAGCGATGTGGAGCACTTTTTCATGTGCCTGTTGGCCATTTGGATGTCTTCTTTGGAGACATGTCTGTTCATGTCTTCTGCCCATTTCTTGATTGGATTATTTCTTCTTTGGGTGTTGAGTTTGATCAGTTCTTTATAGATTTTGGATAATAGCCCTTTATCTGATAGGTCAGTTGCAAATATTTTCTCCCATTCTGTCGGTTGTCTTTTGGTTTTGTGGACTGTTTCTTTTGCTGTGCAAAAGCTTTTTATCTTGATGAAATCCCAAGAGTTCATTTTTGCCCTGGCTTCCCGTGCCTTTGGCGATGTTTCTAGGAAGAAGTTGCTGCGGCTAAGGTCGAAAAGGTTGCTACCTGTGTTCTCCTTTAGGATGTTGATGGACTCCTGTCTCACGTTTAGGTCTTTCAACCGTTTGGAGTCTATTTTTGTGTGTGGTGTAAGGAAATGGTCCAGTTTCATTCTTCTGCATGTGGCTGTCCAATTTTCCCAACACCATTTGTTGAAGAGACTGTCTTTTTGCCATTGGACATTCTTTCCTGCTTTGTCAAAGATAAGTTGACCATAGAGTTGAGGGTCCATTTCTGGGCTCTCGATTCTGTTCCATTGATCGATGTGTCTGTTTTTGTGCCAGTACCATACTGTCTTGATGATGACAGGTTTGTCATAGAGCTGAAAGTCCGGAATTGTGAAGCCGCCAGCTTTGCTTTTCTTTTTCATTAGTCCTCTGGCTATTCTGGGTCTCTTCTGGTTCCATACAAATTTGAGGATTATTTCTTCCATTTCTTTGAGAAAAGTGGATGGTATTTTGATGGGGATTGCATTGAATGTGTAGATTGCTCTAGGTAGCATTGACATCTTCAGAATGTTGATTCTCCCAATCCATGAGCACGGAACGTTGTTCCATTTCTTTGTGTCTTCTTCCATTTCTTTCATGAGTATTTTATAGTTTTCTGAGTACAGATCCTTTGCCTCTTTGGTTAGATTTCTTCCTAGGGATCTAATGGTTTTGGGTGCAATTGTAAATGGGATCGACTCCTTGATTTGTCTCTCTTCTGTCTTGTTGTTGGTGTAGAGGAATGCCACCGATTTCTGTGCACTGATTTTGTATCCTGCTACTTTACTGAATTCCTGTATGAGTTCTAGCAGTTTTGCGGTGGAGTCTTTTGGGTTTTCCACATACAGTATCTTATCATCTGCAAAGAGTGAGAGGTTTGACTTCCTCTTTGCCGTTTTGGATGCCTTTGATTTCTTTTTGTTGTCTGATTGCTGTGGCTAGGACTTCTAATACTACGTTGAATAGCACTGGTGAGAGTGGATATCCCTGCCGCGTTCCTGACTTTATGGGAAAAGCTCTCGGCCTTTCCCCATTGAGAATGATATTCGCTGTCGGTTTTTCATAGATGGCTTTTATGATATTGAGGTATGTACCCTCTATCCCTATACTGTGAAGAGTTTTGATCAAGAAACGATGTTGTACTTTGTCAAATGCTTTTTCTGCATCTATTGAGAGGATCATATGATTCTTGCTCTTTCTTTTGTTAATGTATTGTATCACGTTGATTGATTTGCGGATGTTGAACCAGCCTTGCAGCCCAGGAATAAATCCCACTTGGTCCTGGTGAATAATCCTTTTAATGTACTGTTGGAACCCATTGGCTAGTTTTTTTTGTGTGTGTGTGAGAATTTTTGCTTCCATGTTCATCAAGGATATTGGTCTGTAATTCTCTTTTTTGATGGGGTCTTTGTCTGGTTTGGGGATCAAGGTAATGCTGGCCTCATAAAATGAGTTTGGAAGTTTCCCTTCCATTTCTATTTTTTGGAACAGTTTCAGGAGAATAGGTAGTAATTCTTCTTGAAATGGCTGATAGAATTCCCCTGGGAAGCCATCTGGCCCTGGGCTTTTGTTTCTTGGGAGATTTTTGATGACTGTTTCAATTTCCTTAGTGGTTATAGGTCTGTTCAGGTTTTCTATTTCTTCCTGGTTCAATTTTGGTAGTTGATACATCTCTAGGAATGCACCCATTTCTTCCAGGTTATCTAATTTGCTGGCATAGAGTTGCTCATAATATGTTCTTATCATTGTTTGTATTTCTTTGGTGTTGGTTGTGATCTCTCCTCTTTCCTTCATGATTTTGTTGATTTGGGTCATTTCTCTTTTCTTCTTGATAAGTCTGGCCAGGGGTTTATCAATCTTGTTCATTCTTTCCAAGAACCAGCTCCTAGTTTCGTGGATCTGTTCTACTGTTCTTTTGGTTTCTAGTTCATTGATTTCTGCTCTGATCTTTATCATTTCTCTTCTCCTGCTGGGTTTAGGCTTTATTTGCTGTTCTTTCTCCAGCTCCTTTAGGTGTAGGGTTAGGTTGTGTATTTGAGACCTTTCTTGTTTCTTGAGAAAGGCTTGTATTGCTATATACTTTCCTCTCAGGACTGCCTTTGTTGTATCCCAAAGATTTTGAACCGTTGTGTTTTCATTTTCATTGGTTTCCATGAAATTTTTTAATTCTTCTTTAATTTCCTGGTTGACCCATTCATTCTTTAGTAGGATGCTCTTTAGCCTCCATGTATTTGAGTTCTTTCCGACTTTCCTCTTGTGGTTGAGTTCTAGTTTCAAAGCATTGTGGTCTGAAAATATGCAGGGAATGATCCCAATCTTTTGGTACCGATTGAGACCTGATTTGTGACCTGGGATGTGATCAGTTCTGGAGAATGTTCCATGGGCACTAGAGAAGAATGTGTATTCCTTTGCTTGGGGATGGAATGTTCTGAATATGTCTGTGAAGTCCATTTGGTCCAGTGTGTCATTTAAAGTCTTTATTTCCTTGTTGATCTTTTGCTTAGATGATCTGTCCATTTCAGTCAGGGGGGTGTTAAAGTCCCCCACTATTATTGTATTGTTGTCAATGTGTTTCTTTGCTTTTGTTATTAATTGCCTTATATAATTGGCTGCTCCCATGTTCGGGGCATAGATCTTTACAATTGTTAGATCTTCTTGTTGGATAGACCCTTTAAGTAGGATATAGTGTCCTTCCTCATCGCTTATTACAGTCTTTGTTTTAAAATCTAGTTTGTCTGATAGAAGGATTGCCACCCCAGCTTTCTTTTGGTGTCCATTAGCATGGTAAATGGTTTTCCACCCCCTCACTTTCAATCTGGGGGTGTCTTTGGGTCTAAAATGAGTCTCTTGCAGACAGCATATTGATGGGTCTTGTTTTTTAATCCAATCTGATAGCCTGTGTCTTTTGATTGGGGCATTTACGCCATTTGCATTCAGGGTAACTATTGAAAAGTATGAATTTAGTGCCATTGTATTACCTGTAAGGTGACTGTTAACTCTCTCTTGTCTGTGTTCGTTTCTGCTCTTTGCTGCTTTTAGGTTCTCTCTTTGCTTAGAGGACCCCTCTCAATATTTCTTGGAGGGGTGGTTTTGTGTTTGCAAATTCCTTTAGTTTTTGTTTGTTCTGGAAGCTTTTTATCTCTCCTTCTATTTTCAATGATAGCCTAGCTGGATATAGTATTCTTGGCTGCATATTTTTCTCGTTTAGTGCTCTGAAGATATCTTGCCAGTCCTTTCTGGCCTGCCAGGTCTCTGTGGATAGGTCTGTTGCCAATCTAATGTTTCTACCATTGTAGGTTACATATCTCTTCTCCGGAGCTGCTTTCAGGATTTTCTCTTTGTCTCTGAGACTCGTAAGTTTTACTATTAGATGTCGGGTGTTGACCTATTATTATTGATTTTGAGAGGGGTTCTCTGTGCCTCCTGGATTTTAATGCCTGTTTCCTTCCTCACATTAGGGAAGTTCTCTGTTATAATTTGCTCCAATATACCTTCTGCCCCTCTCTCTCTCTCTTCTTCTTCTGGGATCCCAATTATTCTAATGTTGTTTCGTCTTATCGTATCACTTATCTCTCGAATTCTGCCCTCGTGATCCTGTAGTTGTTTCTCTCTCTTTTTCTCAGCCTCTTTATTTTCCATCATTTGGTCTTCTATATCGCTGATTCTCTCTTCTGCCTCATTTATCCTAGCATTTAGTGCCCCCATTTTTGATTGCACCTCATCAATAGCCTTTTTGATTTCGATTTGGTTAGATTTTAGTTCTTTTATTTCTCCAGAAAGGGTTTCTCTAATAACTTCCACGCTTTTTTCAAGCCCAGCTAGTATCTTTAAAGTCATGATTCTGAACTCTAGGTCCGACATCGTACTAATGTCCGTATTGAGTAGGTCCCTGGCTGACGGTACTACCTCTTGTTCTTTTTGCTGAGGTGATTTCTTTCGTCTTGTCATTTTCTCCAGAGGAGAATAGATGAATGAGAGAACAAAATCCTAACAGGTTTACAACGTCCCCAGCAAATATACTGTATACAAATCAGAAAAGACCTGAAACCAGGGGAAAAGAAAGGGAAAGAAAGAAAAACGAAAGAGAAAAAGAAAAAAAAGGATAAAAACAAAAACAAAACAATACAAAAAAGGCAGAATATGATCAAATATGATCAGGCTAGTGCATAGATCAGTGCCGCACACTAGATTTTGGGCGTATTTTGGTCTGTTAGAAAAAGGTGCCTCCTAAAATTTTAAAGGAAGAAAGACATATATGTACAAAATAATGGTTGATACAATGAAGGGATGGAAGATGACTGTAAAGATGAAAATTATAAAAGATTTTATAAAAGGACTTGGTAAGATAAGTTGTTTGAAAAAAGAAAGAAGATTTAAGAAAAAAAAAAGGAAAAAGGGAGAGAATGTGATCAGGCAGGAGACTAGAACAAAGCCATACACTAGTGATTTAGGGTATATTTTGATCTGTTAGAAGAAACTGTACCTCAAAATTTTAAAGAGAGAACAACTTATATATATATATATATGCCAAAAATAAGGGTAACTACTATGAAGGGATAAAATATGACTCTAAAAATGAAAAATAAAAAATGTTTGTTTTTTTTTTTAAAAAAGGGATTTATAAGATGTTGGTTGAAAAAGGGAAAAAGAAAAAAAAACAGTCAACAAAAATTAACTTTGATGAAATAATGAATCATGGTTAAAAAAAAAAAAAAGCCATGAATCTATGTGCAGTGTTCCCCTAGCGCTGGAGTTCTCCTATTCTCCTTGATCGATCAACTTGGTCTTGCCTTGCTGGCTGTTTGTGCTGATCTTCTGGGGGAGGGGCCTGTTGCTGTGGTTTCCAAATGTCTTTGCCGGAGGCGGAATTGCCCCGCCCTTGTCAGTCCGGGCTAAGGAAGCTGCTCCGCTTTGCTCTCAGGAGCTTTTGTTCCCTGCAAGCTCTCGGTACAGCCTTGGAGGACCAGGGCAGAAATGGTGGCCTCCCAATCTCCCCTCGGAGGAGCTGAGAACCTGGGGCCCCGCTCCTCAGTGTGCCCCCAGAGAAAAGCAGTCACTTCCGTGTCCCCGTTCTCCGGCCGCACTCCGTGCTCACCCGGCCTGTGACCGAGCGTTGCTATCTATGGCACCCGACCCCGCACGGAGTCTCCAAACCCAGCAGATCCCTGCAGTGCGCTCCCGCACCGCTCCTCCCCGGGAAGGAAGGGGAGTCTCCCCGGATCTGCTGCTTGTTGGGTCCCTGCTGGGGGAGCCGTGCTCCGACTGGGCCGCAGATCACAGTTTATGGCAACCCCGAGCTGAGAGCCCACGACTCTGCTCCGTCTCTGCAGCCGGCTTCCCCGCGAGCATGCAAGTCTTACTGCTCGCTTAGCAAGGAAAGAAACAGTAGTGTAGGGGAACCGTGTGTACATAGCCTCACTGTTGCGAGGAGTGGGAACACTTGTTGTGCCTGTGCGTAAGAGCCTGACTGACAATTCCCTTAAGTTACTGGGCGAGAGAAACGGATTCATGCAGCTGCACCTCTCCCACCAGCTCTCAGTATCAGAATGGTAGCACTCCTCCGGCCTGTGTGCCTGCAGGCCTAAGTTTCAGGCCCCTCCCTGGAATACACTACACTGGAGAAACCGCGCTTTAGCTCCCGCCAGTCCCTAGCGGAGAGGAAGCTGTATGGTGTGCGCTGTGCTTGAGAGCCCGGCGAACGTCTTCCCTACGTAAAACCGGGGGAAAGAAATGCCGTTGCCGGAGACGCCTCTCGGCTCACCTCTTTTCCTGGAGCTAGTACCTTTACCCCGGTGCGCGTGCAGGCCCAAAGCCAAAAACCTCACTCGAAGGAACCGCACTGTAGAGAATCCGGGCTTCGGCCAGACTAGGCCTTCCTGAGGGTGGAAGACTTTTGCTATGAGCATGCGTGTGAGCACTGCCAGCGAGTCCAAAACCATTTTCTGAGGGAGACTGAGGCCGCGGCAGAAGGGAGAACAAAACTCCCCACTTGTTTCCTGAAGGCAGCCCAGCAGCCGCCCCCTTGGACATGCAAGTCTCACTGCTCACGTACCAAAGCAAAGAAACAGTACTGTAGGGGAACCTTGTTGTAGGTAGACTCCCTGTTGCGCGAGTGGGAACACTTGGAGTGCCTGTGCGTAAGAGCCTGGCCGAATAGTCCCTTAAGTTCCTGGGCGAGAGAAACGGATTCGTGCAGCCGCAACTCTCCCACCAGCTCTCAGTATCAGAATGGTAGCACTCCTCCGCCCTGTGTGCGTGCAGGCCTAAGAGGCAGGCCCCTCCTTGGAAGGCACAGCACTGTGGAGAACCCGCGTTAGTTCCCGCCAGTCCCTAGCGGAGAGGACGCTGTATGGTGTGCGCTGTGCTTCAGAGCCCGGCGAACGGCTTCCCTATGTAAAAGCGAGGGAAAGAAAGGCCTGTGCCGGAGACACCTCTCGGCTGAGCTCTTGTTCCTGGGGCTAGTATCGTGCTCCGTTGTGCGAGCAGACCAAAAGCCAACCACCTAAATCCAGGGAACTGCACTGTGTTGAATCCAGGCTTCGGGCAGACTAGGCCTTCCTGAGGGTGGAAACCTTTTGCAGTGTGAATGCGGGCGAGCACTGCCAGCGAGTCCAAAACCATTTTGCGAAGGAGACTGAGGCCGCGACAGAAGTGAGAACTCAACTCCCCACTTGTTTCCTGAAGCCAGCCAGGCGGCCGCCCCCTTGAGCATGCATGTCTCACTGCTTGTGGACCAACGCAAAGAAACAGTAGGGTAGGTGACCGTGTTGTACAGAGCCTCACTGTTCCGGAGAGGGGAAACACTTGGAGTGTGTGTGCATGAGACCCTGGGAGACGAGTCCCATACGTTACTGGGCGAGAGAAACGAACTCGTGCAGCCGCACCTCTCCCACCAGCTCTCAGTGGCAGAATGCAAGCACTCCTCAGGCATGTGTGCGAGCAGGCCTAAGTAGCAGGCCCCTCCCTGGAAGGCACAACACTGTGGTGAAAGCGCACGGTAGCTCCCGCCAGGCACCGGCGGGGAGGACGCTGTATGGTGTGCGCTGTGCCTGAGAGCCCGGCGAGCATCTTCCCTATGTAAAACCGGGGGAAAGAAAGGCCAGTGCCGGAGAGGCCTCTCGGCTGAGCTCTTTTCCTGGAGCTAGTACCTTTATCCCGGTGGGCGTGCAGGCCAAAAGCCAAAAACCTCACTCGAGGAAACCGCATTGTAGAGAATCCGGGCTTCGGCCAGACTAGGCCTTCCTCTGGTTGGAAGCCTTTTGCTGTGTGCATGCTTATGAGCTCCGCCCCGGAGTCCAAAACCATTTTCGGAGGGAGACTGAGGCCGCGGCAGAAGGGAGAACACAACTCCCCACTTGTTTCCTGAAGCCAGCCCAGCGGCCGCCCGCTTGGGCATGCAAGTCTCACTGCTCGCGTACCAAGGAAAGAAACAGTAGTGTAGGGGAACCGTGTGTACATAGCCTCACTGTTGCGGGGAGTGGGAACACTTGGAGTGCCTGTGCGTAAGAGCCTGACTGACAATTCCCTTAAGTTACTGTGCAAGGGAAATGGATTCGTGCAGCCGCCCCTCTCCCACCAGCTCTCAGTAGCAGAATGGTAGCACTCCTCCGGCATGTGTGTGTGCAGGCCTAAGTTGCAGGCCCCTCTCTGGAATGCACTACACTGGAGAAACCGCGCTATAGCTCCCGCAAGTCCGTAGCGGAGAGGAAGCTGTATGGTGTGCGCTGTGCTTGAGAGCCCGGCGAACGTCTTCCCTACGTAAAACCGGGAGAAAGAAAGGCCGTTGGCGGAGAAGTCTCTCGGCAAAGCTCTTGTTCCTGGAGCTAGTACCTTTACCCCGGTGTGCGTGCAGGCCAAAACCCAAAAACCTCACTGGAGGGAACCGCACTGTAGAGAATCCGGACTTCGGGCAGACTAGGCCTTCCTGAGGGTGGAAGCCTTCTGCTGTGTGCATGCGTATGAGCTCCACCAGGGAATCTAAAACCATTTCCTGAGGGAGACTGAGGCCGCAGAAGAAGGGAGAACAAAACACCCCACTTGTTTCCTGCTACTGGCCCTGCGTCTAACCCCTTGTGCATGCATGTCTCACTGCTCCCAAACCAACGTAAGAAATGCAGGGTAGGGGACCGTGTTGTAGAGAGTCTCACTGTTACGGAAGGTGGAAACACTGGGAGTGTGTGTACGTGAGAGCCTGGGAGACGAGTCCCCTAAGTTACTGGGCGAGAGAAAAGGATTAGTTGCAGCGGCACCTCTCCAACCAGCTCTCAGTGGCAGAATGCTAGCACTCCTCAGGCATGTGTTCGTGCAGGACTAAGTATCAGGCCCCTCCCTGGAAGGCACATAACTGTGGTGTAATCGCGCTTCAGCTCCGGCCGGTCCCCGGCGGGGAGGACGCTGTAAGGTTTCCTCTGTACTTGAGAGCCCGGCGAACGGCATCCCTATGTAAAACCGAGGGAAAGAAAGGCCGGTGCCTGAGACGCCTCTCGGCTCAGCTCTTGTTCCTGGGGCTAGTACCGTTGCCCCGGTGTGCTTGAAGGACAAAAGCCAACCACCTAACTCGAGGGAATCACACTATAGAGAATCCGGGCTTCGGCTGGACTAGGCCTTCCTGAGGGTGGAAAGCTTCTGCTGAGAGCATGCATGCGAGCACTGCCAGCGAGTCCAAAACCATTTTCCCAGGGAGACTGAGGCCGCGGCAGAAGGGAGAACACAACTGCCCATTTGTTTCCTGAAGCCAGCCCAGCAGCCGACCCCTAGGGCATGCAAGTCTCACGCTCGCTTACCAACGCAATGAAACAGTACTGTAGGGGAACCGTGTATACAGAGCCTCACTGTTGCGCGCAGTGGGAACTCTTGGAGTGCCTGTATGTAAGAGCCTGGCTGAAGAGTCCCTTCAGTTCCTGGGCGAGAGAAACGGATTCGTGCAGCCGCACCTCTCCCACCAGCTCTCAGTATCAGAATGGTAGCACTCCTCCGGCCTGTGTGCGTGCAGGCCTAAGTTGCAGGCCCCTCCCTGGAAGGCAGTACACTGTGGAGAAACCGCGCTTTAGCTGCCGCCGTTCCCTAGCGGAGAGGAAGCTGTAGGGTGTGCGATGTGCCTAGAGCCCGGCGAACGTCTTCCCTACGTAAAACCGGGGGAAACAAAGGCCGGTGCCGGAGACGCGTCTCGGCTCAGCTCTTGTTCATGGAGCTAGTATCTTTACCCCGGTGTGCGTGCAGGCCGAAAGCCAAAAACCTCACACGAGGGAAACGCACTGTAGAGAATCGGGCTTCGGCCAGACTAGGCCTTCCTGAGGGTGGAAGCCTTCTGCTGTGTGCATGCGTATGAGCTCGGCCACGGAGTACAAAACCATTTTCTGAGGGAGACTGAGGCCGCAGTAGAAGGGAGAACAAAGCTCCCCACTTGTTTCCTGCTACTGGCCCTGCGTCCAACCCCTTGTGCATGCATGTCTCACTGCTCCCATACCAACGTAGGAAAAGTAGGGTAGGGGACCGTGTTGTAGAGAGTCTCACTGTTACGGAGGGTGGAAACACTGGGAGTGTGTGTACGTGAGAGCCTGGGAGACGAGTCCCCTAAGTTACTGAGCGAGAGAAAAGGATTAGTTGCAGCGGCACCTCTCCCACCAGCTCTCAGTGGCAGAATGCTAGCACTCCTCAGGCATGTGTGCGTGCAGGCCTAAGTATCAGGCCCCTCCCTGGAAGGCACAAAACTGCGGTGAAAGCGCGCTTCAGCTCCGGCCTGTCCCCGGCGTGGAGGACGCTGTAAGGTTTCCTCTGTACTTGAGAGCCCGGCGAACGGCTTCCCTATGTAAAACCGAGAGGGAAAGAAAGGCCGGTGCCTGAGACGCCTCTCGGCTCAGCTCTTGTTCCTGGGGCTAGTACCGTTGCCCCGGTGTGCTTGAAGGACAAAAGCCAACCACCTAACTCGAGGGAATCACACTATAGAGAATCCGGGCTTCGGCTGGACTAGGCCTTCCTGAGGGTGGAAAGCTTCTGCTGAGAGCATGCATGCGAGCACTGCCAGCGAGTCCAAAACCATTTTCCCAGGGAGACTGAGGCCGCGGCAGAAGGGAGAACACAACTGCCCATTTGTTTCCTGAAGCCAGCCCAGCAGCCGACCCCTAGGGCATGCAAGTCTCACGCTCGCTTACCAACGCAATGAAACAGTACTGTAGGGGAACCGTGTATACAGAGCCTCACTGTTGCGCGCAGTGGGAACTCTTGGAGTGCCTGTACGTAAGAGCCTGGCTGAAGAGTCCCTTCAGTTCCTGGGCGAGAGAAAAGGATTCGTGCAGCCGCACCTCTCCCACCAGCTCTCAGTATCAGAATGGTAGCACTCCTCCGTCCTGTGTGCGTGCAGGCCTAAGTTGCAGGCCCCTCCCTGGAAGGCAGTACACTGTGGAGAAACCGCGCTTTAGCTGCCGCCGTTCCCTAGCGGAGAGGAAGCTGTAGGGTGTGCGATGTGCCTAGAGCCCGGCGAACGTCTTCCCTACGTAAAACCGGGGGAAACAAAGGCCGGTGCCGGAGACGCGTCTCGGCTCAGCTCTTGTTCATGGAGCTAGTATCTTTACCCCGGTGTGCGTGCAGGCCGAAAGCCAAAAACCTCACACGAGGGAAACGCACTGTAGAGAATCGGGCTTCGGCCAGACTAGGCCTTCCTGAGGGTGGAAGCCTTCTGCTGTGTGCATGCGTATGAGCTCGGCCACGGAGTACAAAACCATTTTCTGAGGGAGACTGAGGCAGCAGTAGAAGGGAGAACAAAGGTCCCCACTTGTTTCCTGCTACTGGCCCTGCGTCCAACCCCTTGTGCATGCATGTCTCACTGCTCCCATACCAACGTAAGAAAAGTAGGGTAGGGGACCGTGTTGTAGAGAGTCTCACTGTTACGGAGGGTGGAAACACTGGGAGTGTGTGTACGTGAGAGCCTGGGAGACGAGTCCCCTAAGTTACTGAGCGAGAGAAAAGGATTAGTTGCAGCAGCACCTCTCCCACCAGCTCTCAGTGGCAGAATGCTAGCACTCCTCAGGCATGTGTGCGTGCAGGCCTAAGTATCAGGCCCCTCCCTGGAAGGCACAAAACTGCGGTGAAAGCGCGCTTCAGCTCCGGCCTGTCCCCGGCGTGGAGGACGCTGTAAGGTTTCCTCTGTACTTGAGAGCCCGGCGAACGGCTTCCCTATGTAAAACCGAGAGGGAAAGAAAGGCCGGTGCCTGAGACGCCTCTCGGCTCAGCTCTTGTTCCTGGGGCTAGTACCGTTGCCCCGGTGTGCTTGAAGGACAAAAGCCAACCACCTAACTCGAGGGAATCACACTATAGAGAATCCGGGCTTCGGCTGGACTAGGCCTTCCTGAGGGTGGAAAGCTTCTGCTGAGAGCATGCATGCGAGCACTGCCAGCGAGTCCAAAACCATTTTCCCAGGGAGACTGAGGCCGCGGCAGAAGGGAGAACACAACTGCCCATTTGTTTCCTGAAGCCAGCCCAGCAGCCGACCCCTAGGGCATGCAAGTCTCACGCTCGCTTACCAACGCAATGAAACCGTACTGTAGGGGAACCGTGTATACAGAGCCTCACTGTTGCGCGCAGTGGGAACTCTTGGAGTGCCTGTACGTAAGAGCCTGGCTGAAGAGTCCCTTCAGTTCCTGGGCGAGAGAAACGGATTCGTGCAGCCGCACCTCTCCCACCAGCTCTCAGTATCAGAATGGTAGCACTCCTCCGGCCTGTGTGCGTGCAGGCCTAAGTTGCAGGCCCCTCCCTGGAAGGCAGTACACTGTGGAGAAACCGCGCTTTAGCTGCCGCCGTTCCCTAGCGGAGAGGAAGCTGTAGGGTGTGCGATGTGCCTAGAGCCCGGCGAACGTCTTCCCTAGGTAAAACCGGGGGAAACAAGGGCCGGTGCCGGAGACGCGTCTCGGCTCAGCTCTTGTTCATGGAGCTAGTATCTTTACCCCGGTGTGCGTGCAGGCCGAAAGCCAAAAACCTCACACGAGGGAACCGCACTGTAGAGAATCCAGGCTTCGGCCAGACTAGGCCTTCCTGAGGGTGGAAGCCTTCTGCTGTGTGCATGCGTATGAGCTCCGCCACGGAGTACAAAACCATTTTCTGAGGGAGACTGAGGCCGCGGCAGAAGTGAGAACAAAGCTCCCCACTTGTTTCCTGCTAGTGGCCCTGCGTCCAACCCCTTGTGCATGCACGTCTCACTGCTCCCATACCAACGTAAGAAAAGTAGGGTAGGGGACCGTGTTGCAGAGAGTCTCACTGTTACGGAGGGTGGAAACACTGGGAGTGTGTGTACGTGAGAGCCTGGGAGACGAGTCCCCTAAGTTACTGGGGGAGAGAAAAGGATTAGTTGCAGCGGCACCTCTCCAAACAGCTCTCAGTATTAGAATGATAGCATTCCTCCGGCATGTGTGCGAGCAGGCCTAAGAGGCAGGCCCCTCCTTGGAAGGCACAGCACTGTGGAGAACCCGCGTTAGCTCCCGCCGAACCCTAGCGGAGAGGACGCTGTATGGTGTGCGCTGTGCTTCAGAGCCCGGCGAACGGCTTCCCTATGTAAAAGCGAGGGAAAGAAAGGCCTGTGCCGGAGACACCTCTCGGCTGAGCTCTTGTTCCTGGGCTACTATCGTGCTCCATTGTGCGAGCAGACCAAAAGCCAACCACCTAAATCCAGGGAACTGCACTGTGTGGAATCCAGGCTTCGGCCAGACTAGGCCTTCCTGAGGGTGGAAACCTCTTGCAGTGTGAATGCGGGCGAGCACTGCCAGCGAGTCCAAAACCATTTTGTGAGGAAGACTGAGGCCTCGGCAGAAGTGAGAACTCAACTCCCCACTTTTTTCCTGAAGCCAGCCAGACGGCCGCCCCCTTGAGCATGCATGTCTCACTGCTTGCCGACCAACGCAAAGAGACAGTGGGGTAGGGGACCGTGTTGTAGAGAGCCTGACTGTTAGGGAGGGTGGAAACACTTGGAGTGTGTGTACGTGAGAGCCTAGGAGACGAGTCCCCTAAGTTACTGGGCGAGAGAAAAGGATTAGTTGCAGCGGCACCTCTCCCACCAGCTCTCAGTATCAGAATGGTAGCACTCCTCCGGCATGTGTGTGTGCAGACCTAAGTGGCAGGCCCCTCCTTGGAAGGCACAACACTGTGGAGAAACCGCGCTTTAGCTCCTGCCGGTCCCTAGCGGAGAGGACGCTATATGGTGTGCGCTGTGCTTGAGAGCCCGGCGATCGGCTTCCCTATGTATAAGCGAGGGAAAGAAAGGCCGGTGCCCGAGACGCCTCTCGGCTCAGCTCTTGTTCCTGGAGCTAGTACCGTTACCCTGGTGTGCTTGCAGGCCGAGGGCCAACCTCCCAATTCGAGGGAACCACACTGTAGAAATTCCTTACTTCGGCCAGACTAGGCCTTCCTGAGGGAGGTAACCCTTTGCAGTGTGAATGCGGGCGAGCACTGCCAGCGAGTCCAAAACCGTTTTACGAGGGAGACTGAGGCCGCGACCGAAGTGAGAACTCAACTCCCCATTTGTTTCCTGAAGCCAGCCCGGCAGCCGCCCCCTTGAGCATGCAAGTCTCACTGTTCGCGTCCCAACGCAAGGAAACAGTAGGCTGGGGGACCGTGTTGTAGAGAGCCTCACTGTTCCGGAGAGTGGAAACACTTCGAGTGCGTGTGCGTGAGAGCCTGGGAGACGAGTGTCCTACGTTACTGGGCGAGAGAAACGAACTCGTGCAGCCGCACCTCTCCCACCAGCTCTCAGTGGCAGAATGCTAGCACTCCTCAGGCATGCGTTCGTGCAGGCCTAAGTATCAGGGCCCTCCCTGGAAGGCACAAAACTGTGGTGAAAGCGCGCTTCAGCTCCGGCCGGTCCCCGGCGGGGAGGACGCGGTAAGGTTTCCTCTGTACTTGAGAGCCCGGCGAACGGCATCCCTATGTAAAACCGAGGGAAAGAAAGGCCGGTGCCTGAGACGCCTCTCGGCTCAGCTCTTGTTCCTGGGGCTAGTACCGTTGCCCCGGTGTGCTTGAAGGACAAAAGCCAACCACCTAACTCGAGGGAATCACACTATAGAGAATCCGGGCTTCGGCTGGACTAGGCCTTCCTGAGGGTGGAAAGCTTCTGCTGAGAGCATGCATGCGAGCACTGCCAGCGAGTCCAAAACCATTTTCCCAGGGAGACTGAGGCCACGGCAGAAGGGAGAACACAACTGCCCATTTGTTTCCTGAAGCCTGCCCAGCAGCCGACCCCTAGGGCATGCAAGTCTCACGCTCGCTTACCAACGCAATGAAACCGTACTGTAGGGGAACCGTGTATACAGAGCCTCACTGTTGCGCGGAGTGGGAACTCTTGGAGTGCCTGTACATAAGAGCCTGGCTGAAGAGTCCCTTCAGTTCCTGGGCGAGAGAAACGGATTCGTGCAGCCGCACCTCTCCCACCAGCTCTCAGTATCAGAATGGTAGCACTCCTCCGGCCTGTGTGCGTGCAGGCCTAAGTTGCAGGCCCCTCCCTGGAAGGCAGTACACTGTGGAGAAACCGCGCTTTAGCTGCCGCCGTTCCCTAGCGGAGAGGAAGCTGTAGGGTGTGCGATGTGCCTAGAGCCCGGCGAACGTCTTCCCTACGTAAAACCGGGGGAAACAAAGGCCGGTGCCGGAGACGCGTCTCGGCTCAGCTCTTGTTCATGGAGCTAGTATCTTTACCCCGGTGTGCGTGCAGGCCGAAAGCCAAAAACCTCACACGAGGGAAACGCACTGTAGAGAATCGGGCTTCGGCCAGACTAGGCCTTCCTGAGGGTGGAAGCCTTCTGCTGTGTGCATGCGTATGAGCTCGGCCACGGAGTAGAAAACCATTTTCTGAGGGAGACTGAGGCCGCAGTAGAAGGGAGAACAAAGCTCCCCACTTGTTTCCTGCTACTGGCCCTGCGTCCAACCCCTTGTGCATGCATGTCTCACTGCTCCCATACCAACGTAAGAAAAGTAGGGTAGGGGACCGTGTTGTAGAGAGTCTCACTGTTACGGAGGGTGGAAACACTGGGCGTGTGTGTACGTGAGAGCCTGGGAGACGAGTCCCCTAAGTTACTGAGCGAGAGAAAAGGATTAGTTGCAGCAGCACCTCTCCCACCAGCTCTCAGTGGCAGAATGCTAGCACTCCTCAGGCATGTGTGCGTGCAGGCCTAAGTATCAGGCCCCTCCCTGGAAGGCACAAAACTGCGGTGAAAGCGCGCTTCAGCTCCGGCCTGTCCCCGGCGTGGAGGACGCTGTAAGGTTTCCTCTGTACTTGAGAGCCCGGCGAACGGCTTCCCTATGTAAAACCGAGAGGGAAAGAAAGGCC
The DNA here is from genome assembly GCF_037043125.1 of Eumetopias jubatus. Lineage (NCBI taxonomy): Eukaryota > Metazoa > Chordata > Mammalia > Carnivora > Otariidae > Eumetopias > Eumetopias jubatus. The sequence goes on from NW_028274879.1 coordinate 20,051, forward strand.
GGTGCCTGAGACGCCTCTCGGCTCAGCTCTTGTTCCTGGGGCTAGTACCGTTGCCCCGGTGTGCTTGAAGGACAAAAGCCAACCACCTAACTCGAGGGAATCACACTATAGAGAATCCGGGCTTCGGCTGGACTAGGCCTTCCTGAGGGTGGAAAGCTTCTGCTGAGAGCATGCATGCGAGCACTGCCAGCGAGTCCAAAACCATTTTCCCAGGGAGACTGAGGCCGCGGCAGAAGGGAGAACACAACTGCCCATTTGTTTCCTGAAGCCAGCCCAGCAGCCGACCCCTAGGGCATGCAAGTCTCACGCTCGCTTACCAACGCAATGAAACCGTACTGTAGGGGAACCTTGTATTCAGAGCCTCACTGTTGCGCGGAGTGGGAACTCTTGGAGTGCCTGTACGTAAGAGCCTGGCTGAAGAGTCCCTTCAGTTCCTGGGCGAGAGAAACGGATTCGTGCAGCCGCACCTCTCCCACCAGCTCTCAGTATCAGAATGGTAGCACTCCTCCGGCCTGTGTGCGTGCAGGCCTAAGTTGCAGGCCCCTCCCTGGAAGGCAGTACACTGTGGAGAAACCGCGCTTTAGCTGCGGCCGTTCCCTAGCGGAGAGGAAGCTGTAGGGTGTGCGATGTGCCTAGAGCCCGGCGAACGTCTTCCCTACGTAAAACCGGGGGAAACAAAGGCCGGTGCCGGAGACGCGTCTCGGCTCAGCTCTTGTTCCTGGAACTAGCACCTTTACCACGGTGTGCGTGCAGTCCAAAAGCCAAAAACCTCATTGGAGGGAAGCGCACTGTAGAGAAACCGGGCTTCGGGCAGAGTAGGCCTTCCTGAGGGTGGCAGCCTTTTGCTGTGATTATACCTGCTTGCACTGCCAGCGCGTCCAAAACCATTTTCTGAGGGAGACTGAGGCCACGGCAGAAGGGAGAACACAACTCCCCACTTCTTTCCTGAAGGCGGTCCTGCGACCGTCCCCTTGAGCATGCATGTCTTTTTTTTTAATTTTTTATTGTTATGTTAATCACCATATATTACATCATTAGTTTTTGGTGCAGTGTTCCATGATTCATTGTTTGTTCATAACACCCAGTGCTCCATGCAGAACGTGCCCTCCTCAATACCCATCACCAGGCTCACCCCTCCTCCTACCCCCCTCCCCTCTAGAACCCTCAGTTTGTTTCTCAGAGTCCATCATCTCTCATGGTTCGTCTCCCCCTCTGACATACTCCCCTTTTCTTCCTCTCCTGTTATCTTCTTCTTTTTCTTTTTTCTTAAAATATGTTGCGTTATTTGTTTCAGAAGTACAGAACTGTGATTCAACAGTCTGGCACAATTCACAGCGCTCACCGTAGCACATACCCTCCCCAATGTCTATCACCCAGCCACCCCATCCCTCCCACCCCCAACCACTCCAGTAACACTCAGTTTCTTTCCCGAGATGAAGAATTCCTCATATCAGTGAGGTCATATGATACATGTCTTTCTCTGATTGACTTATTTCACTCAGCATAACACCCTCCAGTTCCATCCACGTCGTTGCAAATGGCAAGATCTCATTCCTTTTGATGGCTGCATAATATTCCATTGTGTATATACACCACATCTTCTTTATCCATTCATCTGTCGATGGGCATCTTGGCTCTTTCCACCGTTTGGCTATGGTGGACATTGCTGCTATAAACATTGGGGTACACGTACCCCTTCGGGTCCCTACATTTGTATCTTTGTGGTAAATACCCAGTAGTGCAACTGCTGGATCGAACGGTAGCTCTAATTTCAACTGTTTGAGGAAACTCCATACTGTTTTCCAGAGGGGTTGCACTAGCTTGCATTCCCACCAACAGTGTAGGAGGGTTCCCCTTTCTCCACATCCCCGCCAACATCTGTCGTTCCCTGACTTGTTAATTTCAGCCATTCTGACGGGTGTGAGGTGGTATCTCATGGAGGTTTTGATTTGGATTTCCCTGATGCCGAGCGATGTGGAGCACTTTTTCATGTGCCTGTTGGCCATTTGGATGTCTTCTTTGGAGACATGTCTGTTCATGTCTTCTGCCCATTTCTTGATTGGATTATTTCTTCTTTGGGTGTTGAGTTTGATCAGTTCTTTATAGATTTTGGATAATAGCCCTTTATCTGATAGGTCAGTTGCAAATATTTTCTCCCATTCTGTCGGTTGTCTTTTGGTTTTGTGGACTGTTTCTTTTGCTGTGCAAAAGCTTTTTATCTTGATGAAATCCCAAGAGTTCATTTTTGCCCTGGCTTCCCGTGCCTTTGGCGATGTTTCTAGGAAGAAGTTGCTGCGGCTAAGGACGAAAAGGTTGCTACCTGTGTTCTCCTTTAGGATTTTGATGGACTCCTGTCTCACGTTTAGGTCTTTCAACCGTTTGGAGTCTATTTTTGTGTGTGGTGTAAGGAAATGGTCCAGTTTCATTCTTCTGCATGTGGCTGTCCAATTTTCCCAACACCATTTGTTGAAGAGACTGTCTTTTTGCCATTGGACATTCTTTCCTGCTTTGTCAAAGATAAGTTGACCATAGAGTTGAGGGTCCATTTCTGGGCTCTCGATTCTGTTCCATTGATCGATGTGTCTGTTTTTGTGCCAGTACCATACTGTCTTGATGATGACAGGTTTGTCATAGAGCTGAAAGTCCGGAATTGTGAAGCCGCCAGCTTTGCTTTTCTTTTTCATTAGTCCTCTGGCTATTCTGGGTCTCTTCTGGTTCCATACAAATTTGAGGATTATTTCTTCCATTTCTTTGAGAAAAGTGGATGGTATTTTGATGGGGATTGCATTGAATGTGTAGATTGCTCTAGGTAGCATTGACATCTTCAGAATGTTGATTCTCCCAATCCATGAGCACGGAACGTTGTTCCATTTCTTTGTGTCTTCTTCCATTTCTTTCATGAGTATTTTATAGTTTTCTGAGTACAGATCCTTTGCCTCTTTGGTTAGATTTCTTCCTAGGGATCTAATGGTTTTGGGTGCAATTGTAAATGGGATCGACTCCTTGATTTGTCTCTCTTCTGTCTTGTTGTTGGTGTAGAGGAATGCCACCGATTTCTGTGCACTGATTTTGTATCCTGCTACTTTACTGAATTCCTGTATGAGTTCTAGCAGTTTTGCGGTGGAGTCTTTTGGGTTTTCCACATACAGTATCTTATCATCTGCAAAGAGTGAGAGGTTTGACTTCCTCTTTGCCGTTTTGGATGCCTTTGATTTCTTTTTGTTGTCTGATTGCTGTGGCTAGGACTTCTAATACTACGTTGAATAGCAGTGGTGAGAGTGGACATCCCTGCCGCGTTCCTGACTTTATGGGAAAAGCTCTCGGCCTTTCCCCATTGAGAATGATATTCGCTGTCGGTTTTTCATAGATGGCTTTTATGATATTGAAGTATGTACCCTCTATCCCTATACTGTGAAGAGTTTTGATCAAGAAACGATGTTGTACTTTGTCAAATGCTTTTTCTGCATCTATTGAGAGGATCATATGATTCTTGCTCTTTCTTTTGTTAATGTATTGTATCACGTTGATTGATTTGCGGATGTTGAACCAGCCTTGCAGCCCAGGAATAAATCCCACTTGGTCCTGGTGAATAATCCTTTTAATGTACTGTTGGAACCCATTGGCTAGTTTTTTTTTTTTTGTGAGAATTTTTGCTTCCATGTTCATCAAGGATATTGGTCTGTAATTCTCTTTTTTGATGGGGTCTTTGTCTGGTTTTGGGATCAAGGTAATGCTGGCCTCATAAAATGAGTTTGGAAGTTTCCCTTCCATTTCTATTTTTTGGAACAGTTTCAGGAGAATAGGTATTAATTCTTCTTGAAATGGCTGATAGAATTCCCCTGGGAAGCCATCTGGCCCTGGGCTTTTGTTTCTTGGGAGATTTTTGATGACTGTTTCAATTTCCTTAGTGGTTATAGGTCTGTTCAGGTTTTCTATTTCTTCCTGGTTCAATTTTGGTAGTTGATACATCTCTAGGAATGCACCCATTTCTTCCAGGTTATCTAATTTGCTGGCATAGAGTTGCTCATAATATGTTCTTATCATTGTTTGTATTTCTTTGGTGTTGGTTGTGATCTCTCCTCTTTCCTTCATGATTTTGTTGATTTGGGTCATTTCTCTTTTCTTCTTGATAAGTCTGGCCAGGGGTTTATCAATCTTGTTCATTCTTTCCAAGAACCAGCTCCTAGTTTCGTGGATCTGTTCTACTGTTCTTTTGGTTTCTAGTTCATTGATTTCTGCTCTGATCTTTATGATTTCTCTTCTCCTGCTGGGTTTAGGCTTTATTTGCTGTTCTTTCTCCAGCTCCTTTAGGTGTAGGGTTAGGTTGTGTATTTGAGACCTTTCTTGTTTCTTGAGAAAGGCTTGTATTGCTATATACTTTCCTCTCAGGACTGCCTTTGTTGTATCCCAAAGATTTTGAACCGTTGTGTTTTCATTTTCATTGGTTTCCATGAAATTTTTTAATTCTTCTTTAATTTCCTGGTTGACCCATTCATTCTTTAGTAGGATGCTCTTTAGCCTCCATGTATTTGAGTTCTTTCCGACTTTCCTCTTGTGGTTGAGTTGTAGTTTCAAAGCATTGTGGTCTGAAAATATGCAGGGAATGATCCCAATCTTTTGGTACCGATTGAGACCTGATTTGTGACCTGGGATGTGATCAGTTCTGGAGAATGTTCCATGGGCACTAGAGAAGAATGTGTATTCCTTTGCTTGGGGATGGAATGTTCTGAATATGTCTGTGAAGTCCATTTGGTCCAGTGTGTCATTTAAAGTCTTTATTTCCTTGTTGATCTTTTGCTTAGATGATCTGTCCATTTCAGTCAGGGGGGTGTTAAAGTCCCCCACTATTATTGTATTGTTGTCAATGTGTTTCTTTGCTTTTGTTATTAATTGCCTTATATAATTGGCTGCTCCCATGTTCGGGGCATAGATCTTTACAATTGTTAGATCTTCTTGTTGGATAGACCCTTTAAGTAGGATATAGTGTCCTTCGTCATCTCTTATTACAGTCTTTGTTTTAAAATCTAGTTTGTCTGATAGAAGGATTGCCACCCCAGCTTTCTTTTGGTGTCCATTAGCATGGTAAATGGTTTTCCACCCCCTCACTTTTAATGTGGGGGTGTCTTTGGCTCTAAAATGAGTCTCTTGCAGACAGCATATTGATGGGTCTGGTTTTTTTTTTAATTTTTTATTGTTATGTTAATCACCATATATTGCATCATTAGTTTTTGGTGCAGTGTTCCATGATTCATTGTTTGTTCATAACACCCAGTGCTCCATGCAGAACGTGCCCTCCTCAATACCCATCACCAGGCTCACCCCTCCTCCTACCCCCCTCCCCCCTAGAACCCTCAGTTTGTTTCTCAGAGTCCATCATCTCTCATGGTTCGTCTCCCCCTCTGACATACTCCCCTTTTCTTCCTCTCCTGTTATCTTCTTCTTTTCCTTTTTTCTTAAAATATGTTGCGTTATTTCTTTCAGAAGTACAGAACTGTGATTCAACAGTCTGGCACAATTCACAGCGCTCACCGTAGCACATACCCTCCCCAATGTCTATCACCCAGCCACCCCATCCCTCCCACCCCCAACCACTCCAGTAACACTCAGTTTCTTTCCCGAGATGAAGAATTCCTCATATCAGTGAGGTCATATGATACATGTCTTTCTCTGATTGACTTATTTCACTCAGCATAACACCCTCCAGTTCCATCCACGTTGTTGCAAATGGCAAGATCTCATTCCTTTTGATGGCTGCATAATATTCCATTGTGTATATACACCACATCTTCTTTATCCATTCATCTGTCGATGGGCATCTTGGCTCTTTCCACCGTTTGGCTATGGTGGACATTGCTGCTATAAACATTGGGGTACACGTACCCCTTCGGGTCCCTACATTTGTATCTTTGTGGTAAATACCCAGTAGTGCAATTGCTGGATCGAACGGTAGCTCTAATTTCAACTGTTTGAGGAACCTCCATATTGTTTTCCAGAGGGGTTGCACTAGCTTGCATTCCCACCAACAGTGTAGGAGGGTTCCCCTTTCTCCACATCCCCGCCAACATCTGTCGTTCCCTGACTTGTTAATTTCAGCCATTCTGACGGGTGTGAGGTGGTATCTCATGGAGGTTTTGATTTGGATTTCCCTGATGCCGAGCGATGTGGAGCACTTTTTCATGTGCCTGTTGGCCATTTGGATGTCTTCTTTGGAGACATGTCTGTTCATGTCTTCTGCCCATTTCTTGATTGGATTATTTCTTCTTTGGGTGTTGAGTTTGATCAGTTCTTTATAGATTTTGGATACTAGCCCTTTATCTGATAGGTCAGTTGCAAATATTTTCTCCCATTCTGTCGGTTGTCTTTTGGTTTTGTGGACTGTTTCTTTTGCTGTGCAAAAGCTTTTTATCTTGATGAAATCCCAAGAGTTCATTTTTGCCCTGGCTTCCCGTGCCTTTGGCGATGTTTCTAGGAAGAAGTTGCTGCGGCTAAGGTCGAAAATGTTGCTACCTGTGTTCTCCTTTAGGATTTTGATGGACTCCTGTGTCACGTTTAGGTCTTTCAACCGTTTGGAGTCTATTTTTGTGTGTGGTGTAAGGAAATGGTCCAGTTTCATTCTTCTGCATGTGGCTGTCCAATTTTCCCAACACCATTTGTTGAAGAGACTGTCTTTTTGCCATTGGACATTCTTTCCTGCTTTGTCAAAGATAAGTTGACCATAGAGTTGAGGGTCCATTTCTGGGCTCTCGATTCTGTTCCATTGATCTATGTGTCTGTTTTTGTGCCAGTACCATACTGTCTTGATGATGACAGCTTTGTCATAGAGCTGGAAGTCCGGAATTGTGATGCCGCCAGCTTTGCTTTTCTTTTTCAGGAGTCCTCTGGCTATTCTGGGTCTCTTCTGGTTCCATACAAATTTGAGGATTATTTCTTCCATTTCTTTGAGAAAAGTGGATGGTATTTTGATGGGGATTGCATTGAATGTGTAGATTACTCTAGGTAGCATTGACATCTTCACAATGTTGATTCTCCCAATCCATGAGCACGGAACGTTGTTCCATTTCTTTGTGTCTTCTTCCATTTCTTTCATGAGTATTTTATAGTTTTCTGAGTACAGATCCTTTGCCTCTTTGGTTAGATTTCTTCCTAGGGATCTAATGGTTTTGGGTGCAATTGTAAATGGGATCGACTCCTTGATTTGTCTCTCTTCTGTCTTGTTGTTGGTGTAGAGGAATGCCACCGATTTCTGTGCACTGATTTTGTATCCTGCTACTTTACTGAATTCCTGTATGAGTTCTAGCAGTTTTGGGGTGGAGTCTTTTGGGTTTTCCACATACAGTATCTTATCATCTGCAAAGAGTGAGAGGTTTGACTTCCTCTTTGCCGTTTTGGATGCCTTTGATTTCTTTTTGTTGTCTGATTGCTGTGGCTAGGACTTCTAATACTACGTTGAATAGCACTGGTGAGAGTGGATATCCCTGCCGCGTTCCTGACTTTATGGGAAAAGCTCTCGGCCTTTCCCCATTGAGAATGATATTCGCTGTCGGTTTTTCATAGATGGCTTTTATGATATTGAGGTATGTACCCTCTATCCCTATACTGTGAAGAGTTTTGATCAAGAAACGATGTTGTACTTTGTCAAATGCTTTTTCTGCATCTATTGAGAGGATCATATGATTCTTGCTCTTTCTTTTGTTAATGTATTGTATCACGTTGATTGATTTGCGGATGTTGAACCAGCCTTGCAGCCCAGGAATAAATCCCACTTGGTCCTGGTGAATAATCCTTTTAATGTACTGTTGGAACCCATTGGCTAGTTTTTTTTGTGTGTGTGTGAGAATTTTTGCTTCCATGTTCATCAAGGATATTGGTCTGTAATTCTCTTTTTTGATGGGGTCTTTGTCTGGTTTTGGGATCAAGGTAATGCTGGCCTCATAAAATGAGTTTGGAAGTTTCCCTTCCATTTCTATTTTTTGGAACAGTTTCAGGAGAATAGGTAGTAATTCTTCTTGAAATGGCTGATAGAATTCCCCTGGGAAGCCATCTGGCCCTGGGCTTTTGTTTCTTGGGAGATTTTTGATGACTGTTTCAATTTCCTTAGTGGTTATAGGTCTGTTCAGGTTTTCTATTTCTTCCTGGTTCAATTTTGGTAGTTGATACATCTCTAGGAATGCACCCATTTCTTCCAGGTTATCTAATTTGCTGGCATAGAGTTGCTCATAATATGTTCTTATCATTGTTTGTATTTCTTTGGTGTTGGTTGTGATCTCTCCTCTTTCCTTCATGATTTTGTTGATTTGGGTCATTTCTCTTTTCTTCTTGATAAGTCTGGCCAGGGGTTTATCAATCTTGTTCATTCTTTCCAAGAACCAGCTCCTAGTTTCGTGGATCTGTTCTATTGTTCTTTTGGTTTCTAGTTCATTGATTTGTGCTCTGATCTTTATCATTTCTCTTCTCCTGCTGGGTTTAGGCTTCATTTGCTGTTCTTTTCCAGCTCCTTTAGGTGTAGGGTTAGTTTGTGTATTTGAGACCTTTCTTGTTTCTTGAGAAAGGCTTGTATTGCTATATACTTTCCTCTCAGGACTGCCTTTGTTGTATCCCAAAGATTTTGAACCGTTGTGTTTTCATTTTCATTGGTTTCCATGAAATTTTTTAATTCTTCTTTAATTTCCTGGTTGACCCATTCATTCTTTAGTAGGATGCTCTTTAGCCTCCATGTATTTGAGTTCTTTCCGACTTTCCTCTTGTGGTTGAGTTGTAGTTTCAAAGCATTGTGGTTTGAAAATATGCAGGGAATGATCCCAATCTTTTGGTACCGATTGAGACCTGATTTGTGACCTGGGATGTGATCAGTTCTGGAGAATGTTCCATGGGCACTAGAGAAGAATGTGTATTCCTTTGCTTGGGGATGGAATGTTCTGAATATGTCTGTGAAGTCCATTTGGTCCAGTGTGTCATTTAAAGTCTTTATTTCCTTGTTGATCTTTTGCTTAGATGATCTGTCCATTTCAGTCAGGGGGGTGTTAAAGTCCCCCACTATTATTGTATTGTTGTCAATGTGTTTCTTTGCTTTTGTTATTAATTGCCTTATATAATTGGCTGCTCCCATGTTCGGGGCATAGATCTTTACAATTGTTAGATCTTCTTGTTGGATAGACCCTTTAAGTAGGATATAGTGTCCTTCCTCATCGCTTATTACAGTCTTTGTTTTAAAATCTAGTTTGTCTGATAGAAGGATTGCCACCCCAGCTTTCTTTTGGTGTCCATTAGCATGGTAAATGGTTTTCCACCCCCTCACTTTCAATCTGGGGGTGTCTTTGGGTCTAAAATGAGTCTCTTGCAGACAGCATATTGATGGGTCTTGTTTTTTAATCCAATCTGATAGCCTGTGTCTTTTGATTGGGGCATTTACGCCATTTGCATTCAGGGTAACTATTGAAAAGTATGAATTTAGTGCCATTGTATTACCTGTAAGGTGACTGTTAACTCTCTCTTGTCTGTGTTCGTTTCTGCTCTTTGCTGCTTTTAGGTTCTCTCTTTGCTTAGAGGACCCCTCTCAATATTTCTTGGAGGGGTGGTTTTGTGTTTGCAAATTCCTTTAGTTTTTGTTTGTTCTGGAAGCTTTTTATCTCTCCTTCTATTTTCAATGATAGCCTAGCTGGATATAGTATTCTTGGCTGCATATTTTTCTCGTTTAGTGCTCTGAAGATATCTTGCCAGTCCTTTCTGGCCTGCCAGGTCTCTGTGGATAGGTCTGTTGCCAATCTAATGTTTCTACCATTGTAGGTTACATATCTCTTCTCCGGAGCTGCTTTCAGGATTTTCTCTTTGTCTCTGAGACTCGTAAGTTTTACTATTAGATGTCGGGTGTTGACCTATTATTATTGATTTTGAGAGGGGTTCTCTGTGCCTCCTGGATTTTAATGCCTGTTTCCTTCCTCACATTAGGGAAGTTCTCTGTTATAATTTGCTCCAATATACCTTCTGCCCCTCTCTCTCTCTCTTCTTCTTCTGGGATCCCAATTATTCTAATGTTGTTTCGTCTTATCGTATCACTTATCTCTCGAATTCTGCCCTCGTGATCCTGTAGTTGTTTCTCTCTCTTTTTCTCAGCCTCTTTATTTTCCATCATTTGGTCTTCTATATCGCTGATTCTCTCTTCTGCCTCATTTATCCTAGCATTTAGTGCCCCCATTTTTGATTGCACCTCATCAATAGCCTTTTTGATTTCGATTTGGTTAGATTTTAGTTCTTTTATTTCTCCAGAAAGGGTTTCTCTAATAACTTCCACGCTTTTTTCAAGCCCAGCTAGTATCTTTAAAGTCATGATTCTGAACTCTAGGTCCGACATCGTACTAATGTCCGTATTGAGTAGGTCCCTGGCTGACGGTACTACCTCTTGTTCTTTTTGCTGAGGTGATTTCTTTCGTCTTGTCATTTTCTCCAGAGGAGAATAGATGAATGAGAGAACAAAATCCTAACAGGTTTACAACGTCCCCAGCAAATATACTGTATACAAATCAGAAAAGACCTGAAACCAGGGGAAAAGAAAGGGAAAGAAAGAAAAACGAAAGAGAAAAAGAAAAAAAAGGATAAAAACAAAAACAAAACAATACAAAAAAGGCAGAATATGATCAAATATGATCAGGCTAGTGCATAGATCAGTGCCGCACACTAGATTTTGGGCGTATTTTGGTCTGTTAGAAAAAGGTGCCTCCTAAAATTTTAAAGGAAGAAAGACATATATGTACAAAATAATGGTTGATACAATGAAGGGATGGAAGATGACTGTAAAGATGAAAATTATAAAAGATTTTATAAAAGGACTTGGTAAGATAAGTTGTTTGAAAAAAGAAAGAAGATTTAAGAAAAAAAAAAGGAAAAAGGGAGAGAATGTGATCAGGCAGGAGACTAGAACAAAGCCATACACTAGTGATTTAGGGTATATTTTGATCTGTTAGAAGAAACTGTACCTCAAAATTTTAAAGAGAGAACAACTTATATATATATATATATGCCAAAAATAAGGGTAACTACTATGAAGGGATAAAATATGACTCTAAAAATGAAAAATAAAAAATGTTTGTTTTTTTTTTAAAAAAGGGATTTATAAGATGTTGGTTGAAAAAGGGAAAAAGAAAAAAAAACAGTCAACAAAAATTAACTTTGATGAAATAATGAATCATGGTTAAAAAAAAAAAAAAGCCATGAATCTATGTGCAGTGTTCCCCTAGCGCTGGAGTTCTCCTATTCTCCTTGATCGATCAACTTGGTCTTGCCTTGCTGGCTGTTTGTGCTGATCTTCTGGGGGAGGGGCCTGTTGCTGTGGTTTCCAAATGTCTTTGCCGGAGGCGGAATTGCCCCGCCCTTGTCAGTCCGGGCTAAGGAAGCTGCTCCGCTTTGCTCTCAGGAGCTTTTGTTCCCTGCAAGCTCTCGGTACAGCCTTGGAGGACCAGGGCAGAAATGGTGGCCTCCCAATCTCCCCTCGGAGGAGCTGAGAACCTGGGGCCCCGCTCCTCAGTGTGCCCCCAGAGAAAAGCAGTCACTTCCGTGTCCCCGTTCTCCGGCCGCACTCCGTGCTCACCCGGCCTGTGACCGAGCGTTGCTATCTATGGCACCCGACCCCGCACGGAGTCTCCAAACCCAGCAGATCCCTGCAGTGCGCTCCCGCACCGCTCCTCCCCGGGAAGGAAGGGGAGTCTCCCCGGATCTGCTGCTTGTTGGGTCCCTGCTGGGGGAGCCGTGCTCCGACTGGGCCGCAGATCACAGTTTATGGCAACCCCGAGCTGAGAGCCCACGACTCTGCTCCGTCTCTGCAGCCAGCTTCCCCGCGAGCATGCAAGTCTTACTGCTCGCTTAGCAAGGAAAGAAACAGTAGTGTAGGGGAACCGTGTGTACATAGCCTCACTGTTGCGAGGAGTGGGAACACTTGTTGTGCCTGTGCGTAAGAGCCTGACTGACAATTCCCTTAAGTTACTGGGCGAGAGAAACGGATTCATGCAGCTGCACCTCTCCCACCAGCTCTCAGTATCAGAATGGTAGCACTCCTCCGGCCTGTGTGCCTGCAGGCCTAAGTTTCAGGCCCCTCCCTGGAATACACTACACTGGAGAAACCGCGCTTTAGCTCCCGCCAGTCCCTAGCGGAGAGGAAGCTGTATGGTGTGCGCTGTGCTTGAGAGCCCGGCGAACGTCTTCCCTACGTAAAACCGGGGGAAAGAAATGCCGTTGCCGGAGACGCCTCTCGGCTCACCTCTTTTCCTGGAGCTAGTACCTTTACCCCGGTGCGCGTGCAGGCCCAAAGCCAAAAACCTCACTCGAAGGAACCGCACTGTAGAGAATCCGGGCTTCGGCCAGACTAGGCCTTCCTGAGGGTGGAAGACTTTTGCTATGAGCATGCGTGCGAGCACTGCCAGCGAGTCCAAAACCATTTTCTGAGGGAGACTGAGGCCGCGGCAGAAGGGAGAACAAAACTCCCCACTTGTTTCCTGAAGGCAGCCCAGCAGCCGCCCCCTTGGACATGCAAGTCTCACTGCTCACGTACCAAAGCAAAGAAACAGTACTGTAGGGGAACCTTGTTGTAGGTAGACTCCCTGTTGCGCGAGTGGGAACACTTGGAGTGCCTGTGCGTAAGAGCCTGGCCGAATAGTCCCTTAAGTTCCTGGGCGAGAGAAACGGATTCGTGCAGCCGCAACTCTCCCACCAGCTCTCAGTATCAGAATGGTAGCACTCCTCCGCCCTGTGTGCGTGCAGGCCTAAGAGGCAGGCCCCTCCTTGGAAGGCACAGCACTGTGGAGAACCCGCGTTAGTTCCCGCCAGTCCCTAGCGGAGAGGACGCTGTATGGTGTGCGCTGTGCTTCAGAGCCCGGCGAACGGCTTCCCTATGTAAAAGCGAGGGAAAGAAAGGCCTGTGCCGGAGACACCTCTCGGCTGAGCTCTTGTTCCTGGGGCTAGTATCGTGCTCCGTTGTGCGAGCAGACCAAAAGCCAACCACCTAAATCCAGGGAACTGTACTGTGTTGAATCCAGGCTTCGGGCAGACTAGGCCTTCCTGAGGGTGGAAACCTTTTGCAGTGTGAATGCGGGCGAGCACTGCCAGCGAGTCCAAAACCATTTTGCGAAGGAGACTGAGGCCGCGACAGAAGTGAGAACTCAACTCCCCACTTGTTTCCTGAAGCCAGCCAGGCGGCCGCCCCCTTGAGCATGCATGTCTCACTGCTTGTGGACCAACGCAAAGAAACAGTAGGGTAGGTGACCGTGTTGTACAGAGCCTCACTGTTCCGGAGAGGGGAAACACTTGGAGTGTGTGTGCATGAGACCCTGGGAGACGAGTCCCATACGTTACTGGGCGAGAGAAACGAACTCGTGCAGCCGCACCTCTCCCACCAGCTCTCAGTGGCAGAATGCAAGCACTCCTCAGGCATGTGTGCGAGCAGGCCTAAGTAGCAGGCCCCTCCCTGGAAGGCACAACACTGTGGTGAAAGCGCACGGTAGCTCCCGCCAGGCACCGGCGGGGAGGACGCTGTATGGTGTGCGCTGTGCCTGAGAGCCCGGCGAGCATCTTCCCTATGTAAAACCGGGGGAAAGAAAGGCCAGTGCCGGAGAGGCCTCTCGGCTGAGCTCTTTTCCTGGAGCTAGTACCTTTATCCCGGTGGGCGTGCAGGCCAAAAGCCAAAAACCTCACTCGAGGAAACCGCATTGTAGAGAATCCGGGCTTCGGCCAGACTAGGCCTTCCTCTGGTTGGAAGCCTTTTGCTGTGTGCATGCTTATGAGCTCCGCCCCGGAGTCCAAAACCATTTTCGGAGGGAGACTGAGGCCGCGGCAGAAGGGAGAACACAACTCCCCACTTGTTTCCTGAAGCCAGCCCAGCGGCCGCCCGCTTGGGCATGCAAGTCTCACTGCTCGCGTACCAAGGAAAGAAACAGTAGTGTAGGGGAACCGTGTGTACATAGCCTCACTGTTGCGGGGAGTGGGAACACTTGGAGTGCCTGTGCGTAAGAGCCTGACTGACAATTCCCTTAAGTTACTGTGCAAGGGAAATGGATTCGTGCAGCCGCCCCTCTCCCACCAGCTCTCAGTAGCAGAATGGTAGCACTCCTCCGGCATGTGTGTGTGCAGGCCTAAGTTGCAGGCCCCTCTCTGGAATGCACTACACTGGAGAAACCGCGCTATAGCTCCCGCAAGTCCGTAGCGGAGAGGAAGCTGTATGGTGTGCGCTGTGCTTGAGAGCCCGGCGAACGTCTTCCCTACGTAAAACCGGGAGAAAGAAAGGCCGTTGGCGGAGAAGTCTCTCGGCTAAGCTCTTGTTCCTGGAGCTAGTACCTTTACCCCGGTGTGCGTGCAGGCCAAAACCCAAAAACCTCACTGGAGGGAACCGCACTGTAGAGAATCCGGACTTCGGGCAGACTAGGCCTTCCTGAGGGTGGAAGCCTTCTGCTGTGTGCATGCGTATGAGCTCCACCAGGGAATCTAAAACCATTTCCTGAGGGAGACTGAGGCCGCAGAAGAAGGGAGAACAAAACACCCCACTTGTTTCCTGCTACTGGCCCTGCGTCTAACCCCTTGTGCATGCATGTCTCACTGCTCCCAAACCAACGTAAGAAATGCAGGGTAGGGGACCGTGTTGTAGAGAGTCTCACTGTTACGGAAGGTGGAAACACTGGGAGTGTGTGTACGTGAGAGCCTGGGAGACGAGTCCCCTAAGTTACTGGGCGAGAGAAAAGGATTAGTTGCAGCGGCACCTCTCCAACCAGCTCTCAGTGGCAGAATGCTAGCACTCCTCAGGCATGTGTTCGTGCAGGACTAAGTATCAGGCCCCTCCCTGGAAGGCACATAACTGTGGTGTAATCGCGCTTCAGCTCCGGCCGGTCCCCGGCGGGGAGGACGCTGTAAGGTTTCCTCTGTACTTGAGAGCCCGGCGAATGGCATCCCTATGTAAAACCGAGGGAAAGAAAGGCCGGTGCCTGAGACGCCTCTCGGCTCAGCTCTTGTTCCTGGGGCTAGTACCGTTGCCCCGGTGTGCTTGAAGGACAAAAGCCAACCACCTAACTCGAGGGAATCACACTATAGAGAATCCGGGCTTCGGCTGGACTAGGCCTTCCTGAGGGTGGAAAGCTTCTGCTGAGAGCATGCATGCGAGCACTGCCAGCGAGTCCAAAACCATTTTCCCAGGGAGACTGAGGCCGCGGCAGAAGGGAGAACACAACTGCCCATTTGTTTCCTGAAGCCAGCCCAGCAGCCGACCCCTAGGGCATGCAAGTCTCACGCTCGCTTACCAACGCAATGAAACCGTACTGTAGGGGAACCGTGTATACAGAGCCTCACTGTTGCGCGCAGTGGGAACTCTTGGAGTGCCTGTATGTAAGAGCCTGGCTGAAGAGTCCCTTCAGTTCCTGGGCGAGAGAAACGGATTCGTGCAGCCGCACCTCTCCCACCAGCTCTCAGTATCAGAATGGTAGCACTCCTCCGGCCTGTGTGCGTGCAGGCCTAAGTTGCAGGCCCCTCCCTGGAAGGCAGTACACTGTGGAGAAACCGCGCTTTAGCTGCCGCCGTTCCCTAGCGGAGAGGAAGCTGTAGGGTGTGCGATGTGCCTAGAGCCCGGCGAACGTCTTCCCTACGTAAAACCGGGGGAAACAAAGGCCGGTGCCGGAGACGCGTCTCGGCTCAGCTCTTGTTCATGGAGCTAGTATCTTTACCCCGGTGTGCGTGCAGGCCGAAAGCCAAAAACCTCACACGAGGGAAACGCACTGTAGAGAATCGGGCTTCGGCCAGACTAGGCCTTCCTGAGGGTGGAAGCCTTCTGCTGTGTGCATGCGTATGAGCTCGGCCACGGAGTACAAAACCATTTTCTGAGGGAGACTGAGGCCGCAGTAGAAGGGAGAACAAAGCTCCCCACTTGTTTCCTGCTACTGGCCCTGCGTCCAACCCCTTGTGCATGCATGTCTCACTGCTCCCATACCAACGTAAGAAAAGTAGGGTAGGGGACCGTGTTGTAGAGAGTCTCACTGTTACGGAGGGTGGAAACACTGGGAGTGTGTGTACGTGAGAGCCTGGGAGACGAGTCCCCTAAGTTACTGAGCGAGAGAAAAGGATTAGTTGCAGCGGCACCTCTCCCACCAGCTCTCAGTGGCAGAATGCTAGCACTCCTCAGGCATGTGTGCGTGCAGGCCTAAGTATCAGGCCCCTCCCTGGAAGGCACAAAACTGCGGTGAAAGCGCGCTTCAGCTCCGGCCTGTCCCCGGCGTGGAGGACGCTGTAAGGTTTCCTCTGTACTTGAGAGCCCGGCGAACGGCTTCCCTATGTAAAACCGAGAGGGAAAGAAAGGCCGGTGCCTGAGACGCCTCTCGGCTCAGCTCTTGTTCCTGGGGCTAGTACCGTTGCCCCGGTGTGCTTGAAGGACAAAAGCCAACCACCTAACTCGAGGGAATCACACTATAGAGAATCCGGGCTTCGGCTGGACTAGGCCTTCCTGAGGGTGGAAAGCTTCTGCTGAGAGCATGCATGCGAGCACTGCCAGCGAGTCCAAAACCATTTTCCCAGGGAGACTGAGGCCGCGGCAGAAGGGAGAACACAACTGCCCATTTGTTTCCTGAAGCCAGCCCAGCAGCCGACCCCTAGGGCATGCAAGTCTCACGCTCGCTTACCAACGCAATGAAACAGTACTGTAGGGGAACCGTGTATACAGAGCCTCACTGTTGCGCGCAGTGGGAACTCTTGGAGTGCCTGTACGTAAGAGCCTGGCTGAAGAGTCCCTTCAGTTCCTGGGTGAGAGAAAAGGATTCGTGCAGCCGCACCTCTCCCACCAGCTCTCAGTATCAGAATGGTAGCACTCCTCCGTCCTGTGTGCGTGCAGGCCTAAGTTGCAGGCCCCTCCCTGGAAGGCAGTACACTGTGGAGAAACCGCGCTTTAGCTGCCGCCGTTCCCTAGCGGAGAGGAAGCTGTAGGGTGTGCGATGTGCCTAGAGCCTGGCGAACGTCTTCCCTACGTAAAACCGGGGGAAACAAAGGCCGGTGCCGGAGACGCGTCTCGGCTCAGCTCTTGTTCATGGAGCTAGTATCTTTACCCCGGTGTGCGTGCAGGCCGAAAGCCAAAAACCTCACACGAGGGAAACGCACTGTAGAGAATCGGGCTTCGGCCAGACTAGGCCTTCCTGAGGGTGGAAGCCTTCTGCTGTGTGCATGCGTATGAGCTCGGCCACGGAGTACAAAACCATTTTCTGAGGGAGACTGAGGCCGCAGTAGAAGGGAGAACAAAGCTCCCCACTTGTTTCCTGCTACTGGCCCTGCGTCCAACCCCTTGTGCATGCATGTCTCACTGCTCCCATACCAACGTAAGAAAAGTAGGGTAGGGGACCGTGTTGTAGAGAGTCTCACTGTTACGGAGGGTGGAAACACTGGGCGTGTGTGTACGTGAGAGCCTGGGAGACGAGTCCCCTAAGTTACTGAGCGAGAGAAAAGGATTAGTTGCAGCAGCACCTCTCCCACCAGCTCTCAGTGGCAGAATGCTAGCACTCCTCAGGCATGTGTGCGTGCAGGCCTAAGTATCAGGCCCCTCCCTGGAAGGCACAAAACTGCGGTGAAAGCGCGCTTCAGCTCCGGCCTGTCCCCGGCGTGGAGGACGCTGTAAGGTTTCCTCTGTACTTGAGAGCCCGGCGAACGGCTTCCCTATGTAAAACCGAGAGGGAAAGAAAGGCCGGTGCCTGAGACGCCTCTCGGCTCAGCTCTTGTTCCTGGGGCTAGTACCGTTGCCCCGGTGTGCTTGAAGGACAAAAGCCAACCACCTAACTCGAGGGAATCACACTATAGAGAATCCGGGCTTCGGCTGGACTAGGCCTTCCTGAGGGTGGAAAGCTTCTGCTGAGAGCATGCATGCGAGCACTGCCAGCGAGTCCAAAACCATTTTCCCAGGGAGACTGAGGCCGCGGCAGAAGGGAGAACACAACTGCCCATTTGTTTCCTGAAGCCAGCCCAGCAGCCGACCCCTAGGGCATGCAAGTCTCACGCTCGCTTACCAACGCAATGAAACCGTACTGTAGGGGAACCTTGTATTCAGAGCCTCACTGTTGCGCGGAGTGGGAACTCTTGGAGTGCCTGTACGTAAGAGCCTGGCTGAAGAGTCCCTTCAGTTCCTGGGCGAGAGAAACGGATTCGTGCAGCCGCACCTCTCCCACCAGCTCTCAGTATCAGAATGGTAGCACTCCTCCGGCCTGTGTGCGTGCAGGCCTAAGTTGCAGGCCCCTCCCTGGAAGGCAGTACACTGTGGAGAAACCGCGCTTTAGCTGCGGCCGTTCCCTAGCGGAGAGGAAGCTGTAGGGTGTGCGATGTGCCTAGAGCCCGGCGAACGTCTTCCCTACGTAAAACCGGGGGAAACAAAGGCCGGTGCCGGAGACGCGTCTCGGCTCAGCTCTTGTTCCTGGAACTAGCACCTTTACCACGGTGTGCGTGCAGTCCAAAAGCCAAAAACCTCATTGGAGGGAAGCGCACTGTAGAGAAACCGGGCTTCGGGCAGAGTAGGCCTTCCTGAGGGTGGCAGCCTTTTGCTGTGATTATACCTGCTTGCACTGCCAGCGCGTCCAAAACCATTTTCTGAGGGAGACTGAGGCCACGGCAGAAGGGAGAACACAACTCCCCACTTCTTTCCTGAAGGCGGTCCTGCGACCGTCCCCTTGAGCATGCATGTCTTTTTTTTTAATTTTTTATTGTTATGTTAATCACCATATATTACATCATTAGTTTTTGGTGCAGTGTTCCATGATTCATTGTTTGTTCATAACACCCAGTGCTCCATGCAGAACGTGCCCTCCTCAATACCCATCACCAGGCTCACCCCTCCTCCTACCCCCCTCCCCTCTAGAACCCTCAGTTTGTTTCTCAGAGTCCATCATCTCTCATGGTTCGTCTCCCCCTCTGACATACTCCCCTTTTCTTCCTCTCCTGTTATCTTCTTCTTTTTCTTTTTTCTTAAAATATGTTGCGTTATTTGTTTCAGAAGTACAGAACTGTGATTCAACAGTCTTGCACAATTCACAGCGCTCACCGTAGCACATACCCTCCCCAATGTCTATCACCCAGCCACCCCATCCCTCCCACCCCCAACCACTCCAGTAACACTCAGTTTCTTTCCCGAGATGAAGAATTCCTCATATCAGTGAGGTCATATGATACATGTCTTTCTCTGATTGACTTATTTCACTCAGCATAACACCCTCCAGTTCCATCCACGTCGTTGCAAATGGCAAGATCTCATTCCTTTTGATGGCTGCATAATATTCCATTGTGTATATACACCACATCTTCTTTATCCATTCATCTGTCGATGGGCATCTTGGCTCTTTCCACCGTTTGGCTATGGTGGACATTGCTGCTATAAACATTGGGGTACACGTACCCCTTCGGGTCCCTACATTTGTATCTTTGTGGTAAATACCCAGTAGTGCAACTGCTGGATCGAACGGTAGCTCTAATTTCAACTGTTTGAGGAAACTCCATACTGTTTTCCAGAGGGGTTGCACTAGCTTGCATTCCCACCAACAGTGTAGGAGGGTTCCCCTTTCTCCACATCCCCGCCAACATCTGTCGTTCCCTGACTTGTTAATTTCAGCCATTCTGACGGGTGTGAGGTGGTATCTCATGGAGGTCTTGATTTGGATTTCCCTGATGCCGAGCGATGTGGAGCACTTTTTCATGTGCCTGTTGGCCATTTGGATGTCTTCTTTGGAGACATGTCTGTTCATGTCTTCTGCCCATTTCTTGATTGGATTATTTCTTCTTTGGGTGTTGAGTTTGATCAGTTCTTTATAGATTTTGGATACTAGCCCTTTATCTGATAGGTCAGTTGCAAATATTTTCTCCCATTCTGTCGGTTGTCTTTTGGTTTTGTGGACTGTTTCTTTTGCTGTGCAAAAGCTTTTTATCTTGATGAAATCCCAAGAGTTCATTTTTGCCCTGGCTTCCCGTGCCTTTGGCGATGTTTCTAGGAAGAAGTTGCTGCGGCTAAGGTCGAAAAGGTTGCTACCTGTGTTCTCCTTTAGGATGTTGATGGACTCCTGTGTCACGTTTAGGTCTTTCAACCGTTTGGAGTCTATTTTTGTGTGTGGTGTAAGGAAATGGTCCAGTTTCATTCTTCTGCATGTGGCTGTCCAATTTTCCCAACACCATTTGTTGAAGAGACTGTCTTTTTGCCATTGGACATTCTTTCCTGCTTTGTCAAAGATAAGTTGACCATAGAGTTGAGGGTCCATTTCTGGGCTCTCGATTCTGTTCCATTGATCGATGTGTCTGTTTTTGTGCCAGTACCATACTGTCTTGATGATGACAGGTTTGTCATAGAGCTGAAAGTCCGGAATTGTGAAGCCGCCAGCTTTGCTTTTCTTTTTCATTAGTCCTCTGGCTATTCTGGGTCTCTTCTGGTTCCATACAAATTTGAGGATTATTTCTTCCATTTCTTTGAGAAAAGTGGATGGTATTTTGATGGGGATTGCATTGAATGTGTAGATTGCTCTAGGTAGCATTGACATCTTCAGAATGTTGATTCTCCCAATCCATGAGCACGGAACGTTGTTCCATTTCTTTGTGTCTTCTTCCATTTCTTTCATGAGTATTTTATAGTTTTCTGAGTACAGATCCTTTGCCTCTTTGGTTAGATTTCTTCCTAGGGATCTAATGGTTTTGGGTGCAATTGTAAATGGGATCGACTCCTTGATTTGTCTCTCTTCTGTCTTGTTGTTGGTGTAGAGGAATGCCACCGATTTCTGTGCACTGATTTTGTATCCTGCTACTTTACTGAATTCCTGTATGAGTTCTAGCAGTTTTGCGGTGGAGTCTTTTGGGTTTTCCACATACAGTATCTTATCATCTGCAAAGAGTGAGAGGTTTGACTTCCTCTTTGCCGTTTTGGATGCCTTTGATTTCTTTTTGTTGTCTGATTGCTGTGGCTAGGACTTCTAATACTACGTTGAATAGCACTGGTGAGAGTGGATATCCCTGCCGCGTTCCTGACTTTATGGGAAAAGCTCTCGGCCTTTCCCCATTGAGAATGATATTCGCTGTCGGTTTTTCATAGATGGCTTTTATGATATTGAGGTATGTACCCTCTATCCCTATACTGTGAAGAGTTTTGATCAAGAAACGATGTTGTACTTTGTCAAATGCTTTTTCTGCATCTATTGAGAGGATCATATGATTCTTGCTCTTTCTTTTGTTAATGTATTGTATCACGTTGATTGATTTGCGGATGTTGAACCAGCCTTGCAGCCCAGGAATAAATCCCACTTGGTCCTGGTGAATAATCCTTTTAATGTACTGTTGGAACCCATTGGCTAGTTTTTTTTGTGTGTGTGTGAGAATTTTTGCTTCCATGTTCATCAAGGATATTGGTCTGTAATTCTCTTTTTTGATGGGGTCTTTGTCTGGTTTGGGGATCAAGGTAATGCTGGCCTCATAAAATGAGTTTGGAAGTTTCCCTTCCATTTCTATTTTTTGGAACAGTTTCAGGAGAATAGGTAGTAATTCTTCTTGAAATGGCTGATAGAATTCCCCTGGGAAGCCATCTGGCCCTGGGCTTTTGTTTCTTGGGAGATTTTTGATGACTGTTTCAATTTCCTTAGTGGTTATAGGTCTGTTCAGGTTTTCTATTTCTTCCTGGTTCAATTTTGGTAGTTGATACATCTCTAGGAATGCACCCATTTCTTCCAGGTTATCTAATTTGCTGGCATAGAGTTGCTCATAATATGTTCTTATCATTGTTTGTATTTCTTTGGTGTTGGTTGTGATCTCTCCTCTTTCCTTCATGATTTTGTTGATTTGGGTCATTTCTCTTTTCTTCTTGATAAGTCTGGCCAGGGGTTTATCAATCTTGTTCATTCTTTCCAAGAACCAGCTCCTAGTTTCGTGGATCTGTTCTACTGTTCTTTTGGTTTCTAGTTCATTGATTTCTGCTCTGATCTTTATCATTTCTCTTCTCCTGCTGGGTTTAGGCTTCATTTGCTGTTCTTTTCCAGCTCCTTTAGGTGTAGGGTTAGGTTGTGTATTTGAGACCTTTCTTGTTTCTTGAGAAAGGCTTGTATTGCTATATACTTTCCTCTCAGGACTGCCTTTGTTGTATCCCAAAGATTTTGAACCGTTGTGTTTTCATTTTCATTGGTTTCCATGAAATTTTTTAATTCTTCTTTAATTTCCTGGTTGACCCATTCATTCTTTAGTAGGATGCTCTTTAGCCTCCATGTATTTGAGTTCTTTCCGACTTTCCTCTTGTGGTTGAGTTCTAGTTTCAAAGCATTGTGGTCTGAAAATATGCAGGGAATGATCCCAATCTTTTGGTACCGATTGAGACCTGATTTGTGACCTGGGATGTGATCAGTTCTGGAGAATGTTCCATGGGCACTAGAGAAGAATGTGTATTCCTTTGCTTGGGGATGGAATGTTCTGAATATGTCTGTGAAGTCCATTTGGTCCAGTGTGTCATTTAAAGTCTTTATTTCCTTGTTGATCTTTTGCTTAGATGATCTGTCCATTTCAGTCAGGGGGGTGTTAAAGTCCCCCACTATTATTGTATTGTTGTCAATGTGTTTCTTTGCTTTTGTTATTAATTGCCTTATATAATTGGCTGCTCCCATGTTCGGGGCATAGATCTTTACAATTGTTAGATCTTCTTGTTGGATAGACCCTTTAAGTAGGATATAGTGTCCTTCCTCATCGCTTATTACAGTCTTTGTTTTAAAATCTAGTTTGTCTGATAGAAGGATTGCCACCCCAGCTTTCTTTTGGTGTCCATTAGCATGGTAAATGGTTTTCCACCCCCTCACTTTCAATCTGGGGGTGTCTTTGGGTCTAAAATGAGTCTCTTGCAGACAGCATATTGATGGGTCTTGTTTTTTAATCCAATCTGATAGCCTGTGTCTTTTGATTGGGGCATTTACGCCATTTGCATTCAGGGTAACTATTGAAAAGTATGAATTTAGTGCCATTGTATTACCTGTAAGGTGACTGTTAACTCTCTCTTGTCTGTGTTCGTTTCTGCTCTTTGCTGCTTTTAGGTTCTCTCTTTGCTTAGAGGACCCCTCTCAATATTTCTTGGAGGGGTGGTTTTGTGTTTGCAAATTCCTTTAGTTTTTGTTTGTTCTGGAAGCTTTTTATCTCTCCTTCTATTTTCAATGATAGCCTAGCTGGATATAGTATTCTTGGCTGCATATTTTTCTCGTTTAGTGCTCTGAAGATATCTTGCCAGTCCTTTCTGGCCTGCCAGGTCTCTGTGGATAGGTCTGTTGCCAATCTAATGTTTCTACCATTGTAGGTTACATATCTCTTCTCCGGAGCTGCTTTCAGGATTTTCTCTTTGTCTCTGAGACTCGTAAGTTTTACTATTAGATGTCGGGTGTTGACCTATTATTATTGATTTTGAGAGGGGTTCTCTGTGCCTCCTGGATTTTAATGCCTGTTTCCTTCCTCACATTAGGGAAGTTCTCTGTTATAATTTGCTCCAATATACCTTCTGCCCCTCTCTCTCTCTCTTCTTCTTCTGGGATCCCAATTATTCTAATGTTGTTTCGTCTTATCGTATCACTTATCTCTCGAATTCTGCCCTCGTGATCCTGTAGTTGTTTCTCTCTCTTTTTCTCAGCCTCTTTATTTTCCATCATTTGGTCTTCTATATCGCTGATTCTCTCTTCTGCCTCATTTATCCTAGCATTTAGTGCCCCCATTTTTGATTGCACCTCATCAATAGCCTTTTTGATTTCGATTTGGTTAGATTTTAGTTCTTTTATTTCTCCAGAAAGGGTTTCTCTAATAACTTCCACGCTTTTTTCAAGCCCAGCTAGTATCTTTAAAGTCATGATTCTGAACTCTAGGTCCGACATCGTACTAATGTCCGTATTGAGTAGGTCCCTGGCTGACGGTACTACCTCTTGTTCTTTTTGCTGAGGTGATTTCTTTCGTCTTGTCATTTTCTCCAGAGGAGAATAGATGAATGAGAGAACAAAATCCTAACAGGTTTACAACGTCCCCAGCAAATATACTGTATACAAATCAGAAAAGACCTGAAACCAGGGGAAAAGAAAGGGAAAGAAAGAAAAACGAAAGAGAAAAAGAAAAAAAAGGATAAAAACAAAAACAAAACAATACAAAAAAGGCAGAATATGATCAAATATGATCAGGCTAGTGCATAGATCAGTGCCGCACACTAGATTTTGGGCGTATTTTGGTCTGTTAGAAAAAGGTGCCTCCTAAAATTTTAAAGGAAGAAAGACATATATGTACAAAATAATGGTTGATACAATGAAGGGATGGAAGATGACTGTAAAGATGAAAATTATAAAAGATTTTATAAAAGGACTTGGTAAGATAAGTTGTTTGAAAAAAGAAAGAAGATTTAAGAAAAAAAAAAGGAAAAAGGGAGAGAATGTGATCAGGCAGGAGACTAGAACAAAGCCATACACTAGTGATTTAGGGTATATTTTGATCTGTTAGAAGAAACTGTACCTCAAAATTTTAAAGAGAGAACAACTTATATATATATATATATGCCAAAAATAAGGGTAACTACTATGAAGGGATAAAATATGACTCTAAAAATGAAAAATAAAAAATGTTTGTTTTTTTTTTTAAAAAAGGGATTTATA
Source organism: Eumetopias jubatus (assembly GCF_037043125.1). Taxonomy (NCBI): domain Eukaryota; kingdom Metazoa; phylum Chordata; class Mammalia; order Carnivora; family Otariidae; genus Eumetopias; species Eumetopias jubatus. The sequence goes on from NW_028274879.1 coordinate 44,662, forward strand.
AGATGTTGGTTGAAAAAGGGAAAAAGAAAAAAAAACAGTCAACAAAAATTAACTTTGATGAAATAATGAATCATGGTTAAAAAAAAAAAAAAAGCCATGAATCTATGTGCAGTGTTCCCCTAGCGCTGGAGTTCTCCTATTCTCCTTGATCGATCAACTTGGTCTTGCCTTGCTGGCTGTTTGTGCTGATCTTCTGGGGGAGGGGCCTGTTGCTGTGGTTTCCAAATGTCTTTGCCGGAGGCGGAATTGCCCCGCCCTTGTCAGTCCGGGCTAAGGAAGCTGCTCCGCTTTGCTCTCAGGAGCTTTTGTTCCCTGCAAGCTCTCGGTACAGCCTTGGAGGACCAGGGCAGAAATGGTGGCCTCCCAATCTCCCCTCGGAGGAGCTGAGAACCTGGGGCCCCGCTCCTCAGTGTGCCCCCAGAGAAAAGCAGTCACTTCCGTGTCCCCGTTCTCCGGCCGCACTCCGTGCTCACCCGGCCTGTGACCGAGCGTTGCTATCTATGGCACCCGACCCCGCACGGAGTCTCCAAACCCAGCAGATCCCTGCAGTGCGCTCCCGCACCGCTCCTCCCCGGGAAGGAAGGGGAGTCTCCCCGGATCTGCTGCTTGTTGGGTCCCTGCTGGGGGAGCCGTGCTCCGACTGGGCCGCAGATCACAGTTTATGGCAACCCCGAGCTGAGAGCCCACGACTCTGCTCCGTCTCTGCAGCCAGCTTCCCCGCGAGCATGCAAGTCTTACTGCTCGCTTAGCAAGGAAAGAAACAGTAGTGTAGGGGAACCGTGTGTACATAGCCTCACTGTTGCGAGGAGTGGGAACACTTGTTGTGCCTGTGCGTAAGAGCCTGACTGACAATTCCCTTAAGTTACTGGGCGAGAGAAACGGATTCATGCAGCTGCACCTCTCCCACCAGCTCTCAGTATCAGAATGGTAGCACTCCTCCGGCCTGTGTGCCTGCAGGCCTAAGTTTCAGGCCCCTCCCTGGAATACACTACACTGGAGAAACCGCGCTTTAGCTCCCGCCAGTCCCTAGCGGAGAGGAAGCTGTATGGTGTGCGCTGTGCTTGAGAGCCCGGCGAACGTCTTCCCTACGTAAAACCGGGGGAAAGAAATGCCGTTGCCGGAGACGCCTCTCGGCTCACCTCTTTTCCTGGAGCTAGTACCTTTACCCCGGTGCGCGTGCAGGCCCAAAGCCAAAAACCTCACTCGAGGGAACCGCACTGTAGAGAATCCGGGCTTCGGCCAGACTAGGCCTTCCTGAGGGTGGAAGACTTTTGCTATGAGCATGCGTGCGAGCACTGCCAGCGAGTCCAAAACCATTTTCTGAGGGAGACTGAGGCCGCAGCAGAAGGGAGAACAAAACTCCCCACTTGTTTCCTGAAGGCAGCCCAGCAGCCGCCCCCTTGGACATGCAAGTCTCACTGCTCACGTACCAAAGCAAAGAAACAGTACTGTAGGGGAACCTTGTTGTAGGTAGACTCCCTGTTGCGCGAGTGGGAACACTTGGAGTGCCTGTGCGTAAGAGCCTGGCCGAATAGTCCCTTAAGTTCCTGGGCGAGAGAAACGGATTCGTGCAGCCGCAACTCTCCCACCAGCTCTCAGTATCAGAATGGTAGCACTCCTCCGCCCTGTGTGCGTGCAGGCCTAAGAGGCAGGCCCCTCCTTGGAAGGCACAGCACTGTGGAGAACCCGCGTTAGTTCCCGCCAGTCCCTAGCGGAGAGGACGCTGTATGGTGTGCGCTGTGCTTCAGAGCCCGGCGAACGGCTTCCCTATGTAAAAGCGAGGGAAAGAAAGGCCTGTGCCGGAGACACCTCTCGGCTGAGCTCTTGTTCCTGGGGCTAGTATCGTGCTCCGTTGTGCGAGCAGACCAAAAGCCAACCACCTAAATCCAGGGAACTGCACTGTGTGGAATCCAGGCTTCGGGCAGACTAGGCCTTCCTGAGGGTGGAAACCTTTTGCAGTGTGAATGCGGGCGAGCACTGCCAGCGAGTCCAAAACCATTTTGCGAAGGAGACTGAGGCCGCGGCAGAAGTGAGAACTCAACTCCCCACTTGTTTCCTGAAGCCAGCCAGGCGGCCGCCCCCTTGAGCATGCATGTCTCACTGCTTGTGGACCAACGCAAAGAAACAGTAGGGTAGGTGACCGTGTTGTACAGAGCCTCACTGTTCCGGAGAGGGAAACACTTGGAGTGTGTGTGCATGAGACCCTGGGAGACGAGTCCCATACGTTACTGGGCGAGAGAAACGAACTCGTGCAGCCGCACCTCTCCCACCAGCTCTCAGTGGCAGAATGCAAGCACTCCTCAGGCATGTGTGCGAGCAGGCCTAAGTAGCAGGCCCCTCCCTGGAAGGCACAACACTGTGGTGAAAGCGCACGGTAGCTCCCGCCAGGCACCGGCGGGGAGGACGCTGTATGGTGTGCGCTGTGCCTGAGAGCCCGGCGAGCATCTTCCCTATGTAAAACCGGGGGAAAGAAAGGCCAGTGCCGGAGAGGCCTCTCGGCTGAGCTCTTTTCCTGGAGCTAGTACCTTTATCCCGGTGGGCGTGCAGGCCAAAAGCCAAAAACCTCACTCGAGGAAACCGCATTGTAGAGAATCCGGGCTTCGGCCAGACTAGGCCTTCCTCTGGTTGGAAGCCTTTTGCTGTGTGCATGCTTATGAGCTCCGCCCCGGAGTCCAAAACCATTTTCGGAGGGAGACTGAGGCCGCGGCAGAAGGGAGAACACAACTCCCCACTTGTTTCCTGAAGCCAGCCCAGCGGCCGCCCGCTTGGGCATGCAAGTCTCACTGCTCGCGTACCAAGGAAAGAAACAGTAGTGTAGGGGAACCGTGTGTACATAGCCTCACTGTTGCGGGGAGTGGGAACACTTGGAGTGCCTGTGCGTAAGAGCCTGACTGACAATTCCCTTAAGTTACTGTGCAAGGGAAATGGATTCGTGCAGCCGCCCCTCTCCCACCAGCTCTCAGTAGCAGAATGGTAGCACTCCTCCGGCATGTGTGCCTGCAGGCCTAAGTTGCAGGCCCCTCTCTGGAATGCACTACACTGGAGAAACCGCGCTATAGCTCCCGCAAGTCCGTAGCGGAGAGGAAGCTGTATGGTGTGCGCTGTGCTTGAGAGCCCGGCGAACGTCTTCCCTACGTAAAACCGGGGAAAGAAAGGCCGTTGGCGGAGAAGTCTCTCGGCTAAGCTCTTGTTCCTGGAGCTAGTACCTTTACCCCGGTGTGCGTGCAGGCCAAAACCCAAAAACCTCACTGGAGGGAACCGCACTGTAGAGAATCCGGGCTTCGGCCAGACTAGGCCTTCCTGAGGGTGGAAGACTTTTGCTATGAGCATGCGTGCGAGCACTGCCAGCGAGTCCAAAACCATTTTCTGAGGGAGACTGAGGCCGCGGCAGAAGGGAGAACAAAACTCCCCACTTGTTTCCTGAAGGCAGCCCAGCAGCCGCCCCCTTGGACATGCAAGTCTCACTGCTCACGTACCAAAGCAAAGAAACAGTACTGTAGGGGAACCTTGTTGTAGGTAGACTCCCTGTTGCGCGAGTGGGAACACTTGGAGTGCCTGTGCGTAAGAGCCTGGCCGAATAGTCCCTTAAGTTCCTGGGCGAGAGAAACGGATTCGTGCAGCCGCAACTCTCCCACCAGCTCTCAGTATCAGAATGGTAGCACTCCTCCGCCCTGTGTGCGTGCAGGCCTAAGAGGCAGGCCCCTCCTTGGAAGGCACAGCACTGTGGAGAACCCGCGTTAGTTCCCGCCAGTCCCTAGCGGAGAGGACGCTGTATGGTGTGCGCTGTGCTTCAGAGCCCGGCGAACGGCTTCCCTATGTAAAAGCGAGGGAAAGAAAGGCCTGTGCCGGAGACACCTCTCGGCTGAGCTCTTGTTCCTGGGGCTAGTATCGTGCTCCGTTGTGCGAGCAGACCAAAAGCCAACCACCTAAATCCAGGGAACTGCACTGTGTTGAATCCAGGCTTCGGGCAGACTAGGCCTTCCTGAGGGTGGAAACCTTTTGCAGTGTGAATGCGGGCGAGCACTGCCAGCGAGTCCAAAACCATTTTGCGAAGGAGACTGAGGCCGCGACAGAAGTGAGAACTCAACTCCCCACTTGTTTCCTGAAGCTAGCCAGGCGGCCGCCCCCTTGAGCATGCATGTCTCACTGCTTGTGGACCAACGCAAAGAAACAGTAGGGTAGGTGACCGTGTTGTACAGAGCCTCACTGTTCCGGAGAGGGGAAACACTTGGAGTGTGTGTGCATGAGACCCTGGGAGACGAGTCCCATACGTTACTGGGCGAGAGAAAAGAACTCGTGCAGCCGCACCTCTCCCACCAGCTCTCAGTGGCAGAATGCAAGCACTCCTCAGGCATGTGTGCGAGCAGGCCTAAGTAGCAGGCCCCTCCCTGGAAGGCACAACACTGTGGTGAAAGCGCACGGTAGCTCCCGCCAGGCACCGGCGGGGAGGACGCTGTATGGTGTGCGCTGTGCCTGAGAGCCCGGCGAGCATCTTCCCTATGTAAAACCGGGGGAAAGAAAGGCCAGTGCCGGAGAGGCCTCTCGGCTGAGCTCTTTTCCTGGAGCTAGTACCTTTATCCCGGTGGGCGTGCAGGCCAAAAGCCAAAAACCTCACTCGAGGAAACCGCATTGTAGAGAATCCGGGCTTCGGCCAGACTAGGCCTTCCTCTGGTTGGAAGCCTTTTGCTGTGTGCATGCTTATGAGCTCCGCCCCGGAGTCCAAAACCATTTTCGGAGGGAGACTGAGGCCGCGGCAGAAGGGAGAACACAACTCCCCACTTGTTTCCTGAAGCCAGCCCAGCGGCCGCCCGCTTGGGCATGCAAGTCTCACTGCTCGCGTACCAAGGAAAGAAACAGTAGTGTAGGGGAACCGTGTGTACATAGCCTCACTGTTGCGGGGAGTGGGAACACTTGGAGTGCCTGTGCGTAAGAGCCTGACTGACAATTCCCTTAAGTTACTGTGCAAGGGAAATGGATTCGTGCAGCCGCCCCTCTCCCACCAGCTCTCAGTAGCAGAATGGTAGCACTCCTCCGGCATGTGTGTGTGCAGGCCTAAGTTGCAGGCCCCTCTCTGGAATGCACTACACTGGAGAAACCGCGCTATAGCTCCCGCAAGTCCGTAGCGGAGAGGAAGCTGTATGGTGTGCGCTGTGCTTGAGAGCCCGGCGAACGTCTTCCCTACGTAAAACCGGGAGAAAGAAAGGCCGTTGGCGGAGAAGTCTCTCGGCTAAGCTCTTGTTCCTGGAGCTAGTACCTTTACCCCGGTGTGCGTGCAGGCCAAAACCCAAAAACCTCACTGGAGGGAACCGCACTGTAGAGAATCCGGACTTCGGGCAGACTAGGCCTTCCTGAGGGTGGAAGCCTTCTGCTGTGTGCATGCGTATGAGCTCCACCAGGGAATCTAAAACCATTTTCTGAGGGAGACTGAGGCCGCAGAAGAAGGGAGAACAAAACACCCCACTTGTTTCCTGCTACTGGCCCTGCGTCTAACCCCTTGTGCATGCATGTCTCACTGCTCCCAAACCAACGTAAGAAATGCAGGGTAGGGGACCGTGTTGTAGAGAGTCTCACTATTACGGAAGGTGGAAACACTGGGAGTGTGTGTACGTGAGAGCCTGGGAGACGAGTCCCCTAAGTTACTGGGCGAGAGAAAAGGATTAGTTGCAGCGGCACCTCTCCAACCAGCTCTCAGTGGCAGAATGCTAGCACTCCTCAGGCATGTGTTCGTGCAGGACTAAGTATCAGGCCCCTCCCTGGAAGGCACATAACTGTGGTGTAATCGCGCTTCAGCTCCGGCCGGTCCCCGGCGGGGAGGACGCTGTAAGGTTTCCTCTGTACTTGAGAGCCCGGCGAACGGCATCCCTATGTAAAACCGAGGGAAAGAAAGGCCGGTGCCTGAGACGCCTCTCGGCTCAGCTCTTGTTCCTGGGGCTAGTACCGTTGCCCCGGTGTGCTTGAAGGACAAAAGCCAACCACCTAACTCGAGGGAATCACACTATAGAGAATCCGGGCTTCGGCTGGACTAGGCCTTCCTGAGGGTGGAAAGCTTCTGCTGAGAGCATGCATGCGAGCACTGCCAGCGAGTCCAAAACCATTTTCCCAGGGAGACTGAGGCCGCGGCAGAAGGGAGAACACAACTGCCCATTTGTTTCCTGAAGCCAGCCCAGCAGCCGACCCCTAGGGCATGCAAGTCTCACGCTCGCTTACGAACGCAATGAAACAGTACTGTAGGGGAACCGTGTATACAGAGCCTCACTGTTGCGCGCAGTGGGAACTCTTGGAGTGCCTGTACGTAAGAGCCTGGCTGAAGAGTCCCTTCAGTTCCTGGGCGAGAGAAAAGGATTCGTGCAGCCGCACCTCTCCCACCAGCTCTCAGTATCAGAATGGTAGCACTCCTCCGGCCTGTGTGCGTGCAGGCCTAAGTTGCAGGCCCCTCCCTGGAAGGCAGTACACTGTGGAGAAACCGCGCTTTAGCTGCCGCCGTTCCCTAGCGGAGAGGAAGCTGTAGGGTGTGCGATGTGCCTAGAGCCCGGCGAACGTCTTCCCTACGTAAAACCGGGGGAAACAAAGGCCGGTGCCGGAGACGCGTCTCGGCTCAGCTCTTGTTCATGGAGCTAGTATCTTTACCCCGGTGTGCGTGCAGGCCGAAAGCCAAAAACCTCACACGAGGGAAACGCACTGTAGAGAATCGGGCTTCGGCCAGACTAGGCCTTCCTGAGGGTGGAAGCCTTCTGCTGTGTGCATGCGTATGAGCTCGGCCACGGAGTACAAAACCATTTTCTGAGGGAGACTGAGGCCGCAGTAGAAGGGAGAACAAAGCTCCCCACTTGTTTCCTGCTACTGGCCCTGCGTCCAACCCCTTGTGCATGCATGTCTCACTGCTCCCATACCAACGTAAGAAAAGTAGGGTAGGGGACCGTGTTGTAGAGAGTCTCACTGTTACGGAGGGTGGAAACACTGGGAGTGTGTGTACGTGAGAGCCTGGGAGACGAGTCCCCTAAGTTACTGAGCGAGAGAAAAGGATTAGTTGCAGCAGCACCTCTCCCACCAGCTCTCAGTGGCAGAATGCTAGCACTCCTCAGGCATGTGTGCGTGCAGGCCTAAGTATCAGGCCCCTCCCTGGAAGGCACAAAACTGCGGTGAAAGCGCGCTTCAGCTCCGGCCTGTCCCCGGCGTGGAGGACGCTGTAAGGTTTCCTCTGTACTTGAGAGCCCGGCGAACGGCTTCCCTATGTAAAACCGAGAGGGAAAGAAAGGCCGGTGCCTGAGACGCCTCTCGGCTCAGCTCTTGTTCCTGGGGCTAGTACCGTTGCCCCGGTGTGCTTGAAGGACAAAAGCCAACCACCTAACTCGAGGGAATCACACTATAGAGAATCCGGGCTTCGGCTGGACTAGGCCTTCCTGAGGGTGGAAAGCTTCTGCTGAGAGCATGCATGCGAGCACTGCCAGCGAGTCCAAAACCATTTTCCCAGGGAGACTGAGGCCGCGGCAGAAGGGAGAACACAACTGCCCATTTGTTTCCTGAAGCCAGCCCAGCAGCCGACCCCTAGGGCATGCAAGTCTCACGCTCGCTTACCAACGCAATGAAACCGTACTGTAGGGGAACCGTGTATACAGAGCCTCACTGTTGCGCGCAGTGGGAACTCTTGGAGTGCCTGTACGTAAGAGCCTGGCTGAAGAGTCCCTTCAGTTCCTGGGCGAGAGAAACGGATTCGTGCAGCCGCACCTCTCCCACCAGCTCTCAGTATCAGAATGGTAGCACTCCTCCGGCCTGTGTGCGTGCAGGCCTAAGTTGCAGGCCCCTCCCTGGAAGGCAGTACACTGTGGAGAAACCGCGCTTTAGCTGCCGCCGTTCCCTAGCGGAGAGGAAGCTGTAGGGTGTGCGATGTGCCTAGAGCCCGGCGAACGTCTTCCCTAGGTAAAACCGGGGGAAACAAGGGCCGGTGCCGGAGACGCGTCTCGGCTCAGCTCTTGTTCATGGAGCTAGTATCTTTACCCCGGTGTGCGTGCAGGCCGAAAGCCAAAAACCTCACACGAGGGAACCGCACTGTAGAGAATCCAGGCTTCGGCCAGACTAGGCCTTCCTGAGGGTGGAAGCCTTCTGCTGTGTGCATGCGTATGAGCTCCGCCACGGAGTACAAAACCATTTTCTGAGGGAGACTGAGGCCGCGGCAGAAGTGAGAACAAAGCTCCCCACTTGTTTCCTGCTAGTGGCCCTGCGTCCAACCCCTTGTGCATGCATGTCTCATTGCTCCCATACCAACGTAAGAAAAGTAGGGTAGGGGACCGTGTTGTAGAGAGTCTCACTGTTACGGAGGGTGGAAACACTGGGAGTGTGTGTACGTGAGAGCCTGGGAGACGAGTCCCCTAAGTTACTGGGGGAGAGAAAAGGATTAGTTGCAGCGGCACCTCTCCAAACAGCTCTCAGTATTAGAATGATAGCATTCCTCCGGCATGTGTGCGAGCAGGCCTAAGAGGCAGGCCCCTCCTTGGAAGGCACAGCACTGTGGAGAACCCGCGTTAGCTCCCGCCGATCCCTAGCGGAGAGGACGCTGTATGGTGTGCGCTGTGCTTCAGAGCCCGGCGAACGGCTTCCCTATGTAAAAGCGAGGGAAAGAAAGGCCTGTGCCGGAGACACCTCTCGGCTGAGCTCTTGTTCCTGGGCTACTATCGTGCTCCATTGTGCGAGCAGACCAAAAGCCAACCACCTAAATCCAGGGAACTGCACTGTGTGGAATCCAGGCTTCGGCCAGACTAGGCCTTCCTGAGGGTGGAAACCTCTTGCAGTGTGAATGCGGGCGAGCACTGCCAGCGAGTCCAAAACCATTTTGTGAGGAAGACTGAGGCCTCGGCAGAAGTGAGAACTCAACTCCCCACTTTTTTCCTGAAGCCAGCCAGACGGCCGCCCCCTTGAGCATGCATGTCTCACTGCTTGCCGACCAACGCAAAGAGACAGTGGGGTAGGGGACCGTGTTGTAGAGAGCCTGACTGTTAGGGAGGGTGGAAACACTTGGAGTGTGTGTACGTGAGAGCCTAGGAGACGAGTCCCCTAAGTTACTGGGCGAGAGAAAAGGATTAGTTGCAGCGGCACCTCTCCCACCAGCTCTCAGTATCAGAATGGTAGCACTCCTCCGGCATGTGTGTGTGCAGACCTAAGTGGCAGGCCCCTCCTTGGAAGGCACAACACTGTGGAGAAACCGCGCTTTAGCTCCTGCCGGTCCCTAGCGGAGAGGACGCTATATGGTGTGCGCTGTGCTTGAGAGCCCGGCGATCGGCTTCCCTATGTATAAGCGAGGGAAAGAAAGGCCGGTGCCCGAGACGCCTCTCGGCTCAGCTCTTGTTCCTGGAGCTAGTACCGTTACCCTGGTGTGCTTGCAGGCCGAGGGCCAACCTCCCAATTCGAGGGAACCACACTGTAGAAATTCCTTACTTCGGCCAGACTAGGCCTTCCTGAGGGAGGTAACCCTTTGCAGTGTGAATGCGGGCGAGCACTGCCAGCGAGTCCAAAACCGTTTTACGAGGGAGACTGAGGCCGCGACCGAAGTGAGAACTCAACTCCCCATTTGTTTCCTGAAGCCAGCCCGGCAGCCGCCCCCTTGAGCATGCAAGTCTCACTGTTCGCGTCCCAACGCAAGGAAACAGTAGGCTGGGGGACCGTGTTGTAGAGAGCCTCACTGTTCCGGAGAGTGGAAACACTTCGAGTGCGTGTGCGTGAGAGCCTGGGAGACGAGTGTCCTACGTTACTGGGCGAGAGAAACGAACTCGTGCAGCCGCACCTCTCCCACCAGCTCTCAGTGGCAGAATGCTAGCACTCCTCAGGCATGCGTTCGTGCAGGCCTAAGTATCAGGGCCCTCCCTGGAAGGCACAAAACTGTGGTGAAAGCGCGCTTCAGCTCCGGCCGGTCCCCGGCGGGGAGGACGCGGTAAGGTTTCCTCTGTACTTGAGAGCCCGGCGAACGGCATCCCTATGTAAAACCGAGGGAAAGAAAGGCCGGTGCCTGAGACGCCTCCCGGCTCAGCTCTTGTTCCTGGGGCTAGTACCGTTGCCCCGGTGTGCTTGAAGGACAAAAGCCAACCACCTAACTCGAGGGAATCACACTATAGAGAATCCGGGCTTCGGCTGGACTAGGCCTTCCTGAGGGTGGAAAGCTTCTGCTGAGAGCATGCATGCGAGCACTGCCAGCGAGTCCAAAACCATTTTCCCAGGGAGACTGAGGCCGCGGCAGAAGGGAGAACACAACTGCCCATTTGTTTCCTGAAGCCAGCCCAGCAGCCGACCCCTAGGGCATGCAAGTCTCACGCTCGCTTACCAACGCAATGAAACAGTACTGTAGGGGAACCGTGTATACAGAGCCTCACTGTTGCGCGGAGTGGGAACTCTTGGAGTGCCTGTACGTAAGAGCCTGGCTGAAGAGTCCCTTCAGTTCCTGGGCGAGAGAAACGGATTCGTGCAGCCGCACCTCTCCCACCAGCTCTCAGTATCAGAATGGTAGCACTCCTCCGGCCTGTGTGCGTGCAGGCCTAAGTTGCAGGCCCCTCCCTGGAAGGCAGTACACTGTGGAGAAACCGCGCTTTAGCTGCCGCCGTTCCCTAGCGGAGAGGAAGCTGTAGGGTGTGCGATGTGCCTAGAGCCCGGCGAACGTCTTCCCTACGTAAAACCGGGGGAAACAAAGGCCGGTGCCGGAGACGCGTCTCGGCTCAGCTCTTGTTCATGGAGCTAGTATCTTTACCCCGGTGTGCGTGCAGGCCGAAAGCCAAAAACCTCACACGAGGGAAACGCACTGTAGAGAATCGGGCTTCGGCCAGACTAGGCCTTCCTGAGGGTGGAAGCCTTCTGCTGTGTGCATGCGTATGAGCTCGGCAACGGAGTACAAAACCATTTTCTGAGGGAGACTGAGGCCGCAGTAGAAGGGAGAACAAAGGTCCCCACTTGTTTCCTGCTACTGGCCCTGCGTCCAACCCCTTGTGCATGCATGTCTCACTGCTCCCATACCAACGTAAGAAAAGTAGGGTAGGGGACCGTGTTGTAGAGAGTCTCACTGTTACGGAGGGTGGAAACACTGGGAGTGTGTGTACGTGAGAGCCTGGGAGACGAGTCCCCTAAGTTACTGAGCGAGAGAAAAGGATTAGTTGCAGCAGCACCTCTCCCACCAGCTCTCAGTGGCAGAATGCTAGCACTCCTCAGGCATGTGTGCGTGCAGGCCTAAGTATCAGGCCCCTCCCTGGAAGGCACAAAACTGCGGTGAAAGCGCGCTTCAGCTCCGGCCTGTCCCCGGCGTGGAGGACGCTGTAAGGTTTCCTCTGTACTTGAGAGCCCGGCGAACGGCTTCCCTATGTAAAACCGAGAGGGAAAGAAAGGCCGGTGCCTGAGACGCCTCTCGGCTCAGCTCTTGTTCCTGGGGCTAGTACCGTTGCCCCGGTGTGCTTGAAGGACAAAAGCCAACCACCTAACTCGAGGGAATCACACTATAGAGAATCCGGGCTTCGGCTGGACTAGGCCTTCCTGAGGGTGGAAAGCTTCTGCTGAGAGCATGCATGCGAGCACTGCCAGCGAGTCCAAAACCATTTTCCCAGGGAGACTGAGGCCGCGGCAGAAGGGAGAACACAACTGCCCATTTGTTTCCTGAAGCCAGCCCAGCAGCCGACCCCTAGGGCATGCAAGTCTCACGCTCGCTTACGAACGCAATGAAACAGTACTGTAGGGGAACCGTGTATACAGAGCCTCACTGTTGCGCGCAGTGGGAACTCTTGGAGTGCCTGTACGTAAGAGCCTGGCTGAAGAGTCCCTTCAGTTCCTGGGCGAGAGAAAAGGATTCGTGCAGCCGCACCTCTCCCACCAGCTCTCAGTATCAGAATGGTAGCACTCCTCCGTCCTGTGTGCGTGCAGGCCTAAGTTGCAGGCCCCTCCCTGGAAGGCAGTACACTGTGGAGAAACCGCGCTTTAGCTGCCGCCGTTCCCTAGCGGAGAGGAAGCTGTAGGGTGTGCGATGTGCCTAGAGCCCGGCGAACGTCTTCCCTACGTAAAACCGGGGGAAACAAAGGCCGGTGCCGGAGACGCGTCTCGGCTCAGCTCTTGTTCATGGAGCTAGTATCTTTACCCCGGTGTGCGTGCAGGCCGAAAGCCAAAAACCTCACACGAGGGAAACGCACTGTAGAGAATCGGGCTTCGGCCAGACTAGGCCTTCCTGAGGGTGGAAGCCTTCTGCTGTGTGCATGCGTATGAGCTCGGCCACGGAGTACAAAATCATTTTCTGAGGGAGACTGAGGCAGCAGTAGAAGGGAGAACAAAGCTCCCCACTTGTTTCCTGCTACTGGCCCTGCGTCCAACCCCTTGTGCATGCATGTCTCACTGCTCCCATACCAACGTAAGAAAAGTAGGGTAGGGGACCGTGTTGTAGAGAGTCTCACTGTTACGGAGGGTGGAAACACTGGGAGTGTGTGTACGTGAGAGCCTGGGAGACGAGTCCCCTAAGTTACTGAGCGAGAGAAAAGGATTAGTTGCAGCAGCACCTCTCCCACCAGCTCTCAGTGGCAGAATGCTAGCACTCCTCAGGCATGTGTGCGTGCAGGCCTAAGTATCAGGCCCCTCCCTGGAAGGCACAAAACTGCGGTGAAAGCGCGCTTCAGCTCCGGCCTGTCCCCGGCGTGGAGGACGCTGTAAGGTTTCCTCTGTACTTGAGAGCCCGGCGAACGGCTTCCCTATGTAAAACCGAGAGGGAAAGAAAGGCCGGTGCCTGAGACGCCTCTCGGCTCAGCTCTTGTTCCTGGGGCTAGTACCGTTGCCCCGGTGTGCTTGAAGGACAAAAGCCAACCACCTAACTCGAGGGAATCACACTATAGAGAATCCGGGCTTCGGCTGGACTAGGCCTTCCTGAGGGTGGAAAGCTTCTGCTGAGAGCATGCATGCGAGCACTGCCAGCGAGTCCAAAACCATTTTCCCAGGGAGACTGAGGCCGCGGCAGAAGGGAGAACACAACTGCCCATTTGTTTCCTGAAGCCAGCCCAGCAGCCGACCCCTAGGGCATGCAAGTCTCACGCTCGCTTACCAACGCAATGAAACCGTACTGTAGGGGAACCGTGTATACAGAGCCTCACTGTTGCGCGCAGTGGGAACTCTTGGAGTGCCTGTACGTAAGAGCCTGGCTGAAGAGTCCCTTCAGTTCCTGGGCGAGAGAAACGGATTCGTGCAGCCGCACCTCTCCCACCAGCTCTCAGTATCAGAATGGTAGCACTCCTCCGGCCTGTGTGCGTGCAGGCCTAAGTTGCAGGCCCCTCCCTGGAAGGCAGTACACTGTGGAGAAACCGCGCTTTAGCTGCCGCCGTTCCCTAGCGGAGAGGAAGCTGTAGGGTGTGCGATGTGCCTAGAGCCCGGCGAACGTCTTCCCTAGGTAAAACCGGGGGAAACAAGGGCCGGTGCCGGAGACGCGTCTCGGCTCAGCTCTTGTTCATGGAGCTAGTATCTTTACCCCGGTGTGCGTGCAGGCCGAAAGCCAAAAACCTCACACGAGGGAACCGCACTGTAGAGAATCCAGGCTTCGGCCAGACTAGGCCTTCCTGAGGGTGGAAGCCTTCTGCTGTGTGCATGCGTATGAGCTCCGCCACGGAGTACAAAACCATTTTCTGAGGGAGACTGAGGCCGCGGCAGAAGTGAGAACAAAGCTCCCCACTTGTTTCCTGCTAGTGGCCCTGCGTCCAACCCCTTGTGCATGCATGTCTCATTGCTCCCATACCAACGTAAGAAAAGTAGGGTAGGGGACCGTGTTGTAGAGAGTCTCACTGTTACGGAGGGTGGAAACACTGGGAGTGTGTGTACGTGAGAGCCTGGGAGACGAGTCCCCTAAGTTACTGGGGGAGAGAAAAGGATTAGTTGCAGCGGCACCTCTCCAAACAGCTCTCAGTATTAGAATGATAGCATTCCTCCGGCATGTGTGCGAGCAGGCCTAAGAGGCAGGCCCCTCCTTGGAAGGCACAGCACTGTGGAGAACCCGCGTTAGCTCCCGCCGATCCCTAGCGGAGAGGACGCTGTATGGTGTGCGCTGTGCTTCAGAGCCCGGCGAACGGCTTCCCTATGTAAAAGCGAGGGAAAGAAAGGCCTGTGCCGGAGACACCTCTCGGCTGAGCTCTTGTTCCTGGGCTACTATCGTGCTCCATTGTGCGAGCAGACCAAAAGCCAACCACCTAAATCCAGGGAACTGCACTGTGTGGAATCCAGGCTTCGGCCAGACTAGGCCTTCCTGAGGGTGGAAACCTCTTGCAGTGTGAATGCGGGCGAGCACTGCCAGCGAGTCCAAAACCATTTTGTGAGGAAGACTGAGGCCTCGGCAGAAGTGAGAACTCAACTCCCCACTTTTTTCCTGAAGCCAGCCAGACGGCCGCCCCCTTGAGCATGCATGTCTCACTGCTTGCCGACCAACGCAAAGAGACAGTGGGGTAGGGGACCGTGTTGTAGAGAGCCTGACTGTTAGGGAGGGTGGAAACACTTGGAGTGTGTGTACGTGAGAGCCTAGGAGACGAGTCCCCTAAGTTACTGGGCGAGAGAAAAGGATTAGTTGCAGCGGCACCTCTCCCACCAGCTCTCAGTATCAGAATGGTAGCACTCCTCCGGCATGTGTGTGTGCAGACCTAAGTGGCAGGCCCCTCCTTGGAAGGCACAACACTGTGGAGAAACCGCGCTTTAGCTCCTGCCGGTCCCTAGCGGAGAGGACGCTATATGGTGTGCGCTGTGCTTGAGAGCCCGGCGATCGGCTTCCCTATGTATAAGCGAGGGAAAGAAAGGCCGGTGCCCGAGACGCCTCTCGGCTCAGCTCTTGTTCCTGGAGCTAGTACCGTTACCCTGGTGTGCTTGCAGGCCGAGGGCCAACCTCCCAATTCGAGGGAACCACACTGTAGAAATTCCTTACTTCGGCCAGACTAGGCCTTCCTGAGGGAGGTAACCCTTTGCAGTGTGAATGCGGGCGAGCACTGCCAGCGAGTCCAAAACCGTTTTACGAGGGAGACTGAGGCCGCGACCGAAGTGAGAACTCAACTCCCCATTTGTTTCCTGAAGCCAGCCCGGCAGCCGCCCCCTTGAGCATGCAAGTCTCACTGTTCGCGTCCCAACGCAAGGAAACAGTAGGCTGGGGGACCGTGTTGTAGAGAGCCTCACTGTTCCGGAGAGTGGAAACACTTCGAGTGCGTGTGCGTGAGAGCCTGGGAGACGAGTGTCCTACGTTACTGGGCGAGAGAAACGAACTCGTGCAGCCGCACCTCTCCCACCAGCTCTCAGTGGCAGAATGCTAGCACTCCTCAGGCATGCGTTCGTGCAGGCCTAAGTATCAGGGCCCTCCCTGGAAGGCACAAAACTGTGGTGAAAGCGCGCTTCAGCTCCGGCCGGTCCCCGGCGGGGAGGACGCGGTAAGGTTTCCTCTGTACTTGAGAGCCCGGCGAACGGCATCCCTATGTAAAACCGAGGGAAAGAAAGGCCGGTGCCTGAGACGCCTCTCGGCTCAGCTCTTGTTCCTGGGGCTAGTACCGTTGCCCCGGTGTGCTTGAAGGACAAAAGCCAACCACCTAACTCGAGGGAATCACACTATAGAGAATCCGGGCTTCGGCTGGACTAGGCCTTCCTGAGGGTGGAAAGCTTCTGCTGAGAGCATGCATGCGAGCACTGCCAGCGAGTCCAAAACCATTTTCCCAGGGAGACTGAGGCCGCGGCAGAAGGGAGAACACAACTGCCCATTTGTTTCCTGAAGCCAGCCCAGCAGCCGACCCCTAGGGCATGCAAGTCTCACGCTCGCTTACCAACGCAATGAAACCGTACTGTAGGGGAACCGTGTATACAGAGCCTCACTGTTGCGCGGAGTGGGAACTCTTGGAGTGCCTGTACGTAAGAGCCTGGCTGAAGAGTCCCTTCAGTTCCTGGGCGAGAGAAACGGATTCGTGCAGCCGCACCTCTCCCACCAGCTCTCAGTATCAGAATGGTAGCACTCCTCCGGCCTGTGTGCGTGCAGGCCTAAGTTGCAGGCCCCTCCCTGGAAGGCAGTACACTGTGGAGAAACCGCGCTTTAGCTGCCGCCGTTCCCTAGCGGAGAGGAAGCTGTAGGGTGTGCGATGTGCCTAGAGCCCGGCGAACGTCTTCCCTACGTAAAACCGGGGGAAACAAAGGCCGGTGCCGGAGACGCGTCTCGGCTCAGCTCTTGTTCATGGAGCTAGTATCTTTACCCCGGTGTGCGTGCAGGCCGAAAGCCAAAAACCTCACACGAGGGAAACGCACTGTAGAGAATCGGGCTTCGGCCAGACTACGCCTTCCTGAGGGTGGAAGCCTTCTGCTGTGTGCATGCGTATGAGCTCGGCCACGGAGTACAAAACCATTTTCTGAGGGAGACTGAGGCCGCAGTAGAAGGGAGAACAAAGCTCCCCACTTGTTTCCTGCTACTGGCCCTGCGTCCAACCCCTTGTGCATGCATGTCTCACTGCTCCCATACCAACGTAAGAAAAGTAGGGTAGGGGACCGTGTTGTAGAGAGTCTCACTGTTACGGAGGGTGGAAACACTGGGCGTGTGTGTACGTGAGAGCCTGGGAGACGAGTCCCCTAAGTTACTGAGCGAGAGAAAAGGATTAGTTGCAGCAGCACCTCTCCCACCAGCTCTCAGTGGCAGAATGCTAGCACTCCTCAGGCATGTGTGCGTGCAGGCCTAAGTATCAGGCCCCTCCCTGGAAGGCACAAAACTGCGGTGAAAGCGCGCTTCAGCTCCGGCCTGTCCCCGGCGTGGAGGACGCTGTAAGGTTTCCTCTGTACTTGAGAGCCCGGCGAACGGCTTCCCTATGTAAAACCGAGAGGGAAAGAAAGGCCGGTGCCTGAGACGCCTCTCGGCTCAGCTCTTGTTCCTGGGGCTATTACCGTTGCCCCGGTGTGCTTGAAGGACAAAAGCCAACCACCTAACTCGAGGGAATCACACTATAGAGAATCCGGGCTTCGGCTGGACTAGGCCTTCCTGAGGGTGGAAAGCTTCTGCTGAGAGCATGCATGCGAGCACTGCCAGCGAGTCCAAAACCATTTTCCCAGGGAGACTGAGGCCGCGGCAGAAGGGAGAACACAACTGCCCATTTGTTTCCTGAAGCCAGCCCAGCAGCCGACCCCTAGGGCATGCAAGTCTCACGCTCGCTTACCAACGCAATGAAACCGTACTGTAGGGGAACCTTGTATACAGAGCCTCACTGTTGCGCGCAGTGGGAACTCTTGGAGTGCCTGTACGTAAGAGCCTGGCTGAAGAGTCCCTTCAGTTCCTGGGCGAGAGAAACGGATTCGTGCAGCCGCACCTCTCCCACCAGCTCTCAGTATCAGAATGGTAGCACTCCTCCGGCCTGTGTGCGTGCAGGCCTAAGTTGCAGGCCCCTCCCTGGAAGGCAGTACACTGTGGAGAAACCGCGCTTTAGCTGCCGCCGTTCCCTAGCGGAGAGGAAGCTGTAGGGTGTGCGATGTGCCTAGAGCCCGGCGAACGTCTTCCCTACGTAAAACCGGGGGAAACAAGGGCCGGTGCCGGAGACGCGTCTCGGCTCAGCTCTTGTTCATGGAGCTAGTATCTTTACCCCGGTGTGCGTGCAGGCCGAAAGCCAAAAACCTCACACGAGGGAACCGCACTGTAGAGAATCCAGGCTTCGGCCAGACTAGGCCTTCCTGAGGGTGGAAGCCTTCTGCTGTGTGCATGCGTATGAGCTCCGCCACGGAGTACAAAACCATTTTCTGAGGGAGACTGAGGCCGCGGCAGAAGTGAGAACAAAGCTCCCCACTTGTTTCCTGCTAGTGGCCCTGCGTCCAACCCCTTGTGCATGCACGTCTCACTGCTCCCATACCAACGTAAGAAAAGTAGGGTAGGGGACCGTGTTGCAGAGAGTCTCACTGTTACGGAGGGTGGAAACACTGGGAGTGTGTGTACGTGAGAGCCTGGGAGACGAGTCCCCTAAGTTACTGGGGGAGAGAAAAGGATTAGTTGCAGCGGCACCTCTCCAAACAGCTCTCAGTATTAGAATGATAGCATTCCTCCGGCATGTGTGCGAGCAGGCCTAAGAGGCAGGCCCCTCCTTGGAAGGCACAGCACTGTGGAGAACCCGCGTTAGCTCCCGCCGAACCCTAGCGGAGAGGACGCTGTATGGTGTGCGCTGTGCTTCAGAGCCCGGCGAACGGCTTCCCTATGTAAAAGCGAGGGAAAGAAAGGCCTGTGCCGGAGACACCTCTCGGCTGAGCTCTTGTTCCTGGGCTACTATCGTGCTCCATTGTGCGAGCAGACCAAAAGCCAACCACCTAAATCCAGGGAACTGCACTGTGTGGAATCCAGGCTTCGGCCAGACTAGGCCTTCCTGAGGGTGGAAACCTCTTGCAGTGTGAATGCGGGCGAGCACTGCCAGCGAGTCCAAAACCATTTTGTGAGGAAGACTGAGGCCTCGGCAGAAGTGAGAACTCAACTCCCCACTTTTTTCCTGAAGCCAGCCAGACGGCCGCCCCCTTGAGCATGCATGTCTCACTGCTTGCCGACCAAGGCAAAGAGACAGTGGGGTAGGGGACCGTGTTGTAGAGAGCCTGACTGTTAGGGAGGGTGGAAACACTTGGAGTGTGTGTACGTGAGAGCCTAGGAGACGAGTCCCCTAAGTTACTGGGCGAGAGAAAAGGATTAGTTGCAGCGGCACCTCTCCCACCAGCTCTCAGTATCAGAATGGTAGCACTCCTCCGGCATGTGTGTGTGCAGACCTAAGTGGCAGGCCCCTCCTTGGAAGGCACAACACTGTGGAGAAACCGCGCTTTAGCTCCTGCCGGTCCCTAGCGGAGAGGACGCTATATGGTGTGCGCTGTGCTTGAGAGCCCGGCGATCGGCTTCCCTATGTATAAGCGAGGGAAAGAAAGGCCGGTGCCCGAGACGCCTCTCGGCTCAGCTCTTGTTCCTGGAGCTAGTACCGTTACCCTGGTGTGCTTGCAGGCCGAGGGCCAACCTCCCAATTCGAGGGAACCACACTGTAGAAATTCCTTACTTCGGCCAGACTAGGCCTTCCTGAGGGAGGTAACCCTTTGCAGTGTGAATGCGGGCGAGCACTGCCAGCGAGTCCAAAACCGTTTTACGAGGGAGACTGAGGCCGCGACCGAAGTGAGAACTCAACTCCCCATTTGTTTCCTGAAGCCAGCCCGGCAGCCGCCCCCTTGAGCATGCAAGTCTCACTGTTCGCGTCCCAACGCAAGGAAACAGTAGGCTGGGGGACCGTGTTGTAGAGAGCCTCACTGTTCCGGAGAGTGGAAACACTTCGAGTGCGTGTGCGTGAGAGCCTGGGAGACGAGTGTCCTACGTTACTGGGCGAGAGAAACGAACTCGTGCAGCCGCACCTCTCCCACCAGCTCTCAGTGGCAGAATGCTAGCACTCCTCAGGCATGCGTTCGTGCAGGCCTAAGTATCAGGGCCCTCCCTGGAAGGCACAAAACTGTGGTGAAAGCGCGCTTCAGCTCCGGCCGGTCCCCGGCGGGGAGGACGCGGTAAGGTTTCCTCTGTACTTGAGAGCCCGGCGAACGGCATCCCTATGTAAAACCGAGGGAAAGAAAGGCCGGTGCCTGAGACGCCTCTCGGCTCAGCTCTTGTTCCTGGGGCTAGTACCGTTGCCCCGGTGTGCTTGAAGGACAAAAGCCAACCACCTAACTCGAGGGAATCACACTATAGAGAATCCGGGCTTCGGCTGGACTAGGCCTTCCTGAGGGTGGAAAGCTTCTGCTGAGAGCATGCATGCGAGCACTGCCAGCGAGTCCAAAACAATTTTCCCAGGGAGACTGAGGCCACGGCAGAAGGGAGAACACAACTGCCCATTTGTTTCCTGAAGCCTGCCCAGCAGCCGACCCCTAGGGCATGCAAGTCTCACGCTCGCTTACCAACGCAATGAAACCGTACTGTAGGGGAACCGTGTATACAGAGCCTCACTGTTGCGCGGAGTGGGTACTCTTGGAGTGCCTGTACATAAGAGCCTGGCTGAAGAGTCCCTTCAGTTCCTGGGCGAGAGAAACGGATTCGTGCAGCCGCACCTCTCCCACCAGCTCTCAGTATCAGAATGGTAGCACTCCTCCGGCCTGTGTGCGTGCAGGCCTAAGTTGCAGGCCCCTCCCTGGAAGGCAGTACACTGTGGAGAAACCGCGCTTTAGCTGCCGCCGTTCCCTAGCGGAGAGGAAGCTGTAGGGTGTGCGATGTGCCTAGAGCCCGGCGAACGTCTTCCCTACGTAAAACCGGGGGAAACAAAGGCCGGTGCCGGAGACGCGTCTCGGCTCAGCTCTTGTTCATGGAGCTAGTATCTTTACCCCGGTGTGCGTGCAGGCCGAAAGCCAAAAACCTCACACGAGGGAAACGCACTGTAGAGAATCGGGCTTCGGCCAGACTAGGCCTTCCTGAGGGTGGAAGCCTTCTGCTGTGTGCATGCGTATGAGCTCGGCAACGGAGTACAAAACCATTTTCTGAGGGAGACTGAGGCCGCAGTAGAAGGGAGAACAAAGGTCCCCACTTGTTTCCTGCTACTGGCCCTGCGTCCAACCCCTTGTGCATGCATGTCTCACTGCTCCCATACCAACGTAAGAAAAGTAGGGTAGGGGACCGTGTTGTAGAGAGTCTCACTGTTACGGAGGGTGGAAACACTGGGAGTGTGTGTACGTGAGAGCCTGGGAGACGAGTCCCCTAAGTTACTGAGCGAGAGAAAAGGATTAGTTGCAGCAGCACCTCTCCCACCAGCTCTCAGTGGCAGAATGCTAGCACTCCTCAGGCATGTGTGCGTGCAGGCCTAAGTATCAGGCCCCTCCCTGGAAGGCACAAAACTGCGGTGAAAGCGCGCTTCAGCTCCGGCCTGTCCCCGGCGTGGAGGACGCTGTAAGGTTTCCTCTGTACTTGAGAGCCCGGCGAACGGCTTCCCTATGTAAAACCGAGAGGGAAAGAAAGGCCGGTGCCTGAGACGCCTCTCGGCTCAGCTCTTGTTCCTGGGGCTAGTACCGTTGCCCCGGTGTGCTTGAAGGACAAAAGCCAACCACCTAACTCGAGGGAATCACACTATAGAGAATCCGGGCTTCGGCTGGACTAGGCCTTCCTGAGGGTGGAAAGCTTCTGCTGAGAGCATGCATGCGAGCACTGCCAGCGAGTCCAAAACCATTTTCCCAGGGAGACTGAGGCCGCGGCAGAAGGGAGAACACAACTGCCCATTTGTTTCCTGAAGCCAGCCCAGCAGCCGACCCCTAGGGCATGCAAGTCTCACGCTCGCTTACGAACGCAATGAAACAGTACTGTAGGGGAACCGTGTATACAGAGCCTCACTGTTGCGCGCAGTGGGAACTCTTGGAGTGCCTGTACGTAAGAGCCTGGCTGAAGAGTCCCTTCAGTTCCTGGGCGAGAGAAAAGGATTCGTGCAGCCGCACCTCTCCCACCAGCTCTCAGTATCAGAATGGTAGCACTCCTCCGTCCTGTGTGCGTGCAGGCCTAAGTTGCAGGCCCCTCCCTGGAAGGCAGTACACTGTGGAGAAACCGCGCTTTAGCTGCCGCCGTTCCCTAGCGGAGAGGAAGCTGTAGGGTGTGCGATGTGCCTAGAGCCCGGCGAACGTCTTCCCTACGTAAAACCGGGGGAAACAAAGGCCGGTGCCGGAGACGCGTCTCGGCTCAGCTCTTGTTCATGGAGCTAGTATCTTTACCCCGGTGTGCGTGCAGGCCGAAAGCCAAAAACCTCACACGAGGGAAACGCACTGTAGAGAATCGGGCTTCGGCCAGACTAGGCCTTCCTGAGGGTGGAAGCCTTCTGCTGTGTGCATGCGTATGAGCTCGGCCACGGAGTACAAAATCATTTTCTGAGGGAGACTGAGGCAGCAGTAGAAGGGAGAACAAAGCTCCCCACTTGTTTCCTGCTACTGGCCCTGCGTCCAACCCCTTGTGCATGCATGTCTCACTGCTCCCATACCAACGTAAGAAAAGTAGGGTAGGGGACCGTGTTGTAGAGAGTCTCACTGTTACGGAGGGTGGAAACACTGGGAGTGTGTGTACGTGAGAGCCTGGGAGACGAGTCCCCTAAGTTACTGAGCGAGAGAAAAGGATTAGTTGCAGCAGCACCTCTCCCACCAGCTCTCAGTGGCAGAATGCTAGCACTCCTCAGGCATGTGTGCGTGCAGGCCTAAGTATCAGGCCCCTCCCTGGAAGGCACAAAACTGCGGTGAAAGCGCGCTTCAGCTCCGGCCTGTCCCCGGCGTGGAGGACGCTGTAAGGTTTCCTCTGTACTTGAGAGCCCGGCGAACGGCTTCCCTATGTAAAACCGAGAGGGAAAGAAAGGCCGGTGCCTGAGACGCCTCTCGGCTCAGCTCTTGTTCCTGGGGCTAGTACCGTTGCCCCGGTGTGCTTGAAGGACAAAAGCCAACCACCTAACTCGAGGGAATCACACTATAGAGAATCCGGGCTTCGGCTGGACTAGGCCTTCCTGAGGGTGGAAAGCTTCTGCTGAGAGCATGCATGCGAGCACTGCCAGCGAGTCCAAAACCATTTTCCCAGGGAGACTGAGGCCGCGGCAGAAGGGAGAACACAACTGCCCATTTGTTTCCTGAAGCCAGCCCAGCAGCCGACCCCTAGGGCATGCAAGTCTCACGCTCGCTTACCAACGCAATGAAACCGTACTGTAGGGGAACCGTGTATACAGAGCCTCACTGTTGCGCGGAGTGGGAACTCTTGGAGTGCCTGTACGTAAGAGCCTGGCTGAAGAGTCCCTTCAGTTCCTGGGCGAGAGAAACGGATTCGTGCAGCCGCACCTCTCCCACCAGCTCTCAGTATCAGAATGGTAGCACTCCTCCGGCCTGTGTGCGTGCAGGCCTAAGTTGCAGGCCCCTCCCTGGAAGGCAGTACACTGTGGAGAAACCGCGCTTTAGCTGCCGCCGTTCCCTAGCGGAGAGGAAGCTGTAGGGTGTGCGATGTGCCTAGAGCCCGGCGAACGTCTTCCCTAGGTAAAACCGGGGGAAACAAGGGCCGGTGCCGGAGACGCGTCTCGGCTCAGCTCTTGTTCATGGAGCTAGTATCTTTACCCCGGTGTGCGTGCAGGCCGAAAGCCAAAAACCTCACACGAGGGAACCGCACTGTAGAGAATCCAGGCTTCGGCCAGACTAGGCCTTCCTGAGGGTGGAAGCCTTCTGCTGTGTGCATGCGTATGAGCTCCGCCACGGAGTACAAAACCATTTTCTGAGGGAGACTGAGGCCGCGGCAGAAGTGAGAACAAAGCTCCCCACTTGTTTCCTGCTAGTGGCCCTGCGTCCAACCCCTTGTGCATGCATGTCTCATTGCTCCCATACCAACGTAAGAAAAGTAGGGTAGGGGACCGTGTTGTAGAGAGTCTCACTGTTACGGAGGGTGGAAACACTGGGAGTGTGTGTACGTGAGAGCCTGGGAGACGAGTCCCCTAAGTTACTGGGGGAGAGAAAAGGATTAGTTGCAGCGGCACCTCTCCAAACAGCTCTCAGTATTAGAATGATAGCATTCCTCCGGCATGTGTGCGAGCAGGCCTAAGAGGCAGGCCCCTCCTTGGAAGGCACAGCACTGTGGAGAACCCGCGTTAGCTCCCGCCGATCCCTAGCGGAGAGGACGCTGTATGGTGTGCGCTGTGCTTCAGAGCCCGGCGAACGGCTTCCCTATGTAAAAGCGAGGGAAAGAAAGGCCTGTGCCGGAGACACCTCTCGGCTGAGCTCTTGTTCCTGGGCTACTATCGTGCTCCATTGTGCGAGCAGACCAAAAGCCAACCACCTAAATCCAGGGAACTGCACTGTGTGGAATCCAGGCTTCGGCCAGACTAGGCCTTCCTGAGGGTGGAAACCTCTTGCAGTGTGAATGCGGGCGAGCACTGCCAGCGAGTCCAAAACCATTTTGTGAGGAAGACTGAGGCCTCGGCAGAAGTGAGAACTCAACTCCCCACTTTTTTCCTGAAGCCAGCCAGACGGCCGCCCCCTTGAGCATGCATGTCTCACTGCTTGCCGACCAACGCAAAGAGACAGTGGGGTAGGGGACCGTGTTGTAGAGAGCCTGACTGTTAGGGAGGGTGGAAACACTTGGAGTGTGTGTACGTGAGAGCCTAGGAGACGAGTCCCCTAAGTTACTGGGCGAGAGAAAAGGATTAGTTGCAGCGGCACCTCTCCCACCAGCTCTCAGTATCAGAATGGTAGCACTCCTCCGGCATGTGTGTGTGCAGACCTAAGTGGCAGGCCCCTCCTTGGAAGGCACAACACTGTGGAGAAACCGCGCTTTAGCTCCTGCCGGTCCCTAGCGGAGAGGACGCTATATGGTGTGCGCTGTGCTTGAGAGCCCGGCGATCGGCTTCCCTATGTATAAGCGAGGGAAAGAAAGGCCGGTGCCCGAGACGCCTCTCGGCTCAGCTCTTGTTCCTGGAGCTAGTACCGTTACCCTGGTGTGCTTGCAGGCCGAGGGCCAACCTCCCAATTCGAGGGAACCACACTGTAGAAATTCCTTACTTCGGCCAGACTAGGCCTTCCTGAGGGAGGTAACCCTTTGCAGTGTGAATGCGGGCGAGCACTGCCAGCGAGTCCAAAACCGTTTTACGAGGGAGACTGAGGCCGCGACCGAAGTGAGAACTCAACTCCCCATTTGTTTCCTGAAGCCAGCCCGGCAGCCGCCCCCTTGAGCATGCAAGTCTCACTGTTCGCGTCCCAACGCAAGGAAACAGTAGGCTGGGGGACCGTGTTGTAGAGAGCCTCACTGTTCCGGAGAGTGGAAACACTTCGAGTGCGTGTGCGTGAGAGCCTGGGAGACGAGTGTCCTACGTTACTGGGCGAGAGAAACGAACTCGTGCAGCCGCACCTCTCCCACCAGCTCTCAGTGGCAGAATGCTAGCACTCCTCAGGCATGCGTTCGTGCAGGCCTAAGTATCAGGGCCCTCCCTGGAAGGCACAAAACTGTGGTGAAAGCGCGCTTCAGCTCCGGCCGGTCCCCGGCGGGGAGGACGCGGTAAGGTTTCCTCTGTACTTGAGAGCCCGGCGAACGGCATCCCTATGTAAAACCGAGGGAAAGAAAGGCCGGTGCCTGAGACGCCTCTCGGCTCAGCTCTTGTTCCTGGGGCTAGTACCGTTGCCCCGGTGTGCTTGAAGGACAAAAGCCAACCACCTAACTCGAGGGAATCACACTATAGAGAATCCGGGCTTCGGCTGGACTAGGCCTTCCTGAGGGTGGAAAGCTTCTGCTGAGAGCATGCATGCGAGCACTGCCAGCGAGTCCAAAACCATTTTCCCAGGGAGACTGAGGCCGCGGCAGAAGGGAGAACACAACTGCCCATTTGTTTCCTGAAGCCAGCCCAGCAGCCGACCCCTAGGGCATGCAAGTCTCACGCTCGCTTACCAACGCAATGAAACCGTACTGTAGGGGAACCGTGTATACAGAGCCTCACTGTTGCGCGGAGTGGGAACTCTTGGAGTGCCTGTACGTAAGAGCCTGGCTGAAGAGTCCCTTCAGTTCCTGGGCGAGAGAAACGGATTCGTGCAGCCGCACCTCTCCCACCAGCTCTCAGTATCAGAATGGTAGCACTCCTCCGGCCTGTGTGCGTGCAGGCCTAAGTTGCAGGCCCCTCCCTGGAAGGCAGTACACTGTGGAGAAACCGCGCTTTAGCTGCCGCCGTTCCCTAGCGGAGAGGAAGCTGTAGGGTGTGCGATGTGCCTAGAGCCCGGCGAACGTCTTCCCTACGTAAAACCGGGGGAAACAAAGGCCGGTGCCGGAGACGCGTCTCGGCTCAGCTCTTGTTCATGGAGCTAGTATCTTTACCCCGGTGTGCGTGCAGGCCGAAAGCCAAAAACCTCACACGAGGGAAACGCACTGTAGAGAATCGGGCTTCGGCCAGACTACGCCTTCCTGAGGGTGGAAGCCTTCTGCTGTGTGCATGCGTATGAGCTCGGCCACGGAGTACAAAACCATTTTCTGAGGGAGACTGAGGCCGCAGTAGAAGGGAGAACAAAGCTCCCCACTTGTTTCCTGCTACTGGCCCTGCGTCCAACCCCTTGTGCATGCATGTCTCACTGCTCCCATACCAACGTAAGAAAAGTAGGGTAGGGGACCGTGTTGTAGAGAGTCTCACTGTTACGGAGGGTGGAAACACTGGGCGTGTGTGTACGTGAGAGCCTGGGAGACGAGTCCCCTAAGTTACTGAGCGAGAGAAAAGGATTAGTTGCAGCAGCACCTCTCCCACCAGCTCTCAGTGGCAGAATGCTAGCACTCCTCAGGCATGTGTGCGTGCAGGCCTAAGTATCAGGCCCCTCCCTGGAAGGCACAAAACTGCGGTGAAAGCGCGCTTCAGCTCCGGCCTGTCCCCGGCGTGGAGGACGCTGTAAGGTTTCCTCTGTACTTGAGAGCCCGGCGAACGGCTTCCCTATGTAAAACCGAGAGGGAAAGAAAGGCCGGTGCCTGAGACGCCTCTCGGCTCAGCTCTTGTTCCTGGGGCTATTACCGTTGCCCCGGTGTGCTTGAAGGACAAAAGCCAACCACCTAACTCGAGGGAATCACACTATAGAGAATCCGGGCTTCGGCTGGACTAGGCCTTCCTGAGGGTGGAAAGCTTCTGCTGAGAGCATGCATGCGAGCACTGCCAGCGAGTCCAAAACCATTTTCCCAGGGAGACTGAGGCCGCGGCAGAAGGGAGAACACAACTGCCCATTTGTTTCCTGAAGCCAGCCCAGCAGCCGACCCCTAGGGCATGCAAGTCTCACGCTCGCTTACCAACGCAATGAAACCGTACTGTAGGGGAACCTTGTATACAGAGCCTCACTGTTGCGCGCAGTGGGAACTCTTGGAGTGCCTGTACGTAAGAGCCTGGCTGAAGAGTCCCTTCAGTTCCTGGGCGAGAGAAACGGATTCGTGCAGCCGCACCTCTCCCACCAGCTCTCAGTATCAGAATGGTAGCACTCCTCCGGCCTGTGTGCGTGCAGGCCTAAGTTGCAGGCCCCTCCCTGGAAGGCAGTACACTGTGGAGAAACCGCGCTTTAGCTGCCGCCGTTCCCTAGCGGAGAGGAAGCTGTAGGGTGTGCGATGTGCCTAGAGCCCGGCGAACGTCTTCCCTACGTAAAACCGGGGGAAACAAGGGCCGGTGCCGGAGACGCGTCTCGGCTCAGCTCTTGTTCATGGAGCTAGTATCTTTACCCCGGTGTGCGTGCAGGCCGAAAGCCAAAAACCTCACACGAGGGAACCGCACTGTAGAGAATCCAGGCTTCGGCCAGACTAGGCCTTCCTGAGGGTGGAAGCCTTCTGCTGTGTGCATGCGTATGAGCTCCGCCACGGAGTACAAAACCATTTTCTGAGGGAGACTGAGGCCGCGGCAGAAGTGAGAACAAAGCTCCCCACTTGTTTCCTGCTAGTGGCCCTGCGTCCAACCCCTTGTGCATGCACGTCTCACTGCTCCCATACCAACGTAAGAAAAGTAGGGTAGGGGACCGTGTTGCAGAGAGTCTCACTGTTACGGAGGGTGGAAACACTGGGAGTGTGTGTACGTGAGAGCCTGGGAGACGAGTCCCCTAAGTTACTGGGGGAGAGAAAAGGATTAGTTGCAGCGGCACCTCTCCAAACAGCTCTCAGTATTAGAATGATAGCATTCCTCCGGCATGTGTGCGAGCAGGCCTAAGAGGCAGGCCCCTCCTTGGAAGGCACAGCACTGTGGAGAACCCGCGTTAGCTCCCGCCGAACCCTAGCGGAGAGGACGCTGTATGGTGTGCGCTGTGCTTCAGAGCCCGGCGAACGGCTTCCCTATGTAAAAGCGAGGGAAAGAAAGGCCTGTGCCGGAGACACCTCTCGGCTGAGCTCTTGTTCCTGGGCTACTATCGTGCTCCATTGTGCGAGCAGACCAAAAGCCAACCACCTAAATCCAGGGAACTGCACTGTGTGGAATCCAGGCTTCGGCCAGACTAGGCCTTCCTGAGGGTGGAAACCTCTTGCAGTGTGAATGCGGGCGAGCACTGCCAGCGAGTCCAAAACCATTTTGTGAGGAAGACTGAGGCCTCGGCAGAAGTGAGAACTCAACTCCCCACTTTTTTCCTGAAGCCAGCCAGACGGCCGCCCCCTTGAGCATGCATGTCTCACTGCTTGCCGACCAAGGCAAAGAGACAGTGGGGTAGGGGACCGTGTTGTAGAGAGCCTGACTGTTAGGGAGGGTGGAAACACTTGGAGTGTGTGTACGTGAGAGCCTAGGAGACGAGTCCCCTAAGTTACTGGGCGAGAGAAAAGGATTAGTTGCAGCGGCACCTCTCCCACCAGCTCTCAGTATCAGAATGGTAGCACTCCTCCGGCATGTGTGTGTGCAGACCTAAGTGGCAGGCCCCTCCTTGGAAGGCACAACACTGTGGAGAAACCGCGCTTTAGCTCCTGCCGGTCCCTAGCGGAGAGGACGCTATATGGTGTGCGCTGTGCTTGAGAGCCCGGCGATCGGCTTCCCTATGTATAAGCGAGGGAAAGAAAGGCCGGTGCCCGAGACGCCTCTCGGCTCAGCTCTTGTTCCTGGAGCTAGTACCGTTACCCTGGTGTGCTTGCAGGCCGAGGGCCAACCTCCCAATTCGAGGGAACCACACTGTAGAAATTCCTTACTTCGGCCAGACTAGGCCTTCCTGAGGGAGGTAACCCTTTGCAGTGTGAATGCGGGCGAGCACTGCCAGCGAGTCCAAAACCGTTTTACGAGGGAGACTGAGGCCGCGACCGAAGTGAGAACTCAACTCCCCATTTGTTTCCTGAAGCCAGCCCGGCAGCCGCCCCCTTGAGCATGCAAGTCTCACTGTTCGCGTCCCAACGCAAGGAAACAGTAGGCTGGGGGACCGTGTTGTAGAGAGCCTCACTGTTCCGGAGAGTGGAAACACTTCGAGTGCGTGTGCGTGAGAGCCTGGGAGACGAGTGTCCTACGTTACTGGGCGAGAGAAACGAACTCGTGCAGCCGCACCTCTCCCACCAGCTCTCAGTGGCAGAATGCTAGCACTCCTCAGGCATGCGTTCGTGCAGGCCTAAGTATCAGGGCCCTCCCTGGAAGGCACAAAACTGTGGTGAAAGCGCGCTTCAGCTCCGGCCGGTCCCCGGCGGGGAGGACGCGGTAAGGTTTCCTCTGTACTTGAGAGCCCGGCGAACGGCATCCCTATGTAAAACCGAGGGAAAGAAAGGCCGGTGCCTGAGACGCCTCTCGGCTCAGCTCTTGTTCCTGGGGCTAGTACCGTTGCCCCGGTGTGCTTGAAGGACAAAAGCCAACCACCTAACTCGAGGGAATCACACTATAGAGAATCCGGGCTTCGGCTGGACTAGGCCTTCCTGAGGGTGGAAAGCTTCTGCTGAGAGCATGCATGCGAGCACTGCCAGCGAGTCCAAAACAATTTTCCCAGGGAGACTGAGGCCACGGCAGAAGGGAGAACACAACTGCCCATTTGTTTCCTGAAGCCTGCCCAGCAGCCGACCCCTAGGGCATGCAAGTCTCACGCTCGCTT
Source organism: Eumetopias jubatus (assembly GCF_037043125.1). Taxonomy (NCBI): domain Eukaryota; kingdom Metazoa; phylum Chordata; class Mammalia; order Carnivora; family Otariidae; genus Eumetopias; species Eumetopias jubatus. The sequence continues at coordinate 74,113 of NW_028274879.1, forward strand.
ACCAACGCAATGAAACCGTACTGTAGGGGAACCGTGTATACAGAGCCTCACTGTTGCGCGGAGTGGGTACTCTTGGAGTGCCTGTACATAAGAGCCTGGCTGAAGAGTCCCTTCAGTTCCTGGGCGAGAGAAACGGATTCGTGCAGCCGCACCTCTCCCACCAGCTCTCAGTATCAGAATGGTAGCACTCCTCCGGCCTGTGTGCGTGCAGGCCTAAGTTGCAGGCCCCTCCCTGGAAGGCAGTACACTGTGGAGAAACCGCGCTTTAGCTGCCGCCGTTCCCTAGCGGAGAGGAAGCTGTAGGGTGTGCGATGTGCCTAGAGCCCGGCGAACGTCTTCCCTACGTAAAACCGGGGGAAACAAAGGCCGGTGCCGGAGACGCGTCTCGGCTCAGCTCTTGTTCATGGAGCTAGTATCTTTACCCCGGTGTGCGTGCAGGCCGAAAGCCAAAAACCTCACACGAGGGAAACGCACTGTAGAGAATCGGGCTTCGGCCAGACTAGGCCTTCCTGAGGGTGGAAGCCTTCTGCTGTGTGCATGCGTATGAGCTCGGCCACGGAGTACAAAACCATTTTCTGAGGGAGACTGAGGCCGCAGTAGAAGGGAGAACAAAGCTCCCCACTTGTTTCCTGCTACTGGCCCTGCGTCCAACCCCTTGTGCATGCATGTCTCACTGCTCCCATACCAACGTAAGAAAAGTAGGGTAGGGGACCGTGTTGTAGAGAGTCTCACTGTTACGGAGGGTGGAAACACTGGGCGTGTGTGTACGTGAGAGCCTGGGAGACGAGTCCCCTAAGTTACTGAGCGAGAGAAAAGGATTAGTTGCAGCAGCACCTCTCCCACCAGCTCTCAGTGGCAGAATGCTAGCACTCCTCAGGCATGTGTGCGTGCAGGCCTAAGTATCAGGCCCCTCCCTGTAAGGCACAAAACTGCGGTGAAAGCGCGCTTCAGCTCCGGCCTGTCCCCGGCGTGGAGGACGCTGTAAGGTTTCCTCTGTACTTGAGAGCCCGGCGAACGGCTTCCCTATGTAAAACCGAGAGGGAAAGAAAGGCCGGTGCCTGAGACGCCTCTCGGCTCAGCTCTTGTTCCTGGGGCTAGTACCGTTGCCCCGGTGTGCTTGAAGGACAAAAGCCAACCACCTAACTCGAGGGAATCACACTATAGAGAATCCGGGCTTCGGCTGGACTAGGCCTTCCTGAGGGTGGAAAGCTTCTGCTGAGAGCATGCATGCGAGCACTGCCAGCGAGTCCAAAACCATTTTCCCAGGGAGACTGAGGCCGCGGCAGAAGGGAGAACACAACTGCCCACTTGTTTCCTGAAGCCAGCCCAGCAGCCGACCCCTAGGGCATGCAAGTCTCACGCTCGCTTACCAACGCAATGAAACCGTACTGTAGGGGAACCTTGTATACAGAGCCTCACTGTTGCGCGCAGTGGGAACTCTTGGAGTGCCTGTACGTAAGAGCCTGGCTGAAGAGTCCCTTCAGTTCCTGGGCGAGAGAAACGGATTCGTGCAGCCGCACCTCTCCCACCAGCTCTCAGTATCAGAATGGTAGCACTCCTCCGGCCTGTGTGCGTGCAGGCCTAAGTTGCAGGCCCCTCCCTGGAAGGCAGTACACTGTGGAGAAACCGCGCTTTAGCTGCCGCCGTTCCCTAGCGGAGAGGAAGCTGTAGGGTGTGCGATGTGCCTAGAGCCCGGCGAACGTCTTCCCTAGGTAAAACCGGGGGAAACAAGGGCCGGTGCCGGAGACGCGTCTCGGCTCAGCTCTTGTTCATGGAGCTAGTATCTTTACCCCGGTGTGCGTGCAGGCCGAAAGCCAAAAACCTCACACGAGGGAACCGCACTGTAGAGAATCCAGGCTTCGGCCAGACTAGGCCTTCCTGAGGGTGGAAGCCTTCTGCTGTGTGCATGCGTATGAGCTCCGCCACGGAGTACAAAACCATTTTCTGAGGGAGACTGAGGCCGCGGCAGAAGTGAGAACAAAGCTCCCCACTTGTTTCCTGCTAGTGGCCCTGCGTCCAACCCCTTGTGCATGCACGTCTCACTGCTCCCATACCAACGTAAGAAAAGTAGGGTAGGGGACCGTGTTGCAGAGAGTCTCACTGTTACGGAGGGTGGAAACACTGGGAGTGTGTGTACGTGAGAGCCTGGGAGACGAGTCCCCTAAGTTACTGGGGGAGAGAAAAGGATTAGTTGCAGCGGCACCTCTCCAAACAGCTCTCAGTATTAGAATGATAGCATTCCTCCGGCATGTGTGCGAGCAGGCCTAAGAGGCAGGCCCCTCCTTGGAAGGCACAGCACTGTGGAGAACCCGCGTTAGCTCCCGCCGAACCCTAGCGGAGAGGACGCTGTATGGTGTGCGCTGTGCTTCAGAGCCCGGCGAACGGCTTCCCTATGTAAAAGCGAGGGAAAGAAAGGCCTGTGCCGGAGACACCTCTCGGCTGAGCTCTTGTTCCTGGGCTACTATCGTGCTCCATTGTGCGAGCAGACCAAAAGCCAACCACCTAAATCCAGGGAACTGCACTGTGTGGAATCCAGGCTTCGGCCAGACTAGGCCTTCCTGAGGGTGGAAACCTCTTGCAGTGTGAATGCGGGCGAGCACTGCCAGCGAGTCCAAAACCATTTTGTGAGGAAGACTGAGGCCTCGGCAGAAGTGAGAACTCAACTCCCCACTTTTTTCCTGAAGCCAGCCAGACGGCCGCCCCCTTGAGCATGCATGTCTCACTGCTTGCCGACCAAGGCAAAGAGACAGTGGGGTAGGGGACCGTGTTGTAGAGAGCCTGACTGTTAGGGAGGGTGGAAACACTTGGAGTGTGTGTACGTGAGAGCCTAGGAGACGAGTCCCCTAAGTTACTGGGCGAGAGAAAAGGATTAGTTGCAGCGGCACCTCTCCCACCAGCTCTCAGTATCAGAATGGTAGCACTCCTCCGGCATGTGTGTGTGCAGACCTAAGTGGCAGGCCCCTCCTTGGAAGGCACAACACTGTGGAGAAACCGCGCTTTAGCTCCTGCCGGTCCCTAGCGGAGAGGACGCTATATGGTGTGCGCTGTGCTTGAGAGCCCGGCGATCGGCTTCCCTATGTATAAGCGAGGGAAAGAAAGGCCGGTGCCCGAGACGCCTCTCGGCTCAGCTCTTGTTCCTGGAGCTAGTACCGTTACCCTGGTGTGCTTGCAGGCCGAGGGCCAACCTCCCAATTCGAGGGAACCACACTGTAGAAATTCCTTACTTCGGCCAGACTAGGCCTTCCTGAGGGAGGTAACCCTTTGCAGTGTGAATGCGGGCGAGCACTGCCAGCGAGTCCAAAACCGTTTTACGAGGGAGACTGAGGCCGCGACCGAAGTGAGAACTCAACTCCCCATTTGTTTCCTGAAGCCAGCCCGGCAGCCGCCCCCTTGAGCATGCAAGTCTCACTGTTCGCGTCCCAACGCAAGGAAACAGTAGGCTGGGGGACCGTGTTGTAGAGAGCCTCACTGTTCCGGAGAGTGGAAACACTTCGAGTGCGTGTGCGTGAGAGCCTGGGAGACGAGTGTCCTACGTTACTGGGCGAGAGAAACGAACTCGTGCAGCCGCACCTCTCCCACCAGCTCTCAGTGGCAGAATGCTAGCACTCCTCAGGCATGCGTTCGTGCAGGCCTAAGTATCAGGGCCCTCCCTGGAAGGCACAAAACTGTGGTGAAAGCGCGCTTCAGCTCCGGCCGGTCCCCGGCGGGGAGGACGCGGTAAGGTTTCCTCTGTACTTGAGAGCCCGGCGAACGGCATCCCTATGTAAAACCGAGGGAAAGAAAGGCCGGTGCCTGAGACGCCTCTCGGCTCAGCTCTTGTTCCTGGGGCTAGTACCGTTGCCCCGGTGTGCTTGAAGGACAAAAGCCAACCACCTAACTCGAGGGAATCACACTATAGAGAATCCGGGCTTCGGCTGGACTAGGCCTTCCTGAGGGTGGAAAGCTTCTGCTGAGAGCATGCATGCGAGCACTGCCAGCGAGTCCAAAACCATTTTCCCAGGGAGACTGAGGCCGCGGCAGAAGGGAGAACACAACTGCCCATTTGTTTCCTGAAGCCAGCCCAGCAGCCGACCCCTAGGGCATGCAAGTCTCACGCTCGCTTACCAACGCAATGAAACCGTACTGTAGGGGAACCGTGTATACAGAGCCTCACTGTTGCGCGCAGTGGGAACTCTTGGAGTGCCTGTACGTAAGAGCCTGGCTGAAGAGTCCCTTCAGTTCCTGGGCGAGAGAAACGGATTCGTGCAGCCGCACCTCTCCCACCAGCTCTCAGTATCAGAATGGTAGCACTCCTCCGGCCTGTGTGCGTGCAGGCCTAAGTTGCAGGCCCCTCCCTGGAAGGCAGTACACTGTGGAGAAACCGCGCTTTAGCTGCCACCGTTCCCTAGCGGAGAGGAAGCTGTAGGGTGTGCGATGTGCCTAGAGCCCGGCGAACGTCTTCCCTACTTAAAACCGGGGGAAACAAAGGCCGGTGCCGGAGACGCGTCTCGGCTCAGCTCTTGTTCATGGAGCTAGTATCTTTACCCCGGTGTGCGTGCAGGCCGAAAGCCAAAAACCTCACACGAGGGAAACGCACTGTAGAGAATCGGGCTTCGGCCAGACTAGGCCTTCCTGAGGGTGGAAGCCTTCTGCTGTGTGCATGCGTATGAGCTCGGCCACGGAGTACAAAACCATTTTCTGAGGGAGACTGAGGCCGCAGTAGAAGGGAGAACAAAGCTCCCCACTTGTTTCCTGCTACTGGCCCTGCGTCCAACCCCTTGTGCATGCATGTCTCACTGCTCCCATACCAACGTAAGAAAAGTAGGGTAGGGGACCGTGTTGTAGAGAGTCTCACTGTTACGGAGGGTGGAAACACTGGGCGTGTGTGTACGTGAGAGCCTGGGAGACGAGTCCCCTAAGTTACTGAGCGAGAGAAAAGGATTAGTTGCAGCAGCACCTCTCCCACCAGCTCTCAGTGGCAGAATGCTAGCACTCCTCAGGCATGTGTGCGTGCAGGCCTAAGTATCAGGCCCCTCCCTGTAAGGCACAAAACTGCGGTGAAAGCGCGCTTCAGCTCCGGCCTGTCCCCGGCGTGGAGGACGCTGTAAGGTTTCCTCTGTACTTGAGAGCCCGGCGAACGGCTTCCCTATGTAAAACCGAGAGGGAAAGAAAGGCCGGTGCCTGAGACGCCTCTCGGCTCAGCTCTTGTTCCTGGGGCTAGTACCGTTGCCCCGGTGTGCTTGAAGGACAAAAGCCAACCACCTAACTCGAGGGAATCACACTATAGAGAATCCGGGCTTCGGCTGGACTAGGCCTTCCTGAGGGTGGAAAGCTTCTGCTGAGAGCATGCATGCGAGCACTGCCAGCGAGTCCAAAACCATTTTCCCAGGGAGACTGAGGCCGCGGCAGAAGGGAGAACACAACTGCCCATTTGTTTCCTGAAGCCAGCCCAGCAGCCGACCCCTAGGGCATGCAAGTCTCACGCTCGCTTACCAACGCAATGAAACCGTACTGTAGGGGAACCTTGTATACAGAGCCTCACTGTTGCGCGCAGTGGGAACTCTTGGAGTGCCTGTACGTAAGAGCCTGGCTGAAGAGTCCCTTCAGTTCCTGGGCGAGAGAAACGGATTCGTGCAGCCGCACCTCTCCCACCAGCTCTCAGTATCAGAATGGTAGCACTCCTCCGGCCTGTGTGCGTGCAGGCCTAAGTTGCAGGCCCCTCCCTGGAAGGCAGTACACTGTGGAGAAACCGCGCTTTAGCTGCCGCCGTTCCCTAGCGGAGAGGAAGCTGTAGGGTGTGCGATGTGCCTAGAGCCCGGCGAACGTCTTCCCTACGTAAAACCGGGGGAAACAAGGGCCGGTGCCGGAGACGCGTCTCGGCTCAGCTCTTGTTCATGGAGCTAGTATCTTTACCCCGGTGTGCGTGCAGGCCGAAAGCCAAAAACCTCACACGAGGGAACCGCACTGTAGAGAATCCAGGCTTCGGCCAGACTAGGCCTTCCTGAGGGTGGAAGCCTTCTGCTGTGTGCATGCGTATGAGCTCCGCCACGGAGTACAAAACCATTTTCTGAGGGAGACTGAGGCCGCGGCAGAAGTGAGAACAAAGCTCCCCACTTGTTTCCTGCTAGTGGCCCTGCGTCCAACCCCTTGTGCATGCACGTCTCACTGCTCCCATACCAACGTAAGAAAAGTAGGGTAGGGGACCGTGTTGCAGAGAGTCTCACTGTTACGGAGGGTGGAAACACTGGGAGTGTGTGTACGTGAGAGCCTGGGAGACGAGTCCCCTAAGTTACTGGGGGAGAGAAAAGGATTAGTTGCAGCGGCACCTCTCCAAACAGCTCTCAGTATTAGAATGATAGCATTCCTCCGGCATGTGTGCGAGCAGGCCTAAGAGGCAGGCCCCTCCTTGGAAGGCACAGCACTGTGGAGAACCCGCGTTAGCTCCCGCCGAACCCTAGCGGAGAGGACGCTGTATGGTGTGCGCTGTGCTTCAGAGCCCGGCGAACGGCTTCCCTATGTAAAAGCGAGGGAAAGAAAGGCCTGTGCCGGAGACACCTCTCGGCTGAGCTCTTGTTCCTGGGCTACTATCGTGCTCCATTGTGCGAGCAGACCAAAAGCCAACCACCTAAATCCAGGGAACTGCACTGTGTGGAATCCAGGCTTCGGCCAGACTAGGCCTTCCTGAGGGTGGAAACCTCTTGCAGTGTGAATGCGGGCGAGCACTGCCAGCGAGTCCAAAACCATTTTGTGAGGAAGACTGAGGCCTCGGCAGAAGTGAGAACTCAACTCCCCACTTTTTTCCTGAAGCCAGCCAGACGGCCGCCCCCTTGAGCATGCATGTCTCACTGCTTGCCGACCAACGCAAAGAGACAGTGGGGTAGGGGACCGTGTTGTAGAGAGCCTGACTGTTAGGGAGGGTGGAAACACTTGGAGTGTGTGTACGTGAGAGCCTAGGAGACGAGTCCCCTAAGTTACTGGGCGAGAGAAAAGGATTAGTTGCAGCGGCACCTCTCCCACCAGCTCTCAGTATCAGAATGGTAGCACTCCTCCGGCATGTGTGTGTGCAGACCTAAGTGGCAGGCCCCTCCTTGGAAGGCACAACACTGTGGAGAAACCGCGCTTTAGCTCCTGCCGGTCCCTAGCGGAGAGGACGCTATATGGTGTGCGCTGTGCTTGAGAGCCCGGCGATCGGCTTCCCTATGTATAAGCGAGGGAAAGAAAGGCCGGTGCCCGAGACGCCTCTCGGCTCAGCTCTTGTTCCTGGAGCTAGTACCGTTACCCTGGTGTGCTTGCAGGCCGAGGGCCAACCTCCCAATTCGAGGGAACCACACTGTAGAAATTCCTTACTTCGGCCAGACTAGGCCTTCCTGAGGGAGGTAACCCTTTGCAGTGTGAATGCGGGCGAGCACTGCCAGCGAGTCCAAAACCGTTTTACGAGGGAGACTGAGGCCGCGACCGAAGTGAGAACTCAACTCCCCATTTGTTTCCTGAAGCCAGCCCGGCAGCCGCCCCCTTGAGCATGCAAGTCTCACTGTTCGCGTCCCAACGCAAGGAAACAGTAGGCTGGGGGACCGTGTTGTAGAGAGCCTCACTGTTCCGGAGAGTGGAAACACTTCGAGTGCGTGTGCGTGAGAGCCTGGGAGACGAGTGTCCTACGTTACTGGGCGAGAGAAACGAACTCGTGCAGCCGCACCTCTCCCACCAGCTCTCAGTGGCAGAATGCTAGCACTCCTCAGGCATGCGTTCGTGCAGGCCTAAGTATCAGGGCCCTCCCTGGAAGGCACAAAACTGTGGTGAAAGCGCGCTTCAGCTCCGGCCGGTCCCCGGCGGGGAGGACGCGGTAAGGTTTCCTCTGTACTTGAGAGCCCGGCGAACGGCATCCCTATGTAAAACCGAGGGAAAGAAAGGCCTGCCTGAGACGCCTCTCGGCTCAGCTCTTGTTCCTGGGGCTAGTACCGTTGCCCCGGTGTGCTTGAAGGACAAAAGCCAACCACCTAACTCGAGGGAATCACACTATAGAGAATCCGGGCTTCGGCTGGACTAGGCCTTCCTGAGGGTGGAAAGCTTCTGCTGAGAGCATGCATGCGAGCACTGCCAGCGAGTCCAAAACCATTTTCCCAGGGAGACTGAGGCCACGGCAGAAGGGAGAACACAACTGCCCATTTGTTTCCTGAAGCCTGCCCAGCAGCCGACCCCTAGGGCATGCAAGTCTCACGCTCGCTTACCAACGCAATGAAACCGTACTGTAGGGGAACCGTGTATACAGAGCCTCACTGTTGCGCGGAGTGGGAACTCTTGGAGTGCCTGTACATAAGAGCCTGGCTGAAGAGTCCCTTCAGTTCCTGGGCGAGAGAAACGGATTCGTGCAGCCGCACCTCTCCCACCAGCTCTCAGTATCAGAATGGTAGCACTCCTCCGGCCTGTGTGCGTGCAGGCCTAAGTTGCAGGCCCCTCCCTGGAAGGCAGTACACTGTGGAGAAACCGCGCTTTAGCTGCCGCCGTTCCCTAGCGGAGAGGAAGCTGTAGGGTGTGCGATGTGCCTAGAGCCCGGCGAACGTCTTCCCTACGTAAATCCGGGGGAAACAAAGGCCGGTGCCGGAGACGCGTCTCGGCTCAGCTCTTGTTCATGGAGCTAGTATCTTTACCCCGGTGTGCGTGCAGGCCGAAAGCCAAAAACCTCACACGAGGGAAACGCACTGTAGAGAATCGGGCTTCGGCCAGACTAGGCCTTCCTGAGGGTGGAAGCCTTCTGCTGTGTGCATGCGTATGAGCTCGGCCACGGAGTACAAAACCATTTTCTGAGGGAGACTGAGGCCGCAGTAGAAGGGAGAACAAAGCTCCCCACTTGTTTCCTGCTACTGGCCCTGCGTCCAACCCCTTGTGCATGCATGTCTCACTGCTCCCATACCAACGTAAGAAAAGTAGGGTAGGGGACCGTGTTGTAGAGAGTCTCACTGTTACGGAGGGTGGAAACACTGGGCGTGTGTGTACGTGAGAGCCTGGGAGACGAGTCCCCTAAGTTACTGAGCGAGAGAAAAGGATTAGTTGCAGCAGCACCTCTCCCACCAGCTCTCAGTGGCAGAATGCTAGCACTCCTCAGGCATGTGTGCGTGCAGGCCTAAGTATCAGGCCCCTCCCTGTAAGGCACAAAACTGCGGTGAAAGCGCGCTTCAGCTCCGGCCTGTCCCCGGCGTGGAGGACGCTGTAAGGTTTCCTCTGTACTTGAGAGCCCGGCGAACGGCTTCCCTATGTAAAACCGAGAGGGAAAGAAAGGCCGGTGCCTGAGACGCCTCTCGGCTCAGCTCTTGTTCCTGGGGCTAGTACCGTTGCCCCGGTGTGCTTGAAGGACAAAAGCCAACCACCTAACTCGAGGGAATCACACTATAGAGAATCCGGGCTTCGGCTGGACTAGGCCTTCCTGAGGGTGGAAAGCTTCTGCTGAGAGCATGCATGCGAGCACTGCCAGCGAGTCCAAAACCATTTTCCCAGGGAGACTGAGGCCGCGGCAGAAGGGAGAACACAACTGCCCACTTGTTTCCTGAAGCCAGCCCAGCAGCCGACCCCTAGGGCATGCAAGTCTCACGCTCGCTTACCAACGCAATGAAACCGTACTGTAGGGGAACCTTGTATACAGAGCCTCACTGTTGCGCGCAGTGGGAACTCTTGGAGTGCCTGTACGTAAGAGCCTGGCTGAAGAGTCCCTTCAGTTCCTGGGCGAGAGAAACGGATTCGTGCAGCCGCACCTCTCCCACCAGCTCTCAGTATCAGAATGGTAGCACTCCTCCGGCCTGTGTGCGTGCAGGCCTAAGTTGCAGGCCCCTCCCTGGAAGGCAGTACACTGTGGAGAAACCGCGCTTTAGCTGCCGCCGTTCCCTAGCGGAGAGGAAGCTGTAGGGTGTGCGATGTGCCTAGAGCCCGGCGAACGTCTTCCCTAGGTAAAACCGGGGGAAACAAGGGCCGGTGCCGGAGACGCGTCTCGGCTCAGCTCTTGTTCATGGAGCTAGTATCTTTACCCCGGTGTGCGTGCAGGCCGAAAGCCAAAAACCTCACACGAGGGAACCGCACTGTAGAGAATCCAGGCTTCGGCCAGACTAGGCCTTCCTGAGGGTGGAAGCCTTCTGCTGTGTGCATGCGTATGAGCTCCGCCACGGAGTACAAAACCATTTTCTGAGGGAGACTGAGGCCGCGGCAGAAGTGAGAACAAAGCTCCCCACTTGTTTCCTGCTAGTGGCCCTGCGTCCAACCCCTTGTGCATGCACGTCTCACTGCTCCCATACCAACGTAAGAAAAGTAGGGTAGGGGACCGTGTTGCAGAGAGTCTCACTGTTACGGAGGGTGGAAACACTGGGAGTGTGTGTACGTGAGAGCCTGGGAGACGAGTCCCCTAAGTTACTGGGGGAGAGAAAAGGATTAGTTGCAGCGGCACCTCTCCAAACAGCTCTCAGTATTAGAATGATAGCATTCCTCCGGCATGTGTGCGAGCAGGCCTAAGAGGCAGGCCCCTCCTTGGAAGGCACAGCACTGTGGAGAACCCGCGTTAGCTCCCGCCGAACCCTAGCGGAGAGGACGCTGTATGGTGTGCGCTGTGCTTCAGAGCCCGGCGAACGGCTTCCCTATGTAAAAGCGAGGGAAAGAAAGGCCTGTGCCGGAGACACCTCTCGGCTGAGCTCTTGTTCCTGGGCTACTATCGTGCTCCATTGTGCGAGCAGACCAAAAGCCAACCACCTAAATCCAGGGAACTGCACTGTGTGGAATCCAGGCTTCGGCCAGACTAGGCCTTCCTGAGGGTGGAAACCTCTTGCAGTGTGAATGCGGGCGAGCACTGCCAGCGAGTCCAAAACCATTTTGTGAGGAAGACTGAGGCCTCGGCAGAAGTGAGAACTCAACTCCCCACTTTTTTCCTGAAGCCAGCCAGACGGCCGCCCCCTTGAGCATGCATGTCTCACTGCTTGCCGACCAACGCAAAGAGACAGTGGGGTAGGGGACCGTGTTGTAGAGAGCCTGACTGTTAGGGAGGGTGGAAACACTTGGAGTGTGTGTACGTGAGAGCCTAGGAGACGAGTCCCCTAAGTTACTGGGCGAGAGAAAAGGATTAGTTGCAGCGGCACCTCTCCCACCAGCTCTCAGTATCAGAATGGTAGCACTCCTCCGGCATGTGTGTGTGCAGACCTAAGTGGCAGGCCCCTCCTTGGAAGGCACAACACTGTGGAGAAACCGCGCTTTAGCTCCTGCCGGTCCCTAGCGGAGAGGACGCTATATGGTGTGCGCTGTGCTTGAGAGCCCGGCGATCGGCTTCCCTATGTATAAGCGAGGGAAAGAAAGGCCGGTGCCCGAGACGCCTCTCGGCTCAGCTCTTGTTCCTGGAGCTAGTACCGTTACCCTGGTGTGCTTGCAGGCCGAGGGCCAACCTCCCAATTCGAGGGAACCACACTGTAGAAATTCCTTACTTCGGCCAGACTAGGCCTTCCTGAGGGAGGTAACCCTTTGCAGTGTGAATGCGGGCGAGCACTGCCAGCGAGTCCAAAACCGTTTTACGAGGGAGACTGAGGCCGCGACCGAAGTGAGAACTCAACTCCCCATTTGTTTCCTGAAGCCAGCCCGGCAGCCGCCCCCTTGAGCATGCAAGTCTCACTGTTCGCGTCCCAACGCAAGGAAACAGTAGGCTGGGGGACCGTGTTGTAGAGAGCCTCACTGTTCCGGAGAGTGGAAACACTTCGAGTGCGTGTGCGTGAGAGCCTGGGAGACGAGTGTCCTACGTTACTGGGCGAGAGAAACGAACTCGTGCAGCCGCACCTCTCCCACCAGCTCTCAGTGGCAGAATGCTAGCACTCCTCAGGCATGCGTTCGTGCAGGCCTAAGTATCAGGGCCCTCCCTGGAAGGCACAAAACTGTGGTGAAAGCGCGCTTCAGCTCCGGCCGGTCCCCGGCGGGGAGGACGCGGTAAGGTTTCCTCTGTACTTGAGAGCGCGGCGAACGGCATCCCTATGTAAAACCGAGGGAAAGAAAGGCCGGTGCCTGAGACGCCTCTCGGCTCAGCTCTTGTTCCTGGGGCTAGTACCGTTGCCCCGGTGTGCTTGAAGGACAAAAGCCAACCACCTAACTCGAGGGAATCACACTATAGAGAATCCGGGCTTCGGCTGGACTAGGCCTTCCTGAGGGTGGAAAGCTTCTGCTGAGAGCATGCATGCGAGCACTGCCAGCGAGTCCAAAACCATTTTCCCAGGGAGACTGAGGCCACGGCAGAAGGGAGAACACAACTGCCCATTTGTTTCCTGAAGCCTGCCCAGCAGCCGACCCCTAGGGCATGCAAGTCTCACGCTCGCTTACCAACGCAATGAAACCGTACTGTAGGGGAACCGTGTATACAGAGCCTCACTGTTGCGCGGAGTGGGAACTCTTGGAGTGCCTGTACATAAGAGCCTGGCTGAAGAGTCCCTTCAGTTCCTGGGCGAGAGAAACGGATTCGTGCAGCCGCACCTCTCCCACCAGCTCTCAGTATCAGAATGGTAGCACTCCTCCGGCCTGTGTGCGTGCAGGCCTAAGTTGCAGGCCCCTCCCTGGAAGGCAGTACACTGTGGAGAAACCGCGCTTTAGCTGCCGCCGTTCCCTAGCGGAGAGGAAGCTGTAGGGTGTGCGATGTGCCTAGAGCCCGGCGAACGTCTTCCCTACGTAAAACCGGGGGAAACAAAGGCCGGTGCCGGAGACGCGTCTCGGCTCAGCTCTTGTTCATGGAGCTAGTATCTTTACCCCGGTGTGCGTGCAGGCCGAAAGCCAAAAACCTCACACGAGGGAAACGCACTGTAGAGAATCGGGCTTCGGCCAGACTAGGCCTTCCTGAGGGTGGAAGCCTTCTGCTGTGTGCATGCGTATGAGCTCGGCCACGGAGTAGAAAACCATTTTCTGAGGGAGACTGAGGCCGCAGTAGAAGGGAGAACAAAGCTCCCCACTTGTTTCCTGCTACTGGCCCTGCGTCCAACCCCTTGTGCATGCATGTCTCACTGCTCCCATACCAACGTAAGAAAAGTAGGGTAGGGGACCGTGTTGTAGAGAGTCTCACTGTTACGGAGGGTGGAAACACTGGGCGTGTGTGTACGTGAGAGCCTGGGAGACGAGTCCCCTAAGTTACTGAGCGAGAGAAAAGGATTAGTTGCAGCAGCACCTCTCCCACCAGCTCTCAGTGGCAGAATGCTAGCACTCCTCAGGCATGTGTGCGTGCAGGCCTAAGTATCAGGCCCCTCCCTGTAAGGCACAAAACTGCGGTGAAAGCGCGCTTCAGCTCCGGCCTGTCCCCGGCGTGGAGGACGCTGTAAGGTTTCCTCTGTACTTGAGAGCCCGGCGAACGGCTTCCCTATGTAAAACCGAGAGGGAAAGAAAGGCCGGTGCCTGAGACGCCTCTCGGCTCAGCTCTTGTTCCTGGGGCTAGTACCGTTGCCCCGGTGTGCTTGAAGGACAAAAGCCAACCACCTAACTCGAGGGAATCACACTATAGAGAATCCGGGCTTCGGCTGGACTAGGCCTTCCTGAGGGTGGAAAGCTTCTGCTGAGAGCATGCATGCGAGCACTGCCAGCGAGTCCAAAACCATTTTCCCAGGGAGACTGAGGCCGCGGCAGAAGGGAGAACACAACTGCCCATTTGTTTCCTGAAGCCAGCCCAGCAGCCGACCCCTAGGGCATGCAAGTCTCACGCTCGCTTACCAACGCAATGAAACCGTACTGTAGGGGAACCTTGTATTCAGAGCCTCACTGTTGCGCGGAGTGGGAACTCTTGGAGTGCCTGTACGTAAGAGCCTGGCTGAAGAGTCCCTTCAGTTCCTGGGCGAGAGAAACGGATTCGTGCAGCCGCACCTCTCCCACCAGCTCTCAGTATCAGAATGGTAGCACTCCTCCGGCCTGTGTGCGTGCAGGCCTAAGTTGCAGGCCCCTCCCTGGAAGGCAGTACACTGTGGAGAAACCGCGCTGTAGCTGCGGCCGTTCCCTAGCGGAGAGGAAGCTGTAGGGTGTGCGATGTGCCTAGAGCCCGGCGAACGTCTTCCCTACGTAAAACCGGGGGAAACAAAGGCCGGTGCCGGAGACGCGTCTCGGCTCAGCTCTTGTTCCTGGAACTAGCACCTTTACCACGGTGTGCGTGCAGTCCAAAAGCCAAAAACCTCATTGGAGGGAAGCGCACTGTAGAGAAACCGGGCTTCGGGCAGAGTAGGCCTTCCTGAGGGTGGCAGCCTTTTGCTGTGATTATACCTGCTTGCACTGCCAGCGCGTCCAAAACCATTTTCTGAGGGAGACTGAGGCCACGGCAGAAGGGAGAACACAACTCCCCACTTCTTTCCTGAAGGCGGTCCTGCGACCGTCCCCTTGAGCATGCATGTCTTTTTTTTTAATTTTTTATTGTTATGTTAATCACCATATATTACATCATTAGTTTTTGGTGCAGTGTTCCATGATTCATTGTTTGTTCATAACACCCAGTGCTCCATGCAGAACGTGCCCTCCTCAATACCCATCACCAGGCTCACCCCTCCTCCTACCCCCCTCCCCTCTAGAACCCTCAGTTTGTTTCTCAGAGTCCATCATCTCTCATGGTTCGTCTCCCCCTCTGACATACTCCCCTTTTCTTCCTCTCCTGTTATCTTCTTCTTTTTCTTTTTTCTTAAAATATGTTGCGTTATTTGTTTCAGAAGTACAGAACTGTGATTCAACAGTCTGGCACAATTCACAGCGCTCACCGTAGCACATACCCTCCCCAATGTCTATCACCCAGCCACCCCATCCCTCCCACCCCCAACCACTCCAGTAACACTCAGTTTCTTTCCCGAGATGAAGAATTCCTCATATCAGTGAGGTCATATGATACATGTCTTTCTCTGATTGACTTATTTCACTCAGCATAACACCCTCCAGTTCCATCCACGTCGTTGCAAATGGCAAGATCTCATTCCTTTTGATGGCTGCATAATATTCCATTGTGTATATACACCACATCTTCTTTATCCATTCATCTGTCGATGGGCATCTTGGCTCTTTCCACCGTTTGGCTATGGTGGACATTGCTGCTATAAACATTGGGGTACACGTACCCCTTCGGGTCCCTACATTTGTATCTTTGTGGTAAATACCCAGTAGTGCAACTGCTGGATCGAACAGTAGCTCTAATTTCAACTGTTTGAGGAAACTCCATACTGTTTTCCAGAGGGGTTGCACTAGCTTGCATTCCCACCAACAGTGTAGGAGGGTTCCCCTTTCTCCACATCCCCGCCAACATCTGTCGTTCCCTGACTTGTTAATTTCAGCCATTCTGACGGGTGTGAGGTGGTATCTCATGGAGGTTTTGATTTGGATTTCCCTGATGCCGAGCGATGTGGAGCACTTTTTCATGTGCCTGTTGGCCATTTGGATGTCTTCTTTGGAGACATGTCTGTTCATGTCTTCTGCCCATTTCTTGATTGGATTATTTCTTCTTTGGGTGTTGAGTTTGATCAGTTCTTTATAGATTTTGGATAATAGCCCTTTATCTGATAGGTCAGTTGCAAATATTTTCTCCCATTCTGTCGGTTGTCTTTTGGTTTTGTGGACTGTTTCTTTTGCTGTGCAAAAGCTTTTTATCTTGATGAAATCCCAAGAGTTCATTTTTGCCCTGGCTTCCCGTGCCTTTGGCGATGTTTCTAGGAAGAAGTTGCTGCGGCTAAGGTCGAAAAGGTTGCTACCTGTGTTCTCCTTTAGGATGTTGATGGACTCCTGTCTCACGTTTAGGTCTTTCAACCGTTTGGAGTCTATTTTTGTGTGTGGTGTAAGGAAATGGTCCAGTTTCATTCTTCTGCATGTGGCTGTCCAATTTTCCCAACACCATTTGTTGAAGAGACTGTCTTTTTGCCATTGGACATTCTTTCCTGCTTTGTCAAAGATAAGTTGACCATAGAGTTGAGGGTCCATTTCTGGGCTCTCGATTCTGTTCCATTGATCGATGTGTCTGTTTTTGTGCCAGTACCATACTGTCTTGATGATGACAGGTTTGTCATAGAGCTGAAAGTCCGGAATTGTGAAGCCGCCAGCTTTGCTTTTCTTTTTCATTAGTCCTCTGGCTATTCTGGGTCTCTTCTGGTTCCATACAAATTTGAGGATTATTTCTTCCATTTCTTTGAGAAAAGTGGATGGTATTTTGATGGGGATTGCATTGAATGTGTAGATTGCTCTAGGTAGCATTGACATCTTCAGAATGTTGATTCTCCCAATCCATGAGCACGGAACGTTGTTCCATTTCTTTGTGTCTTCTTCCATTTCTTTCATGAGTATTTTATAGTTTTCTGAGTACAGATCCTTTGCCTCTTTGGTTAGATTTCTTCCTAGGGATCTAATGGTTTTGGGTGCAATTGTAAATGGGATCGACTCCTTGATTTGTCTCTCTTCTGTCTTGTTGTTGGTGTAGAGGAATGCCACCGATTTCTGTGCACTGATTTTGTATCCTGCTACTTTACTGAATTCCTGTATGAGTTCTAGCAGTTTTGCGGTGGAGTCTTTTGGGTTTTCCACATACAGTATCTTATCATCTGCAAAGAGTGAGAGGTTTGACTTCCTCTTTGCCGTTTTGGATGCCTTTGATTTCTTTTTGTTGTCTGATTGCTGTGGCTAGGACTTCTAATACTACGTTGAATAGCAGTGGTGAGAGTGGACATCCCTGCCGCGTTCCTGACTTTATGGGAAAAGCTCTCGGGCTTTCCCCATTGAGAATGATATTCGCTGTCGGTTTTTCATAGATGGCTTTTATGATATTGAAGTATGTACCCTCTATCCCTATACTGTGAAGAGTTTTGATCAAGAAACGATGTTGTACTTTGTCAAATGCTTTTTCTGCATCTATTGAGAGGATCATATGATTCTTGCTCTTTCTTTTGTTAATGTATTGTATCACGTTGATTGATTTGCGGATGTTGAACCAGCCTTGCAGCCCAGGAATAAATCCCACTTGGTCCTGGTGAATAATCCTTTTAATGTACTGTTGGAACCCATTGGCTAGTTTTTTTTTTTTTGTGAGAATTTTTGCTTCCATGTTCATCAAGGATATTGGTCTGTAATTCTCTTTTTTGATGGGGTCTTTGTCTGGTTTTGGGATCAAGGTAATGCTGGCCTCATAAAATGAGTTTGGAAGTTTCCCTTCCATTTCTATTTTTTGGAACAGTTTCAGGAGAATAGGTATTAATTCTTCTTGAAATGGCTGATAGAATTCCCCTGGGAAGCCATCTGGCCCTGGGCTTTTGTTTCTTGGGAGATTTTTGATGACTGTTTCAATTTCCTTAGTGGTTATAGGTCTGTTCAGGTTTTCTATTTCTTCCTGGTTCAATTTTGGTAGTTGATACATCTCTAGGAATGCACCCATTTCTTCCAGGTTATCTAATTTGCTGGCATAGAGTTGCTCATAATATGTTCTTATCATTGTTTGTATTTCTTTGGTGTTGGTTGTGATCTCTCCTCTTTCCTTCATGATTTTGTTGATTTGGGTCATTTCTCTTTTCTTCTTGATAAGTCTGGCCAGGGGTTTATCAATCTTGTTCATTCTTTCCAAGAACCAGCTCCTAGTTTCGTGGATCTGTTCTACTGTTCTTTTGGTTTCTAGTTCATTGATTTCTGCTCTGATCTTTATGATTTCTCTTCTCCTGCTGGGTTTAGGCTTTATTTGCTGTTCTTTCTCCAGCTCCTTTAGGTGTAGGGTTAGGTTGTGTATTTGAGACCTTTCTTGTTTCTTGAGAAAGGCTTGTATTGCTATATACTTTCCTCTCAGGACTGCCTTTGTTGTATCCCAAAGATTTTGAACCGTTGTGTTTTCATTTTCATTGGTTTCCATGAAATTTTTTAATTCTTCTTTAATTTCCTGGTTGACCCATTCATTCTTTAGTAGGATGCTCTTTAGCCTCCATGTATTTGAGTTCTTTCCGACTTTCCTCTTGTGGTTGAGTTGTAGTTTCAAAGCATTGTGGTTTGAAAATATGCAGGGAATGATCCCAATCTTTTGGTACCGATTGAGACCTGATTTGTGACCTGGGATGTGATCAGTTCTGGAGAATGTTCCATGGGCACTAGAGAAGAATGTGTATTCCTTTGCTTGGGGATGGAATGTTCTGAATATGTCTGTGAAGTCCATTTGGTCCAGTGTGTCATTTAAAGTCTTTATTTCCTTGTTGATCTTTTGCTTAGATGATCTGTCCATTTCAGTCAGGGGGGTGTTAAAGTCCCCCACTATTATTGTATTGTTGTCAATGTGTTTCTTTGCTTTTGTTATTAATTGCCTTATATAATTGGCTGCTCCCATGTTCGGGGCATAGATCTTTACAATTGTTAGATCTTCTTGTTGGATAGACCCTTTAAGTAGGATATAGTGTCCTTCGTCATCTCTTATTACAGTCTTTGTTTTAAAATCTAGTTTGTCTGATAGAAGGATTGCCACCCCAGCTTTCTTTTGGTGTCCATTAGCATGGTAAATGGTTTTCCACCCCCTCACTTTTAATGTGGGGGTGTCTTTGGCTCTAAAATGAGTCTCTTGCAGACAGCATATTGATGGGTCTGTTTTTTTTTTTTAATTTTTTATTGTTATGTTAATCACCATATATTGCATCATTAGTTTTTGGTGCAGTGTTCCATGATTCATTGTTTGTTCATAACACCCAGTGCTCCATGCAGAACGTGCCCTCCTCAATACCCATCACCAGGCTCACCCCTCCTCCTACCCCCCTCCCCTCTAGAACCCTCAGTTTGTTTCTCAGAGTCCATCATCTCTCATGGTTCGTCTCCCCCTCTGACATACTCCCCTTTTCTTCCTCTCCTGTTATCTTCTTCTTTTCCTTTTTTCTTAAAATATGTTGCGTTATTTCTTTCAGAAGTACAGAACTGTGATTCAACAGTCTGGCACAATTCACAGCGCTCACCGTAGCACATACCCTCCCCAATGTCTATCACCCAGCCACCCCATCCCTCCCACCCCCAACCACTCCAGTAACACTCAGTTTCTTTCCCGAGATGAAGAATTCCTCATATCAGTGAGGTCATATGATACATGTCTTTCTCTGATTGACTTATTTCACTCAGCATAACACCCTCCAGTTCCATCCACGTTGTTGCAAATGGCAAGATCTCATTCCTTTTGATGGCTGCATAATATTCCATTGTGTATATACACCACATCTTCTTTATCCATTCATCTGTCGATGGGCATCTTGGCTCTTTCCACCGTTTGGCTATGGTGGACATTGCTGCTATAAACATTGGGGTACACGTACCCCTTCGGGTCCCTACATTTGTATCTTTGTGGTAAATACCCAGTAGTGCAATTGCTGGATGGAACGGTAGCTCTAATTTCAACTGTTTGAGGAACCTCCATATTGTTTTCCAGAGGGGTTGCACTAGCTTGCATTCCCACCAACAGTGTAGGAGGGTTCCCCTTTCTCCACATCCCCGCCAACATCTGTCGTTCCCTGACTTGTTAATTTCAGCCATTCTGACGGGTGTGAGGTGGTATCTCATGGAGGTTTTGATTTGGATTTCCCTGATGCCGAGCGATGTGGAGCACTTTTTCATGTGCCTGTTGGCCATTTGGATGTCTTCTTTGGAGAAATGTCTGTTCATGTCTTCTGCCCATTTCTTGATTGGATTATTTCTTCTTTGGGTGTTGAGTTTGATCAGTTCTTTATAGATTTTGGATACTAGCCCTTTATCTGATAGGTCAGTTGCAAATATTTTCTCCCATTCTGTCGGTTGTCTTTTGGTTTTGTGGACTGTTTCTTTTGCTGTGCAAAAGCTTTTTATCTTGATGAAATCCCAAGAGTTCATTTTTGCCCTGGCTTCCCGTGCCTTTGGCGATGTTTCTAGGAAGAAGTTGCTGCGGCTAAGGTCGAAAAGGTTGCTACCTGTGTTCTCCTTTAGGATTTTGATGGACTCCTGTGTCACGTTTAGGTCTTTCAACCGTTTGGAGTCTATTTTTGTGTGTGGTGTAAGGAAATGGTCCAGTTTCATTCTTCTGCATGTGGCTGTCCAATTTTCCCAACACCATTTGTTGAAGAGACTGTCTTTTGGCCATTGGACATTCTTTCCTGCTTTGTCAAAGATAAGTTGACCATAGAGTTGAGGGTCCATTTCTGGGCTCTCGATTCTGTTCCATTGATCTATGTGTCTGTTTTTGTGCCAGTACCATACTGTCTTGATGATGACAGCTTTGTCATAGAGCTGGAAGTCCGGAATTGTGATGCCGCCAGCTTTGCTTTTCTTTTTCAGGAGTCCTCTGGCTATTCTGGGTCTCTTCTGGTTCCATACAAATTTGAGGATTATTTCTTCCATTTCTTTGAGAAAAGTGGATGGTATTTTGATGGGGATTGCATTGAATGTGTAGATTACTCTAGGTAGCATTGACATCTTCACAATGTTGATTCTCCCAATCCATGAGCACGGAACGTTGTTCCATTTCTTTGTGTCTTCTTCCATTTCTTTCATGAGTATTTTATAGTTTTCTGAGTACAGCTCCTTTGCCTCTTTGGTTAGATTTCTTCCTAGGGATCTAATGGTTTTGGGTGCAATTGTAAATGGGATCGACTCCTTGATTTGTCTCTCTTCTGTCTTGTTGTTGGTGTAGAGGAATGCCACCGATTTCTGTGCACTGATTTTGTATCCTGCTACTTTACTGAATTCCTGTATGAGTTCTAGCAGTTTTGGGGTGGAGTCTTTTGGGTTTTCCACATACAGTATCTTATCATCTGCAAAGAGTGAGAGGTTTGACTTCCTCTTTGCCGTTTTGGATGCCTTTGATTTCTTTTTGTTGTCTGATTGCTGTGGCTAGGACTTCTAATACTACGTTGAATAGCACTGGTGAGAGTGGATATCCCTGCCGCGTTCCTGACTTTATGGGAAAAGCTCTCGGCCTTTCCCCATTGAGAATGATATTCGCTGTCGGTTTTTCATAGATGGCTTTTATGATATTGAGGTATGTACCCTCTATCCCTATACTGTGAAGAGTTTTGATCAAGAAACGATGTTGTACTTTGTCAAATGCTTTTTCTGCATCTATTGAGAGGATCATATGATTCTTGCTCTTTCTTTTGTTAATGTATTGTATCACGTTGATTGATTTGCGGATGTTGAACCAGCCTTGCAGCCCAGGAATAAATCCCACTTGGTCCTGGTGAATAATCCTTTTAATGTACTGTTGGAACCCATTGGCTAGTTTTTTTTGTGTGTGTGTGAGAATTTTTGCTTCCATGTTCATCAAGGATATTGGTCTGTAATTCTCTTTTTTGATGGGGTCTTTGTCTGGTTTTGGGATCAAGGTAATGCTGGCCTCATAAAATGAGTTTGGAAGTTTCCCTTCCATTTCTATTTTTTGGAACAGTTTCAGGAGAATAGGTAGTAATTCTTCTTGAAATGGCTGATAGAATTCCCCTGGGAAGCCATCTGGCCCTGGGCTTTTGTTTCTTGGGAGATTTTTGATGACTGTTTCAATTTCCTTAGTGGTTATAGGTCTGTTCAGGTTTTCTATTTCTTCCTGGTTCAATTTTGGTCGTTGATACATCTCTAGGAATGCACCCATTTCTTCCAGGTTATCTAATTTGCTGGCATAGAGTTGCTCATAATATGTTCTTATCATTGTTTGTATTTCTTTGGTGTTGGTTGTGATCTCTCCTCTTTCCTTCATGATTTTGTTGATTTGGGTCATTTCTCTTTTCTTCTTGATAAGTCTGGCCAGGGGTTTATCAATCTTGTTCATTCTTTCCAAGAACCAGCTCCTAGTTTCGTGGATCTGTTCTACTGTTCTTTTGGTTTCTAGTTCATTGATTTCTGCTCTGATCTTTATGATTTCTCTTCTCCTGCTGGGTTTAGGCTTTATTTGCTGTTCTTTCTCCAGCTCCTTTAGGTGTAGGGTTAGGTTGTGTATTTGAGACCTTTCTTGTTTCTTGAGAAAGGCTTGTATTGCTATATACTTTCCTCTCAGGACTGCCTTTGTTGTATCCCAAAGATTTTGAACCGTTGTGTTTTCATTTTCATTGGTTTCCATGAAATTTTTTAATTCTTCTTTAATTTCCTGGTTGACCCATTCATTCTTTAGTAGGATGCTCTTTAGCCTCCATGTATTTGAGTTCTTTCCGACTTTCCTCTTGTGGTTGAGTTCTAGTTTCAAAGCATTGTGGTCTGAAAATATGCAGGGAATGATCCCAATCTTTTGGTACCGATTGAGACCTGATTTGTGACCTGGGATGTGATCAGTTCTGGAGAATGTTCCATGGGCACTAGAGAAGAATGTGTATTCCTTTGCTTGGGGATGGAATGTTCTGAATATGTCTGTGAAGTCCATTTGGTCCAGTGTGTCATTTAAAGTCTTTATTTCCTTGTTGATCTTTTGCTTAGATGATCTGTCCATTTCAGTCAGGGGGGTGTTAAAGTCCCCCACTATTATTGTATTGTTGTCAATGTGTTTCTTTGCTTTTGTTATTAATTGCCTTATATAATTGGCTGCTCCCATGTTCGGGGCATAGATCTTTACAATTGTTAGATCTTCTTGTTGGATAGACCCTTTAAGTAGGATATAGTGTCCTTCGTCATCTCTTATTACAGTCTTTGTTTTAAAATCTAGTTTGTCTGATAGAAGGATTGCCACCCCAGCTTTCTTTTGGTGTCCATTAGCATGGTAAATGGTTTTCCACCCCCTCACTTTTAATGTGGGGGTGTCTTTGGCTCTAAAATGAGTCTCTTGCAGACAGCATATTGATGGGTCTGGTTTTTTTTTTAATTTTTTATTGTTATGTTAATCACCATATATTGCATCATTAGTTTTTGGTGCAGTGTTCCATGATTCATTGTTTGTTCATAACACCCAGTGCTCCATGCAGAACGTGCCCTCCTCAATACCCATCACCAGGCTCACCCCTCCTCCTACCCCCCTCCCCCCTAGAACCCTCAGTTTGTTTCTCAGAGTCCATCATCTCTCATGGTTCGTCTCCCCCTCTGACATACTCCCCTTTTCTTCCTCTCCTGTTATCTTCTTCTTTTCCTTTTTTCTTAAAATATGTTGCGTTATTTCTTTCAGAAGTACAGAACTGTGATTCAACAGTCTGGCACAATTCACAGCGCTCACCGTAGCACAAACCCTCCCCAATGTCTATCACCCAGCCACCCCATCCCTCCCACCCCCAACCACTCCAGTAACACTCAGTTTCTTTCCCGAGATGAAGAATTCCTCATATCAGTGAGGTCATATGATACATGTCTTTCTCTGATTGACTTATTTCACTCAGCATAACACCCTCCAGTTCCATCCACGTTGTTGCAAATGGCAAGATCTCATTCCTTTTGATGGCTGCATAATATTCCATTGTGTATATACACCACATCTTCTTTATCCATTCATCTGTCGATGGGCATCTTGGCTCTTTCCACCGTTTGGCTATGGTGGACATTGCTGCTATAAACATTGGGGTACACGTACCCCTTCGGGTCCCTACATTTGTATCTTTGTGGTAAATACCCAGTAGTGCAATTGCTGGATCGAACGGTAGCTCTAATTTCAACTGTTTGAGGAACCTCCATATTGTTTTCCAGAGGGGTTGCACTAGCTTGCATTCCCACCAACAGTGTAGGAGGGTTCCCCTTTCTCCACATCCCCGCCAACATCTGTCGTTCCCTGACTTGTTAATTTCAGCCATTCTGACGGGTGTGAGGTGGTATCTCATGGAGGTTTTGATTTGGATTTCCCTGATGCCGAGCGATGTGGAGCACTTTTTCATGTGCCTGTTGGCCATTTGGATGTCTTCTTTGGAGACATGTCTGTTCATGTCTTCTGCCCATTTCTTGATTGGATTATTTCTTCTTTGGGAGTTGAGTTTGATCAGTTCTTTATAGATTTTGGATACTAGCCCTTTATCTGATAGGTCAGTTGCAAATATTTTCTCCCATTCTGTCGGTTGTCTTTTGGTTTTGTGGACTGTTTCTTTTGCTGTGCAAAAGCTTTTTATCTTGATGAAATCCCAAGAGTTCATTTTTGCCCTGGCTTCCCGTGCCTTTGGCGATGTTTCTAGGAAGAAGTTGCTGCGGCTAAGGTCGAAAAGGTTGCTACCTGTGTTCTCCTTTAGGATTTTGATGGACTCCTGTGTCACGTTTAGGTCTTTCAACCGTTTGGAGTCTATTTTTGTGTGTGGTGTAAGGAAATGGTCCAGTTTCATTCTTCTGCATGTGGCTGTCCAATTTTCCCAACACCATTTGTTGAAGAGACTGTCTTTTTGCCATTGGACATTCTTTCCTGCTTTGTCAAAGATAAGTTGACCATAGAGTTGAGGGTCCATTTCTGGGCTCTCGATTCTGTTCCATTGATCTATGTGTCTATTTTTGTGCCAGTACCATACTGTCTTGATGATGACAGCTTTGTCATAGAGCTGGAAGTCCGGAATTGTGATGCCGCCAGCTTTGCTTTTCTTTTTCAGGAGTCCTCTGGCTATTCTGGGTCTCTTCTGGTTCCATACAAATTTGAGGATTATTTCTTCCATTTCTTTGAGAAAAGTGGATGGTATTTTGATGGGGATTGCATTGAATGTGTAGATTACTCTAGGTAGCATTGACATCTTCACAATGTTGATTCTCCCAATCCATGAGCACGGAACGTTGTTCCATTTCTTTGTGTCTTCTTCCATTTCTTTCATGAGTATTTTATAGTTTTCTGAGTACAGATCCTTTGCCTCTTTGGTTAGATTTCTTCCTAGGGATCTAATGGTTTTGGGTGCAATTGTAAATGGGATCGACTCCTTGATTTGTCTCTCTTCTGTCTTGTTGTTGGTGTAGAGGAATGCCACCGATTTCTGTGCACTGATTTTGTATCCTGCTACTTTACTGAATTCCTGTATGAGTTCTAGCAGTTTTGGGGTGGAGTCTTTTGGGTTTTCCACATACAGTATCTTATCATCTGCAAAGAGTGAGAGGTTTGACTTCCTCTTTGCCGTTTTGGATGCCTTTGATTTCTTTTTGTTGTCTGATTGCTGTGGCTAGGACTTCTAATACTACGTTGAATAGCACTGGTGAGAGTGGATATCCCTGCCGCGTTCCTGACTTTATGGGAAAAGCTCTCGGCCTTTCCCCATTGAGAATGATATTCGCTGTCGGTTTTTCATAGATGGCTTTTATGATATTGAGGTATGTACCCTCTATCCCTATACTGTGAAGAGTTTTGATCAAGAAACGATGTTGTACTTTGTCAAATGCTTTTTCTGCATCTATTGAGAGGATCATATGATTCTTGCTCTTTCTTTTGTTAATGTATTGTATCACGTTGATTGATTTGCGGATGTTGAACCAGCCTTGCAGCCCAGGAATAAATCCCACTTGGTCCTGGTGAATAATCCTTTTAATGTACTGTTGGAACCCATTGGCTAGTTTTTTTTGTGTGTGTGTGAGAATTTTTGCTTCCATGTTCATCAAGGATATTGGTCTGTAATTCTCTTTTTTGATGGGGTCTTTGTCTGGTTTTGGGATCAAGGTAATGCTGGCCTCATAAAATGAGTTTGGAAGTTTCCCTTCCATTTCTATTTTTTGGAACAGTTTCAGGAGAATAGGTAGTAATTCTTCTTGAAATGGCTGATAGAATTCCCCTGGGAAGCCATCTGGCCCTGGGCTTTTGTTTCTTGGGAGATTTTTGATGACTGTTTCAATTTCCTTAGTGGTTATAGGTCTGTTCAGGTTTTCTATTTCTTCCTTGTTCAATTTTGGTAGTTGATACATCTCTAGGAATGCACCCATTTCTTCCAGGTTATCTAATTTGCTGGCATAGAGTTGCTCATAATATGTTCTTATCATTGTTTGTATTTCTTTGGTGTTGGTTGTGATCTCTCCTCTTTCCTTCATGATTTTGTTGATTTGGGTCATTTCTCTTTTCTTCTTGATAAGTCTGGCCAGGGGTTTATCAATCTTGTTCATTCTTTCCAAGAACCAGCTCCTAGTTTCGTGGATCTGTTCTACTGTTCTTTTGGTTTCTAGTTCATTGATTTGTGCTCTGATCTTTATCATTTCTCTTCTCCTGCTGGGTTTAGGCTTCATTTGCTGTTCTTTTCCAGCTCCTTTAGGTGTAGGGTTAGGTTGTGTATTTGAGACCTTTCTTGTTTCTTGAGAAAGGCTTGTATTGCTATATACTTTCCTCTCAGGACTGCCTTTGTTGTATCCCAAAGATTTTGAACCGTTGTGTTTTCATTTTCATTGGTTTCCATGAAATTTTTTAATTCTTCTTTAATTTCCTGGTTGACCCATTCATTCTTTAGTAGGATGCTCTTTAGCCTCCATGTATTTGAGTTCTTTCCGACTTTCCTCTTGTGGTTGAGTTGTAGTTTCAAAGCATTGTGGTTTGAAAATATGCAGGGAATGATCCCAATCTTTTGGTACCGATTGAGACCTGATTTGTGACCTGGGATGTGATCAGTTCTGGAGAATGTTCCATGGGCACTAGAGAAGAATGTGTATTCCTTTGCTTGGGGATGGAATGTTCTGAATATGTCTGTGAAGTCCATTTGGTCCAGTGTGTCATTTAAAGTCTTTATTTCCTTGTTGATCTTTTGCTTAGATGATCTGTCCATTTCAGTCAGGGGGGTGTTAAAGTCCCCCACTATTATTGTATTGTTGTCAATGTGTTTCTTTGCTTTTGTTATTAATTGCCTTATATAATTGGCTGCTCCCATGTTCGGGGCATAGATCTTTACAATTGTTAGATCTTCTTGTTGGATAGACCCTTTAAGTAGGATATAGTGTCCTTCGTCATCTCTTATTACAGTCTTTGTTTTAAAATCTAGTTTGTCTGATAGAAGGATTGCCACCCCAGCTTTCTTTTGGTGTCCATTAGCATGGTAAATGGTTTTCCACCCCCTCACTTTTAATGTGGGGGTGTCTTTGGCTCTAAAATGAGTCTCTTGCAGACAGCATATTGATGGGTCTGGTTTTTTTTTAAATTTTTTATTGTTATGTTAATCACCATATATTGCATCATTAGTTTTTGGTGCAGTGTTCCATGATTCATTGTTTGTTCATAACACCCAGTGCTCCATGCAGAACGTGCCCTCCTCAATACCCATCACCAGGCTCACCCCTCCTCCTACCCCCCTCCCCCCTAGAACCCTCAGTTTGTTTCTCAGAGTCCATCATCTCTCATGGTTCGTCTCCCCCTCTGACATACTCCCCTTTTCTTCCTCTCCTGTTATCTTCTTCTTTTCCTTTTTTCTTAAAATATGTTGCGTTATTTCTTTCAGAAGTACAGAACTGTGATTCAACAGTCTGGCACAATTCACAGCGCTCACCGTAGCACAAACCCTCCCCAATGTCTATCACCCAGCCACCCCATCCCTCCCACCCCCAACCACTCCAGTAACACTCAGTTTCTTTCCCGAGATGAAGAATTCCTCATATCAGTGAGGTCATATGATACATGTCTTTCTCTGATTGACTTATTTCACTCAGCATAACACCCTCCAGTTCCATCCACGTTGTTGCAAATGGCAAGATCTCATTCCTTTTGATGGCTGCATAATATTCCATTGTGTATATACACCACATCTTCTTTATCCATTCATCTGTCGATGGGCATCTTGGCTCTTTCCACCGTTTGGCTATGGTGGACATTGCTGCTATAAACATTGGGGTACACGTACCCCTTCGGGTCCCTACATTTGTATCTTTGTGGTAAATACCCAGTAGTGCAATTGCTGGATCGAACGGTAGCTCTAATTTCAACTGTTTGAGGAACCTCCATATTGTTTTCCAGAGGGGTTGCACTAGCTTGCATTCCCACCAACAGTGTAGGAGGGTTCCCCTTTCTCCACATCCCCGCCAACATCTGTCGTTCCCTGACTTGTTAATTTCAGCCATTCTGACGGGTGTGAGGTGGTATCTCATGGAGGTTTTGATTTGGATTTCCCTGATGCCGAGCGATGTGGAGCACTTTTTCATGTGCCTGTTGGCCATTTGGATGTCTTCTTTGGAGACATGTCTGTTCATGTCTTCTGCCCATTTCTTGATTGGATTATTTCTTCTTTGGGAGTTGAGTTTGATCAGTTCTTTATAGATTTTGGATACTAGCCCTTTATCTGATAGGTCAGTTGCAAATATTTTCTCCCATTCTGTCGGTTGTCTTTTGGTTTTGTGGACTGTTTCTTTTGCTGTGCAAAAGCTTTTTATCTTGATGAAATCCCAAGAGTTCATTTTTGCCCTGGCTTCCCGTGCCTTTGGCGATGTTTCTAGGAAGAAGTTGCTGCGGCTAAGGTCGAAAAGGTTGCTACCTGTGTTCTCCTTTAGGATTTTGATGGACTCCTGTGTCACGTTTAGGTCTTTCAACCGTTTGGAGTCTATTTTTGTGTGTGGTGTAAGGAAATGGTCCAGTTTCATTCTTCTGCATGTGGCTGTCCAATTTTCCCAACACCATTTGTTGAAGAGACTGTCTTTTTGCCATTGGACATTCTTTCCTGCTTTGTCAAAGATAAGTTGACCATAGAGTTGAGGGTCCATTTCTGGGCTCTCGATTCTGTTCCATTGATCTATGTGTCTATTTTTGTGCCAGTACCATACTGTCTTGATGATGACAGCTTTGTCATAGAGCTGGAAGTCCGGAATTGTGATGCCGCCAGCTTTGCTTTTCTTTTTCAGGAGTCCTCTGGCTATTCTGGGTCTCTTCTGGTTCCATACAAATTTGAGGATTATTTCTTCCATTTCTTTGAGAAAAGTGGATGGTATTTTGATGGGGATTGCATTGAATGTGTAGATTACTCTAGGTAGCATTGACATCTTCACAATGTTGATTCTCCCAATCCATGAGCACGGAACGTTGTTCCATTTCTTTGTGTCTTCTTCCATTTCTTTCATGAGTATTTTATAGTTTTCTGAGTACAGATCCTTTGCCTCTTTGGTTAGATTTCTTCCTAGGGATCTAATGGTTTTGGGTGCAATTGTAAATGGGATCGACTCCTTGATTTGTCTCTCTTCTGTCTTGTTGTTGGTGTAGAGGAATGCCACCGATTTCTGTGCACTGATTTTGTATCCTGCTACTTTACTGAATTCCTGTATGAGTTCTAGCAGTTTTGGGGTGGAGTCTTTTGGGTTTTCCACATACAGTATCTTATCATCTGCAAAGAGTGAGAGGTTTGACTTCCTCTTTGCCGTTTTGGATGCCTTTGATTTCTTTTTGTTGTCTGATTGCTGTGGCTAGGACTTCTAATACTACGTTGAATAGCACTGGTGAGAGTGGATATCCCTGCCGCGTTCCTGACTTTATGGGAAAAGCTCTCGGCCTTTCCCCATTGAGAATGATATTCGCTGTCGGTTTTTCATAGATGGCTTTTATGATATTGAGGTATGTACCCTCTATCCCTATACTGTGAAGAGTTTTGATCAAGAAACGATGTTGTACTTTGTCAAATGCTTTTTCTGCATCTATTGAGAGGATCATATGATTCTTGCTCTTTCTTTTGTTAATGTATTGTATCACGTTGATTGATTTGCGGATGTTGAACCAGCCTTGCAGCCCAGGAATAAATCCCACTTGGTCCTGGTGAATAATCCTTTTAATGTACTGTTGGAACCCATTGGCTAGTTTTTTTTGTGTGTGTGTGAGAATTTTTGCTTCCATGTTCATCAAGGATATTGGTCTGTAATTCTCTTTTTTGATGGGGTCTTTGTCTGGTTTTGGGATCAAGGTAATGCTGGCCTCATAAAATGAGTTTGGAAGTTTCCCTTCCATTTCTATTTTTTGGAACAGTTTCAGGAGAATAGGTAGTAATTCTTCTTGAAATGGCTGATAGAATTCCCCTGGGAAGCCATCTGGCCCTGGGCTTTTGTTTCTTGGGAGATTTTTGATGACTGTTTCAATTTCCTTAGTGGTTATAGGTCTGTTCAGGTTTTCTATTTCTTCCTTGTTCAATTTTGGTAGTTGATACATCTCTAGGAATGCACCCATTTCTTCCAGGTTATCTAATTTGCTGGCATAGAGTTGCTCATAATATGTTCTTATCATTGTTTGTATTTCTTTGGTGTTGGTTGTGATCTCTCCTCTTTCCTTCATGATTTTGTTGATTTGGGTCATTTCTCTTTTCTTCTTGATAAGTCTGGCCAGGGGTTTATCAATCTTGTTCATTCTTTCCAAGAACCAGCTCCTAGTTTCGTGGATCTGTTCTACTGTTCTTTTGGTTTCTAGTTCATTGATTTGTGCTCTGATCTTTATCATTTCTCTTCTCCTGCTGGGTTTAGGCTTCATTTGCTGTTCTTTTCCAGCTCCTTTAGGTGTAGGGTTAGGTTGTGTATTTGAGACCTTTCTTGTTTCTTGAGAAAGGCTTGTATTGCTATATACTTTCCTCTCAGGACTGCCTTTGTTGTATCCCAAAGATTTTGAACCGTTGTGTTTTCATTTTCATTGGTTTCCATGAAATTTTTTAATTCTTCTTTAATTTCCTGGTTGACCCATTCATTCTTTAGTAGGATGCTCTTTAGCCTCCATGTATTTGAGTTCTTTCCGACTTTCCTCTTGTGGTTGAGTTGTAGTTTCAAAGCATTGTGGTTTGAAAATATGCAGGGAATGATCCCAATCTTTTGGTACCGATTGAGACCTGATTTGTGACCTGGGATGTGATCAGTTCTGGAGAATGTTCCATGGGCACTAGAGAAGAATGTGTATTCCTTTGCTTGGGGATGGAATGTTCTGAATATGTCTGTGAAGTCCATTTGGTCCAGTGTGTCATTTAAAGTCTTTATTTCCTTGTTGATCTTTTGCTTAGATGATCTGTCCATTTCAGTCAGGGGGGTGTTAAAGTCCCCCACTATTATTGTATTGTTGTCAATGTGTTTCTTTGCTTTTGTTATTAATTGCCTTATATAATTGGCTGCTCCCATGTTCGGGGCATAGATCTTTACAATTGTTAGATCTTCTTGTTGGATAGACCCTTTAAGTAGGATATAGTGTCCTTCCTCATCGCTTATTACAGTCTTTGTTTTAAAATCTAGTTTGTCTGATAGAAGGATTGCCACCCCAGCTTTCTTTTGGTGTCCATTAGCATGGTAAATGGTTTTCCACCCCCTCACTTTCAATCTGGGGGTGTCTTTGGGTCTAAAATGAGTCTCTTGCAGACAGCATATTGATGGGTCTTGTTTTTTAATCCAATCTGATAGCCTGTGTCTTTTGATTGGGGCATTTACGCCATTTGCATTCAGGGTAACTATTGAAAAGTATGAATTTAGTGCCATTGTATTACCTGTAAGGTGACTGTTAACTCTCTCTTGTCTGTGTTCGTTTCTGCTCTTTGCTGCTTTTAGGTTCTCTCTTTGCTTAGAGGACCCCTCTCAATATTTCTTGGAGGGGTGGTTTTGTGTTTGCAAATTCCTTTAGTTTTTGTTTGTTCTGGAAGCTTTTTATCTCTCCTTCTATTTTCAATGATAGCCTAGCTGGATATAGTATTCTTGGCTGCATATTTTTCTCGTTTAGTGCTCTGAAGATATCTTGCCAGTCCTTTCTGGCCTGCCAGGTCTCTGTGGATAGGTCTGTTGCCAATCTAATGTTTCTACCATTGTAGGTTACATATCTCTTCTCCGGAGCTGCTTTCAGGATTTTCTCTTTGTCTCTGAGACTCGTAAGTTTTACTATTAGATGTCGGGTGTTGACCTATTATTATTGATTTTGAGAGGGGTTCTCTGTGCCTCCTGGATTTTAATGCCTGTTTCCTTCCTCACATTAGGGAAGTTCTCTGTTATAATTTGCTCCAATATACCTTCTGCCCCTCTCTCTCTCTCTTCTTCTTCTGGGATCCCAATTATTCTAATGTTGTTTCGTCTTATCGTATCACTTATCTCTCGAATTCTGCCCTCGTGATCCTGTAGTTGTTTCTCTCTCTTTTTCTCAGCCTCTTTATTTTCCATCATTTGGTCTTCTATATCGCTGATTCTCTCTTCTGCCTCATTTATCCTAGCATTTAGTGCCCCCATTTTTGATTGCACCTCATCAATAGCCTTTTTGATTTCGATTTGGTTAGATTTTAGTTCTTTTATTTCTCCAGAAAGGGTTTCTCTAATAACTTCCACGCTTTTTTCAAGCCCAGCTAGTATCTTTAAAGTCATGATTCTGAACTCTAGGTCCGACATCGTACTAATGTCCGTATTGAGTAGGTCCCTGGCTGACGGTACTACCTCTTGTTCTTTTTGCTGAGGTGATTTCTTTCGTCTTGTCATTTTCTCCAGAGGAGAATAGATGAATGAGAGAACAAAATCCTAACAGGTTTACAACGTCCCCAGCAAATATACTGTATACAAATCAGAAAAGACCTGAAACCAGGGGAAAAGAAAGGGAAAGAAAGAAAAACGAAAGAGAAAAAGAAAAAAAAGGATAAAAACAAAAACAAAACAATACAAAAAAGGCAGAATATGATCAAATATGATCAGGCTAGTGCATAGATCAGTGCCGCACACTAGATTTTGGGCGTATTTTGGTCTGTTAGAAAAAGGTGCCTCCTAAAATTTTAAAGGAAGAAAGACATATATGTACAAAATAATGGTTGATACAATGAAGGGATGGAAGATGACTGTAAAGATGAAAATTATAAAAGATTTTATAAAAGGACTTGGTAAGATAAGTTGTTTGAAAAAAGAAAGAAGATTTAAGAAAAAAAAAAGGAAAAAGGGAGAGAATGTGATCAGGCAGGAGACTAGAACAAAGCCATACACTAGTGATTTAGGGTATATTTTGATCTGTTAGAAGAAACTGTACCTCAAAATTTTAAAGAGAGAACAACTTATATATATATATATATGCCAAAAATAAGGGTAACTACTATGAAGGGATAAAATATGACTCTAAAAATGAAAAATAAAAAATGTTTGTTTTTTTTTTAAAAAAGGGATTTATAAGATGTTGGTTGAAAAAGGGAAAAAGAAAAAAAAACAGTCAACAAAAATTAACTTTGATGAAATAATGAATCATGGTTAAAAAAAAAAAAAAGCCATGAATCTATGTGCAGTGTTCCCCTAGCGCTGGAGTTCTCCTATTCTCCTTGATCGATCAACTTGGTCTTGCCTTGCTGGCTGTTTGTGCTGATCTTCTGGGGGAGGGGCCTGTTGCTGTGGTTTCCAAATGTCTTTGCCGGAGGCGGAATTGCCCCGCCCTTGTCAGTCCGGGCTAAGGAAGCTGCTCCGCTTTGCTCTCAGGAGCTTTTGTTCCCTGCAAGCTCTCGGTACAGCCTTGGAGGACCAGGGCAGAAATGGTGGCCTCCCAATCTCCCCTCGGAGGAGCTGAGAACCTGGGGCCCCGCTCCTCAGTGTGCCCCCAGAGAAAAGCAGTCACTTCCGTGTCCCCGTTCTCCGGCCGCACTCCGTGCTCACCCGGCCTGTGACCGAGCGTTGCTATCTATGGCACCCGACCCCGCACGGAGTCTCCAAACCCAGCAGATCCCTGCAGTGCGCTCCCGCACCGCTCCTCCCCGGGAAGGAAGGGGAGTCTCCCCGGATCTGCTGCTTGTTGGGTCCCTGCTGGGGGAGCCGTGCTCCGACTGGGCCGCAGATCACAGTTTATGGCAACCCCGAGCTGAGAGCCCACGACTCTGCTCCGTCTCTGCAGCCAGCTTCCCCGCGAGCATGCAAGTCTTACTGCTCGCTTAGCAAGGAAAGAAACAGTAGTGTAGGGGAACCGTGTGTACATAGCCTCACTGTTGCGAGGAGTGGGAACACTTGTTGTGCCTGTGCGTAAGAGCCTGACTGACAATTCCCTTAAGTTACTGGGCGAGAGAAACGGATTCATGCAGCTGCACCTCTCCCACCAGCTCTCAGTATCAGAATGGTAGCACTCCTCCGGCCTGTGTGCCTGCAGGCCTAAGTTTCAGGCCCCTCCCTGGAATACACTACACTGGAGAAACCGCGCTTTAGCTCCCGCCAGTCCCTAGCGGAGAGGAAGCTGTATGGTGTGCGCTGTGCTTGAGAGCCCGGCGAACGTCTTCCCTACGTAAAACCGGGGGAAAGAAATGCCGTTGCCGGAGACGCCTCTCGGCTCACCTCTTTTCCTGGAGCTAGTACCTTTACCCCGGTGCGCGTGCAGGCCCAAAGCCAAAAACCTCACTCGAAGGAACCGCACTGTAGAGAATCCGGGCTTCGGCCAGACTAGGCCTTCCTGAGGGTGGAAGACTTTTGCTATGAGCATGCGTGTGAGCACTGCCAGCGAGTCCAAAACCATTTTCTGAGGGAGACTGAGGCCGCGGCAGAAGGGAGAACAAAACTCCCCACTTGTTTCCTGAAGGCAGCCCAGCAGCCGCCCCCTTGGACATGCAAGTCTCACTGCTCACGTACCAAAGCAAAGAAACAGTACTGTAGGGGAACCTTGTTGTAGGTAGACTCCCTGTTGCGCGAGTGGGAACACTTGGAGTGCCTGTGCGTAAGAGCCTGGCCGAATAGTCCCTTAAGTTCCTGGGCGAGAGAAACGGATTCGTGCAGCCGCAACTCTCCCACCAGCTCTCAGTATCAGAATGGTAGCACTCCTCCGCCCTGTGTGCGTGCAGGCCTAAGAGGCAGGCCCCTCCTTGGAAGGCACAGCACTGTGGAGAACCCGCGTTAGTTCCCGCCAGTCCCTAGCGGAGAGGACGCTGTATGGTGTGCGCTGTGCTTCAGAGCCCGGCGAACGGCTTCCCTATGTAAAAGCGAGGGAAAGAAAGGCCTGTGCCGGAGACACCTCTCGGCTGAGCTCTTGTTCCTGGGGCTAGTATCGTGCTCCGTTGTGCGAGCAGACCAAAAGCCAACCACCTAAATCCAGGGAACTGCACTGTGTTGAATCCAGGCTTCGGGCAGACTAGGCCTTCCTGAGGGTGGAAACCTTTTGCAGTGTGAATGCGGGCGAGCACTGCCAGCGAGTCCAAAACCATTTTGCGAAGGAGACTGAGGCCGCGACAGAAGTGAGAACTCAACTCCCCACTTGTTTCCTGAAGCCAGCCAGGCGGCCGCCCCCTTGAGCATGCATGTCTCACTGCTTGTGGACCAACGCAAAGAAACAGTAGGGTAGGTGACCGTGTTGTACAGAGCCTCACTGTTCCGGAGAGGGGAAACACTTGGAGTGTGTGTGCATGAGACCCTGGGAGACGAGTCCCATACGTTACTGGGCGAGAGAAACGAACTCGTGCAGCCGCACCTCTCCCACCAGCTCTCAGTGGCAGAATGCAAGCACTCCTCAGGCATGTGTGCGAGCAGGCCTAAGTAGCAGGCCCCTCCCTGGAAGGCACAACACTGTGGTGAAAGCGCACGGTAGCTCCCGCCAGGCACCGGCGGGGAGGACGCTGTATGGTGTGCGCTGTGCCTGAGAGCCCGGCGAGCATCTTCCCTATGTAAAACCGGGGGAAAGAAAGGCCAGTGCCGGAGAGGCCTCTCGGCTGAGCTCTTTTCCTGGAGCTAGTACCTTTATCCCGGTGGGCGTGCAGGCCAAAAGCCAAAAACCTCACTCGAGGAAACCGCATTGTAGAGAATCCGGGCTTCGGCCAGACTAGGCCTTCCTCTGGTTGGAAGCCTTTTGCTGTGTGCATGCTTATGAGCTCCGCCCCGGAGTCCAAAACCATTTTCGGAGGGAGACTGAGGCCGCGGCAGAAGGGAGAACAC
Organism: Eumetopias jubatus; assembly: GCF_037043125.1. Classification (NCBI taxonomy): domain Eukaryota; kingdom Metazoa; phylum Chordata; class Mammalia; order Carnivora; family Otariidae; genus Eumetopias; species Eumetopias jubatus. Next base: position 109,681 of record NW_028274879.1, read on the forward strand.
AACTCCCCACTTGTTTCCTGAAGCCAGCCCAGCGGCCGCCCGCTTGGGCATGCAAGTCTCACTGCTCGCGTACCAAGGAAAGAAACAGTAGTGTAGGGGAACCGTGTGTACATAGCCTCACTGTTGCGGGGAGTGGGAACACTTGGAGTGCCTGTGCGTAAGAGCCTGACTGACAATTCCCTTAAGTTACTGTGCAAGGGAAATGGATTCGTGCAGCCGCCCCTCTCCCACCAGCTCTCAGTAGCAGAATGGTAGCACTCCTCCGGCATGTGTGTGTGCAGGCCTAAGTTGCAGGCCCCTCTCTGGAATGCACTACACTGGAGAAACCGCGCTATAGCTCCCGCAAGTCCGTAGCGGAGAGGAAGCTGTATGGTGTGCGCTGTGCTTGAGAGCCCGGCGAACGTCTTCCCTACGTAAAACCGGGAGAAAGAAAGGCCGTTGGCGGAGAAGTCTCTCGGCAAAGCTCTTGTTCCTGGAGCTAGTACCTTTACCCCGGTGTGCGTGCAGGCCAAAACCCAAAAACCTCACTGGAGGGAACCGCACTGTAGAGAATCCGGACTTCGGGCAGACTAGGCCTTCCTGAGGGTGGAAGCCTTCTGCTGTGTGCATGCGTATGAGCTCCACCAGGGAATCTAAAACCATTTCCTGAGGGAGACTGAGGCCGCAGAAGAAGGGAGAACAAAACACCCCACTTGTTTCCTGCTACTGGCCCTGCGTCTAACCCCTTGTGCATGCATGTCTCACTGCTCCCAAACCAACGTAAGAAATGCAGGGTAGGGGACCGTGTTGTAGAGAGTCTCACTGTTACGGAAGGTGGAAACACTGGGAGTGTGTGTACGTGAGAGCCTGGGAGACGAGTCCCCTAAGTTACTGGGCGAGAGAAAAGGATTAGTTGCAGCGGCACCTCTCCAACCAGCTCTCAGTGGCAGAATGCTAGCACTCCTCAGGCATGTGTTCGTGCAGGACTAAGTATCAGGCCCCTCCCTGGAAGGCACATAACTGTGGTGTAATCGCGCTTCAGCTCCGGCCGGTCCCCGGCGGGGAGGACGCTGTAAGGTTTCCTCTGTACTTGAGAGCCCGGCGAACGGCATCCCTATGTAAAACCGAGGGAAAGAAAGGCCGGTGCCTGAGACGCCTCTCGGCTCAGCTCTTGTTCCTGGGGCTAGTACCGTTGCCCCGGTGTGCTTGAAGGACAAAAGCCAACCACCTAACTCGAGGGAATCACACTATAGAGAATCCGGGCTTCGGCTGGACTAGGCCTTCCTGAGGGTGGAAAGCTTCTGCTGAGAGCATGCATGCGAGCACTGCCAGCGAGTCCAAAACCATTTTCCCAGGGAGACTGAGGCCGCGGCAGAAGGGAGAACACAACTGCCCATTTGTTTCCTGAAGCCAGCCCAGCAGCCGACCCCTAGGGCATGCAAGTCTCACGCTCGCTTACCAACGCAATGAAACAGTACTGTAGGGGAACCGTGTATACAGAGCCTCACTGTTGCGCGCAGTGGGAACTCTTGGAGTGCCTGTATGTAAGAGCCTGGCTGAAGAGTCCCTTCAGTTCCTGGGCGAGAGAAACGGATTCGTGCAGCCGCACCTCTCCCACCAGCTCTCAGTATCAGAATGGTAGCACTCCTCCGGCCTGTGTGCGTGCAGGCCTAAGTTGCAGGCCCCTCCCTGGAAGGCAGTACACTGTGGAGAAACCGCGCTTTAGCTGCCGCCGTTCCCTAGCGGAGAGGAAGCTGTAGGGTGTGCGATGTGCCTAGAGCCCGGCGAACGTCTTCCCTACGTAAAACCGGGGGAAACAAAGGCCGGTGCCGGAGACGCGTCTCGGCTCAGCTCTTGTTCATGGAGCTAGTATCTTTACCCCGGTGTGCGTGCAGGCCGAAAGCCAAAAACCTCACACGAGGGAAACGCACTGTAGAGAATCGGGCTTCGGCCAGACTAGGCCTTCCTGAGGGTGGAAGCCTTCTGCTGTGTGCATGCGTATGAGCTCGGCCACGGAGTACAAAACCATTTTCTGAGGGAGACTGAGGCCGCAGTAGAAGGGAGAACAAAGCTCCCCACTTGTTTCCTGCTACTGGCCCTGCGTCCAACCCCTTGTGCATGCATGTCTCACTGCTCCCATACCAACGTAGGAAAAGTAGGGTAGGGGACCGTGTTGTAGAGAGTCTCACTGTTACGGAGGGTGGAAACACTGGGAGTGTGTGTACGTGAGAGCCTGGGAGACGAGTCCCCTAAGTTACTGAGCGAGAGAAAAGGATTAGTTGCAGCGGCACCTCTCCCACCAGCTCTCAGTGGCAGAATGCTAGCACTCCTCAGGCATGTGTGCGTGCAGGCCTAAGTATCAGGCCCCTCCCTGGAAGGCACAAAACTGCGGTGAAAGCGCGCTTCAGCTCCGGCCTGTCCCCGGCGTGGAGGACGCTGTAAGGTTTCCTCTGTACTTGAGAGCCCGGCGAACGGCTTCCCTATGTAAAACCGAGAGGGAAAGAAAGGCCGGTGCCTGAGACGCCTCTCGGCTCAGCTCTTGTTCCTGGGGCTAGTACCGTTGCCCCGGTGTGCTTGAAGGACAAAAGCCAACCACCTAACTCGAGGGAATCACACTATAGAGAATCCGGGCTTCGGCTGGACTAGGCCTTCCTGAGGGTGGAAAGCTTCTGCTGAGAGCATGCATGCGAGCACTGCCAGCGAGTCCAAAACCATTTTCCCAGGGAGACTGAGGCCGCGGCAGAAGGGAGAACACAACTGCCCATTTGTTTCCTGAAGCCAGCCCAGCAGCCGACCCCTAGGGCATGCAAGTCTCACGCTCGCTTACCAACGCAATGAAACAGTACTGTAGGGGAACCGTGTATACAGAGCCTCACTGTTGCGCGCAGTGGGAACTCTTGGAGTGCCTGTACGTAAGAGCCTGGCTGAAGAGTCCCTTCAGTTCCTGGGCGAGAGAAAAGGATTCGTGCAGCCGCACCTCTCCCACCAGCTCTCAGTATCAGAATGGTAGCACTCCTCCGTCCTGTGTGCGTGCAGGCCTAAGTTGCAGGCCCCTCCCTGGAAGGCAGTACACTGTGGAGAAACCGCGCTTTAGCTGCCGCCGTTCCCTAGCGGAGAGGAAGCTGTAGGGTGTGCGATGTGCCTAGAGCCCGGCGAACGTCTTCCCTACGTAAAACCGGGGGAAACAAAGGCCGGTGCCGGAGACGCGTCTCGGCTCAGCTCTTGTTCATGGAGCTAGTATCTTTACCCCGGTGTGCGTGCAGGCCGAAAGCCAAAAACCTCACACGAGGGAAACGCACTGTAGAGAATCGGGCTTCGGCCAGACTAGGCCTTCCTGAGGGTGGAAGCCTTCTGCTGTGTGCATGCGTATGAGCTCGGCCACGGAGTACAAAACCATTTTCTGAGGGAGACTGAGGCAGCAGTAGAAGGGAGAACAAAGGTCCCCACTTGTTTCCTGCTACTGGCCCTGCGTCCAACCCCTTGTGCATGCATGTCTCACTGCTCCCATACCAACGTAAGAAAAGTAGGGTAGGGGACCGTGTTGTAGAGAGTCTCACTGTTACGGAGGGTGGAAACACTGGGAGTGTGTGTACGTGAGAGCCTGGGAGACGAGTCCCCTAAGTTACTGAGCGAGAGAAAAGGATTAGTTGCAGCAGCACCTCTCCCACCAGCTCTCAGTGGCAGAATGCTAGCACTCCTCAGGCATGTGTGCGTGCAGGCCTAAGTATCAGGCCCCTCCCTGGAAGGCACAAAACTGCGGTGAAAGCGCGCTTCAGCTCCGGCCTGTCCCCGGCGTGGAGGACGCTGTAAGGTTTCCTCTGTACTTGAGAGCCCGGCGAACGGCTTCCCTATGTAAAACCGAGAGGGAAAGAAAGGCCGGTGCCTGAGACGCCTCTCGGCTCAGCTCTTGTTCCTGGGGCTAGTACCGTTGCCCCGGTGTGCTTGAAGGACAAAAGCCAACCACCTAACTCGAGGGAATCACACTATAGAGAATCCGGGCTTCGGCTGGACTAGGCCTTCCTGAGGGTGGAAAGCTTCTGCTGAGAGCATGCATGCGAGCACTGCCAGCGAGTCCAAAACCATTTTCCCAGGGAGACTGAGGCCGCGGCAGAAGGGAGAACACAACTGCCCATTTGTTTCCTGAAGCCAGCCCAGCAGCCGACCCCTAGGGCATGCAAGTCTCACGCTCGCTTACCAACGCAATGAAACCGTACTGTAGGGGAACCGTGTATACAGAGCCTCACTGTTGCGCGCAGTGGGAACTCTTGGAGTGCCTGTACGTAAGAGCCTGGCTGAAGAGTCCCTTCAGTTCCTGGGCGAGAGAAACGGATTCGTGCAGCCGCACCTCTCCCACCAGCTCTCAGTATCAGAATGGTAGCACTCCTCCGGCCTGTGTGCGTGCAGGCCTAAGTTGCAGGCCCCTCCCTGGAAGGCAGTACACTGTGGAGAAACCGCGCTTTAGCTGCCGCCGTTCCCTAGCGGAGAGGAAGCTGTAGGGTGTGCGATGTGCCTAGAGCCCGGCGAACGTCTTCCCTAGGTAAAACCGGGGGAAACAAGGGCCGGTGCCGGAGACGCGTCTCGGCTCAGCTCTTGTTCATGGAGCTAGTATCTTTACCCCGGTGTGCGTGCAGGCCGAAAGCCAAAAACCTCACACGAGGGAACCGCACTGTAGAGAATCCAGGCTTCGGCCAGACTAGGCCTTCCTGAGGGTGGAAGCCTTCTGCTGTGTGCATGCGTATGAGCTCCGCCACGGAGTACAAAACCATTTTCTGAGGGAGACTGAGGCCGCGGCAGAAGTGAGAACAAAGCTCCCCACTTGTTTCCTGCTAGTGGCCCTGCGTCCAACCCCTTGTGCATGCACGTCTCACTGCTCCCATACCAACGTAAGAAAAGTAGGGTAGGGGACCGTGTTGCAGAGAGTCTCACTGTTACGGAGGGTGGAAACACTGGGAGTGTGTGTACGTGAGAGCCTGGGAGACGAGTCCCCTAAGTTACTGGGGGAGAGAAAAGGATTAGTTGCAGCGGCACCTCTCCAAACAGCTCTCAGTATTAGAATGATAGCATTCCTCCGGCATGTGTGCGAGCAGGCCTAAGAGGCAGGCCCCTCCTTGGAAGGCACAGCACTGTGGAGAACCCGCGTTAGCTCCCGCCGAACCCTAGCGGAGAGGACGCTGTATGGTGTGCGCTGTGCTTCAGAGCCCGGCGAACGGCTTCCCTATGTAAAAGCGAGGGAAAGAAAGGCCTGTGCCGGAGACACCTCTCGGCTGAGCTCTTGTTCCTGGGCTACTATCGTGCTCCATTGTGCGAGCAGACCAAAAGCCAACCACCTAAATCCAGGGAACTGCACTGTGTGGAATCCAGGCTTCGGCCAGACTAGGCCTTCCTGAGGGTGGAAACCTCTTGCAGTGTGAATGCGGGCGAGCACTGCCAGCGAGTCCAAAACCATTTTGTGAGGAAGACTGAGGCCTCGGCAGAAGTGAGAACTCAACTCCCCACTTTTTTCCTGAAGCCAGCCAGACGGCCGCCCCCTTGAGCATGCATGTCTCACTGCTTGCCGACCAAGGCAAAGAGACAGTGGGGTAGGGGACCGTGTTGTAGAGAGCCTGACTGTTAGGGAGGGTGGAAACACTTGGAGTGTGTGTACGTGAGAGCCTAGGAGACGAGTCCCCTAAGTTACTGGGCGAGAGAAAAGGATTAGTTGCAGCGGCACCTCTCCCACCAGCTCTCAGTATCAGAATGGTAGCACTCCTCCGGCATGTGTGTGTGCAGACCTAAGTGGCAGGCCCCTCCTTGGAAGGCACAACACTGTGGAGAAACCGCGCTTTAGCTCCTGCCGGTCCCTAGCGGAGAGGACGCTATATGGTGTGCGCTGTGCTTGAGAGCCCGGCGATCGGCTTCCCTATGTATAAGCGAGGGAAAGAAAGGCCGGTGCCCGAGACGCCTCTCGGCTCAGCTCTTGTTCCTGGAGCTAGTACCGTTACCCTGGTGTGCTTGCAGGCCGAGGGCCAACCTCCCAATTCGAGGGAACCACACTGTAGAAATTCCTTACTTCGGCCAGACTAGGCCTTCCTGAGGGAGGTAACCCTTTGCAGTGTGAATGCGGGCGAGCACTGCCAGCGAGTCCAAAACCGTTTTACGAGGGAGACTGAGGCCGCGACCGAAGTGAGAACTCAACTCCCCATTTGTTTCCTGAAGCCAGCCCGGCAGCCGCCCCCTTGAGCATGCAAGTCTCACTGTTCGCGTCCCAACGCAAGGAAACAGTAGGCTGGGGGACCGTGTTGTAGAGAGCCTCACTGTTCCGGAGAGTGGAAACACTTCGAGTGCGTGTGCGTGAGAGCCTGGGAGACGAGTGTCCTACGTTACTGGGCGAGAGAAACGAACTCGTGCAGCCGCACCTCTCCCACCAGCTCTCAGTGGCAGAATGCTAGCACTCCTCAGGCATGCGTTCGTGCAGGCCTAAGTATCAGGGCCCTCCCTGGAAGGCACAAAACTGTGGTGAAAGCGCGCTTCAGCTCCGGCCGGTCCCCGGCGGGGAGGACGCGGTAAGGTTTCCTCTGTACTTGAGAGCCCGGCGAACGGCATCCCTATGTAAAACCGAGGGAAAGAAAGGCCGGTGCCTGAGACGCCTCCCGGCTCAGCTCTTGTTCCTGGGGCTAGTACCGTTGCCCCGGTGTGCTTGAAGGACAAAAGCCAACCACCTAACTCGAGGGAATCACACTATAGAGAATCCGGGCTTCGGCTGGACTAGGCCTTCCTGAGGGTGGAAAGCTTCTGCTGAGAGCATGCATGCGAGCACTGCCAGCGAGTCCAAAACCATTTTCCCAGGGAGACTGAGGCCACGGCAGAAGGGAGAACACAACTGCCCATTTGTTTCCTGAAGCCTGCCCAGCAGCCGACCCCTAGGGCATGCAAGTCTCACGCTCGCTTACCAACGCAATGAAACCGTACTGTAGGGGAACCGTGTATACAGAGCCTCACTGTTGCGCGGAGTGGGAACTCTTGGAGTGCCTGTACATAAGAGCCTGGCTGAAGAGTCCCTTCAGTTCCTGGGCGAGAGAAACGGATTCGTGCAGCCGCACCTCTCCCACCAGCTCTCAGTATCAGAATGGTAGCACTCCTCCGGCCTGTGTGCGTGCAGGCCTAAGTTGCAGGCCCCTCCCTGGAAGGCAGTACACTGTGGAGAAACCGCGCTTTAGCTGCCGCCGTTCCCTAGCGGAGAGGAAGCTGTAGGGTGTGCGATGTGCCTAGAGCCCGGCGAACGTCTTCCCTACGTAAAACCGGGGGAAACAAAGGCCGGTGCCGGAGACGCGTCTCGGCTCAGCTCTTGTTCATGGAGCTAGTATCTTTACCCCGGTGTGCGTGCAGGCCGAAAGCCAAAAACCTCACACGAGGGAAACGCACTGTAGAGAATCGGGCTTCGGCCAGAGTAGGCCTTCCTGAGGGTGGAAGCCTTCTGCTGTGTGCATGCGTATGAGCTCGGCCACGGAGTAGAAAACCATTTTCTGAGGGAGACTGAGGCCGCAGTAGAAGGGAGAACAAAGCTCCCCACTTGTTTCCTGCTACTGGCCCTGCGTCCAACCCCTTGTGCATGCATGTCTCACTGCTCCCATACCAACGTAAGAAAAGTAGGGTAGGGGACCGTGTTGTAGAGAGTCTCACTGTTACGGAGGGTGGAAACACTGGGCGTGTGTGTACGTGAGAGCCTGGGAGACGAGTCCCCTAAGTTACTGAGCGAGAGAAAAGGATTAGTTGCAGCAGCACCTCTCCCACCAGCTCTCAGTGGCAGAATGCTAGCACTCCTCAGGCATGTGTGCGTGCAGGCCTAAGTATCAGGCCCCTCCCTGTAAGGCACAAAACTGCGGTGAAAGCGCGCTTCAGCTCCGGCCTGTCCCCGGCGTGGAGGACGCTGTAAGGTTTCCTCTGTACTTGAGAGCCCGGCGAACGGCTTCCCTATGTAAAACCGAGAGGGAAAGAAAGGCCGGTGCCTGAGACGCCTCTCGGCTCAGCTCTTGTTCCTGGGGCTAGTACCGTTGCCCCGGTGTGCTTGAAGGACAAAAGCCAACCACCTAACTCGAGGGAATCACACTATAGAGAATCCGGGCTTCGGCTGGACTAGGCCTTCCTGAGGGTGGAAAGCTTCTGCTGAGAGCATGCATGCGAGCACTGCCAGCGAGTCCAAAACCATTTTCCCAGGGAGACTGAGGCCGCGGCAGAAGGGAGAACACAACTGCCCACTTGTTTCCTGAAGCCAGCCCAGCAGCCGACCCCTAGGGCATGCAAGTCTCACGCTCGCTTACCAACGCAATGAAACCGTACTGTAGGGGAACCTTGTATACAGAGCCTCACTGTTGCGCGCAGTGGGAACTCTTGGAGTGCCTGTACGTAAGAGCCTGGCTGAAGAGTCCCTTCAGTTCCTGGGCGAGAGAAACGGATTCGTGCAGCCGCACCTCTCCCACCAGCTCTCAGTATCAGAATGGTAGCACTCCTCCGGCCTGTGTGCGTGCAGGCCTAAGTTGCAGGCCCCTCCCTGGAAGGCAGTACACTGTGGAGAAACCGCGCTTTAGCTGCCGCCGTTCCCTAGCGGAGAGGAAGCTGTAGGGTGTGCGATGTGCCTAGAGCCCGGCGAACGTCTTCCCTAGGTAAAACCGGGGGAAACAAGGGCCGGTGCCGGAGACGCGTCTCGGCTCAGCTCTTGTTCATGGAGCTAGTATCTTTACCCCGGTGTGCGTGCAGGCCGAAAGCCAAAAACCTCACACGAGGGAACCGCACTGTAGAGAATCCAGGCTTCGGCCAGACTAGGCCTTCCTGAGGGTGGAAGCCTTCTGCTGTGTGCATGCGTATGAGCTCCGCCACGGAGTACAAAACCATTTTCTGAGGGAGACTGAGGCCGCGGCAGAAGTGAGAACAAAGCTCCCCACTTGTTTCCTGCTAGTGGCCCTGCGTCCAACCCCTTGTGCATGCACGTCTCACTGCTCCCATACCAACGTAAGAAAAGTAGGGTAGGGGACCGTGTTGCAGAGAGTCTCACTGTTACGGAGGGTGGAAACACTGGGAGTGTGTGTACGTGAGAGCCTGGGAGACGAGTCCCCTAAGTTACTGGGGGAGAGAAAAGGATTAGTTGCAGCGGCACCTCTCCAAACAGCTCTCAGTATTAGAATGATAGCATTCCTCCGGCATGTGTGCGAGCAGGCCTAAGAGGCAGGCCCCTCCTTGGAAGGCACAGCACTGTGGAGAACCCGCGTTAGCTCCCGCCGAACCCTAGCGGAGAGGACGCTGTATGGTGTGCGCTGTGCTTCAGAGCCCGGCGAACGGCTTCCCTATGTAAAAGCGAGGGAAAGAAAGGCCTGTGCCGGAGACACCTCTCGGCTGAGCTCTTGTTCCTGGGCTACTATCGTGCTCCATTGTGCGAGCAGACCAAAAGCCAACCACCTAAATCCAGGGAACTGCACTGTGTGGAATCCAGGCTTCGGCCAGACTAGGCCTTCCTGAGGGTGGAAACCTCTTGCAGTGTGAATGCGGGCGAGCACTGCCAGCGAGTCCAAAACCATTTTGTGAGGAAGACTGAGGCCTCGGCAGAAGTGAGAACTCAACTCCCCACTTTTTTCCTGAAGCCAGCCAGACGGCCGCCCCCTTGAGCATGCATGTCTCACTGCTTGCCGACCAAGGCAAAGAGACAGTGGGGTAGGGGACCGTGTTGTAGAGAGCCTGACTGTTAGGGAGGGTGGAAACACTTGGAGTGTGTGTACGTGAGAGCCTAGGAGACGAGTCCCCTAAGTTACTGGGCGAGAGAAAAGGATTAGTTGCAGCGGCACCTCTCCCACCAGCTCTCAGTATCAGAATGGTAGCACTCCTCCGGCATGTGTGTGTGCAGACCTAAGTGGCAGGCCCCTCCTTGGAAGGCACAACACTGTGGAGAAACCGCGCTTTAGCTCCTGCCGGTCCCTAGCGGAGAGGACGCTATATGGTGTGCGCTGTGCTTGAGAGCCCGGCGATCGGCTTCCCTATGTATAAGCGAGGGAAAGAAAGGCCGGTGCCCGAGACGCCTCTCGGCTCAGCTCTTGTTCCTGGAGCTAGTACCGTTACCCTGGTGTGCTTGCAGGCCGAGGGCCAACCTCCCAATTCGAGGGAACCACACTGTAGAAATTCCTTACTTCGGCCAGACTAGGCCTTCCTGAGGGAGGTAACCCTTTGCAGTGTGAATGCGGGCGAGCACTGCCAGCGAGTCCAAAACCGTTTTACGAGGGAGACTGAGGCCGCGACCGAAGTGAGAACTCAACTCCCCATTTGTTTCCTGAAGCCAGCCCGGCAGCCGCCCCCTTGAGCATGCAAGTCTCACTGCTCGCGTCCCAACGCAAGGAAACAGTAGGCTGGGGGACCGTGTTGTAGAGAGCCTCACTGTTCCGGAGAGTGGAAACACTTCGAGTGCGTGTGCGTGAGAGCCTGGGAGACGAGTGTCCTACGTTACTGGGCGAGAGAAACGAACTCGTGCAGCCGCACCTCTCCCACCAGCTCTCAGTGGCAGAATGCTAGCACTCCTCAGGCATGCGTTCGTGCAGGCCTAAGTATCAGGGCCCTCCCTGGAAGGCACAAAACTGTGGTGAAAGCGCGCTTCAGCTCCGGCCGGTCCCCGGCGGGGAGGACGCGGTAAGGTTTCCTCTGTACTTGAGAGCGCGGCGAACGGCATCCCTATGTAAAACCGAGGGAAAGAAAGGCCGGTGCCTGAGACGCCTCTCGGCTCAGCTCTTGTTCCTGGGGCTAGTACCGTTGCCCCGGTGTGCTTGAAGGACAAAAGCCAACCACCTAACTCGAGGGAATCACACTATAGAGAATCCGGGCTTCGGCTGGACTAGGCCTTCCTGAGGGTGGAAAGCTTCTGCTGAGAGCATGCATGCGAGCACTGCCAGCGAGTCCAAAACCATTTTCCCAGGGAGACTGAGGCCACGGCAGAAGGGAGAACACAACTGCCCATTTGTTTCCTGAAGCCTGCCCAGCAGCCGACCCCTAGGGCATGCAAGTCTCACGCTCGCTTACCAACGCAATGAAACCGTACTGTAGGGGAACCGTGTATACAGAGCCTCACTGTTGCGCGGAGTGGGAACTCTTGGAGTGCCTGTACATAAGAGCCTGGCTGAAGAGTCCCTTCAGTTCCTGGGCGAGAGAAACGGATTCGTGCAGCCGCACCTCTCCCACCAGCTCTCAGTATCAGAATGGTAGCACTCCTCCGGCCTGTGTGCGTGCAGGCCTAAGTTGCAGGCCCCTCCCTGGAAGGCAGTACACTGTGGAGAAACCGCGCTTTAGCTGCCGCCGTTCCCTAGCGGAGAGGAAGCTGTAGGGTGTGCGATGTGCCTAGAGCCCGGCGAACGTCTTCCCTACGTAAAACCGGGGGAAACAAAGGCCGGTGCCGGAGACGCGTCTCGGCTCAGCTCTTGTTCATGGAGCTAGTATCTTTACCCCGGTGTGCGTGCAGGCCGAAAGCCAAAAACCTCACACGAGGGAAACGCACTGTAGAGAATCGGGCTTCGGCCAGACTAGGCCTTCCTGAGGGTGGAAGCCTTCTGCTGTGTGCATGCGTATGAGCTCGGCCACGGAGTAGAAAACCATTTTCTGAGGGAGACTGAGGCCGCAGTAGAAGGGAGAACAAAGCTCCCCACTTGTTTCCTGCTACTGGCCCTGCGTCCAACCCCTTGTGCATGCATGTCTCACTGCTCCCATACCAACGTAAGAAAAGTAGGGTAGGGGACCGTGTTGTAGAGAGTCTCACTGTTACGGAGGGTGGAAACACTGGGCGTGTGTGTACGTGAGAGCCTGGGAGACGAGTCCCCTAAGTTACTGAGCGAGAGAAAAGGATTAGTTGCAGCAGCACCTCTCCCACCAGCTCTCAGTGGCAGAATGCTAGCACTCCTCAGGCATGTGTGCGTGCAGGCCTAAGTATCAGGCCCCTCCCTGTAAGGCACAAAACTGCGGTGAAAGCGCGCTTCAGCTCCGGCCTGTCCCCGGCGTGGAGGACGCTGTAAGGTTTCCTCTGTACTTGAGAGCCCGGCGAACGGCTTCCCTATGTAAAACCGAGAGGGAAAGAAAGGCCGGTGCCTGAGACGCCTCTCGGCTCAGCTCTTGTTCCTGGGGCTAGTACCGTTGCCCCGGTGTGCTTGAAGGACAAAAGCCAACCACCTAACTCGAGGGAATCACACTATAGAGAATCCGGGCTTCGGCTGGACTAGGCCTTCCTGAGGGTGGAAAGCTTCTGCTGAGAGCATGCATGCGAGCACTGCCAGCGAGTCCAAAACCATTTTCCCAGGGAGACTGAGGCCGCGGCAGAAGGGAGAACACAACTGCCCATTTGTTTCCTGAAGCCAGCCCAGCAGCCGACCCCTAGGGCATGCAAGTCTCACGCTCGCTTACCAACGCAATGAAACCGTACTGTAGGGGAACCTTGTATTCAGAGCCTCACTGTTGCGCGGAGTGGGAACTCTTGGAGTGCCTGTACGTAAGAGCCTGGCTGAAGAGTCCCTTCAGTTCCTGGGCGAGAGAAACGGATTCGTGCAGCCGCACCTCTCCCACCAGCTCTCAGTATCAGAATGGTAGCACTCCTCCGGCCTGTGTGCGTGCAGGCCTAAGTTGCAGGCCCCTCCCTGGAAGGCAGTACACTGTGGAGAAACCGCGCTGTAGCTGCGGCCGTTCCCTAGCGGAGAGGAAGCTGTAGGGTGTGCGATGTGCCTAGAGCCCGGCGAACGTCTTCCCTACGTAAAACCGGGGGAAACAAAGGCCGGTGCCGGAGACGCGTCTCGGCTCAGCTCTTGTTCCTGGAACTAGCACCTTTACCACGGTGTGCGTGCAGTCCAAAAGCCAAAAACCTCATTGGAGGGAAGCGCACTGTAGAGAAACCGGGCTTCGGGCAGAGTAGGCCTTCCTGAGGGTGGCAGCCTTTTGCTGTGATTATACCTGCTTGCACTGCCAGCGCGTCCAAAACCATTTTCTGAGGGAGACTGAGGCCACGGCAGAAGGGAGAACACAACTCCCCACTTCTTTCCTGAAGGCGGTCCTGCGACCGTCCCCTTGAGCATGCATGTCTTTTTTTTTAATTTTTTATTGTTATGTTAATCACCATATATTACATCATTAGTTTTTGGTGCAGTGTTCCATGATTCATTGTTTGTTCATAACACCCAGTGCTCCATGCAGAACGTGCCCTCCTCAATACCCATCACCAGGCTCACCCCTCCTCCTACCCCCCTCCCCTCTAGAACCCTCAGTTTGTTTCTCAGAGTCCATCATCTCTCATGGTTCGTCTCCCCCTCTGACATACTCCCCTTTTCTTCCTCTCCTGTTATCTTCTTCTTTTTCTTTTTTCTTAAAATATGTTGCGTTATTTGTTTCAGAAGTACAGAACTGTGATTCAACAGTCTGGCACAATTCACAGCGCTCACCGTAGCACATACCCTCCCCAATGTCTATCACCCAGCCACCCCATCCCTCCCACCCCCAACCACTCCAGTAACACTCAGTTTCTTTCCCGAGATGAAGAATTCCTCATATCAGTGAGGTCATATGATACATGTCTTTCTCTGATTGACTTATTTCACTCAGCATAACACCCTCCAGTTCCATCCACGTCGTTGCAAATGGCAAGATCTCATTCCTTTTGATGGCTGCATAATATTCCATTGTGTATATACACCACATCTTCTTTATCCATTCATCTGTCGATGGGCATCTTGGCTCTTTCCACCGTTTGGCTATGGTGGACATTGCTGCTATAAACATTGGGGTACACGTACCCCTTCGGGTCCCTACATTTGTATCTTTGTGGTAAATACCCAGTAGTGCAACTGCTGGATCGAACAGTAGCTCTAATTTCAACTGTTTGAGGAAACTCCATACTGTTTTCCAGAGGGGTTGCACTAGCTTGCATTCCCACCAACAGTGTAGGAGGGTTCCCCTTTCTCCACATCCCCGCCAACATCTGTCGTTCCCTGACTTGTTAATTTCAGCCATTCTGACGGGTGTGAGGTGGTATCTCATGGAGGTTTTGATTTGGATTTCCCTGATGCCGAGCGATGTGGAGCACTTTTTCATGTGCCTGTTGGCCATTTGGATGTCTTCTTTGGAGACATGTCTGTTCATGTCTTCTGCCCATTTCTTGATTGGATTATTTCTTCTTTGGGTGTTGAGTTTGATCAGTTCTTTATAGATTTTGGATAATAGCCCTTTATCTGATAGGTCAGTTGCAAATATTTTCTCCCATTCTGTCGGTTGTCTTTTGGTTTTGTGGACTGTTTCTTTTGCTGTGCAAAAGCTTTTTATCTTGATGAAATCCCAAGAGTTCATTTTTGCCCTGGCTTCCCGTGCCTTTGGCGATGTTTCTAGGAAGAAGTTGCTGCGGCTAAGGTCGAAAAGGTTGCTACCTGTGTTCTCCTTTAGGATTTTGATGGACTCCTGTCTCACGTTTAGGTCTTTCAACCGTTTGGAGTCTATTTTTGTGTGTGGTGTAAGGAAATGGTCCAGTTTCATTCTTCTGCATGTGGCTGTCCAATTTTCCCAACACCATTTGTTGAAGAGACTGTCTTTTTGCCATTGGACATTCTTTCCTGCTTTGTCAAAGATAAGTTGACCATAGAGTTGAGGGTCCATTTCTGGGCTCTCGATTCTGTTCCATTGATCGATGTGTCTGTTTTTGTGCCAGTACCATACTGTCTTGATGATGACAGGTTTGTCATAGAGCTGAAAGTCCGGAATTGTGAAGCCGCCAGCTTTGCTTTTCTTTTTCATTAGTCCTCTGGCTATTCTGGGTCTCTTCTGGTTCCATACAAATTTGAGGATTATTTCTTCCATTTCTTTGAGAAAAGTGGATGGTATTTTGATGGGGATTGCATTGAATGTGTAGATTGCTCTAGGTAGCATTGACATCTTCAGAATGTTGATTCTCCCAATCCATGAGCACGGAACGTTGTTCCATTTCTTTGTGTCTTCTTCCATTTCTTTCATGAGTATTTTATAGTTTTCTGAGTACAGATCCTTTGCCTCTTTGGTTAGATTTCTTCCTAGGGATCTAATGGTTTTGGGTGCAATTGTAAATGGGATCGACTCCTTGATTTGTCTCTCTTCTGTCTTGTTGTTGGTGTAGAGGAATGCCACCGATTTCTGTGCACTGATTTTGTATCCTGCTACTTTACTGAATTCCTGTATGAGTTCTAGCAGTTTTGCGGTGGAGTCTTTTGGGTTTTCCACATACAGTATCTTATCATCTGCAAAGAGTGAGAGGTTTGACTTCCTCTTTGCCGTTTTGGATGCCTTTGATTTCTTTTTGTTGTCTGATTGCTGTGGCTAGGACTTCTAATACTACGTTGAATAGCAGTGGTGAGAGTGGACATCCCTGCCGCGTTCCTGACTTTATGGGAAAAGCTCTCGGGCTTTCCCCATTGAGAATGATATTCGCTGTCGGTTTTTCATAGATGGCTTTTATGATATTGAAGTATGTACCCTCTATCCCTATACTGTGAAGAGTTTTGATCAAGAAACGATGTTGTACTTTGTCAAATGCTTTTTCTGCATCTATTGAGAGGATCATATGATTCTTGCTCTTTCTTTTGTTAATGTATTGTATCACGTTGATTGATTTGCGGATGTTGAACCAGCCTTGCAGCCCAGGAATAAATCCCACTTGGTCCTGGTGAATAATCCTTTTAATGTACTGTTGGAACCCATTGGCTAGTTTTTTTTTTTTTGTGAGAATTTTTGCTTCCATGTTCATCAAGGATATTGGTCTGTAATTCTCTTTTTTGATGGGGTCTTTGTCTGGTTTTGGGATCAAGGTAATGCTGGCCTCATAAAATGAGTTTGGAAGTTTCCCTTCCATTTCTATTTTTTGGAACAGTTTCAGGAGAATAGGTATTAATTCTTCTTGAAATGGCTGATAGAATTCCCCTGGGAAGCCATCTGGCCCTGGGCTTTTGTTTCTTGGGAGATTTTTGATGACTGTTTCAATTTCCTTAGTGGTTATAGGTCTGTTCAGGTTTTCTATTTCTTCCTGGTTCAATTTTGGTAGTTGATACATCTCTAGGAATGCACCCATTTCTTCCAGGTTATCTAATTTGCTGGCATAGAGTTGCTCATAATATGTTCTTATCATTGTTTGTATTTCTTTGGTGTTGGTTGTGATCTCTCCTCTTTCCTTCATGATTTTGTTGATTTGGGTCATTTCTCTTTTCTTCTTGATAAGTCTGGCCAGGGGTTTATCAATCTTGTTCATTCTTTCCAAGAACCAGCTCCTAGTTTCGTGGATCTGTTCTACTGTTCTTTTGGTTTCTAGTTCATTGATTTCTGCTCTGATCTTTATGATTTCTCTTCTCCTGCTGGGTTTAGGCTTTATTTGCTGTTCTTTCTCCAGCTCCTTTAGGTGTAGGGTTAGGTTGTGTATTTGAGACCTTTCTTGTTTCTTGAGAAAGGCTTGTATTGCTATATACTTTCCTCTCAGGACTGCCTTTGTTGTATCCCAAAGATTTTGAACCGTTGTGTTTTCATTTTCATTGGTTTCCATGAAATTTTTTAATTCTTCTTTAATTTCCTGGTTGACCCATTCATTCTTTAGTAGGATGCTCTTTAGCCTCCATGTATTTGAGTTCTTTCCGACTTTCCTCTTGTGGTTGAGTTGTAGTTTCAAAGCATTGTGGTTTGAAAATATGCAGGGAATGATCCCAATCTTTTGGTACCGATTGAGACCTGATTTGTGACCTGGGATGTGATCAGTTCTGGAGAATGTTCCATGGGCACTAGAGAAGAATGTGTATTCCTTTGCTTGGGGATGGAATGTTCTGAATATGTCTGTGAAGTCCATTTGGTCCAGTGTGTCATTTAAAGTCTTTATTTCCTTGTTGATCTTTTGCTTAGATGATCTGTCCATTTCAGTCAGGGGGGTGTTAAAGTCCCCCACTATTATTGTATTGTTGTCAATGTGTTTCTTTGCTTTTGTTATTAATTGCCTTATATAATTGGCTGCTCCCATGTTCGGGGCATAGATCTTTACAATTGTTAGATCTTCTTGTTGGATAGACCCTTTAAGTAGGATATAGTGTCCTTCGTCATCTCTTATTACAGTCTTTGTTTTAAAATCTAGTTTGTCTGATAGAAGGATTGCCACCCCAGCTTTCTTTTGGTGTCCATTAGCATGGTAAATGGTTTTCCACCCCCTCACTTTTAATGTGGGGGTGTCTTTGGCTCTAAAATGAGTCTCTTGCAGACAGCATATTGATGGGTCTGTTTTTTTTTTTTAATTTTTTATTGTTATGTTAATCACCATATATTGCATCATTAGTTTTTGGTGCAGTGTTCCATGATTCATTGTTTGTTCATAACACCCAGTGCTCCATGCAGAACGTGCCCTCCTCAATACCCATCACCAGGCTCACCCCTCCTCCTACCCCCCTCCCCTCTAGAACCCTCAGTTTGTTTCTCAGAGTCCATCATCTCTCATGGTTCGTCTCCCCCTCTGACATACTCCCCTTTTCTTCCTCTCCTGTTATCTTCTTCTTTTCCTTTTTTCTTAAAATATGTTGCGTTATTTCTTTCAGAAGTACAGAACTGTGATTCAACAGTCTGGCACAATTCACAGCGCTCACCGTAGCACATACCCTCCCCAATGTCTATCACCCAGCCACCCCATCCCTCCCACCCCCAACCACTCCAGTAACACTCAGTTTCTTTCCCGAGATGAAGAATTCCTCATATCAGTGAGGTCATATGATACATGTCTTTCTCTGATTGACTTATTTCACTCAGCATAACACCCTCCAGTTCCATCCACGTTGTTGCAAATGGCAAGATCTCATTCCTTTTGATGGCTGCATAATATTCCATTGTGTATATACACCACATCTTCTTTATCCATTCATCTGTCGATGGGCATCTTGGCTCTTTCCACCGTTTGGCTATGGTGGACATTGCTGCTATAAACATTGGGGTACACGTACCCCTTCGGGTCCCTACATTTGTATCTTTGTGGTAAATACCCAGTAGTGCAATTGCTGGATGGAACGGTAGCTCTAATTTCAACTGTTTGAGGAACCTCCATATTGTTTTCCAGAGGGGTTGCACTAGCTTGCATTCCCACCAACAGTGTAGGAGGGTTCCCCTTTCTCCACATCCCCGCCAACATCTGTCGTTCCCTGACTTGTTAATTTCAGCCATTCTGACGGGTGTGAGGTGGTATCTCATGGAGGTTTTGATTTGGATTTCCCTGATGCCGAGCGATGTGGAGCACTTTTTCATGTGCCTGTTGGCCATTTGGATGTCTTCTTTGGAGAAATGTCTGTTCATGTCTTCTGCCCATTTCTTGATTGGATTATTTCTTCTTTGGGTGTTGAGTTTGATCAGTTCTTTATAGATTTTGGATACTAGCCCTTTATCTGATAGGTCAGTTGCAAATATTTTCTCCCATTCTGTCGGTTGTCTTTTGGTTTTGTGGACTGTTTCTTTTGCTGTGCAAAAGCTTTTTATCTTGATGAAATCCCAAGAGTTCATTTTTGCCCTGGCTTCCCGTGCCTTTGGCGATGTTTCTAGGAAGAAGTTGCTGCGGCTAAGGTCGAAAAGGTTGCTACCTGTGTTCTCCTTTAGGATTTTGATGGACTCCTGTGTCACGTTTAGGTCTTTCAACCGTTTGGAGTCTATTTTTGTGTGTGGTGTAAGGAAATGGTCCAGTTTCATTCTTCTGCATGTGGCTGTCCAATTTTCCCAACACCATTTGTTGAAGAGACTGTCTTTTGGCCATTGGACATTCTTTCCTGCTTTGTCAAAGATAAGTTGACCATAGAGTTGAGGGTCCATTTCTGGGCTCTCGATTCTGTTCCATTGATCGATGTGTCTGTTTTTGTGCCAGTACCATACTGTCTTGATGATGACAGCTTTGTCATAGAGCTGGAAGTCCGGAATTGTGATGCCGCCAGCTTTGCTTTTCTTTTTCAGGAGTCCTCTGGCTATTCTGGGTCTCTTCTGGTTCCATACAAATTTGAGGATTATTTCTTCCATTTCTTTGAGAAAAGTGGATGGTATTTTGATGGGGATTGCATTGAATGTGTAGATTACTCTAGGTAGCATTGACATCTTCACAATGTTGATTCTCCCAATCCATGAGCACGGAACGTTGTTCCATTTCTTTGTGTCTTCTTCCATTTCTTTCATGAGTATTTTATAGTTTTCTGAGTACAGCTCCTTTGCCTCTTTGGTTAGATTTCTTCCTAGGGATCTAATGGTTTTGGGTGCAATTGTAAATGGGATCGACTCCTTGATTTGTCTCTCTTCTGTCTTGTTGTTGGTGTAGAGGAATGCCACCGATTTCTGTGCACTGATTTTGTATCCTGCTACTTTACTGAATTCCTGTATGAGTTCTAGCAGTTTTGGGGTGGAGTCTTTTGGGTTTTCCACATACAGTATCTTATCATCTGCAAAGAGTGAGAGGTTTGACTTCCTCTTTGCCGTTTTGGATGCCTTTGATTTCTTTTTGTTGTCTGATTGCTGTGGCTAGGACTTCTAATACTACGTTGAATAGCACTGGTGAGAGTGGATATCCCTGCCGCGTTCCTGACTTTATGGGAAAAGCTCTCGGCCTTTCCCCATTGAGAATGATATTCGCTGTCGGTTTTTCATAGATGGCTTTTATGATATTGAGGTATGTACCCTCTATCCCTATACTGTGAAGAGTTTTGATCAAGAAACGATGTTGTACTTTGTCAAATGCTTTTTCTGCATCTATTGAGAGGATCATATGATTCTTGCTCTTTCTTTTGTTAATGTATTGTATCACGTTGATTGATTTGCGGATGTTGAACCAGCCTTGCAGCCCAGGAATAAATCCCACTTGGTCCTGGTGAATAATCCTTTTAATGTACTGTTGGAACCCATTGGCTAGTTTTTTTTGTGTGTGTGTGAGAATTTTTGCTTCCATGTTCATCAAGGATATTGGTCTGTAATTCTCTTTTTTGATGGGGTCTTTGTCTGGTTTTGGGATCAAGGTAATGCTGGCCTCATAAAATGAGTTTGGAAGTTTCCCTTCCATTTCTATTTTTTGGAACAGTTTCAGGAGAATAGGTAGTAATTCTTCTTGAAATGGCTGATAGAATTCCCCTGGGAAGCCATCTGGCCCTGGGCTTTTGTTTCTTGGGAGATTTTTGATGACTGTTTCAATTTCCTTAGTGGTTATAGGTCTGTTCAGGTTTTCTATTTCTTCCTGGTTCAATTTTGGTCGTTGATACATCTCTAGGAATGCACCCATTTCTTCCAGGTTATCTAATTTGCTGGCATAGAGTTGCTCATAATATGTTCTTATCATTGTTTGTATTTCTTTGGTGTTGGTTGTGATCTCTCCTCTTTCCTTCATGATTTTGTTGATTTGGGTCATTTCTCTTTTCTTCTTGATAAGTCTGGCCAGGGGTTTATCAATCTTGTTCATTCTTTCCAAGAACCAGCTCCTAGTTTCGTGGATCTGTTCTACTGTTCTTTTGGTTTCTAGTTCATTGATTTCTGCTCTGATCTTTATGATTTCTCTTCTCCTGCTGGGTTTAGGCTTTATTTGCTGTTCTTTCTCCAGCTCCTTTAGGTGTAGGGTTAGGTTGTGTATTTGAGACCTTTCTTGTTTCTTGAGAAAGGCTTGTATTGCTATATACTTTCCTCTCAGGACTGCCTTTGTTGTATCCCAAAGATTTTGAACCGTTGTGTTTTCATTTTCATTGGTTTCCATGAAATTTTTTAATTCTTCTTTAATTTCCTGGTTGACCCATTCATTCTTTAGTAGGATGCTCTTTAGCCTCCATGTATTTGAGTTCTTTCCGACTTTCCTCTTGTGGTTGAGTTCTAGTTTCAAAGCATTGTGGTCTGAAAATATGCAGGGAATGATCCCAATCTTTTGGTACCGATTGAGACCTGATTTGTGACCTGGGATGTGATCAGTTCTGGAGAATGTTCCATGGGCACTAGAGAAGAATGTGTATTCCTTTGCTTGGGGATGGAATGTTCTGAATATGTCTGTGAAGTCCATTTGGTCCAGTGTGTCATTTAAAGTCTTTATTTCCTTGTTGATCTTTTGCTTAGATGATCTGTCCATTTCAGTCAGGGGGGTGTTAAAGTCCCCCACTATTATTGTATTGTTGTCAATGTGTTTCTTTGCTTTTGTTATTAATTGCCTTATATAATTGGCTGCTCCCATGTTCGGGGCATAGATCTTTACAATTGTTAGATCTTCTTGTTGGATAGACCCTTTAAGTAGGATATAGTGTCCTTCGTCATCTCTTATTACAGTCTTTGTTTTAAAATCTAGTTTGTCTGATAGAAGGATTGCCACCCCAGCTTTCTTTTGGTGTCCATTAGCATGGTAAATGGTTTTCCACCCCCTCACTTTTAATGTGGGGGTGTCTTTGGCTCTAAAATGAGTCTCTTGCAGACAGCATATTGATGGGTCTGGTTTTTTTTTTAATTTTTTATTGTTATGTTAATCACCATATATTGCATCATTAGTTTTTGGTGCAGTGTTCCATGATTCATTGTTTGTTCATAACACCCAGTGCTCCATGCAGAACGTGCCCTCCTCAATACCCATCACCAGGCTCACCCCTCCTCCTACCCCCCTCCCCCCTAGAACCCTCAGTTTGTTTCTCAGAGTCCATCATCTCTCATGGTTCGTCTCCCCCTCTGACATACTCCCCTTTTCTTCCTCTCCTGTTATCTTCTTCTTTTCCTTTTTTCTTAAAATATGTTGCGTTATTTCTTTCAGAAGTACAGAACTGTGATTCAACAGTCTGGCACAATTCACAGCGCTCACCGTAGCACATACCCTCCCCAATGTCTATCACCCAGCCACCCCATCCCTCCCACCCCCAACCACTCCAGTAACACTCAGTTTCTTTCCCGAGATGAAGAATTCCTCATATCAGTGAGGTCATATGATACATGTCTTTCTCTGATTGACTTATTTCACTCAGCATAACACCCTCCAGTTCCATCCACGTTGTTGCAAATGGCAAGATCTCATTCCTTTTGATGGCTGCATAATATTCCATTGTGTATATACACCACATCTTCTTTATCCATTCATCTGTCGATGGGCATCTTGGCTCTTTCCACCGTTTGGCTATGGTGGACATTGCTGCTATAAACATTGGGGTACACGTACCCCTTCGGGTCCCTACATTTGTATCTTTGTGGTAAATACCCAGTAGTGCAATTGCTGGATCGAACGGTAGCTCTAATTTCAACTGTTTGAGGAACCTCCATATTGTTTTCCAGAGGGGTTGCACTAGCTTGCATTCCCACCAACAGTGTAGGAGGGTTCCCCTTTCTCCACATCCCCGCCAACATCTGTCGTTCCCTGACTTGTTAATTTCAGCCATTCTGACGGGTGTGAGGTGGTATCTCATGGAGGTTTTGATTTGGATTTCCCTGATGCCGAGCGATGTGGAGCACTTTTTCATGTGCCTGTTGGCCATTTGGATGTCTTCTTTGGAGACATGTCTGTTCATGTCTTCTGCCCATTTCTTGATTGGATTATTTCTTCTTTGGGTGTTGAGTTTGATCAGTTCTTTATAGATTTTGGATACTAGCCCTTTATCTGATAGGTCAGTTGCAAATATTTTCTCCCATTCTGTCGGTTGTCTTTTGGTTTTGTGGACTGTTTCTTTTGCTGTGCAAAAGCTTTTTATCTTGATGAAATCCCAAGAGTTCATTTTTGCCCTGGCTTCCCGTGCCTTTGGCGATGTTTCTAGGAAGAAGTTGCTGCGGCTAAGGTCGAAAAGGTTGCTACCTGTGTTCTCCTTTAGGATTTTGATGGACTCCTGTGTCACGTTTAGGTCTTTCAACCGTTTGGAGTCTATTTTTGTGTGTGGTGTAAGGAAATGGTCCAGTTTCATTCTTCTGCATGTGGCTGTCCAATTTTCCCAACACCATTTGTTGAAGAGACTGTCTTTTTGCCATTGGACATTCTTTCCTGCTTTGTCAAAGATAAGTTGACCATAGAGTTGAGGGTCCATTTCTGGGCTCTCGATTCTGTTCCATTGATCTATGTGTCTATTTTTGTGCCAGTACCATACTGTCTTGATGATGACAGCTTTGTCATAGAGCTGGAAGTCCGGAATTGTGATGCCGCCAGCTTTGCTTTTCTTTTTCAGGAGTCCTCTGGCTATTCTGGGTCTCTTCTGGTTCCATACAAATTTGAGGATTATTTCTTCCATTTCTTTGAGAAAAGTGGATGGTATTTTGATGGGGATTGCATTGAATGTGTAGATTACTCTAGGTAGCATTGACATCTTCACAATGTTGATTCTCCCAATCCATGAGCACGGAACGTTGTTCCATTTCTTTGTGTCTTCTTCCATTTCTTTCATGAGTATTTTATAGTTTTCTGAGTACAGATCCTTTGCCTCTTTGGTTAGATTTCTTCCTAGGGATCTAATGGTTTTGGGTGCAATTGTAAATGGGATCGACTCCTTGATTTGTCTCTCTTCTGTCTTGTTGTTGGTGTAGAGGAATGCCACCGATTTCTGTGCACTGATTTTGTATCCTGCTACTTTACTGAATTCCTGTATGAGTTCTAGCAGTTTTGGGGTGGAGTCTTTTGGGTTTTCCACATACAGTATCTTATCATCTGCAAAGAGTGAGAGGTTTGACTTCCTCTTTGCCGTTTTGGATGCCTTTGATTTCTTTTTGTTGTCTGATTGCTGTGGCTAGGACTTCTAATACTACGTTGAATAGCACTGGTGAGAGTGGATATCCCTGCCGCGTTCCTGACTTTATGGGAAAAGCTCTCGGCCTTTCCCCATTGAGAATGATATTCGCTGTCGGTTTTTCATAGATGGCTTTTATGATATTGAAGTATGTACCCTCTATCCCTATACTGTGAAGAGTTTTGATCAAGAAACGATGTTGTACTTTGTCAAATGCTTTTTCTGCATCTATTGAGAGGATCATATGATTCTTGCTCTTTCTTTTGTTAATGTATTGTATCACGTTGATTGATTTGCGGATGTTGAACCAGCCTTGCAGCCCAGGAATAAATCCCACTTGGTCCTGGTGAATAATCCTTTTAATGTACTGTTGGAACCCATTGGCTAGTTTTTTTTGTGTGTGTGTGAGAATTTTTGCTTCCATGTTCATCAAGGATATTGGTCTGTAATTCTCTTTTTTGATGGGGTCTTTGTCTGGTTTTGGGATCAAGGTAATGCTGGCCTCATAAAATGAGTTTGGAAGTTTCCCTTCCATTTCTATTTTTTGGAACAGTTTCAGGAGAATAGGTAGTAATTCTTCTTGAAATGGCTGATAGAATTCCCCTGGGAAGCCATCTGGCCCTGGGCTTTTGTTTCTTGGGAGATTTTTGATGACTGTTTCAATTTCCTTAGTGGTTATAGGTCTGTTCAGGTTTTCTATTTCTTCCTTGTTCAATTTTGGTAGTTGATACATCTCTAGGAATGCACCCATTTCTTCCAGGTTATCTAATTTGCTGGCATAGAGTTGCTCATAATATGTTCTTATCATTGTTTGTATTTCTTTGGTGTTGGTTGTGATCTCTCCTCTTTCCTTCATGATTTTGTTGATTTGGGTCATTTCTCTTTTCTTCTTGATAAGTCTGGCCAGGGGTTTATCAATCTTGTTCATTCTTTCCAAGAACCAGCTCCTAGTTTCGTGGATCTGTTCTACTGTTCTTTTGGTTTCTAGTTCATTGATTTGTGCTCTGATCTTTATCATTTCTCTTCTCCTGCTGGGTTTAGGCTTCATTTGCTGTTCTTTTCCAGCTCCTTTAGGTGTAGGGTTAGGTTGTGTATTTGAGACCTTTCTTGTTTCTTGAGAAAGGCTTGTATTGCTATATACTTTCCTCTCAGGACTGCCTTTGTTGTATCCCAAAGATTTTGAACCGTTGTGTTTTCATTTTCATTGGTTTCCATGAAATTTTTTAATTCTTCTTTAATTTCCTGGTTGACCCATTCATTCTTTAGTAGGATGCTCTTTAGCCTCCATGTATTTGAGTTCTTTCCGACTTTCCTCTTGTGGTTGAGTTGTAGTTTCAAAGCATTGTGGTTTGAAAATATGCAGGGAATGATCCCAATCTTTTGGTACCGATTGAGACCTGATTTGTGACCTGGGATGTGATCAGTTCTGGAGAATGTTCCATGGGCACTAGAGAAGAATGTGTATTCCTTTGCTTGGGGATGGAATGTTCTGAATATGTCTGTGAAGTCCATTTGGTCCAGTGTGTCATTTAAAGTCTTTATTTCCTTGTTGATCTTTTGCTTAGATGATCTGTCCATTTCAGTCAGGGGGGTGTTAAAGTCCCCCACTATTATTGTATTGTTGTCAATGTGTTTCTTTGCTTTTGTTATTAATTGCCTTATATAATTGGCTGCTCCCATGTTCGGGGCATAGATCTTTACAATTGTTAGATCTTCTTGTTGGATAGACCCTTTAAGTAGGATATAGTGTCCTTCCTCATCGCTTATTACAGTCTTTGTTTTAAAATCTAGTTTGTCTGATAGAAGGATTGCCACCCCAGCTTTCTTTTGGTGTCCATTAGCATGGTAAATGGTTTTCCACCCCCTCACTTTCAATCTGGGGGTGTCTTTGGGTCTAAAATGAGTCTCTTGCAGACAGCATATTGATGGGTCTTGTTTTTTAATCCAATCTGATAGCCTGTGTCTTTTGATTGGGGCATTTACGCCATTTGCATTCAGGGTAACTATTGAAAAGTATGAATTTAGTGCCATTGTATTACCTGTAAGGTGACTGTTAACTCTCTCTTGTCTGTGTTCGTTTCTGCTCTTTGCTGCTTTTAGGTTCTCTCTTTGCTTAGAGGACCCCTCTCAATATTTCTTGGAGGGGTGGTTTTGTGTTTGCAAATTCCTTTAGTTTTTGTTTGTTCTGGAAGCTTTTTATCTCTCCTTCTATTTTCAATGATAGCCTAGCTGGATATAGTATTCTTGGCTGCATATTTTTCTCGTTTAGTGCTCTGAAGATATCTTGCCAGTCCTTTCTGGCCTGCCAGGTCTCTGTGGATAGGTCTGTTGCCAATCTAATGTTTCTACCATTGTAGGTTACATATCTCTTCTCCGGAGCTGCTTTCAGGATTTTCTCTTTGTCTCTGAGACTCGTAAGTTTTACTATTAGATGTCGGGTGTTGACCTATTATTATTGATTTTGAGAGGGGTTCTCTGTGCCTCCTGGATTTTAATGCCTGTTTCCTTCCTCACATTAGGGAAGTTCTCTGTTATAATTTGCTCCAATATACCTTCTGCCCCTCTCTCTCTCTCTTCTTCTTCTGGGATCCCAATTATTCTAATGTTGTTTCGTCTTATCGTATCACTTATCTCTCGAATTCTGCCCTCGTGATCCTGTAGTTGTTTCTCTCTCTTTTTCTCAGCCTCTTTATTTTCCATCATTTGGTCTTCTATATCGCTGATTCTCTCTTCTGCCTCATTTATCCTAGCATTTAGTGCCCCCATTTTTGATTGCACCTCATCAATAGCCTTTTTGATTTCGATTTGGTTAGATTTTAGTTCTTTTATTTCTCCAGAAAGGGTTTCTCTAATAACTTCCACGCTTTTTTCAAGCCCAGCTAGTATCTTTAAAGTCATGATTCTGAACTCTAGGTCCGACATCGTACTAATGTCCGTATTGAGTAGGTCCCTGGCTGACGGTACTACCTCTTGTTCTTTTTGCTGAGGTGATTTCTTTCGTCTTGTCATTTTCTCCAGAGGAGAATAGATGAATGAGAGAACAAAATCCTAACAGGTTTACAACGTCCCCAGCAAATATACTGTATACAAATCAGAAAAGACCTGAAACCAGGGGAAAAGAAAGGGAAAGAAAGAAAAACGAAAGAGAAAAAGAAAAAAAAGGATAAAAACAAAAACAAAACAATACAAAAAAGGCAGAATATGATCAAATATGATCAGGCTAGTGCATAGATCAGTGCCGCACACTAGATTTTGGGCGTATTTTGGTCTGTTAGAAAAAGGTGCCTCCTAAAATTTTAAAGGAAGAAAGACATATATGTACAAAATAATGGTTGATACAATGAAGGGATGGAAGATGACTGTAAAGATGAAAATTATAAAAGATTTTATAAAAGGACTTGGTAAGATAAGTTGTTTGAAAAAAGAAAGAAGATTTAAGAAAAAAAAAAGGAAAAAGGGAGAGAATGTGATCAGGCAGGAGACTAGAACAAAGCCATACACTAGTGATTTAGGGTATATTTTGATCTGTTAGAAGAAACTGTACCTCAAAATTTTAAAGAGAGAACAACTTATATATATATATATATGCCAAAAATAAGGGTAACTACTATGAAGGGATAAAATATGACTCTAAAAATGAAAAATAAAAAATGTTTGTTTTTTTTTTTAAAAAAGGGATTTATAAGATGTTGGTTGAAAAAGGGAAAAAGAAAAAAAAACAGTCAACAAAAATTAACTTTGATGAAATAATGAATCATGGTTAAAAAAAAAAAAAAGCCATGAATCTATGTGCAGTGTTCCCCTAGCGCTGGAGTTCTCCTATTCTCCTTGATCGATCAACTTGGTCTTGCCTTGCTGGCTGTTTGTGCTGATCTTCTGGGGGAGGGGCCTGTTGCTGTGGTTTCCAAATGTCTTTGCCGGAGGCGGAATTGCCCCGCCCTTGTCAGTCCGGGCTAAGGAAGCTGCTCCGCTTTGCTCTCAGGAGCTTTTGTTCCCTGCAAGCTCTCGGTACAGCCTTGGAGGACCAGGGCAGAAATGGTGGCCTCCCAATCTCCCCTCGGAGGAGCTGAGAACCTGGGGCCCCGCTCCTCAGTGTGCCCCCAGAGAAAAGCAGTCACTTCCGTGTCCCCGTTCTCCGGCCGCACTCCGTGCTCACCCGGCCTGTGACCGAGCGTTGCTATCTATGGCACCCGACCCCGCACGGAGTCTCCAAACCCAGCAGATCCCTGCAGTGCGCTCCCGCACCGCTCCTCCCCGGGAAGGAAGGGGAGTCTCCCCGGATCTGCTGCTTGTTGGGTCCCTGCTGGGGGAGCCGTGCTCCGACTGGGCCGCAGATCACAGTTTATGGCAACCCCGAGCTGAGAGCCCACGACTCTGCTCCGTCTCTGCAGCCAGCTTCCCCGCGAGCATGCAAGTCTTACTGCTCGCTTAGCAAGGAAAGAAACAGTAGTGTAGGGGAACCGTGTGTACATAGCCTCACTGTTGCGAGGAGTGGGAACACTTGTTGTGCCTGTGCGTAAGAGCCTGACTGACAATTCCCTTAAGTTACTGGGCGAGAGAAACGGATTCATGCAGCTGCACCTCTCCCACCAGCTCTCAGTATCAGAATGGTAGCACTCCTCCGGCCTGTGTGCCTGCAGGCCTAAGTTTCAGGCCCCTCCCTGGAATACACTACACTGGAGAAACCGCGCTTTAGCTCCCGCCAGTCCCTAGCGGAGAGGAAGCTGTATGGTGTGCGCTGTGCTTGAGAGCCCGGCGAACGTCTTCCCTACGTAAAACCGGGGGAAAGAAATGCCGTTGCCGGAGACGCCTCTCGGCTCACCTCTTTTCCTGGAGCTAGTACCTTTACCCCGGTGCGCGTGCAGGCCCAAAGCCAAAAACCTCACTCGAAGGAACCGCACTGTAGAGAATCCGGGCTTCGGCCAGACTAGGCCTTCCTGAGGGTGGAAGACTTTTGCTATGAGCATGCGTGTGAGCACTGCCAGCGAGTCCAAAACCATTTTCTGAGGGAGACTGAGGCCGCGGCAGAAGGGAGAACAAAACTCCCCACTTGTTTCCTGAAGGCAGCCCAGCAGCCGCCCCCTTGGACATGCAAGTCTCACTGCTCACGTACCAAAGCAAAGAAACAGTACTGTAGGGGAACCTTGTTGTAGGTAGACTCCCTGTTGCGCGAGTGGGAACACTTGGAGTGCCTGTGCGTAAGAGCCTGGCCGAATAGTCCCTTAAGTTCCTGGGCGAGAGAAACGGATTCGTGCAGCCGCAACTCTCCCACCAGCTCTCAGTATCAGAATGGTAGCACTCCTCCGCCCTGTGTGCGTGCAGGCCTAAGAGGCAGGCCCCTCCTTGGAAGGCACAGCACTGTGGAGAACCCGCGTTAGTTCCCGCCAGTCCCTAGCGGAGAGGACGCTGTATGGTGTGCGCTGTGCTTCAGAGCCCGGCGAACGGCTTCCCTATGTAAAAGCGAGGGAAAGAAAGGCCTGTGCCGGAGACACCTCTCGGCTGAGCTCTTGTTCCTGGGGCTAGTATCGTGCTCCGTTGTGCGAGCAGACCAAAAGCCAACCACCTAAATCCAGGGAACTGCACTGTGTTGAATCCAGGCTTCGGGCAGACTAGGCCTTCCTGAGGGTGGAAACCTTTTGCAGTGTGAATGCGGGCGAGCACTGCCAGCGAGTCCAAAACCATTTTGCGAAGGAGACTGAGGCCGCGACAGAAGTGAGAACTCAACTCCCCACTTGTTTCCTGAAGCCAGCCAGGCGGCCGCCCCCTTGAGCATGCATGTCTCACTGCTTGTGGACCAACGCAAAGAAACAGTAGGGTAGGTGACCGTGTTGTACAGAGCCTCACTGTTCCGGAGAGGGGAAACACTTGGAGTGTGTGTGCATGAGACCCTGGGAGACGAGTCCCATACGTTACTGGGCGAGAGAAACGAACTCGTGCAGCCGCACCTCTCCCACCAGCTCTCAGTGGCAGAATGCAAGCACTCCTCAGGCATGTGTGCGAGCAGGCCTAAGTAGCAGGCCCCTCCCTGGAAGGCACAACACTGTGGTGAAAGCGCACGGTAGCTCCCGCCAGGCACCGGCGGGGAGGACGCTGTATGGTGTGCGCTGTGCCTGAGAGCCCGGCGAGCATCTTCCCTATGTAAAACCGGGGGAAAGAAAGGCCAGTGCCGGAGAGGCCTCTCGGCTGAGCTCTTTTCCTGGAGCTAGTACCTTTATCCCGGTGGGCGTGCAGGCCAAAAGCCAAAAACCTCACTCGAGGAAACCGCATTGTAGAGAATCCGGGCTTCGGCCAGACTAGGCCTTCCTCTGGTTGGAAGCCTTTTGCTGTGTGCATGCTTATGAGCTCCGCCCCGGAGTCCAAAACCATTTTCGGAGGGAGACTGAGGCCGCGGCAGAAGGGAGAACACAACTCCCCACTTGTTTCCTGAAGCCAGCCCAGCGGCCGCCCGCTTGGGCATGCAAGTCTCACTGCTCGCGTACCAAGGAAAGAAACAGTAGTGTAGGGGAACCGTGTGTACATAGCCTCACTGTTGCGGGGAGTGGGAACACTTGGAGTGCCTGTGCGTAAGAGCCTGACTGACAATTCCCTTAAGTTACTGTGCAAGGGAAATGGATTCGTGCAGCCGCCCCTCTCCCACCAGCTCTCAGTAGCAGAATGGTAGCACTCCTCCGGCATGTGTGTGTGCAGGCCTAAGTTGCAGGCCCCTCTCTGGAATGCACTACACTGGAGAAACCGCGCTATAGCTCCCGCAAGTCCGTAGCGGAGAGGAAGCTGTATGGTGTGCGCTGTGCTTGAGAGCCCGGCGAACGTCTTCCCTACGTAAAACCGGGAGAAAGAAAGGCCGTTGGCGGAGAAGTCTCTCGGCAAAGCTCTTGTTCCTGGAGCTAGTACCTTTACCCCGGTGTGCGTGCAGGCCAAAACCCAAAAACCTCACTGGAGGGAACCGCACTGTAGAGAATCCGGACTTCGGGCAGACTAGGCCTTCCTGAGGGTGGAAGCCTTCTGCTGTGTGCATGCGTATGAGCTCCACCAGGGAATCTAAAACCATTTCCTGAGGGAGACTGAGGCCGCAGAAGAAGGGAGAACAAAACACCCCACTTGTTTCCTGCTACTGGCCCTGCGTCTAACCCCTTGTGCATGCATGTCTCACTGCTCCCAAACCAACGTAAGAAATGCAGGGTAGGGGACCGTGTTGTAGAGAGTCTCACTGTTACGGAAGGTGGAAACACTGGGAGTGTGTGTACGTGAGAGCCTGGGAGACGAGTCCCCTAAGTTACTGGGCGAGAGAAAAGGATTAGTTGCAGCGGCACCTCTCCAACCAGCTCTCAGTGGCAGAATGCTAGCACTCCTCAGGCATGTGTTCGTGCAGGACTAAGTATCAGGCCCCTCCCTGGAAGGCACATAACTGTGGTGTAATCGCGCTTCAGCTCCGGCCGGTCCCCGGCGGGGAGGACGCTGTAAGGTTTCCTCTGTACTTGAGAGCCCGGCGAACGGCATCCCTATGTAAAACCGAGGGAAAGAAAGGCCGGTGCCTGAGACGCCTCTCGGCTCAGCTCTTGTTCCTGGGGCTAGTACCGTTGCCCCGGTGTGCTTGAAGGACAAAAGCCAACCACCTAACTCGAGGGAATCACACTATAGAGAATCCGGGCTTCGGCTGGACTAGGCCTTCCTGAGGGTGGAAAGCTTCTGCTGAGAGCATGCATGCGAGCACTGCCAGCGAGTCCAAAACCATTTTCCCAGGGAGACTGAGGCCGCGGCAGAAGGGAGAACACAACTGCCCATTTGTTTCCTGAAGCCAGCCCAGCAGCCGACCCCTAGGGCATGCAAGTCTCACGCTCGCTTACCAACGCAATGAAACCGTACTGTAGGGGAACCGTGTATACAGAGCCTCACTGTTGCGCGCAGTGGGAACTCTTGGAGTGCCTGTATGTAAGAGCCTGGCTGAAGAGTCCCTTCAGTTCCTGGGCGAGAGAAACGGATTCGTGCAGCCGCACCTCTCCCACCAGCTCTCAGTATCAGAATGGTAGCACTCCTCCGGCCTGTGTGCGTGCAGGCCTAAGTTGCAGGCCCCTCCCTGGAAGGCAGTACACTGTGGAGAAACCGCGCTTTAGCTGCCGCCGTTCCCTAGCGGAGAGGAAGCTGTAGGGTGTGCGATGTGCCTAGAGCCCGGCGAACGTCTTCCCTACGTAAAACCGGGGGAAACAAAGGCCGGTGCCGGAGACGCGTCTCGGCTCAGCTCTTGTTCATGGAGCTAGTATCTTTACCCCGGTGTGCGTGCAGGCCGAAAGCCAAAAACCTCACACGAGGGAAACGCACTGTAGAGAATCGGGCTTCGGCCAGACTAGGCCTTCCTGAGGGTGGAAGCCTTCTGCTGTGTGCATGCGTATGAGCTCGGCCACGGAGTACAAAACCATTTTCTGAGGGAGACTGAGGCCGCAGTAGAAGGGAGAACAAAGCTCCCCACTTGTTTCCTGCTACTGGCCCTGCGTCCAACCCCTTGTGCATGCATGTCTCACTGCTCCCATACCAACGTAGGAAAAGTAGGGTAGGGGACCGTGTTGTAGAGAGTCTCACTGTTACGGAGGGTGGAAACACTGGGAGTGTGTGTACGTGAGAGCCTGGGAGACGAGTCCCCTAAGTTACTGAGCGAGAGAAAAGGATTAGTTGCAGCGGCACCTCTCCCACCAGCTCTCAGTGGCAGAATGCTAGCACTCCTCAGGCATGTGTGCGTGCAGGCCTAAGTATCAGGCCCCTCCCTGGAAGGCACAAAACTGCGGTGAAAGCGCGCTTCAGCTCCGGCCTGTCCCCGGCGTGGAGGACGCTGTAAGGTTTCCTCTGTACTTGAGAGCCCGGCGAACGGCTTCCCTATGTAAAACCGAGAGGGAAAGAAAGGCCGGTGCCTGAGACGCCTCTCGGCTCAGCTCTTGTTCCTGGGGCTAGTACCGTTGCCCCGGTGTGCTTGAAGGACAAAAGCCAACCACCTAACTCGAGGGAATCACACTATAGAGAATCCGGGCTTCGGCTGGACTAGGCCTTCCTGAGGGTGGAAAGCTTCTGCTGAGAGCATGCATGCGAGCACTGCCAGCGAGTCCAAAACCATTTTCCCAGGGAGACTGAGGCCGCGGCAGAAGGGAGAACACAACTGCCCATTTGTTTCCTGAAGCCAGCCCAGCAGCCGACCCCTAGGGCATGCAAGTCTCACGCTCGCTTACCAACGCAATGAAACAGTACTGTAGGGGAACCGTGTATACAGAGCCTCACTGTTGCGCGCAGTGGGAACTCTTGGAGTGCCTGTACGTAAGAGCCTGGCTGAAGAGTCCCTTCAGTTCCTGGGCGAGAGAAAAGGATTCGTGCAGCCGCACCTCTCCCACCAGCTCTCAGTATCAGAATGGTAGCACTCCTCCGTCCTGTGTGCGTGCAGGCCTAAGTTGCAGGCCCCTCCCTGGAAGGCAGTACACTGTGGAGAAACCGCGCTTTAGCTGCCGCCGTTCCCTAGCGGAGAGGAAGCTGTAGGGTGTGCGATGTGCCTAGAGCCCGGCGAACGTCTTCCCTACGTAAAACCGGGGGAAACAAAGGCCGGTGCCGGAGACGCGTCTCGGCTCAGCTCTTGTTCATGGAGCTAGTATCTTTACCCCGGTGTGCGTGCAGGCCGAAAGCCAAAAACCTCACACGAGGGAAACGCACTGTAGAGAATCGGGCTTCGGCCAGACTAGGCCTTCCTGAGGGTGGAAGCCTTCTGCTGTGTGCATGCGTATGAGCTCGGCCACGGAGTACAAAACCATTTTCTGAGGGAGACTGAGGCAGCAGTAGAAGGGAGAACAAAGGTCCCCACTTGTTTCCTGCTACTGGCCCTGCGTCCAACCCCTTGTGCATGCATGTCTCACTGCTCCCATACCAACGTAAGAAAAGTAGGGTAGGGGACCGTGTTGTAGAGAGTCTCACTGTTACGGAGGGTGGAAACACTGGGAGTGTGTGTACGTGAGAGCCTGGGAGACGAGTCCCCTAAGTTACTGAGCGAGAGAAAAGGATTAGTTGCAGCAGCACCTCTCCCACCAGCTCTCAGTGGCAGAATGCTAGCACCCCTCAGGCATGTGTGCGTGCAGGCCTAAGTATCAGGCCCCTCCCTGGAAGGCACAAAACTGCGGTGAAAGCGCGCTTCAGCTCCGGCCTGTCCCCGGCGTGGAGGACGCTGTAAGGTTTCCTCTGTACTTGAGAGCCCGGCGAACGGCTTCCCTATGTAAAACCGAGAGGGAAAGAAAGGCCGGTGCCTGAGACGCCTCTCGGCTCAGCTCTTGTTCCTGGGGCTAGTACCGTTGCCCCGGTGTGCTTGAAGGACAAAAGCCAACCACCTAACTCGAGGGAATCACACTATAGAGAATCCGGGCTTCGGCTGGACTAGGCCTTCCTGAGGGTGGAAAGCTTCTGCTGAGAGCATGCATGCGAGCACTGCCAGCGAGTCCAAAACCATTTTCCCAGGGAGACTGAGGCCGCGGCAGAAGGGAGAACACAACTGCCCATTTGTTTCCTGAAGCCAGCCCAGCAGCCGACCCCTAGGGCATGCAAGTCTCACGCTCGCTTACCAACGCAATGAAACCGTACTGTAGGGGAACCGTGTATACAGAGCCTCACTGTTGCGCGCAGTGGGAACTCTTGGAGTGCCTGTACGTAAGAGCCTGGCTGAAGAGTCCCTTCAGTTCCTGGGCGAGAGAAACGGATTCGTGCAGCCGCACCTCTCCCACCAGCTCTCAGTATCAGAATGGTAGCACTCCTCCGGCCTGTGTGCGTGCAGGCCTAAGTTGCAGGCCCCTCCCTGGAAGGCAGTACACTGTGGAGAAACCGCGCTTTAGCTGCCGCCGTTCCCTAGCGGAGAGGAAGCTGTAGGGTGTGCGATGTGCCTAGAGCCCGGCGAACGTCTTCCCTAGGTAAAACCGGGGGAAACAAGGGCCGGTGCCGGAGACGCGTCTCGGCTCAGCTCTTGTTCATGGAGCTAGTATCTTTACCCCGGTGTGCGTGCAGGCCGAAAGCCAAAAACCTCACACGAGGGAACCGCACTGTAGAGAATCCAGGCTTCGGCCAGACTAGGCCTTCCTGAGGGTGGAAGCCTTCTGCTGTGTGCATGCGTATGAGCTCCGCCACGGAGTACAAAACCATTTTCTGAGGGAGACTGAGGCCGCGGCAGAAGTGAGAACAAAGCTCCCCACTTGTTTCCTGCTAGTGGCCCTGCGTCCAACCCCTTGTGCATGCACGTCTCACTGCTCCCATACCAACGTAAGAAAAGTAGGGTAGGGGACCGTGTTGCAGAGAGTCTCACTGTTACGGAGGGTGGAAACACTGGGAGTGTGTGTACGTGAGAGCCTGGGAGACGAGTCCCCTAAGTTACTGGGGGAGAGAAAAGGATTAGTTGCAGCGGCACCTCTCCAAACAGCTCTCAGTATTAGAATGATAGCATTCCTCCGGCATGTGTGCGAGCAGGCCTAAGAGGCAGGCCCCTCCTTGGAAGGCACAGCACTGTGGAGAACCCGCGTTAGCTCCCGCCGAACCCTAGCGGAGAGGACGCTGTATGGTGTGCGCTGTGCTTCAGAGCCCGGCGAACGGCTTCCCTATGTAAAAGCGAGGGAAAGAAAGGCCTGTGCCGGAGACACCTCTCGGCTGAGCTCTTGTTCCTGGGCTACTATCGTGCTCCATTGTGCGAGCAGACCAAAAGCCAACCACCTAAATCCAGGGAACTGCACTGTGTGGAATCCAGGCTTCGGCCAGACTAGGCCTTCCTGAGGGTGGAAACCTCTTGCAGTGTGAATGCGGGCGAGCACTGCCAGCGAGTCCAAAACCATTTTGTGAGGAAGACTGAGGCCTCGGCAGAAGTGAGAACTCAACTCCCCACTTTTTTCCTGAAGCCAGCCAGACGGCCGCCCCCTTGAGCATGCATGTCTCACTGCTTGCCGACCAACGCAAAGAGACAGTGGGGTAGGGGACCGTGTTGTAGAGAGCCTGACTGTTAGGGAGGGTGGAAACACTTGGAGTGTGTGTACGTGAGAGCCTAGGAGACGAGTCCCCTAAGTTACTGGGCGAGAGAAAAGGATTAGTTGCAGCGGCACCTCTCCCACCAGCTCTCAGTATCAGAATGGTAGCACTCCTCCGGCATGTGTGTGTGCAGACCTAAGTGGCAGGCCCCTCCTTGGAAGGCACAACACTGTGGAGAAACCGCGCTTTAGCTCCTGCCGGTCCCTAGCGGAGAGGACGCTATATGGTGTGCGCTGTGCTTGAGAGCCCGGCGATCGGCTTCCCTATGTATAAGCGAGGGAAAGAAAGGCCGGTGCCCGAGACGCCTCTCGGCTCAGCTCTTGTTCCTGGAGCTAGTACCGTTACCCTGGTGTGCTTGCAGGCCGAGGGCCAACCTCCCAATTCGAGGGAACCACACTGTAGAAATTCCTTACTTCGGCCAGACTAGGCCTTCCTGAGGGAGGTAACCCTTTGCAGTGTGAATGCGGGCGAGCACTGCCAGCGAGTCCAAAACCGTTTTACGAGGGAGACTGAGGCCGCGACCGAAGTGAGAACTCAACTCCCCATTTGTTTCCTGAAGCCAGCCCGGCAGCCGCCCCCTTGAGCATGCAAGTCTCACTGTTCGCGTCCCAACGCAAGGAAACAGTAGGCTGGGGGACCGTGTTGTAGAGAGCCTCACTGTTCCGGAGAGTGGAAACACTTCGAGTGCGTGTGCGTGAGAGCCTGGGAGACGAGTGTCCTACGTTACT
This sequence comes from Eumetopias jubatus, assembly GCF_037043125.1. Lineage (NCBI taxonomy): Eukaryota > Metazoa > Chordata > Mammalia > Carnivora > Otariidae > Eumetopias > Eumetopias jubatus. The sequence goes on from NW_028274879.1 coordinate 146,108, forward strand.
GGGCGAGAGAAACGAACTCGTGCAGCCGCACCTCTCCCACCAGCTCTCAGTGGCAGAATGCTAGCACTCCTCAGGCATGCGTTCGTGCAGGCCTAAGTATCAGGGCCCTCCCTGGAAGGCACAAAACTGTGGTGAAAGCGCGCTTCAGCTCCGGCCGGTCCCCGGCGGGGAGGACGCGGTAAGGTTTCCTCTGTACTTGAGAGCCCGGCGAACGGCATCCCTATGTAAAACCGAGGGAAAGAAAGGCCGGTGCCTGAGACGCCTCTCGGCTCAGCTCTTGTTCCTGGGGCTAGTACCGTTGCCCCGGTGTGCTTGAAGGACAAAAGCCAACCACCTAACTCGAGGGAATCACACTATAGAGAATCCGGGCTTCGGCTGGACTAGGCCTTCCTGAGGGTGGAAAGCTTCTGCTGAGAGCATGCATGCGAGCACTGCCAGCGAGTCCAAAACCATTTTCCCAGGGAGACTGAGGCCACGGCAGAAGGGAGAACACAACTGCCCATTTGTTTCCTGAAGCCTGCCCAGCAGCCGACCCCTAGGGCATGCAAGTCTCACGCTCGCTTACCAACGCAATGAAACCGTACTGTAGGGGAACCGTGTATACAGAGCCTCACTGTTGCGCGGAGTGGGAACTCTTGGAGTGCCTGTACATAAGAGCCTGGCTGAAGAGTCCCTTCAGTTCCTGGGCGAGAGAAACGGATTCGTGCAGCCGCACCTCTCCCACCAGCTCTCAGTATCAGAATGGTAGCACTCCTCCGGCCTGTGTGCGTGCAGGCCTAAGTTGCAGGCCCCTCCCTGGAAGGCAGTACACTGTGGAGAAACCGCGCTTTAGCTGCCGCCGTTCCCTAGCGGAGAGGAAGCTGTAGGGTGTGCGATGTGCCTAGAGCCCGGCGAACGTCTTCCCTACGTAAAACCGGGGGAAACAAAGGCCGGTGCCGGAGACGCGTCTCGGCTCAGCTCTTGTTCATGGAGCTAGTATCTTTACCCCGGTGTGCGTGCAGGCCGAAAGCCAAAAACCTCACACGAGGGAAACGCACTGTAGAGAATCGGGCTTCGGCCAGACTAGGCCTTCCTGAGGGTGGAAGCCTTCTGCTGTGTGCATGCGTATGAGCTCGGCCACGGAGTAGAAAACCATTTTCTGAGGGAGACTGAGGCCGCAGTAGAAGGGAGAACAAAGCTCCCCACTTGTTTCCTGCTACTGGCCCTGCGTCCAACCCCTTGTGCATGCATGTCTCACTGCTCCCATACCAACGTAAGAAAAGTAGGGTAGGGGACCGTGTTGTAGAGAGTCTCACTGTTACGGAGGGTGGAAACACTGGGCGTGTGTGTACGTGAGAGCCTGGGAGACGAGTCCCCTAAGTTACTGAGCGAGAGAAAAGGATTAGTTGCAGCAGCACCTCTCCCACCAGCTCTCAGTGGCAGAATGCTAGCACTCCTCAGGCATGTGTGCGTGCAGGCCTAAGTATCAGGCCCCTCCCTGGAAGGCACAAAACTGCGGTGAAAGCGCGCTTCAGCTCCGGCCTGTCCCCGGCGTGGAGGACGCTGTAAGGTTTCCTCTGTACTTGAGAGCCCGGCGAACGGCTTCCCTATGTAAAACCGAGAGGGAAAGAAAGGCCGGTGCCTGAGACGCCTCTCGGCTCAGCTCTTGTTCCTGGGGCTAGTACCGTTGCCCCGGTGTGCTTGAAGGACAAAAGCCAACCACCTAACTCGAGGGAATCACACTATAGAGAATCCGGGCTTCGGCTGGACTAGGCCTTCCTGAGGGTGGAAAGCTTCTGCTGAGAGCATGCATGCGAGCACTGCCAGCGAGTCCAAAACCATTTTCCCAGGGAGACTGAGGCCGCGGCAGAAGGGAGAACACAACTGCCCATTTGTTTCCTGAAGCCAGCCCAGCAGCCGACCCCTAGGGCATGCAAGTCTCACGCTCGCTTACCAACGCAATGAAACCGTACTGTAGGGGAACCTTGTATTCAGAGCCTCACTGTTGCGCGGAGTGGGAACTCTTGGAGTGCCTGTACGTAAGAGCCTGGCTGAAGAGTCCCTTCAGTTCCTGGGCGAGAGAAACGGATTCGTGCAGCCGCACCTCTCCCACCAGCTCTCAGTATCAGAATGGTAGCACTCCTCCGGCCTGTGTGCGTGCAGGCCTAAGTTGCAGGCCCCTCCCTGGAAGGCAGTACACTGTGGAGAAACCGCGCTTTAGCTGCGGCCGTTCCCTAGCGGAGAGGAAGCTGTAGGGTGTGCGATGTGCCTAGAGCCCGGCGAACGTCTTCCCTACGTAAAACCGGGGGAAACAAAGGCCGGTGCCGGAGACGCGTCTCGGCTCAGCTCTTGTTCCTGGAACTAGCACCTTTACCACGGTGTGCGTGCAGTCCAAAAGCCAAAAACCTCATTGGAGGGAAGCGCACTGTAGAGAAACCGGGCTTCGGGCAGAGTAGGCCTTCCTGAGGGTGGCAGCCTTTTGCTGTGATTATACCTGCTTGCACTGCCAGCGCGTCCAAAACCATTTTCTGAGGGAGACTGAGGCCACGGCAGAAGGGAGAACACAACTCCCCACTTCTTTCCTGAAGGCGGTCCTGCGACCGTCCCCTTGAGCATGCATGTCTTTTTTTTTAATTTTTTATTGTTATGTTAATCACCATATATTACATCATTAGTTTTTGGTGCAGTGTTCCATGATTCATTGTTTGTTCATAACACCCAGTGCTCCATGCAGAACGTGCCCTCCTCAATACCCATCACCAGGCTCACCCCTCCTCCTACCCCCCTCCCCTCTAGAACCCTCAGTTTGTTTCTCAGAGTCCATCATCTCTCATGGTTCGTCTCCCCCTCTGACATACTCCCCTTTTCTTCCTCTCCTGTTATCTTCTTCTTTTTCTTTTTTCTTAAAATATGTTGCGTTATTTGTTTCAGAAGTACAGAACTGTGATTCAACAGTCTGGCACAATTCACAGCGCTCACCGTAGCACATACCCTCCCCAATGTCTATCACCCAGCCACCCCATCCCTCCCACCCCCAACCACTCCAGTAACACTCAGTTTCTTTCCCGAGATGAAGAATTCCTCATATCAGTGAGGTCATATGATACATGTCTTTCTCTGATTGACTTATTTCACTCAGCATAACACCCTCCAGTTCCATCCACGTCGTTGCAAATGGCAAGATCTCATTCCTTTTGATGGCTGCATAATATTCCATTGTGTATATACACCACATCTTCTTTATCCATTCATCTGTCGATGGGCATCTTGGCTCTTTCCACCGTTTGGCTATGGTGGACATTGCTGCTATAAACATTGGGGTACACGTACCCCTTCGGGTCCCTACATTTGTATCTTTGTGGTAAATACCCAGTAGTGCAATTGCTGGATCGAACGGTAGCTCTAATTTCAACTGTTTGAGGAACCTCCATATTGTTTTCCAGAGGGGTTGCACTAGCTTGCATTCCCACCAACAGTGTAGGAGGGTTCCCCTTTCTCCACATCCCCGCCAACATCTGTCGTTCCCTGACTTGTTAATTTCAGCCATTCTGACGGGTGTGAGGTGGTATCTCATGGAGGTTTTGATTTGGATTTCCCTGATGCCGAGCGATGTGGAGCACTTTTTCATGTGCCTGTTGGCCATTTGGATGTCTTCTTTGGAGACATGTCTGTTCATGTCTTCTGCCCATTTCTTGATTGGATTATTTCTTCTTTGGGTGTTGAGTTTGATCAGTTCTTTATAGATTTTGGATACTAGCCCTTTATCTGATAGGTCAGTTGCAAATATTTTCTCCCATTCTGTCGGTTGTCTTTTGGTTTTGTGGACTGTTTCTTTTGCTGTGCAAAAGCTTTTTATCTTGATGAAATCCCAAGAGTTCATTTTTGCCCTGGCTTCCCGTGCCTTTGGCGATGTTTCTAGGAAGAAGTTGCTGCGGCTAAGGTCGAAAAGGTTGCTACCTGTGTTCTCCTTTAGGATTTTGATGGACTCCTGTCTCACGTTTAGGTCTTTCAACCGTTTGGAGTCTATTTTTGTGTGTGGTGTAAGGAAATGGTCCAGTTTCATTCTTCTGCATGTGGCTGTCCAATTTTCCCAACACCATTTGTTGAAGAGACTGTCTTTTTGCCATTGGACATTCTTTCCTGCTTTGTCAAAGATAAGTTGACCATAGAGTTGAGGGTCCATTTCTGGGCTCTCGATTCTGTTCCATTGATCTATGTGTCTGTTTTTGTGCCAGTACCATACTGTCTTGATGATGACAGCTTTGTCATAGAGCTGGAAGTCCGGAATTGTGATGCCGCCAGCTTTGCTTTTCTTTTTCAGGAGTCCTCTGGCTATTCTGGGTCTCTTCTGGTTCCATACAAATTTGAGGATTATTTCTTCCATTTCTTTGAGAAAAGTGGATGGTATTTTGATGGGGATTGCATTGAATGTGTAGATTACTCTAGGTAGCATTGACATCTTCACAATGTTGATTCTCCCAATCCATGAGCACGGAACGTTGTTCCATTTCTTTGTGTCTTCTTCCATTTCTTTCATGAGTATTTTATAGTTTTCTGAGTACAGATCCTTTGCCTCTTTGGTTAGATTTCTTCCTAGGGATCTAATGGTTTTGGGTGCAATTGTAAATGGGATCGACTCCTTGATTTGTCTCTCTTCTGTCTTGTTGTTGGTGTAGAGGAATGCCACCGATTTCTGTGCACTGATTTTGTATCCTGCTACTTTACTGAATTCCTGTATGAGTTCTAGCAGTTTTGGGGTGGAGTCTTTTGGGTTTTCCACATACAGTATCTTATCATCTGCAAAGAGTGAGAGGTTTGACTTCCTCTTTGCCGTTTTGGATGCCTTTGATTTCTTTTTGTTGTCTGATTGCTGTGGCTAGGACTTCTAATACTACGTTGAATAGCACTGGTGAGAGTGGATATCCCTGCCGCGTTCCTGACTTTATGGGAAAAGCTCTCGGCCTTTCCCCATTGAGAATGATATTCGCTGTCGGTTTTTCATAGATGGCTTTTATGATATTGAGGTATGTACCCTCTATCCCTATACTGTGAAGAGTTTTGATCAAGAAACGATGTTGTACTTTGTCAAATGCTTTTTCTGCATCTATTGAGAGGATCATATGATTCTTGCTCTTTCTTTTGTTAATGTATTGTATCACGTTGATTGATTTGCGGATGTTGAACCAGCCTTGCAGCCCAGGAATAAATCCCACTTGGTCCTGGTGAATAATCCTTTTAATGTACTGTTGGAACCCATTGGCTAGTTTTTTTTGTGTGTGTGTGAGAATTTTTGCTTCCATGTTCATCAAGGATATTGGTCTGTAATTCTCTTTTTTGATGGGGTCTTTGTCTGGTTTTGGGATCAAGGTAATGCTGGCCTCATAAAATGAGTTTGGAAGTTTCCCTTCCATTTCTATTTTTTGGAACAGTTTCAGGAGAATAGGTAGTAATTCTTCTTGAAATGGCTGATAGAATTCCCCTGGGAAGCCATCTGGCCCTGGGCTTTTGTTTCTTGGGAGATTTTTGATGACTGTTTCAATTTCCTTAGTGGTTATAGGTCTGTTCAGGTTTTCTATTTCTTCCTGGTTCAATTTTGGTAGTTGATACATCTCTAGGAATGCACCCATTTCTTCCAGGTTATCTAATTTGCTGGCATAGAGTTGCTCATAATATGTTCTTATCATTGTTTGTATTTCTTTGGTGTTGGTTGTGATCTCTCCTCTTTCCTTCATGATTTTGTTGATTTGGGTCATTTCTCTTTTCTTCTTGATAAGTCTGGCCAGGGGTTTATCAATCTTGTTCATTCTTTCCAAGAACCAGCTCCTAGTTTCGTGGATCTGTTCTATTGTTCTTTTGGTTTCTAGTTCATTGATTTGTGCTCTGATCTTTATCATTTCTCTTCTCCTGCTGGGTTTAGGCTTCATTTGCTGTTCTTTTCCAGCTCCTTTAGGTGTAGGGTTAGTTTGTGTATTTGAGAGCTTTCTTGTTTCTTGAGAAAGGCTTGTATTGCTATATACTTTCCTCTCAGGACTGCCTTTGTTGTATCCCAAAGATTTTGAACCGTTGTGTTTTCATTTTCATTGGTTTCCATGAAATTTTTTAATTCTTCTTTAATTTCCTGGTTGACCCATTCATTCTTTAGTAGGATGCTCTTTAGCCTCCATGTATTTGAGTTCTTTCCGACTTTCCTCTTGTGGTTGAGTTGTAGTTTCAAAGCATTGTGGTTTGAAAATATGCAGGGAATGATCCCAATCTTTTGGTACCGATTGAGACCTGATTTGTGACCTGGGATGTGATCAGTTCTGGAGAATGTTCCATGGGCACTAGAGAAGAATGTGTATTCCTTTGCTTGGGGATGGAATGTTCTGAATATGTCTGTGAAGTCCATTTGGTCCAGTGTGTCATTTAAAGTCTTTATTTCCTTGTTGATCTTTTGCTTAGATGATCTGTCCATTTCAGTCAGGGGGGTGTTAAAGTCCCCCACTATTATTGTATTGTTGTCAATGTGTTTCTTTGCTTTTGTTATTAATTGCCTTATATAATTGCCTGCTCCCATGTTCGGGGCATAGATCTTTACAATTGTTAGATCTTCTTGTTGGATAGACCCTTTAAGTAGGATATAGTGTCCTTCCTCATCGCTTATTACAGTCTTTGTTTTAAAATCTAGTTTGTCTGATAGAAGGATTGCCACCCCAGCTTTCTTTTGGTGTCCATTAGCATGGTAAATGGTTTTCCACCCCCTCACTTTCAATCTGGGGGTGTCTTTGGGTCTAAAATGAGTCTCTTGCAGACAGCATATTGATGGGTCTTGTTTTTTAATCCAATCTGATAGCCTGTGTCTTTTGATTGGGGCATTTACGCCATTTGCATTCAGGGTAACTATTGAAAAGTATGAATTTAGTGCCATTGTATTACCTGTAAGGTGACTGTTAACTCTCTCTTGTCTGTGTTCGTTTCTGCTCTTTGCTGCTTTTAGGTTCTCTCTTTGCTTAGAGGACCCCTCTCAATATTTCTTGGAGGGGTGGTTTTGTGTTTGCAAATTCCTTTAGTTTTTGTTTGTTCTGGAAGCTTTTTATCTCTCCTTCTATTTTCAATGATAGCCTAGCTGGATATAGTATTCTTGGCTGCATATTTTTCTCGTTTAGTGCTCTGAAGATATCTTGCCAGTCCTTTCTGGCCTGCCAGGTCTCTGTGGATAGGTCTGTTGCCAATCTAATGTTTCTACCATTGTAGGTTACATATCTCTTCTCCGGAGCTGCTTTCAGGATTTTCTCTTTGTCTCTGAGACTCGTAAGTTTTACTATTAGATGTCGGGTGTTGACCTATTATTATTGATTTTGAGAGGGGTTCTCTGTGCCTCCTGGATTTTAATGCCTGTTTCCTTCCTCACATTAGGGAAGTTCTCTGTTATAATTTGCTCCAATATACCTTCTGCCCCTCTCTCTCTCTCTTCTTCTTCTGGGATCCCAATTATTCTAATGTTGTTTCGTCTTATCGTATCACTTATCTCTCGAATTCTGCCCTCGTGATCCTGTAGTTGTTTCTCTCTCTTTTTCTCAGCCTCTTTATTTTCCATCATTTGGTCTTCTATATCGCTGATTCTCTCTTCTGCCTCATTTATCCTAGCATTTAGTGCCCCCATTTTTGATTGCACCTCATCAATAGCCTTTTTGATTTCGATTTGGTTAGATTTTAGTTCTTTTATTTCTCCAGAAAGGGTTTCTCTAATAACTTCCACGCTTTTTTCAAGCCCAGCTAGTATCTTTAAAGTCATGATTCTGAACTCTAGGTCCGACATCGTACTAATGTCCGTATTGAGTAGGTCCCTGGCTGACGGTACTACCTCTTGTTCTTTTTGCTGAGGTGATTTCTTTCGTCTTGTCATTTTCTCCAGAGGAGAATAGATGAATGAGAGAACAAAATCCTAACAGGTTTACAACGTCCCCAGCAAATATACTGTATACAAATCAGAAAAGACCTGAAACCAGGGGAAAAGAAAGGGAAAGAAAGAAAAACGAAAGAGAAAAAGAAAAAAAAGGATAAAAACAAAAACAAAACAATACAAAAAAGGCAGAATATGATCAAATATGATCAGGCTAGTGCATAGATCAGTGCCGCACACTAGATTTTGGGCGTATTTTGGTCTGTTAGAAAAAGGTGCCTCCTAAAATTTTAAAGGAAGAAAGACATATATGTACAAAATAATGGTTGATACAATGAAGGGATGGAAGATGACTGTAAAGATGAAAATTATAAAAGATTTTATAAAAGGACTTGGTAAGATAAGTTGTTTGAAAAAAGAAAGAAGATTTAAGAAAAAAAAAAGGAAAAAGGGAGAGAATGTGATCAGGCAGGAGACTAGAACAAAGCCATACACTAGTGATTTAGGGTATATTTTGATCTGTTAGAAGAAACTGTACCTCAAAATTTTAAAGAGAGAACAACTTATATATATATATATATGCCAAAAATAAGGGTAACTACTATGAAGGGATAAAATATGACTCTAAAAATGAAAAATAAAAAATGTTTGTTTTTTTTTTAAAAAAGGGATTTATAAGATGTTGGTTGAAAAAGGGAAAAAGAAAAAAAAACAGTCAACAAAAATTAACTTTGATGAAATAATGAATCATGGTTAAAAAAAAAAAAAAGCCATGAATCTATGTGCAGTGTTCCCCTAGCGCTGGAGTTCTCCTATTCTCCTTGATCGATCAACTTGGTCTTGCCTTGCTGGCTGTTTGTGCTGATCTTCTGGGGGAGGGGCCTGTTGCTGTGGTTTCCAAATGTCTTTGCCGGAGGCGGAATTGCCCCGCCCTTGTCAGTCCGGGCTAAGGAAGCTGCTCCGCTTTGCTCTCAGGAGCTTTTGTTCCCTGCAAGCTCTCGGTACAGCCTTGGAGGACCAGGGCAGAAATGGTGGCCTCCCAATCTCCCCTCGGAGGAGCTGAGAACCTGGGGCCCCGCTCCTCAGTGTGCCCCCAGAGAAAAGCAGTCACTTCCGTGTCCCCGTTCTCCGGCCGCACTCCGTGCTCACCCGGCCTGTTACCGAGCGTTGCTATCTATGGCACCCGACCCCGCACGGAGTCTCCAAACCCAGCAGATCCCTGCAGTGCGCTCCCGCACCGCTCCTCCCCGGGAAGGAAGGGGAGTCTCCCCGGATCTGCTGCTTGTTGGGTCCCTGCTGGGGGAGCCGTGCTCCGACTGGGCCGCAGATCACAGTTTATGGCAACCCCGAGCTGAGAGCCCACGACTCTGCTCCGTCTCTGCAGCCAGCTTCCCCGCGAGCATGCAAGTCTTACTGCTCGCTTAGCAAGGAAAGAAACAGTAGTGTAGGGGAACCGTGTGTACATAGCCTCACTGTTGCGAGGAGTGGGAACACTTGTTGTGCCTGTGCGTAAGAGCCTGACTGACAATTCCCTTAAGTTACTGGGCGAGAGAAACGGATTCATGCAGCTGCACCTCTCCCACCAGCTCTCAGTATCAGAATGGTAGCACTCCTCCGGCCTGTGTGCCTGCAGGCCTAAGTTTCAGGCCCCTCCCTGGAATACACTACACTGGAGAAACCGCGCTTTAGCTCCCGCCAGTCCCTAGCGGAGAGGAAGCTGTATGGTGTGCGCTGTGCTTGAGAGCCCGGCGAACGTCTTCCCTACGTAAAACCGGGGGAAAGAAATGCCGTTGCCGGAGACGCCTCTCGGCTCACCTCTTTTCCTGGAGCTAGTACCTTTACCCCGGTGCGCGTGCAGGCCCAAAGCCAAAAACCTCACTCGAAGGAACCGCACTGTAGAGAATCCGGGCTTCGGCCAGACTAGGCCTTCCTGAGGGTGGAAGACTTTTGCTATGAGCATGCGTGCGAGCACTGCCAGCGAGTCCAAAACCATTTTCTGAGGGAGACTGAGGCCGCGGCAGAAGGGAGAACAAAACTCCCCACTTGTTTCCTGAAGGCAGCCCAGCAGCCGCCCCCTTGGACATGCAAGTCTCACTGCTCACGTACCAAAGCAAAGAAACAGTACTGTAGGGGAACCTTGTTGTAGGTAGACTCCCTGTTGCGCGAGTGGGAACACTTGGAGTGCCTGTGCGTAAGAGCCTGGCCGAATAGTCCCTTAAGTTCCTGGGCGAGAGAAACGGATTCGTGCAGCCGCAACTCTCCCACCAGCTCTCAGTATCAGAATGGTAGCACTCCTCCGCCCTGTGTGCGTGCAGGCCTAAGAGGCAGGCCCCTCCTTGGAAGGCACAGCACTGTGGAGAACCCGCGTTAGTTCCCGCCAGTCCCTAGCGGAGAGGACGCTGTATGGTGTGCGCTGTGCTTCAGAGCCCGGCGAACGGCTTCCCTATGTAAAAGCGAGGGAAAGAAAGGCCTGTGCCGGAGACACCTCTCGGCTGAGCTCTTGTTCCTGGGGCTAGTATCGTGCTCCGTTGTGCGAGCAGACCAAAAGCCAACCACCTAAATCCAGGGAACTGTACTGTGTTGAATCCAGGCTTCGGGCAGACTAGGCCTTCCTGAGGGTGGAAACCTTTTGCAGTGTGAATGCGGGCGAGCACTGCCAGCGAGTCCAAAACCATTTTGCGAAGGAGACTGAGGCCGCGACAGAAGTGAGAACTCAACTCCCCACTTGTTTCCTGAAGCCAGCCAGGCGGCCGCCCCCTTGAGCATGCATGTCTCACTGCTTGTGGACCAACGCAAAGAAACAGTAGGGTAGGTGACCGTGTTGTACAGAGCCTCACTGTTCCGGAGAGGGGAAACACTTGGAGTGTGTGTGCATGAGACCCTGGGAGACGAGTCCCATACGTTACTGGGCGAGAGAAACGAACTCGTGCAGCCGCACCTCTCCCACCAGCTCTCAGTGGCAGAATGCAAGCACTCCTCAGGCATGTGTGTGAGCAGGCCTAAGTAGCAGGCCCCTCCCTGGAAGGCACAACACTGTGGTGAAAGCGCACGGTAGCTCCCGCCAGGCACCGGCGGGGAGGACGCTGTATGGTGTGCGCTGTGCCTGAGAGCCCGGCGAGCATCTTCCCTATGTAAAACCGGGGGAAAGAAAGGCCAGTGCCGGAGAGGCCTCTCGGCTGAGCTCTTTTCCTGGAGCTAGTACCTTTATCCCGGTGGGCGTGCAGGCCAAAAGCCAAAAACCTCACTCGAGGAAACCGCATTGTAGAGAATCCGGGCTTCGGCCAGACTAGGCCTTCCTCTGGTTGGAAGCCTTTTGCTGTGTGCATGCTTATGAGCTCCGCCCCGGAGTCCAAAACCATTTTCGGAGGGAGACTGAGGCCGCGGCAGAAGGGAGAACACAACTCCCCACTTGTTTCCTGAAGCCAGCCCAGCGGCCGCCCGCTTGGGCATGCAAGTCTCACTGCTCGCGTACCAAGGAAAGAAACAGTAGTGTAGGGGAACCGTGTGTACATAGCCTCACTGTTGCGGGGAGTGGGAACACTTGGAGTGCCTGTGCGTAAGAGCCTGACTGACAATTCCCTTAAGTTACTGTGCAAGGGAAATGGATTCGTGCAGCCGCCCCTCTCCCACCAGCTCTCAGTAGCAGAATGGTAGCACTCCTCCGGCATGTGTGTGTGCAGGCCTAAGTTGCAGGCCCCTCTCTGGAATGCACTACACTGGAGAAACCGCGCTATAGCTCCCGCAAGTCCGTAGCGGAGAGGAAGCTGTATGGTGTGCGCTGTGCTTGAGAGCCCGGCGAACGTCTTCCCTACGTAAAACCGGGAGAAAGAAAGGCCGTTGGCGGAGAAGTCTCTCGGCTAAGCTCTTGTTCCTGGAGCTAGTACCTTTACCCCGGTGTGCGTGCAGGCCAAAACCCAAAAACCTCACTGGAGGGAACCGCACTGTAGAGAATCCGGACTTCGGGCAGACTAGGCCTTCCTGAGGGTGGAAGCCTTCTGCTGTGTGCATGCGTATGAGCTCCACCAGGGAATCTAAAACCATTTCCTGAGGGAGACTGAGGCCGCAGAAGAAGGGAGAACAAAACACCCCACTTGTTTCCTGCTACTGGCCCTGCGTCTAACCCCTTGTGCATGCATGTCTCACTGCTCCCAAACCAACGTAAGAAATGCAGGGTAGGGGACCGTGTTGTAGAGAGTCTCACTGTTACGGAAGGTGGAAACACTGGGAGTGTGTGTACGTGAGAGCCTGGGAGACGAGTCCCCTAAGTTACTGGGCGAGAGAAAAGGATTAGTTGCAGCGGCACCTCTCCAACCAGCTCTCAGTGGCAGAATGCTAGCACTCCTCAGGCATGTGTTCGTGCAGGACTAAGTATCAGGCCCCTCCCTGGAAGGCACATAACTGTGGTGTAATCGCGCTTCAGCTCCGGCCGGTCCCCGGCGGGGAGGACGCTGTAAGGTTTCCTCTGTACTTGAGAGCCCGGCGAATGGCATCCCTATGTAAAACCGAGGGAAAGAAAGGCCGGTGCCTGAGACGCCTCTCGGCTCAGCTCTTGTTCCTGGGGCTAGTACCGTTGCCCCGGTGTGCTTGAAGGACAAAAGCCAACCACCTAACTCGAGGGAATCACACTATAGAGAATCCGGGCTTCGGCTGGACTAGGCCTTCCTGAGGGTGGAAAGCTTCTGCTGAGAGCATGCATGCGAGCACTGCCAGCGAGTCCAAAACCATTTTCCCAGGGAGACTGAGGCCGCGGCAGAAGGGAGAACACAACTGCCCATTTGTTTCCTGAAGCCAGCCCAGCAGCCGACCCCTAGGGCATGCAAGTCTCACGCTCGCTTACCAACGCAATGAAACCGTACTGTAGGGGAACCGTGTATACAGAGCCTCACTGTTGCGCGCAGTGGGAACTCTTGGAGTGCCTGTATGTAAGAGCCTGGCTGAAGAGTCCCTTCAGTTCCTGGGCGAGAGAAACGGATTCGTGCAGCCGCACCTCTCCCACCAGCTCTCAGTATCAGAATGGTAGCACTCCTCCGGCCTGTGTGCGTGCAGGCCTAAGTTGCAGGCCCCTCCCTGGAAGGCAGTACACTGTGGAGAAACCGCGCTTTAGCTGCCGCCGTTCCCTAGCGGAGAGGAAGCTGTAGGGTGTGCGATGTGCCTAGAGCCCGGCGAACGTCTTCCCTACGTAAAACCGGGGGAAACAAAGGCCGGTGCCGGAGACGCGTCTCGGCTCAGCTCTTGTTCATGGAGCTAGTATCTTTACCCCGGTGTGCGTGCAGGCCGAAAGCCAAAAACCTCACACGAGGGAAACGCACTGTAGAGAATCGGGCTTCGGCCAGACTAGGCCTTCCTGAGGGTGGAAGCCTTCTGCTGTGTGCATGCGTATGAGCTCGGCCACGGAGTACAAAACCATTTTCTGAGGGAGACTGAGGCCGCAGTAGAAGGGAGAACAAAGCTCCCCACTTGTTTCCTGCTACTGGCCCTGCGTCCAACCCCTTGTGCATGCATGTCTCACTGCTCCCATACCAACGTAAGAAAAGTAGGGTAGGGGACCGTGTTGTAGAGAGTCTCACTGTTACGGAGGGTGGAAACACTGGGAGTGTGTGTACGTGAGAGCCTGGGAGACGAGTCCCCTAAGTTACTGAGCGAGAGAAAAGGATTAGTTGCAGCGGCACCTCTCCCACCAGCTCTCAGTGGCAGAATGCTAGCACTCCTCAGGCATGTGTGCGTGCAGGCCTAAGTATCAGGCCCCTCCCTGGAAGGCACAAAACTGCGGTGAAAGCGCGCTTCAGCTCCGGCCTGTCCCCGGCGTGGAGGACGCTGTAAGGTTTCCTCTGTACTTGAGAGCCCGGCGAACGGCTTCCCTATGTAAAACCGAGAGGGAAAGAAAGGCCGGTGCCTGAGACGCCTCTCGGCTCAGCTCTTGTTCCTGGGGCTAGTACCGTTGCCCCGGTGTGCTTGAAGGACAAAAGCCAACCACCTAACTCGAGGGAATCACACTATAGAGAATCCGGGCTTCGGCTGGACTAGGCCTTCCTGAGGGTGGAAAGCTTCTGCTGAGAGCATGCATGCGAGCACTGCCAGCGAGTCCAAAACCATTTTCCCAGGGAGACTGAGGCCGCGGCAGAAGGGAGAACACAACTGCCCATTTGTTTCCTGAAGCCAGCCCAGCAGCCGACCCCTAGGGCATGCAAGTCTCACGCTCGCTTACCAACGCAATGAAACAGTACTGTAGGGGAACCGTGTATACAGAGCCTCACTGTTGCGCGCAGTGGGAACTCTTGGAGTGCCTGTACGTAAGAGCCTGGCTGAAGAGTCCCTTCAGTTCCTGGGCGAGAGAAAAGGATTCGTGCAGCCGCACCTCTCCCACCAGCTCTCAGTATCAGAATGGTAGCACTCCTCCGTCCTGTGTGCGTGCAGGCCTAAGTTGCAGGCCCCTCCCTGGAAGGCAGTACACTGTGGAGAAACCGCGCTTTAGCTGCCGCCGTTCCCTAGCGGAGAGGAAGCTGTAGGGTGTGCGATGTGCCTAGAGCCTGGCGAACGTCTTCCCTACGTAAAACCGGGGGAAACAAAGGCCGGTGCCGGAGACGCGTCTCGGCTCAGCTCTTGTTCATGGAGCTAGTATCTTTACCCCGGTGTGCGTGCAGGCCGAAAGCCAAAAACCTCACACGAGGGAAACGCACTGTAGAGAATCGGGCTTCGGCCAGACTAGGCCTTCCTGAGGGTGGAAGCCTTCTGCTGTGTGCATGCGTATGAGCTCGGCCACGGAGTACAAAACCATTTTCTGAGGGAGACTGAGGCAGCAGTAGAAGGGAGAACAAAGCTCCCCACTTGTTTCCTGCTACTGGCCCTGCGTCCAACCCCTTGTGCATGCATGTCTCACTGCTCCCATACCAACGTAAGAAAAGTAGGGTAGGGGACCGTGTTGTAGAGAGTCTCACTGTTACGGAGGGTGGAAACACTGGGCGTGTGTGTACGTGAGAGCCTGGGAGACGAGTCCCCTAAGTTACTGAGCGAGAGAAAAGGATTAGTTGCAGCAGCACCTCTCCCACCAGCTCTCAGTGGCAGAATGCTAGCACTCCTCAGGCATGTGTGCGTGCAGGCCTAAGTATCAGGCCCCTCCCTGGAAGGCACAAAACTGCGGTGAAAGCGCGCTTCAGCTCCGGCCTGTCCCCGGCGTGGAGGACGCTGTAAGGTTTCCTCTGTACTTGAGAGCCCGGCGAACGGCTTCCCTATGTAAAACCGAGAGGGAAAGAAAGGCCGGTGCCTGAGACGCCTCTCGGCTCAGCTCTTGTTCCTGGGGCTAGTACCGTTGCCCCGGTGTGCTTGAAGGACAAAAGCCAACCACCTAACTCGAGGGAATCACACTATAGAGAATCCGGGCTTCGGCTGGACTAGGCCTTCCTGAGGGTGGAAAGCTTCTGCTGAGAGCATGCATGCGAGCACTGCCAGCGAGTCCAAAACCATTTTCCCAGGGAGACTGAGGCCGCGGCAGAAGGGAGAACACAACTGCCCATTTGTTTCCTGAAGCCAGCCCAGCAGCCGACCCCTAGGGCATGCAAGTCTCACGCTCGCTTACCAACGCAATGAAACCGTACTGTAGGGGAACCTTGTATACAGAGCCTCACTGTTGCGCGGAGTGGGAACTCTTGGAGTGCCTGTACGTAAGAGCCTGGCTGAAGAGTCCCTTCAGTTCCTGGGCGAGAGAAACGGATTCGTGCAGCCGCACCTCTCCCACCAGCTCTCAGTATCAGAATGGTAGCACTCCTCCGGCCTGTGTGCGTGCAGGCCTAAGTTGCAGGCCCCTCCCTGGAAGGCAGTACACTGTGGAGAAACCGCGCTTTAGCTGCCGCCGTTCCCTAGCGGAGAGGAAGCTGTAGGGTGTGCGATGTGCCTAGAGCCCGGCGAACGTCTTCCCTAGGTAAAACCGGGGGAAACAAGGGCCGGTGCCGGAGACGCGTCTCGGCTCAGCTCTTGTTCATGGAGCTAGTATCTTTACCCCGGTGTGCGTGCAGGCCGAAAGCCAAAAACCTCACACGAGGGAACCGCACTGTAGAGAATCCAGGCTTCGGCCAGACTAGGCCTTCCTGAGGGTGGAAGCCTTCTGCTGTGTGCATGCGTATGAGCTCCGCCACGGAGTACAAAACCATTTTCTGAGGGAGACTGAGGCCGCGGCAGAAGTGAGAACAAAGCTCCCCACTTGTTTCCTGCTAGTGGCCCTGCGTCCAACCCCTTGTGCATGCACGTCTCACTGCTCCCATACCAACGTAAGAAAAGTAGGGTAGGGGACCGTGTTGCAGAGAGTCTCACTGTTACGGAGGGTGGAAACACTGGGAGTGTGTGTACGTGAGAGCCTGGGAGACGAGTCCCCTAAGTTACTGGGGGAGAGAAAAGGATTAGTTGCAGCGGCACCTCTCCAAACAGCTCTCAGTATTAGAATGATAGCATTCCTCCGGCATGTGTGCGAGCAGGCCTAAGAGGCAGGCCCCTCCTTGGAAGGCACAGCACTGTGGAGAACCCGCGTTAGCTCCCGCCGATCCCTAGCGGAGAGGACGCTGTATGGTGTGCGCTGTGCTTCAGAGCCCGGCGAACGGCTTCCCTATGTAAAAGCGAGGGAAAGAAAGGCCTGTGCCGGAGACACCTCTCGGCTGAGCTCTTGTTCCTGGGCTACTATCGTGCTCCATTGTGCGAGCAGACCAAAAGCCAACCACCTAAATCCAGGGAACTGCACTGTGTGGAATCCAGGCTTCGGCCAGACTAGGCCTTCCTGAGGGTGGAAACCTCTTGCAGTGTGAATGCGGGCGAGCACTGCCAGCGAGTCCAAAACCATTTTGTGAGGAAGACTGAGGCCTCGGCAGAAGTGAGAACTCAACTCCCCACTTTTTTCCTGAAGCCAGCCAGACGGCCGCCCCCTTGAGCATGCATGTCTCACTGCTTGCCGACCAACGCAAAGAGACAGTGGGGTAGGGGACCGTGTTGTAGAGAGCCTGACTGTTAGGGAGGGTGGAAACACTTGGAGTGTGTGTACGTGAGAGCCTAGGAGACGAGTCCCCTAAGTTACTGGGCGAGAGAAAAGGATTAGTTGCAGCGGCACCTCTCCCACCAGCTCTCAGTATCAGAATGGTAGCACTCCTCCGGCATGTGTGTGTGCAGACCTAAGTGGCAGGCCCCTCCTTGGAAGGCACAACACTGTGGAGAAACCGCGCTTTAGCTCCTGCCGGTCCCTAGCGGAGAGGACGCTATATGGTGTGCGCTGTGCTTGAGAGCCCGGCGATCGGCTTCCCTATGTATAAGCGAGGGAAAGAAAGGCCGGTGCCCGAGACGCCTCTCGGCTCAGCTCTTGTTCCTGGAGCTAGTACCGTTACCCTGGTGTGCTTGCAGGCCGAGGGCCAACCTCCCAATTCGAGGGAACCACACTGTAGAAATTCCTTACTTCGGCCAGACTAGGCCTTCCTGAGGGAGGTAACCCTTTGCAGTGTGAATGCGGGCGAGCACTGCCAGCGAGTCCAAAACCGTTTTACGAGGGAGACTGAGGCCGCGACCGAAGTGAGAACTCAACTCCCCATTTGTTTCCTGAAGCCAGCCCGGCAGCCGCCCCCTTGAGCATGCAAGTCTCACTGTTCGCGTCCCAACGCAAGGAAACAGTAGGCTGGGGGACCGTGTTGTAGAGAGCCTCACTGTTCCGGAGAGTGGAAACACTTCGAGTGCGTGTGCGTGAGAGCCTGGGAGACGAGTGTCCTACGTTACTGGGCGAGAGAAACGAACTCGTGCAGCCGCACCTCTCCCACCAGCTCTCAGTGGCAGAATGCTAGCACTCCTCAGGCATGCGTTCGTGCAGGCCTAAGTATCAGGGCCCTCCCTGGAAGGCACAAAACTGTGGTGAAAGCGCGCTTCAGCTCCGGCCGGTCCCCGGCGGGGAGGACGCGGTAAGGTTTCCTCTGTACTTGAGAGCCCGGCGAACGGCATCCCTATGTAAAACCGAGGGAAAGAAAGGCCGGTGCCTGAGACGCCTCTCGGCTCAGCTCTTGTTCCTGGGGCTAGTACCGTTGCCCCGGTGTGCTTGAAGGACAAAAGCCAACCACCTAACTCGAGGGAATCACACTATAGAGAATCCGGGCTTCGGCTGGACTAGGCCTTCCTGAGGGTGGAAAGCTTCTGCTGAGAGCATGCATGCGAGCACTGCCAGCGAGTCCAAAACCATTTTCCCAGGGAGACTGAGGCCGCGGCAGAAGGGAGAACACAACTGCCCATTTGTTTCCTGAAGCCAGCCCAGCAGCCGACCCCTAGGGCATGCAAGTCTCACGCTCGCTTACCAACGCAATGAAACCGTACTGTAGGGGAACCGTGTATACAGAGCCTCACTGTTGCGCGCAGTGGGAACTCTTGGAGTGCCTGTACGTAAGAGCCTGGCTGAAGAGTCCCTTCAGTTCCTGGGCGAGAGAAACGGATTCGTGCAGCCGCACCTCTCCCACCAGCTCTCAGTATCAGAATGGTAGCACTCCTCCGGCCTGTGTGCGTGCAGGCCTAAGTTGCAGGCCCCTCCCTGGAAGGCAGTACACTGTGGAGAAACCGCGCTTTAGCTGCCGCCGTTCCCTAGCGGAGAGGAAGCTGTAGGGTGTGCGATGTGCCTAGAGCCCGGCGAACGTCTTCCCTACGTAAAACCGGGGGAAACAAAGGCCGGTGCCGGAGACGCGTCTCGGCTCAGCTCTTGTTCATGGAGCTAGTATCTTTACCCCGGTGTGCGTGCAGGCCGAAAGCCAAAAACCTCACACGAGGGAAACGCACTGTAGAGAATCGGGCTTCGGCCAGACTAGGCCTTCCTGAGGGTGGAAGCCTTCTGCTGTGTGCATGCGTATGAGCTCGGCCACGGAGTAGAAAACCATTTTCTGAGGGAGACTGAGGCCGCAGTAGAAGGGAGAACAAAGCTCCCCACTTGTTTCCTGCTACTGGCCCTGCGTCCAACCCCTTGTGCATGCATGTCTCACTGCTCCCATACCAACGTAAGAAAAGTAGGGTAGGGGACCGTGTTGTAGAGAGTCTCACTGTTACGGAGGGTGGAAACACTGGGCGTGTGTGTACGTGAGAGCCTGGGAGACGAGTCCCCTAAGTTACTGAGCGAGAGAAAAGGATTAGTTGCAGCAGCACCTCTCCCACCAGCTCTCAGTGGCAGAATGCTAGCACTCCTCAGGCATGTGTGCGTGCAGGCCTAAGTATCAGGCCCCTCCCTGGAAGGCACAAAACTGCGGTGAAAGCGCGCTTCAGCTCCGGCCTGTCCCCGGCGTGGAGGACGCTGTAAGGTTTCCTCTGTACTTGAGAGCCCGGCGAACGGCTTCCCTATGTAAAACCGAGAGGGAAAGAAAGGCCGGTGCCTGAGACGCCTCTCGGCTCAGCTCTTGTTCCTGGGGCTAGTACCGTTGCCCCGGTGTGCTTGAAGGACAAAAGCCAACCACCTAACTCGAGGGAATCACACTATAGAGAATCCGGGCTTCGGCTGGACTAGGCCTTCCTGAGGGTGGAAAGCTTCTGCTGAGAGCATGCATGCGAGCACTGCCAGCGAGTCCAAAACCATTTTCCCAGGGAGACTGAGGCCGCGGCAGAAGGGAGAACACAACTGCCCATTTGTTTCCTGAAGCCAGCCCAGCAGCCGACCCCTAGGGCATGCAAGTCTCACGCTCGCTTACCAACGCAATGAAACCGTACTGTAGGGGATCCTTGTATACAGAGCCTCACTGTTGCGCGCAGGGGGAACTCTTGGAGTGCCTGTACGTAAGAGCCTGGCTGAAGAGTCCCTTCAGTTCCTGGGCGAGAGAAACGGATTCGTGCAGCCGCACCTCTCCCACCAGCTCTCAGTATCAGAATGGTAGCACTCCTCCGGCCTGTGTGCGTGCAGGCCTAAGTTGCAGGCCCCTCCCTGGAAGGCAGTACACTGTGGAGAAACCGCGCTTTAGCTGCCGCCGTTCCCTAGCGGAGAGGAAGCTGTAGGGTGTGCGATGTGCCTAGAGCCCGGCGAACGTCTTCCCTAGGTAAAACCGGGGGAAACAAGGGCCGGTGCCGGAGACGCGTCTCGGCTCAGCTCTTGTTCATGGAGCTAGTATCTTTACCCCGGTGTGCGTGCAGGCCGAAAGCCAAAAACCTCACACGAGGGAACCGCACTGTAGAGAATCCAGGCTTCGGCCAGACTAGGCCTTCCTGAGGGTGGAAGCCTTCTGCTCTGTGCATGCGTATGAGCTCCGCCACGGAGTACAAAACCATTTTCTGAGGGAGACTGAGGCCGCGGCAGAAGTGAGAACAAAGCTCCCCACTTGTTTCCTGCTAGTGGCCCTGCGTCCAACCCCTTGTGCATGCACGTCTCACTGCTCCCATACCAACGTAAGAAAAGTAGGGTAGGGGACCGTGTTGCAGAGAGTCTCACTGTTACGGAGGGTGGAAACACTGGGAGTGTGTGTACGTGAGAGCCTGGGAGACGAGTCCCCTAAGTTACTGGGGGAGAGAAAAGGATTAGTTGCAGCGGCACCTCTCCAAACAGCTCTCAGTATTAGAATGATAGCATTCCTCCGGCATGTGTGCGAGCAGGCCTAAGAGGCAGGCCCCTCCTTGGAAGGCACAGCACTGTGGAGAACCCGCGTTAGCTCCCGCCGATCCCTAGCGGAGAGGACGCTGTATGGTGTGCGCTGTGCTTCAGAGCCCGGCGAACGGCTTCCCTATGTAAAAGCGAGGGAAAGAAAGGCCTGTGCCGGAGACACCTCTCGGCTGAGCTCTTGTTCCTGGGCTACTATCGTGCTCCATTGTGCGAGCAGACCAAAAGCCAACCACCTAAATCCAGGGAACTGCACTGTGTGGAATCCAGGCTTCGGCCAGACTAGGCCTTCCTGAGGGTGGAAACCTCTTGCAGTGTGAATGCGGGCGAGCACTGCCAGCGAGTCCAAAACCATTTTGTGAGGAAGACTGAGGCCTCGGCAGAAGTGAGAACTCAACTCCCCACTTTTTTCCTGAAGCCAGCCAGACGGCCGCCCCCTTGAGCATGCATGTCTCACTGCTTGCCGACCAAGGCAAAGAGACAGTGGGGTAGGGGACCGTGTTGTAGAGAGCCTGACTGTTAGGGAGGGTGGAAACACTTGGAGTGTGTGTACGTGAGAGCCTAGGAGACGAGTCCCCTAAGTTACTGGGCGAGAGAAAAGGATTAGTTGCAGCGGCACCTCTCCCACCAGCTCTCAGTATCAGAATGGTAGCACTCCTCCGGCATGTGTGTGTGCAGACCTAAGTGGCAGGCCCCTCCTTGGAAGGCACAACACTGTGGAGAAACCGCGCTTTAGCTCCTGCCGGTCCCTAGCGGAGAGGACGCTATATGGTGTGCGCTGTGCTTGAGAGCCCGGCGATCGGCTTCCCTATGTATAAGCGAGGGAAAGAAAGGCCGGTGCCCGAGACGCCTCTCGGCTCAGCTCTTGTTCCTGGAGCTAGTACCGTTACCCTGGTGTGCTTGCAGGCCGAGGGCCAACCTCCCAATTCGAGGGAACCACACTGTAGAAATTCCTTACTTCGGCCAGACTAGGCCTTCCTGAGGGAGGTAACCCTTTGCAGTGTGAATGCGGGCGAGCACTGCCAGCGAGTCCAAAACCGTTTTACGAGGGAGACTGAGGCCGCGACCGAAGTGAGAACTCAACTCCCCATTTGTTTCCTGAAGCCAGCCCGGCAGCCGCCCCCTTGAGCATGCAAGTCTCACTGTTCGCGTCCCAACGCAAGGAAACAGTAGGCTGGGGGACCGTGTTGTAGAGAGCCTCACTGTTCCGGAGAGTGGAAACACTTCGAGTGCGTGTGCGTGAGAGCCTGGGAGACGAGTGTCCTACGTTACTGGGCGAGAGAAACGAACTCGTGCAGCCGCACCTCTCCCACCAGCTCTCAGTGGCAGAATGCTAGCACTCCTCAGGCATGCGTTCGTGCAGGCCTAAGTATCAGGGCCCTCCCTGGAAGGCACAAAACTGTGGTGAAAGCGCGCTTCAGCTCCGGCCGGTCCCCGGCGGGGAGGACGCGGTAAGGTTTCCTCTGTACTTGAGAGCCCGGCGAACGGCATCCCTATGTAAAACCGAGGGAAAGAAAGGCCGGTGCCTGAGACGCCTCTCGGCTCAGCTCTTGTTCCTGGGGCTAGTACCGTTGCCCCGGTGTGCTTGAAGGACAAAAGCCAACCACCTAACTCGAGGGAATCACACTATAGAGAATCCGGGCTTCGGCTGGACTAGGCCTTCCTGAGGGTGGAAAGCTTCTGCTGAGAGCATGCATGCGAGCACTGCCAGCGAGTCCAAAACCATTTTCCCAGGGAGACTGAGGCCGCGGCAGAAGGGAGAACACAACTGCCCATTTGTTTCCTGAAGCCAGCCCAGCAGCCGACCCCTAGGGCATGCAAGTCTCACGCTCGCTTACCAACGCAATGAAACCGTACTGTAGGGGATCCTTGTATACAGAGCCTCACTGTTGCGCGCAGGGGGAACTCTTGGAGTGCCTGTACGTAAGAGCCTGGCTGAAGAGTCCCTTCAGTTCCTGGGCGAGAGAAACGGATTCGTGCAGCCGCACCTCTCCCACCAGCTCTCAGTATCAGAATGGTAGCACTCCTCCGGCCTGTGTGCGTGCAGGCCTAAGTTGCAGGCCCCTCCCTGGAAGGCAGTACACTGTGGAGAAACCGCGCTTTAGCTGCCGCCGTTCCCTAGCGGAGAGGAAGCTGTAGGGTGTGCGATGTGCCTAGAGCCCGGCGAACGTCTTCCCTACGTAAAACCGGGGGAAACAAAGGCCGGTGCCGGAGACGCGTCTCGGCTCAGCTCTTGTTCATGGAGCTAGTATCTTTACCCCGGTGTGCGTGCAGGCCGAAAGCCAAAAACCTCACACGAGGGAAACGCACTGTAGAGAATCGGGCTTCGGCCAGACTAGGCCTTCCTGAGGGTGGAAGCCTTCTGCTGTGTGCATGCGTATGAGCTCGGCCACGGAGTAGAAAACCATTTTCTGAGGGAGACTGAGGCCGCAGTAGAAGGGAGAACAAAGCTCCCCACTTGTTTCCTGCTACTGGCCCTGCGTCCAACCCCTTGTGCATGCATGTCTCACTGCTCCCATACCAACGTAAGAAAAGTAGGGTAGGGGACCGTGTTGTAGAGAGTCTCACTGTTACGGAGGGTGGAAACACTGGGCGTCTGTGTACGTGAGAGCCTGGGAGACGAGTCCCCTAAGTTACTGAGCGAGAGAAAAGGATTAGTTGCAGCAGCACCTCTCCCACCAGCTCTCAGTGGCAGAATGCTAGCACTCCTCAGGCATGTGTGCGTGCAGGCCTAAGTATCAGGCCCCTCCCTGGAAGGCACAAAACTGCGGTGAAAGCGCGCTTCAGCTCCGGCCTGTCCCCGGCGTGGAGGACGCTGTAAGGTTTCCTCTGTACTTGAGAGCCCGGCGAACGGCTTCCCTATGTAAAACCGAGAGGGAAAGAAAGGCCGGTGCCTGAGACGCCTCTCGGCTCAGCTCTTGTTCCTGGGGCTAGTACCGTTGCCCCGGTGTGCTTGAAGGACAAAAGCCAACCACCTAACTCGAGGGAATCACACTATAGAGAATCCGGGCTTCGGCTGGACTAGGCCTTCCTGAGGGTGGAAAGCTTCTGCTGAGAGCATGCATGCGAGCACTGCCAGCGAGTCCAAAACCATTTTCCCAGGGAGACTGAGGCCGCGGCAGAAGGGAGAACACAACTGCCCATTTGTTTCCTGAAGCCAGCCCAGCAGCCGACCCCTAGGGCATGCAAGTCTCACGCTCGCTTACCAACGCAATGAAACCGTACTGTAGGGGAACCTTGTATACAGAGCCTCACTGTTGCGCGGAGTGGGAACTCTTGGAGTGCCTGTACGTAAGAGCCTGGCTGAAGAGTCCCTTCAGTTCCTGGGCGAGAGAAACGGATTCGTGCAGCCGCACCTCTCCCACCAGCTCTCAGTATCAGAATGGTAGCACTCCTCCGGCCTGTGTGCGTGCAGGCCTAAGTTGCAGGCCCCTCCCTGGAAGGCAGTACACTGTGGAGAAACCGCGCTTTAGCTGCGGCCGTTCCCTAGCGGAGAGGAATCTGTAGGGTGTGCGATGTGCCTAGAGCCCGGCGAACGTCTTCCCTACGTAAAACCGGGGGAAACAAAGGCCGGTGCCGGAGACGCGTCTCGGCTCAGCTCTTGTTCCTGGAACTAGCACCTTTACCACGGTGTGCGTGCAGTCCAAAAGCCAAAAACCTCATTGGAGGGAAGCGCACTGTAGAGAAACCGGGCTTCGGGCAGAGTAGGCCTTCCTGAGGGTGGCAGCCTTTTGCTGTGATTATACCTGCTTGCACTGCCAGCGCGTCCAAAACCATTTTCTGAGGGAGACTGAGGCCACGGCAGAAGGGAGAACACAACTCCCCACTTCTTTCCTGAAGGCGGTCCTGCGACCGTCCCCTTGAGCATGCATGTCTTTTTTTTTAATTTTTTATTGTTATGTTAATCACCATATATTACATCATTAGTTTTTGGTGCAGTGTTCCATGATTCATTGTTTGTTCATAACACCCAGTGCTCCATGCAGAACGTGCCCTCCTCAATACCCATCACCAGGCTCACCCCTCCTCCTACCCCCCTCCCCTCTAGAACCCTCAGTTTGTTTCTCAGAGTCCATCATCTCTCATGGTTCGTCTCCCCCTCTGACATACTCCCCTTTTCTTCCTCTCCTGTTATCTTCTTCTTTTTCTTTTTTCTTAAAATATGTTGCGTTATTTGTTTCAGAAGTACAGAACTGTGATTCAACAGTCTTGCACAATTCACAGCGCTCACCGTAGCACATACCCTCCCCAATGTCTATCACCCAGCCACCCCATCCCTCCCACCCCCAACCACTCCAGTAACACTCAGTTTCTTTCCCGAGATGAAGAATTCCTCATATCAGTGAGGTCATATGATACATGTCTTTCTCTGATTGACTTATTTCACTCAGCATAACACCCTCCAGTTCCATCCACGTCGTTGCAAATGGCAAGATCTCATTCCTTTTGATGGCTGCATAATATTCCATTGTGTATATACACCACATCTTCTTTATCCATTCATCTGTCGATGGGCATCTTGGCTCTTTCCACCGTTTGGCTATGGTGGACATTGCTGCTATAAACATTGGGGTACACGTACCCCTTCGGGTCCCTACATTTGTATCTTTGTGGTAAATACCCAGTAGTGCAACTGCTGGATCGAACGGTAGCTCTAATTTCAACTGTTTGAGGAAACTCCATACTGTTTTCCAGAGGGGTTGCACTAGCTTGCATTCCCACCAACAGTGTAGGAGGGTTCCCCTTTCTCCACATCCCCGCCAACATCTGTCGTTCCCTGACTTGTTAATTTCAGCCATTCTGACGGGTGTGAGGTGGTATCTCATGGAGGTTTTGATTTGGATTTCCCTGATGCCGAGCGATGTGGAGCACTTTTTCATGTGCCTGTTGGCCATTTGGATGTCTTCTTTGGAGACATGTCTGTTCATGTCTTCTGCCCATTTCTTGATTGGATTATTTCTTCTTTGGGTGTTGAGTTTGATCAGTTCTTTATAGATTTTGGATACTAGCCCTTTATCTGATAGGTCAGTTGCAAATATTTTCTCCCATTCTGTCGGTTGTCTTTTGGTTTTGTGGACTGTTTCTTTTGCTGTGCAAAAGCTTTTTATCTTGATGAAATCCCAAGAGTTCATTTTTGCCCTGGCTTCCCGTGCCTTTGGCGATGTTTCTAGGAAGAAGTTGCTGCGGCTAAGGTCGAAAAGGTTGCTACCTGTGTTCTCCTTTAGGATGTTGATGGACTCCTGTCTCACGTTTAGGTCTTTCAACCGTTTGGAGTCTATTTTTGTGTGTGGTGTAAGGAAATGGTCCAGTTTCATTCTTCTGCATGTGGCTGTCCAATTTTCCCAACACCATTTGTTGAAGAGACTGTCTTTTTGCCATTGGACATTCTTTCCTGCTTTGTCAAAGATAAGTTGACCATAGAGTTGAGGGTCCATTTCTGGGCTCTCGATTCTGTTCCATTGATCGATGTGTCTGTTTTTGTGCCAGTACCATACTGTCTTGATGATGACAGGTTTGTCATAGAGCTGAAAGTCCGGAATTGTGAAGCCGCCAGCTTTGCTTTTCTTTTTCATTAGTCCTCTGGCTATTCTGGGTCTCTTCTGGTTCCATACAAATTTGAGGATTATTTCTTCCATTTCTTTGAGAAAAGTGGATGGTATTTTGATGGGGATTGCATTGAATGTGTAGATTGCTCTAGGTAGCATTGACATCTTCAGAATGTTGATTCTCCCAATCCATGAGCACGGAACGTTGTTCCATTTCTTTGTGTCTTCTTCCATTTCTTTCATGAGTATTTTATAGTTTTCTGAGTACAGATCCTTTGCCTCTTTGGTTAGATTTCTTCCTAGGGATCTAATGGTTTTGGGTGCAATTGTAAATGGGATCGACTCCTTGATTTGTCTCTCTTCTGTCTTGTTGTTGGTGTAGAGGAATGCCACCGATTTCTGTGCACTGATTTTGTATCCTGCTACTTTACTGAATTCCTGTATGAGTTCTAGCAGTTTTGCGGTGGAGTCTTTTGGGTTTTCCACATACAGTATCTTATCATCTGCAAAGAGTGAGAGGTTTGACTTCCTCTTTGCCGTTTTGGATGCCTTTGATTTCTTTTTGTTGTCTGATTGCTGTGGCTAGGACTTCTAATACTACGTTGAATAGCACTGGTGAGAGTGGATATCCCTGCCGCGTTCCTGACTTTATGGGAAAAGCTCTCGGCCTTTCCCCATTGAGAATGATATTCGCTGTCGGTTTTTCATAGATGGCTTTTATGATATTGAGGTATGTACCCTCTATCCCTATACTGTGAAGAGTTTTGATCAAGAAACGATGTTGTACTTTGTCAAATGCTTTTTCTGCATCTATTGAGAGGATCATATGATTCTTGCTCTTTCTTTTGTTAATGTATTGTATCACGTTGATTGATTTGCGGATGTTGAACCAGCCTTGCAGCCCAGGAATAAATCCCACTTGGTCCTGGTGAATAATCCTTTTAATGTACTGTTGGAACCCATTGGCTAGTTTTTTTTGTGTGTGTGTGAGAATTTTTGCTTCCATGTTCATCAAGGATATTGGTCTGTAATTCTCTTTTTTGATGGGGTCTTTGTCTGGTTTGGGGATCAAGGTAATGCTGGCCTCATAAAATGAGTTTGGAAGTTTCCCTTCCATTTCTATTTTTTGGAACAGTTTCAGGAGAATAGGTAGTAATTCTTCTTGAAATGGCTGATAGAATTCCCCTGGGAAGCCATCTGGCCCTGGGCTTTTGTTTCTTGGGAGATTTTTGATGACTGTTTCAATTTCCTTAGTGGTTATAGGTCTGTTCAGGTTTTCTATTTCTTCCTGGTTCAATTTTGGTAGTTGATACATCTCTAGGAATGCACCCATTTCTTCCAGGTTATCTAATTTGCTGGCATAGAGTTGCTCATAATATGTTCTTATCATTGTTTGTATTTCTTTGGTGTTGGTTGTGATCTCTCCTCTTTCCTTCATGATTTTGTTGATTTGGGTCATTTCTCTTTTCTTCTTGATAAGTCTGGCCAGGGGTTTATCAATCTTGTTCATTCTTTCCAAGAACCAGCTCCTAGTTTCGTGGATCTGTTCTACTGTTCTTTTGGTTTCTAGTTCATTGATTTCTGCTCTGATCTTTATCATTTCTCTTCTCCTGCTGGGTTTAGGCTTCATTTGCTGTTCTTTTCCAGCTCCTTTAGGTGTAGGGTTAGGTTGTGTATTTGAGACCTTTCTTGTTTCTTGAGAAAGGCTTGTATTGCTATATACTTTCCTCTCAGGACTGCCTTTGTTGTATCCCAAAGATTTTGAACCGTTGTGTTTTCATTTTCATTGGTTTCCATGAAATTTTTTAATTCTTCTTTAATTTCCTGGTTGACCCATTCATTCTTTAGTAGGATGCTCTTTAGCCTCCATGTATTTGAGTTCTTTCCGACTTTCCTCTTGTGGTTGAGTTCTAGTTTCAAAGCATTGTGGTCTGAAAATATGCAGGGAATGATCCCAATCTTTTGGTACCGATTGAGACCTGATTTGTGACCTGGGATGTGATCAGTTCTGGAGAATGTTCCATGGGCACTAGAGAAGAATGTGTATTCCTTTGCTTGGGGATGGAATGTTCTGAATATGTCTGTGAAGTCCATTTGGTCCAGTGTGTCATTTAAAGTCTTTATTTCCTTGTTGATCTTTTGCTTAGATGATCTGTCCATTTCAGTCAGGGGGGTGTTAAAGTCCCCCACTATTATTGTATTGTTGTCAATGTGTTTCTTTGCTTTTGTTATTAATTGCCTTATATAATTGGCTGCTCCCATGTTCGGGGCATAGATCTTTACAATTGTTAGATCTTCTTGTTGGATAGACCCTTTAAGTAGGATATAGTGTCCTTCCTCATCGCTTATTACAGTCTTTGTTTTAAAATCTAGTTTGTCTGATAGAAGGATTGCCACCCCAGCTTTCTTTTGGTGTCCATTAGCATGGTAAATGGTTTTCCACCCCCTCACTTTCAATCTGGGGGTGTCTTTGGGTCTAAAATGAGTCTCTTGCAGACAGCATATTGATGGGTCTTGTTTTTTAATCCAATCTGATAGCCTGTGTCTTTTGATTGGGGCATTTACGCCATTTGCATTCAGGGTAACTATTGAAAAGTATGAATTTAGTGCCATTGTATTACCTGTAAGGTGACTGTTAACTCTCTCTTGTCTGTGTTCGTTTCTGCTCTTTGCTGCTTTTAGGTTCTCTCTTTGCTTAGAGGACCCCTCTCAATATTTCTTGGAGGGGTGGTTTTGTGTTTGCAAATTCCTTTAGTTTTTGTTTGTTCTGGAAGCTTTTTATCTCTCCTTCTATTTTCAATGATAGCCTAGCTGGATATAGTATTCTTGGCTGCATATTTTTCTCGTTTAGTGCTCTGAAGATATCTTGCCAGTCCTTTCTGGCCTGCCAGGTCTCTGTGGATAGGTCTGTTGCCAATCTAATGTTTCTACCATTGTAGGTTACATATCTCTTCTCCGGAGCTGCTTTCAGGATTTTCTCTTTGTCTCTGAGACTCGTAAGTTTTACTATTAGATGTCGGGTGTTGACCTATTATTATTGATTTTGAGAGGGGTTCTCTGTGCCTCCTGGATTTTAATGCCTGTTTCCTTCCTCACATTAGGGAAGTTCTCTGTTATAATTTGCTCCAATATACCTTCTGCCCCTCTCTCTCTCTCTTCTTCTTCTGGGATCCCAATTATTCTAATGTTGTTTCGTCTTATCGTATCACTTATCTCTCGAATTCTGCCCTCGTGATCCTGTAGTTGTTTCTCTCTCTTTTTCTCAGCCTCTTTATTTTCCATCATTTGGTCTTCTATATCGCTGATTCTCTCTTCTGCCTCATTTATCCTAGCATTTAGTGCCCCCATTTTTGATTGCACCTCATCAATAGCCTTTTTGATTTCGATTTGGTTAGATTTTAGTTCTTTTATTTCTCCAGAAAGGGTTTCTCTAATAACTTCCACGCTTTTTTCAAGCCCAGCTAGTATCTTTAAAGTCATGATTCTGAACTCTAGGTCCGACATCGTACTAATGTCCGTATTGAGTAGGTCCCTGGCTGACGGTACTACCTCTTGTTCTTTTTGCTGAGGTGATTTCTTTCGTCTTGTCATTTTCTCCAGAGGAGAATAGATGAATGAGAGAACAAAATCCTAACAGGTTTACAACGTCCCCAGCAAATATACTGTATACAAATCAGAAAAGACCTGAAACCAGGGGAAAAGAAAGGGAAAGAAAGAAAAACGAAAGAGAAAAAGAAAAAAAAGGATAAAAACAAAAACAAAACAATACAAAAAAGGCAGAATATGATCAAATATGATCAGGCTAGTGCATAGATCAGTGCCGCACACTAGATTTTGGGCGTATTTTGGTCTGTTAGAAAAAGGTGCCTCCTAAAATTTTAAAGGAAGAAAGACATATATGTACAAAATAATGGTTGATACAATGAAGGGATGGAAGATGACTGTAAAGATGAAAATTATAAAAGATTTTATAAAAGGACTTGGTAAGATAAGTTGTTTGAAAAAAGAAAGAAGATTTAAGAAAAAAAAAAGGAAAAAGGGAGAGAATGTGATCAGGCAGGAGACTAGAACAAAGCCATACACTAGTGATTTAGGGTATATTTTGATCTGTTAGAAGAAACTGTACCTCAAAATTTTAAAGAGAGAACAACTTATATATATATATATATGCCAAAAATAAGGGTAACTACTATGAAGGGATAAAATATGACTCTAAAAATGAAAAATAAAAAATGTTTGTTTTTTTTTTTAAAAAAGGGATTTATAAGATGTTGGTTGAAAAAGGGAAAAAGAAAAAAAAACAGTCAACAAAAATTAACTTTGATGAAATAATGAATCATGGTTAAAAAAAAAAAAAAAGCCATGAATCTATGTGCAGTGTTCCCCTAGCGCTGGAGTTCTCCTATTCTCCTTGATCGATCAACTTGGTCTTGCCTTGCTGGCTGTTTGTGCTGATCTTCTGGGGGAGGGGCCTGTTGCTGTGGTTTCCAAATGTCTTTGCCGGAGGCGGAATTGCCCCGCCCTTGTCAGTCCGGGCTAAGGAAGCTGCTCCGCTTTGCTCTCAGGAGCTTTTGTTCCCTGCAAGCTCTCGGTACAGCCTTGGAGGACCAGGGCAGAAATGGTGGCCTCCCAATCTCCCCTCGGAGGAGCTGAGAACCTGGGGCCCCGCTCCTCAGTGTGCCCCCAGAGAAAAGCAGTCACTTCCGTGTCCCCGTTCTCCGGCCGCACTCCGTGCTCACCCGGCCTGTGACCGAGCGTTGCTATCTATGGCACCCGACCCCGCACGGAGTCTCCAAACCCAGCAGATCCCTGCAGTGCGCTCCCGCACCGCTCCTCCCCGGGAAGGAAGGGGAGTCTCCCCGGATCTGCTGCTTGTTGGGTCCCTGCTGGGGGAGCCGTGCTCCGACTGGGCCGCAGATCACAGTTTATGGCAACCCCGAGCTGAGAGCCCACGACTCTGCTCCGTCTCTGCAGCCGGCTTCCCCGCGAGCATGCAAGTCTTACTGCTCGCTTAGCAAGGAAAGAAACAGTAGTGTAGGGGAACCGTGTGTACATAGCCTCACTGTTGCGAGGAGTGGGAACACTTGTTGTGCCTGTGCGTAAGAGCCTGACTGACAATTCCCTTAAGTTACTGGGCGAGAGAAACGGATTCATGCAGCTGCACCTCTCCCACCAGCTCTCAGTATCAGAATGGTAGCACTCCTCCGGCCTGTGTGCCTGCAGGCCTAAGTTTCAGGCCCCTCCCTGGAATACACTACACTGGAGAAACCGCGCTTTAGCTCCCGCCAGTCCCTAGCGGAGAGGAAGCTGTATGGTGTGCGCTGTGCTTGAGAGCCCGGCGAACGTCTTCCCTACGTAAAACCGGGGGAAAGAAATGCCGTTGCCGGAGACGCCTCTCGGCTCACCTCTTTTCCTGGAGCTAGTACCTTTACCCCGGTGCGCGTGCAGGCCCAAAGCCAAAAACCTCACTCGAGGGAACCGCACTGTAGAGAATCCGGGCTTCGGCCAGACTAGGCCTTCCTGAGGGTGGAAGACTTTTGCTATGAGCATGCGTGCGAGCACTGCCAGCGAGTCCAAAACCATTTTCTGAGGGAGACTGAGGCCGCAGCAGAAGGGAGAACAAAACTCCCCACTTGTTTCCTGAAGGCAGCCCAGCAGCCGCCCCCTTGGACATGCAAGTCTCACTGCTCACGTACCAAAGCAAAGAAACAGTACTGTAGGGGAACCTTGTTGTAGGTAGACTCCCTGTTGCGCGAGTGGGAACACTTGGAGTGCCTGTGCGTAAGAGCCTGGCCGAATAGTCCCTTAAGTTCCTGGGCGAGAGAAACGGATTCGTGCAG
This sequence comes from Eumetopias jubatus, assembly GCF_037043125.1. NCBI lineage: Eukaryota > Metazoa > Chordata > Mammalia > Carnivora > Otariidae > Eumetopias > Eumetopias jubatus. The sequence goes on from NW_028274879.1 coordinate 177,926, forward strand.
CCGCAACTCTCCCACCAGCTCTCAGTATCAGAATGGTAGCACTCCTCCGCCCTGTGTGCGTGCAGGCCTAAGAGGCAGGCCCCTCCTTGGAAGGCACAGCACTGTGGAGAACCCGCGTTAGTTCCCGCCAGTCCCTAGCGGAGAGGACGCTGTATGGTGTGCGCTGTGCTTCAGAGCCCGGCGAACGGCTTCCCTATGTAAAAGCGAGGGAAAGAAAGGCCTGTGCCGGAGACACCTCTCGGCTGAGCTCTTGTTCCTGGGGCTAGTATCGTGCTCCGTTGTGCGAGCAGACCAAAAGCCAACCACCTAAATCCAGGGAACTGCACTGTGTGGAATCCAGGCTTCGGGCAGACTAGGCCTTCCTGAGGGTGGAAACCTTTTGCAGTGTGAATGCGGGCGAGCACTGCCAGCGAGTCCAAAACCATTTTGCGAAGGAGACTGAGGCCGCGGCAGAAGTGAGAACTCAACTCCCCACTTGTTTCCTGAAGCCAGCCAGGCGGCCGCCCCCTTGAGCATGCATGTCTCACTGCTTGTGGACCAACGCAAAGAAACAGTAGGGTAGGTGACCGTGTTGTACAGAGCCTCACTGTTCCGGAGAGGGAAACACTTGGAGTGTGTGTGCATGAGACCCTGGGAGACGAGTCCCATACGTTACTGGGCGAGAGAAACGAACTCGTGCAGCCGCACCTCTCCCACCAGCTCTCAGTGGCAGAATGCAAGCACTCCTCAGGCATGTGTGCGAGCAGGCCTAAGTAGCAGGCCCCTCCCTGGAAGGCACAACACTGTGGTGAAAGCGCACGGTAGCTCCCGCCAGGCACCGGCGGGGAGGACGCTGTATGGTGTGCGCTGTGCCTGAGAGCCCGGCGAGCATCTTCCCTATGTAAAACCGGGGGAAAGAAAGGCCAGTGCCGGAGAGGCCTCTCGGCTGAGCTCTTTTCCTGGAGCTAGTACCTTTATCCCGGTGGGCGTGCAGGCCAAAAGCCAAAAACCTCACTCGAGGAAACCGCATTGTAGAGAATCCGGGCTTCGGCCAGACTAGGCCTTCCTCTGGTTGGAAGCCTTTTGCTGTGTGCATGCTTATGAGCTCCGCCCCGGAGTCCAAAACCATTTTCGGAGGGAGACTGAGGCCGCGGCAGAAGGGAGAACACAACTCCCCACTTGTTTCCTGAAGCCAGCCCAGCGGCCGCCCGCTTGGGCATGCAAGTCTCACTGCTCGCGTACCAAGGAAAGAAACAGTAGTGTAGGGGAACCGTGTGTACATAGCCTCACTGTTGCGGGGAGTGGGAACACTTGGAGTGCCTGTGCGTAAGAGCCTGACTGACAATTCCCTTAAGTTACTGTGCAAGGGAAATGGATTCGTGCAGCCGCCCCTCTCCCACCAGCTCTCAGTAGCAGAATGGTAGCACTCCTCCGGCATGTGTGCCTGCAGGCCTAAGTTGCAGGCCCCTCTCTGGAATGCACTACACTGGAGAAACCGCGCTATAGCTCCCGCAAGTCCGTAGCGGAGAGGAAGCTGTATGGTGTGCGCTGTGCTTGAGAGCCCGGCGAACGTCTTCCCTACGTAAAACCGGGGAAAGAAAGGCCGTTGGCGGAGAAGTCTCTCGGCTAAGCTCTTGTTCCTGGAGCTAGTACCTTTACCCCGGTGTGCGTGCAGGCCAAAACCCAAAAACCTCACTGGAGGGAACCGCACTGTAGAGAATCCGGGCTTTGGGCAGACTAGGCCTTCCTGAGGGGGGAAGCCTTCTGCTGTGTGCATGCGTATGAGCTCCACCAGGGAATCTAAAACCATTTTCTGAGGGAGACTGAGGCCGCAGAAGAAGGGAGAACAAAACACCCCACTTGTTTCCTGCTACTGGCCCTGCGTCTAACCCCTTGTGCATGCATGTCTCACTGCTCCCAAACCAACGTAAGAAATGCAGGGTAGGGGACCGTGTTGTAGAGAGTCTCACTGTTACGGAAGGTGGAAACACTGGGAGTGTGTGTACGTGAGAGCCTGGGAGACGAGTCCCCTAAGTTACTGGGCGAGAGAAAAGGATTAGTTGCAGCGGCACCTCTCCAACCAGCTCTCAGTGGCAGAATGCTAGCACTCCTCAGGCATGTGTTCGTGCAGGACTAAGTATCAGGGCCCTCCCTGGAAGGCACAAAACTGTGGTGAAAGCGCGCTTCAGCTCCGGCCGGTCCCCGGCGGGGAGGACGCGGTAAGGTTTCCTCTGTACTTGAGAGCCCGGCGAACGGCATCCCTATGTAAAACCGAGGGAAAGAAAGGCCGGTGCCTGAGACGCCTCTCGGCTCAGCTCTTGTTCCTGGGGCTAGTACCGTTGCCCCGGTGTGCTTGAAGGACAAAAGCCAACCACCTAACTCGAGGGAATCACACTATAGAGAATCCGGGCTTCGGCTGGACTAGGCCTTCCTGAGGGTGGAAAGCTTCTGCTGAGAGCATGCATGCGAGCACTGCCAGCGAGTCCAAAACCATTTTCCCAGGGAGACTGAGGCCGCGGCAGAAGGGAGAACACAACTGCCCATTTGTTTCCTGAAGCCAGCCCAGCAGCCGACCCCTAGGGCATGCAAGTCTCACGCTCGCTTACCAACGCAATGAAACCGTACTGTAGGGGAACCGTGTATACAGAGCCTCACTGTTGCGCGCAGTGGGAACTCTTGGAGTGCCTGTACGTAAGAGCCTGGCTGAAGAGTCCCTTCAGTTCCTGGGCGAGAGAAACGGATTCGTGCAGCCGCACCTCTCCCACCAGCTCTCAGTATCAGAATGGTAGCACTCCTCCGGCCTGTGTGCGTGCAGGCCTAAGTTGCAGGCCCCTCCCTGGAAGGCAGTACACTGTGGAGAAACCGCGCTTTAGCTGCCGCCGTTCCCTAGCGGAGAGGAAGCTGTAGGGTGTGCGATGTGCCTAGAGCCCGGCGAACGTCTTCCCTACGTAAAACCGGGGGAAACAAAGGCCGGTGCCGGAGACGCGTCTCGGCTCAGCTCTTGTTCATGGAGCTAGTATCTTTACCCCGGTGTGCGTGCAGGCCGAAAGCCAAAAACCTCACACGAGGGAAACGCACTGTAGAGAATCGGGCTTCGGCCAGACTAGGCCTTCCTGAGGGTGGAAGCCTTCTGCTGTGTGCATGCGTATGAGCTCGGCCACGGAGTACAAAACCATTTTCTGAGGGAGACTGAGGCCGCAGTAGAAGGGAGAACAAAGCTCCCCACTTGTTTCCTGCTACTGGCCCTGCGTCCAACCCCTTGTGCATGCATGTCTCACTGCTCCCATACCAACGTAAGAAAAGTAGGGTAGGGGACCGTGTTGTAGAGAGTCTCACTGTTACGGAGGGTGGAAACACTGGGCGTGTGTGTACGTGAGAGCCTGGGAGACGAGTCCCCTAAGTTACTGAGCGAGAGAAAAGGATTAGTTGCAGCAGCACCTCTCCCACCAGCTCTCAGTGGCAGAATGCTAGCACTCCTCAGGCATGTGTGCGTGCAGGCCTAAGTATCAGGCCCCTCCCTGGAAGGCACAAAACTGCGGTGAAAGCGCGCTTCAGCTCCGGCCTGTCCCCGGCGTGGAGGACGCTGTAAGGTTTCCTCTGTACTTGAGAGCCCGGCGAACGGCTTCCCTATGTAAAACCGAGAGGGAAAGAAAGGCCGGTGCCTGAGACGCCTCTCGGCTCAGCTCTTGTTCCTGGGGCTAGTACCGTTGCCCCGGTGTGCTTGAAGGACAAAAGCCAACCACCTAACTCGAGGGAATCACACTATAGAGAATCCGGGCTTCGGCTGGACTAGGCCTTCCTGAGGGTGGAAAGCTTCTGCTGAGAGCATGCATGCGAGCACTGCCAGCGAGTCCAAAACCATTTTCCCAGGGAGACTGAGGCCGCGGCAGAAGGGAGAACACAACTGCCCATTTGTTTCCTGAAGCCAGCCCAGCAGCCGACCCCTAGGGCATGCAAGTCTCACGCTCGCTTACCAACGCAATGAAACCGTACTGTAGGGGATCCTTGTATACAGAGCCTCACTGTTGCGCGCAGGGGGAACTCTTGGAGTGCCTGTACGTAAGAGCCTGGCTGAAGAGTCCCTTCAGTTCCTGGGCGAGAGAAACGGATTCGTGCAGCCGCACCTCTCCCACCAGCTCTCAGTATCAGAATGGTAGCACTCCTCCGGCCTGTGTGCGTGCAGGCCTAAGTTGCAGGCCCCTCCCTGGAAGGCAGTACACTGTGGAGAAACCGCGCTTTAGCTGCCGCCGTTCCCTAGCGGAGAGGAAGCTGTAGGGTGTGCGATGTGCCTAGAGCCCGGCGAACGTCTTCCCTAGGTAAAACCGGGGGAAACAAGGGCCGGTGCCGGAGACGCGTCTCGGCTCAGCTCTTGTTCATGGAGCTAGTATCTTTACCCCGGTGTGCGTGCAGGCCGAAAGCCAAAAACCTCACACGAGGGAACCGCACTGTAGAGAATCCAGGCTTCGGCCAGACTAGGCCTTCCTGAGGGTGGAAGCCTTCTGCTGTGTGCATGCGTATGAGCTCCGCCACGGAGTACAAAACCATTTTCTGAGGGAGACTGAGGCCGCGGCAGAAGTGAGAACAAAGCTCCCCACTTGTTTCCTGCTAGTGGCCCTGCGTCCAACCCCTTGTGCATGCACGTCTCACTGCTCCCATACCAACGTAAGAAAAGTAGGGTAGGGGACCGTGTTGCAGAGAGTCTCACTGTTACGGAGGGTGGAAACACTGGGAGTGTGTGTACGTGAGAGCCTGGGAGACGAGTCCCCTAAGTTACTGGGGGAGAGAAAAGGATTAGTTGCAGCGGCACCTCTCCAAACAGCTCTCAGTATTAGAATGATAACATTCCTCCGGCATGTGTGCGAGCAGGCCTAAGAGGCAGGCCCCTCCTTGGAAGGCACAGCACTGTGGAGAACCCGCGTTAGCTCCCGCCGATCCCTAGCGGAGAGGACGCTGTATGGTGTGCGCTGTGCTTCAGAGCCCGGCGAACGGCTTCCCTATGTAAAAGCGAGGGAAAGAAAGGCCTGTGCCGGAGACACCTCTCGGCTGAGCTCTTGTTCCTGGGCTACTATCGTGCTCCATTGTGCGAGCAGACCAAAAGCCAACCACCTAAATCCAGGGAACTGCACTGTGTGGAATCCAGGCTTCGGCCAGACTAGGCCTTCCTGAGGGTGGAAACCTCTTGCAGTGTGAATGCGGGCGAGCACTGCCAGCGAGTCCAAAACCATTTTGTGAGGAAGACTGAGGCCTCGGCAGAAGTGAGAACTCAACTCCCCACTTTTTTCCTGAAGCCAGCCAGACGGCCGCCCCCTTGAGCATGCATGTCTCACTGCTTGCCGACCAACGCAAAGAGACAGTGGGGTAGGGGACCGTGTTGTAGAGAGCCTGACTGTTAGGGAGGGTGGAAACACTTGGAGTGTGTGTACGTGAGAGCCTAGGAGACGAGTCCCCTAAGTTACTGGGCGAGAGAAAAGGATTAGTTGCAGCGGCACCTCTCCCACCAGCTCTCAGTATCAGAATGGTAGCACTCCTCCGGCATGTGTGTGTGCAGACCTAAGTGGCAGGCCCCTCCTTGGAAGGCACAACACTGTGGAGAAACCGCGCTTTAGCTCCTGCCGGTCCCTAGCGGAGAGGACGCTATATGGTGTGCGCTGTGCTTGAGAGCCCGGCGATCGGCTTCCCTATGTATAAGCGAGGGAAAGAAAGGCCGGTGCCCGAGACGCCTCTCGGCTCAGCTCTTGTTCCTGGAGCTAGTACCGTTACCCTGGTGTGCTTGCAGGCCGAGGGCCAACCTCCCAATTCGAGGGAACCACACTGTAGAAATTCCTTACTTCGGCCAGACTAGGCCTTCCTGAGGGAGGTAACCCTTTGCAGTGTGAATGCGGGCGAGCACTGCCAGCGAGTCCAAAACCGTTTTACGAGGGAGACTGAGGCCGCGACCGAAGTGAGAACTCAACTCCCCATTTGTTTCCTGAAGCCAGCCCGGCAGCCGCCCCCTTGAGCATGCAAGTCTCACTGTTCGCGTCCCAACGCAAGGAAACAGTAGGCTGGGGGACCGTGTTGTAGAGAGCCTCACTGTTCCGGAGAGTGGAAACACTTCGAGTGCGTGTGCGTGAGAGCCTGGGAGACGAGTGTCCTACGTTACTGGGCGAGAGAAACGAACTCGTGCAGCCGCACCTCTCCCACCAGCTCTCAGTGGCAGAATGCTAGCACTCCTCAGGCATGCGTTCGTGCAGGCCTAAGTATCAGGGCCCTCCCTGGAAGGCACAAAACTGTGGTGAAAGCGCGCTTCAGCTCCGGCCGGTCCCCGGCGGGGAGGACGCGGTAAGGTTTCCTCTGTACTTGAGAGCCCGGCGAACGGCTTCCCTATGTAAAACCGAGAGGGAAAGAAAGGCCGGTGCCTGAGACGCCTCTCGGCTCAGCTCTTGTTCCTGGGGCTAGTACCGTTGCCCCGGTGTGCTTGAAGGACAAAAGCCAACCACCTAACTCGAGGGAATCACACTATAGAGAATCCGGGCTTCGGCTGGACTAGGCCTTCCTGAGGGTGGAAAGCTTCTGCTGAGAGCATGCATGCGAGCACTGCCAGCGAGTCCAAAACCATTTTCCCAGAGAGACTGAGGCCGCGGCAGAAGGGAGAACACAACTGCCCATTTGTTTCCTGAAGCCTGCCCAGCAGCCGACCCCTAGGGCATGCAAGTCTCACGCTCGCTTACCAACGCAATGAAACCGTACTGTAGGGGAACCGTGTATACAGAGCCTCACTGTTGCGCGGAGTGGGAACTCTTGGAGTGCCTGTACATAAGAGCCTGGCTGAAGAGTCCCTTCAGTTCCTGGGCGAGAGAAACGGATTCGTGCAGCCGCACCTCTCCCACCAGCTCTCAGTATCAGAATGGTAGCACTCCTCCGGCCTGTGTGCGTGCAGGCCTAAGTTGCAGGCCCCTCCCTGGAAGGCAGTACACTGTGGAGAAACCGCGCTTTAGCTGCCGCCGTTCCCTAGCGGAGAGGAAGCTGTAGGGTGTGCGATGTGCCTAGAGCCCGGCGAACGTCTTCCCTACGTAAAACCGGGGGAAACAAAGGCCGGTGCCGGAGACGCGTCTCGGCTCAGCTCTTGTTCATGGAGCTAGTATCTTTACCCCGGTGTGCGTGCAGGCCGAAAGCCAAAAACCTCACACGAGGGAAACGCACTGTAGAGAATCGGGCTTCGGCCAGACTAGGCCTTCCTGAGGGTGGAAGCCTTCTGCTGTGTGCATGCGTATGAGCTCGGCCACGGAGTAGAAAACCATTTTCTGAGGGAGACTGAGGCCGCAGTAGAAGGGAGAACAAAGCTCCCCACTTGTTTCCTGCTACTGGCCCTGCGTCCAACCCCTTGTGCATGCATGTCTCACTGCTCCCATACCAACGTAAGAAAAGTAGGGTAGGGGACCGTGTTGTAGAGAGTCTCACTGTTACGGAGGGTGGAAACACTGGGCGTCTGTGTACGTGAGAGCCTGGGAGACGAGTCCCCTAAGTTACTGAGCGAGAGAAAAGGATTAGTTGCAGCAGCACCTCTCCCACCAGCTCTCAGTGGCAGAATGCTAGCACTCCTCAGGCATGTGTGCGTGCAGGCCTAAGTATCAGGCCCCTCCCTGGAAGGCACAAAACTGCGGTGAAAGCGCGCTTCAGCTCCGGCCTGTCCCCGGCGTGGAGGACGCTGTAAGGTTTCCTCTGTACTTGAGAGCCCGGCGAACGGCTTCCCTATGTAAAACCGAGAGGGAAAGAAAGGCCGGTGCCTGAGACGCCTCTCGGCTCAGCTCTTGTTCCTGGGGCTAGTACCGTTGCCCCGGTGTGCTTGAAGGACAAAAGCCAACCACCTAACTCGAGGGAATCACACTATAGAGAATCCGGGCTTCGGCTGGACTAGGCCTTCCTGAGGGTGGAAAGCTTCTGCTGAGAGCATGCATGCGAGCACTGCCAGCGAGTCCAAAACCATTTTCCCAGGGAGACTGAGGCCGCGGCAGAAGGGAGAACACAACTGCCCATTTGTTTCCTGAAGCCAGCCCAGCAGCCGACCCCTAGGGCATGCAAGTCTCACGCTCGCTTACCAACGCAATGAAACCGTACTGTAGGGGAACCTTGTATACAGAGCCTCACTGTTGCGCGGAGTGGGAACTCTTGGAGTGCCTGTACGTAAGAGCCTGGCTGAAGAGTCCCTTCAGTTCCTGGGCGAGAGAAACGGATTCGTGCAGCCGCACCTCTCCCACCAGCTCTCAGTATCAGAATGGTAGCACTCCTCCGGCCTGTGTGCGTGCAGGCCTAAGTTGCAGGCCCCTCCCTGGAAGGCAGTACACTGTGGAGAAACCGCGCTTTAGCTGCGGCCGTTCCCTAGCGGAGAGGAATCTGTAGGGTGTGCGATGTGCCTAGAGCCCGGCGAACGTCTTCCCTACGTAAAACCGGGGGAAACAAAGGCCGGTGCCGGAGACGCGTCTCGGCTCAGCTCTTGTTCCTGGAACTAGCACCTTTACCACGGTGTGCGTGCAGTCCAAAAGCCAAAAACCTCATTGGAGGGAAGCGCACTGTAGAGAAACCGGGCTTCGGGCAGAGTAGGCCTTCCTGAGGGTGGCAGCCTTTTGCTGTGATTATACCTGCTTGCACTGCCAGCGCGTCCAAAACCATTTTCTGAGGGAGACTGAGGCCACGGCAGAAGGGAGAACACAACTCCCCACTTCTTTCCTGAAGGCGGTCCTGCGACCGTCCCCTTGAGCATGCATGTCTTTTTTTTTAATTTTTTATTGTTATGTTAATCACCATATATTACATCATTAGTTTTTGGTGCAGTGTTCCATGATTCATTGTTTGTTCATAACACCCAGTGCTCCATGCAGAACGTGCCCTCCTCAATACCCATCACCAGGCTCACCCCTCCTCCTACCCCCCTCCCCTCTAGAACCCTCAGTTTGTTTCTCAGAGTCCATCATCTCTCATGGTTCGTCTCCCCCTCTGACATACTCCCCTTTTCTTCCTCTCCTGTTATCTTCTTCTTTTTCTTTTTTCTTAAAATATGTTGCGTTATTTGTTTCAGAAGTACAGAACTGTGATTCAACAGTCTTGCACAATTCACAGCGCTCACCGTAGCACATACCCTCCCCAATGTCTATCACCCAGCCACCCCATCCCTCCCACCCCCAACCACTCCAGTAACACTCAGTTTCTTTCCCGAGATGAAGAATTCCTCATATCAGTGAGGTCATATGATACATGTCTTTCTCTGATTGACTTATTTCACTCAGCATAACACCCTCCAGTTCCATCCACGTCGTTGCAAATGGCAAGATCTCATTCCTTTTGATGGCTGCATAATATTCCATTGTGTATATACACCACATCTTCTTTATCCATTCATCTGTCGATGGGCATCTTGGCTCTTTCCACCGTTTGGCTATGGTGGACATTGCTGCTATAAACATTGGGGTACACGTACCCCTTCGGGTCCCTACATTTGTATCTTTGTGGTAAATACCCAGTAGTGCAACTGCTGGATCGAACGGTAGCTCTAATTTCAACTGTTTGAGGAAACTCCATACTGTTTTCCAGAGGGGTTGCACTAGCTTGCATTCCCACCAACAGTGTAGGAGGGTTCCCCTTTCTCCACATCCCCGCCAACATCTGTCGTTCCCTGACTTGTTAATTTCAGCCATTCTGACGGGTGTGAGGTGGTATCTCATGGAGGTTTTGATTTGGATTTCCCTGATGCCGAGCGATGTGGAGCACTTTTTCATGTGCCTGTTGGCCATTTGGATGTCTTCTTTGGAGACATGTCTGTTCATGTCTTCTGCCCATTTCTTGATTGGATTATTTCTTCTTTGGGTGTTGAGTTTGATCAGTTCTTTATAGATTTTGGATACTAGCCCTTTATCTGATAGGTCAGTTGCAAATATTTTCTCCCATTCTGTCGGTTGTCTTTTGGTTTTGTGGACTGTTTCTTTTGCTGTGCAAAAGCTTTTTATCTTGATGAAATCCCAAGAGTTCATTTTTGCCCTGGCTTCCCGTGCCTTTGGCGATGTTTCTAGGAAGAAGTTGCTGCGGCTAAGGTCGAAAAGGTTGCTACCTGTGTTCTCCTTTAGGATGTTGATGGACTCCTGTCTCACGTTTAGGTCTTTCAACCGTTTGGAGTCTATTTTTGTGTGTGGTGTAAGGAAATGGTCCAGTTTCATTCTTCTGCATGTGGCTGTCCAATTTTCCCAACACCATTTGTTGAAGAGACTGTCTTTTTGCCATTGGACATTCTTTCCTGCTTTGTCAAAGATAAGTTGACCATAGAGTTGAGGGTCCATTTCTGGGCTCTCGATTCTGTTCCATTGATCGATGTGTCTGTTTTTGTGCCAGTACCATACTGTCTTGATGATGACAGGTTTGTCATAGAGCTGAAAGTCCGGAATTGTGAAGCCGCCAGCTTTGCTTTTCTTTTTCATTAGTCCTCTGGCTATTCTGGGTCTCTTCTGGTTCCATACAAATTTGAGGATTATTTCTTCCATTTCTTTGAGAAAAGTGGATGGTATTTTGATGGGGATTGCATTGAATGTGTAGATTGCTCTAGGTAGCATTGACATCTTCAGAATGTTGATTCTCCCAATCCATGAGCACGGAACGTTGTTCCATTTCTTTGTGTCTTCTTCCATTTCTTTCATGAGTATTTTATAGTTTTCTGAGTACAGATCCTTTGCCTCTTTGGTTAGATTTCTTCCTAGGGATCTAATGGTTTTGGGTGCAATTGTAAATGGGATCGACTCCTTGATTTGTCTCTCTTCTGTCTTGTTGTTGGTGTAGAGGAATGCCACCGATTTCTGTGCACTGATTTTGTATCCTGCTACTTTACTGAATTCCTGTATGAGTTCTAGCAGTTTTGCGGTGGAGTCTTTTGGGTTTTCCACATACAGTATCTTATCATCTGCAAAGAGTGAGAGGTTTGACTTCCTCTTTGCCGTTTTGGATGCCTTTGATTTCTTTTTGTTGTCTGATTGCTGTGGCTAGGACTTCTAATACTACGTTGAATAGCACTGGTGAGAGTGGATATCCCTGCCGCGTTCCTGACTTTATGGGAAAAGCTCTCGGCCTTTCCCCATTGAGAATGATATTCGCTGTCGGTTTTTCATAGATGGCTTTTATGATATTGAGGTATGTACCCTCTATCCCTATACTGTGAAGAGTTTTGATCAAGAAACGATGTTGTACTTTGTCAAATGCTTTTTCTGCATCTATTGAGAGGATCATATGATTCTTGCTCTTTCTTTTGTTAATGTATTGTATCACGTTGATTGATTTGCGGATGTTGAACCAGCCTTGCAGCCCAGGAATAAATCCCACTTGGTCCTGGTGAATAATCCTTTTAATGTACTGTTGGAACCCATTGGCTAGTTTTTTTTGTGTGTGTGTGAGAATTTTTGCTTCCATGTTCATCAAGGATATTGGTCTGTAATTCTCTTTTTTGATGGGGTCTTTGTCTGGTTTGGGGATCAAGGTAATGCTGGCCTCATAAAATGAGTTTGGAAGTTTCCCTTCCATTTCTATTTTTTGGAACAGTTTCAGGAGAATAGGTAGTAATTCTTCTTGAAATGGCTGATAGAATTCCCCTGGGAAGCCATCTGGCCCTGGGCTTTTGTTTCTTGGGAGATTTTTGATGACTGTTTCAATTTCCTTAGTGGTTATAGGTCTGTTCAGGTTTTCTATTTCTTCCTGGTTCAATTTTGGTAGTTGATACATCTCTAGGAATGCACCCATTTCTTCCAGGTTATCTAATTTGCTGGCATAGAGTTGCTCATAATATGTTCTTATCATTGTTTGTATTTCTTTGGTGTTGGTTGTGATCTCTCCTCTTTCCTTCATGATTTTGTTGATTTGGGTCATTTCTCTTTTCTTCTTGATAAGTCTGGCCAGGGGTTTATCAATCTTGTTCATTCTTTCCAAGAACCAGCTCCTAGTTTCGTGGATCTGTTCTACTGTTCTTTTGGTTTCTAGTTCATTGATTTCTGCTCTGATCTTTATCATTTCTCTTCTCCTGCTGGGTTTAGGCTTCATTTGCTGTTCTTTTCCAGCTCCTTTAGGTGTAGGGTTAGGTTGTGTATTTGAGACCTTTCTTGTTTCTTGAGAAAGGCTTGTATTGCTATATACTTTCCTCTCAGGACTGCCTTTGTTGTATCCCAAAGATTTTGAACCGTTGTGTTTTCATTTTCATTGGTTTCCATGAAATTTTTTAATTCTTCTTTAATTTCCTGGTTGACCCATTCATTCTTTAGTAGGATGCTCTTTAGCCTCCATGTATTTGAGTTCTTTCCGACTTTCCTCTTGTGGTTGAGTTCTAGTTTCAAAGCATTGTGGTCTGAAAATATGCAGGGAATGATCCCAATCTTTTGGTACCGATTGAGACCTGATTTGTGACCTGGGATGTGATCAGTTCTGGAGAATGTTCCATGGGCACTAGAGAAGAATGTGTATTCCTTTGCTTGGGGATGGAATGTTCTGAATATGTCTGTGAAGTCCATTTGGTCCAGTGTGTCATTTAAAGTCTTTATTTCCTTGTTGATCTTTTGCTTAGATGATCTGTCCATTTCAGTCAGGGGGGTGTTAAAGTCCCCCACTATTATTGTATTGTTGTCAATGTGTTTCTTTGCTTTTGTTATTAATTGCCTTATATAATTGGCTGCTCCCATGTTCGGGGCATAGATCTTTACAATTGTTAGATCTTCTTGTTGGATAGACCCTTTAAGTAGGATATAGTGTCCTTCCTCATCGCTTATTACAGTCTTTGTTTTAAAATCTAGTTTGTCTGATAGAAGGATTGCCACCCCAGCTTTCTTTTGGTGTCCATTAGCATGGTAAATGGTTTTCCACCCCCTCACTTTCAATCTGGGGGTGTCTTTGGGTCTAAAATGAGTCTCTTGCAGACAGCATATTGATGGGTCTTGTTTTTTAATCCAATCTGATAGCCTGTGTCTTTTGATTGGGGCATTTACGCCATTTGCATTCAGGGTAACTATTGAAAAGTATGAATTTAGTGCCATTGTATTACCTGTAAGGTGACTGTTAACTCTCTCTTGTCTGTGTTCGTTTCTGCTCTTTGCTGCTTTTAGGTTCTCTCTTTGCTTAGAGGACCCCTCTCAATATTTCTTGGAGGGGTGGTTTTGTGTTTGCAAATTCCTTTAGTTTTTGTTTGTTCTGGAAGCTTTTTATCTCTCCTTCTATTTTCAATGATAGCCTAGCTGGATATAGTATTCTTGGCTGCATATTTTTCTCGTTTAGTGCTCTGAAGATATCTTGCCAGTCCTTTCTGGCCTGCCAGGTCTCTGTGGATAGGTCTGTTGCCAATCTAATGTTTCTACCATTGTAGGTTACATATCTCTTCTCCGGAGCTGCTTTCAGGATTTTCTCTTTGTCTCTGAGACTCGTAAGTTTTACTATTAGATGTCGGGTGTTGACCTATTATTATTGATTTTGAGAGGGGTTCTCTGTGCCTCCTGGATTTTAATGCCTGTTTCCTTCCTCACATTAGGGAAGTTCTCTGTTATAATTTGCTCCAATATACCTTCTGCCCCTCTCTCTCTCTCTTCTTCTTCTGGGATCCCAATTATTCTAATGTTGTTTCGTCTTATCGTATCACTTATCTCTCGAATTCTGCCCTCGTGATCCTGTAGTTGTTTCTCTCTCTTTTTCTCAGCCTCTTTATTTTCCATCATTTGGTCTTCTATATCGCTGATTCTCTCTTCTGCCTCATTTATCCTAGCATTTAGTGCCCCCATTTTTGATTGCACCTCATCAATAGCCTTTTTGATTTCGATTTGGTTAGATTTTAGTTCTTTTATTTCTCCAGAAAGGGTTTCTCTAATAACTTCCACGCTTTTTTCAAGCCCAGCTAGTATCTTTAAAGTCATGATTCTGAACTCTAGGTCCGACATCGTACTAATGTCCGTATTGAGTAGGTCCCTGGCTGACGGTACTACCTCTTGTTCTTTTTGCTGAGGTGATTTCTTTCGTCTTGTCATTTTCTCCAGAGGAGAATAGATGAATGAGAGAACAAAATCCTAACAGGTTTACAACGTCCCCAGCAAATATACTGTATACAAATCAGAAAAGACCTGAAACCAGGGGAAAAGAAAGGGAAAGAAAGAAAAACGAAAGAGAAAAAGAAAAAAAAGGATAAAAACAAAAACAAAACAATACAAAAAAGGCAGAATATGATCAAATATGATCAGGCTAGTGCATAGATCAGTGCCGCACACTAGATTTTGGGCGTATTTTGGTCTGTTAGAAAAAGGTGCCTCCTAAAATTTTAAAGGAAGAAAGACATATATGTACAAAATAATGGTTGATACAATGAAGGGATGGAAGATGACTGTAAAGATGAAAATTATAAAAGATTTTATAAAAGGACTTGGTAAGATAAGTTGTTTGAAAAAAGAAAGAAGATTTAAGAAAAAAAAAAGGAAAAAGGGAGAGAATGTGATCAGGCAGGAGACTAGAACAAAGCCATACACTAGTGATTTAGGGTATATTTTGATCTGTTAGAAGAAACTGTACCTCAAAATTTTAAAGAGAGAACAACTTATATATATATATATATGCCAAAAATAAGGGTAACTACTATGAAGGGATAAAATATGACTCTAAAAATGAAAAATAAAAAATGTTTGTTTTTTTTTTTAAAAAAGGGATTTATAAGATGTTGGTTGAAAAAGGGAAAAAGAAAAAAAAACAGTCAACAAAAATTAACTTTGATGAAATAATGAATCATGGTTAAAAAAAAAAAAAAAGCCATGAATCTATGTGCAGTGTTCCCCTAGCGCTGGAGTTCTCCTATTCTCCTTGATCGATCAACTTGGTCTTGCCTTGCTGGCTGTTTGTGCTGATCTTCTGGGGGAGGGGCCTGTTGCTGTGGTTTCCAAATGTCTTTGCCGGAGGCGGAATTGCCCCGCCCTTGTCAGTCCGGGCTAAGGAAGCTGCTCCGCTTTGCTCTCAGGAGCTTTTGTTCCCTGCAAGCTCTCGGTACAGCCTTGGAGGACCAGGGCAGAAATGGTGGCCTCCCAATCTCCCCTCGGAGGAGCTGAGAACCTGGGGCCCCGCTCCTCAGTGTGCCCCCAGAGAAAAGCAGTCACTTCCGTGTCCCCGTTCTCCGGCCGCACTCCGTGCTCACCCGGCCTGTGACCGAGCGTTGCTATCTATGGCACCCGACCCCGCACGGAGTCTCCAAACCCAGCAGATCCCTGCAGTGCGCTCCCGCACCGCTCCTCCCCGGGAAGGAAGGGGAGTCTCCCCGGATCTGCTGCTTGTTGGGTCCCTGCTGGGGGAGCCGTGCTCCGACTGGGCCGCAGATCACAGTTTATGGCAACCCCGAGCTGAGAGCCCACGACTCTGCTCCGTCTCTGCAGCCGGCTTCCCCGCGAGCATGCAAGTCTTACTGCTCGCTTAGCAAGGAAAGAAACAGTAGTGTAGGGGAACCGTGTGTACATAGCCTCACTGTTGCGAGGAGTGGGAACACTTGTTGTGCCTGTGCGTAAGAGCCTGACTGACAATTCCCTTAAGTTACTGGGCGAGAGAAACGGATTCATGCAGCTGCACCTCTCCCACCAGCTCTCAGTATCAGAATGGTAGCACTCCTCCGGCCTGTGTGCCTGCAGGCCTAAGTTTCAGGCCCCTCCCTGGAATACACTACACTGGAGAAACCGCGCTTTAGCTCCCGCCAGTCCCTAGCGGAGAGGAAGCTGTATGGTGTGCGCTGTGCTTGAGAGCCCGGCGAACGTCTTCCCTACGTAAAACCGGGGGAAAGAAATGCCGTTGCCGGAGACGCCTCTCGGCTCACCTCTTTTCCTGGAGCTAGTACCTTTACCCCGGTGCGCGTGCAGGCCCAAAGCCAAAAACCTCACTCGAGGGAACCGCACTGTAGAGAATCCGGGCTTCGGCCAGACTAGGCCTTCCTGAGGGTGGAAGACTTTTGCTATGAGCATGCGTGCGAGCACTGCCAGCGAGTCCAAAACCATTTTCTGAGGGAGACTGAGGCCGCAGCAGAAGGGAGAACAAAACTCCCCACTTGTTTCCTGAAGGCAGCCCAGCAGCCGCCCCCTTGGACATGCAAGTCTCACTGCTCACGTACCAAAGCAAAGAAACAGTACTGTAGGGGAACCTTGTTGTAGGTAGACTCCCTGTTGCGCGAGTGGGAACACTTGGAGTGCCTGTGCGTAAGAGCCTGGCCGAATAGTCCCTTAAGTTCCTGGGCGAGAGAAACGGATTCGTGCAGCCGCAACTCTCCCACCAGCTCTCAGTATCAGAATGGTAGCACTCCTCCGCCCTGTGTGCGTGCAGGCCTAAGAGGCAGGCCCCTCCTTGGAAGGCACAGCACTGTGGAGAACCCGCGTTAGTTCCCGCCAGTCCCTAGCGGAGAGGACGCTGTATGGTGTGCGCTGTGCTTCAGAGCCCGGCGAACGGCTTCCCTATGTAAAAGCGAGGGAAAGAAAGGCCTGTGCCGGAGACACCTCTCGGCTGAGCTCTTGTTCCTGGGGCTAGTATCGTGCTCCGTTGTGCGAGCAGACCAAAAGCCAACCACCTAAATCCAGGGAACTGCACTGTGTGGAATCCAGGCTTCGGGCAGACTAGGCCTTCCTGAGGGTGGAAACCTTTTGCAGTGTGAATGCGGGCGAGCACTGCCAGCGAGTCCAAAACCATTTTGCGAAGGAGACTGAGGCCGCGGCAGAAGTGAGAACTCAACTCCCCACTTGTTTCCTGAAGCCAGCCAGGCGGCCGCCCCCTTGAGCATGCATGTCTCACTGCTTGTGGACCAACGCAAAGAAACAGTAGGGTAGGTGACCGTGTTGTACAGAGCCTCACTGTTCCGGAGAGGGAAACACTTGGAGTGTGTGTGCATGAGACCCTGGGAGACGAGTCCCATACGTTACTGGGCGAGAGAAACGAACTCGTGCAGCCGCACCTCTCCCACCAGCTCTCAGTGGCAGAATGCAAGCACTCCTCAGGCATGTGTGCGAGCAGGCCTAAGTAGCAGGCCCCTCCCTGGAAGGCACAACACTGTGGTGAAAGCGCACGGTAGCTCCCGCCAGGCACCGGCGGGGAGGACGCTGTATGGTGTGCGCTGTGCCTGAGAGCCCGGCGAGCATCTTCCCTATGTAAAACCGGGGGAAAGAAAGGCCAGTGCCGGAGAGGCCTCTCGGCTGAGCTCTTTTCCTGGAGCTAGTACCTTTATCCCGGTGGGCGTGCAGGCCAAAAGCCAAAAACCTCACTCGAGGAAACCGCATTGTAGAGAATCCGGGCTTCGGCCAGACTAGGCCTTCCTCTGGTTGGAAGCCTTTTGCTGTGTGCATGCTTATGAGCTCCGCCCCGGAGTCCAAAACCATTTTCGGAGGGAGACTGAGGCCGCGGCAGAAGGGAGAACACAACTCCCCACTTGTTTCCTGAAGCCAGCCCAGCGGCCGCCCGCTTGGGCATGCAAGTCTCACTGCTCGCGTACCAAGGAAAGAAACAGTAGTGTAGGGGAACCGTGTGTACATAGCCTCACTGTTGCGGGGAGTGGGAACACTTGGAGTGCCTGTGCGTAAGAGCCTGACTGACAATTCCCTTAAGTTACTGTGCAAGGGAAATGGATTCGTGCAGCCGCCCCTCTCCCACCAGCTCTCAGTAGCAGAATGGTAGCACTCCTCCGGCATGTGTGCCTGCAGGCCTAAGTTGCAGGCCCCTCTCTGGAATGCACTACACTGGAGAAACCGCGCTATAGCTCCCGCAAGTCCGTAGCGGAGAGGAAGCTGTATGGTGTGCGCTGTGCTTGAGAGCCCGGCGAACGTCTTCCCTACGTAAAACCGGGGAAAGAAAGGCCGTTGGCGGAGAAGTCTCTCGGCTAAGCTCTTGTTCCTGGAGCTAGTACCTTTACCCCGGTGTGCGTGCAGGCCAAAACCCAAAAACCTCACTGGAGGGAACCGCACTGTAGAGAATCCGGGCTTTGGGCAGACTAGGCCTTCCTGAGGGGGGAAGCCTTCTGCTGTGTGCATGCGTATGAGCTCCACCAGGGAATCTAAAACCATTTTCTGAGGGAGACTGAGGCCGCAGAAGAAGGGAGAACAAAACACCCCACTTGTTTCCTGCTACTGGCCCTGCGTCTAACCCCTTGTGCATGCATGTCTCACTGCTCCCAAACCAACGTAAGAAATGCAGGGTAGGGGACCGTGTTGTAGAGAGTCTCACTGTTACGGAAGGTGGAAACACTGGGAGTGTGTGTACGTGAGAGCCTGGGAGACGAGTCCCCTAAGTTACTGGGCGAGAGAAAAGGATTAGTTGCAGCGGCACCTCTCCAACCAGCTCTCAGTGGCAGAATGCTAGCACTCCTCAGGCATGTGTTCGTGCAGGACTAAGTATCAGGGCCCTCCCTGGAAGGCACAAAACTGTGGTGAAAGCGCGCTTCAGCTCCGGCCGGTCCCCGGCGGGGAGGACGCGGTAAGGTTTCCTCTGTACTTGAGAGCCCGGCGAACGGCATCCCTATGTAAAACCGAGGGAAAGAAAGGCCGGTGCCTGAGACGCCTCTCGGCTCAGCTCTTGTTCCTGGGGCTAGTACCGTTGCCCCGGTGTGCTTGAAGGACAAAAGCCAACCACCTAACTCGAGGGAATCACACTATAGAGAATCCGGGCTTCGGCTGGACTAGGCCTTCCTGAGGGTGGAAAGCTTCTGCTGAGAGCATGCATGCGAGCACTGCCAGCGAGTCCAAAACCATTTTCCCAGGGAGACTGAGGCCGCGGCAGAAGGGAGAACACAACTGCCCATTTGTTTCCTGAAGCCAGCCCAGCAGCCGACCCCTAGGGCATGCAAGTCTCACGCTCGCTTACCAACGCAATGAAACCGTACTGTAGGGGAACCGTGTATACAGAGCCTCACTGTTGCGCGCAGTGGGAACTCTTGGAGTGCCTGTACGTAAGAGCCTGGCTGAAGAGTCCCTTCAGTTCCTGGGCGAGAGAAACGGATTCGTGCAGCCGCACCTCTCCCACCAGCTCTCAGTATCAGAATGGTAGCACTCCTCCGGCCTGTGTGCGTGCAGGCCTAAGTTGCAGGCCCCTCCCTGGAAGGCAGTACACTGTGGAGAAACCGCGCTTTAGCTGCCGCCGTTCCCTAGCGGAGAGGAAGCTGTAGGGTGTGCGATGTGCCTAGAGCCCGGCGAACGTCTTCCCTACGTAAAACCGGGGGAAACAAAGGCCGGTGCCGGAGACGCGTCTCGGCTCAGCTCTTGTTCATGGAGCTAGTATCTTTACCCCGGTGTGCGTGCAGGCCGAAAGCCAAAAACCTCACACGAGGGAAACGCACTGTAGAGAATCGGGCTTCGGCCAGACTAGGCCTTCCTGAGGGTGGAAGCCTTCTGCTGTGTGCATGCGTATGAGCTCGGCCACGGAGTACAAAACCATTTTCTGAGGGAGACTGAGGCCGCAGTAGAAGGGAGAACAAAGCTCCCCACTTGTTTCCTGCTACTGGCCCTGCGTCCAACCCCTTGTGCATGCATGTCTCACTGCTCCCATACCAACGTAAGAAAAGTAGGGTAGGGGACCGTGTTGTAGAGAGTCTCACTGTTACGGAGGGTGGAAACACTGGGCGTGTGTGTACGTGAGAGCCTGGGAGACGAGTCCCCTAAGTTACTGAGCGAGAGAAAAGGATTAGTTGCAGCAGCACCTCTCCCACCAGCTCTCAGTGGCAGAATGCTAGCACTCCTCAGGCATGTGTGCGTGCAGGCCTAAGTATCAGGCCCCTCCCTGGAAGGCACAAAACTGCGGTGAAAGCGCGCTTCAGCTCCGGCCTGTCCCCGGCGTGGAGGACGCTGTAAGGTTTCCTCTGTACTTGAGAGCCCGGCGAACGGCTTCCCTATGTAAAACCGAGAGGGAAAGAAAGGCCGGTGCCTGAGACGCCTCTCGGCTCAGCTCTTGTTCCTGGGGCTAGTACCGTTGCCCCGGTGTGCTTGAAGGACAAAAGCCAACCACCTAACTCGAGGGAATCACACTATAGAGAATCCGGGCTTCGGCTGGACTAGGCCTTCCTGAGGGTGGAAAGCTTCTGCTGAGAGCATGCATGCGAGCACTGCCAGCGAGTCCAAAACCATTTTCCCAGGGAGACTGAGGCCGCGGCAGAAGGGAGAACACAACTGCCCATTTGTTTCCTGAAGCCAGCCCAGCAGCCGACCCCTAGGGCATGCAAGTCTCACGCTCGCTTACCAACGCAATGAAACCGTACTGTAGGGGATCCTTGTATACAGAGCCTCACTGTTGCGCGCAGGGGGAACTCTTGGAGTGCCTGTACGTAAGAGCCTGGCTGAAGAGTCCCTTCAGTTCCTGGGCGAGAGAAACGGATTCGTGCAGCCGCACCTCTCCCACCAGCTCTCAGTATCAGAATGGTAGCACTCCTCCGGCCTGTGTGCGTGCAGGCCTAAGTTGCAGGCCCCTCCCTGGAAGGCAGTACACTGTGGAGAAACCGCGCTTTAGCTGCCGCCGTTCCCTAGCGGAGAGGAAGCTGTAGGGTGTGCGATGTGCCTAGAGCCCGGCGAACGTCTTCCCTAGGTAAAACCGGGGGAAACAAGGGCCGGTGCCGGAGACGCGTCTCGGCTCAGCTCTTGTTCATGGAGCTAGTATCTTTACCCCGGTGTGCGTGCAGGCCGAAAGCCAAAAACCTCACACGAGGGAACCGCACTGTAGAGAATCCAGGCTTCGGCCAGACTAGGCCTTCCTGAGGGTGGAAGCCTTCTGCTGTGTGCATGCGTATGAGCTCCGCCACGGAGTACAAAACCATTTTCTGAGGGAGACTGAGGCCGCGGCAGAAGTGAGAACAAAGCTCCCCACTTGTTTCCTGCTAGTGGCCCTGCGTCCAACCCCTTGTGCATGCACGTCTCACTGCTCCCATACCAACGTAAGAAAAGTAGGGTAGGGGACCGTGTTGCAGAGAGTCTCACTGTTACGGAGGGTGGAAACACTGGGAGTGTGTGTACGTGAGAGCCTGGGAGACGAGTCCCCTAAGTTACTGGGGGAGAGAAAAGGATTAGTTGCAGCGGCACCTCTCCAAACAGCTCTCAGTATTAGAATGATAACATTCCTCCGGCATGTGTGCGAGCAGGCCTAAGAGGCAGGCCCCTCCTTGGAAGGCACAGCACTGTGGAGAACCCGCGTTAGCTCCCGCCGATCCCTAGCGGAGAGGACGCTGTATGGTGTGCGCTGTGCTTCAGAGCCCGGCGAACGGCTTCCCTATGTAAAAGCGAGGGAAAGAAAGGCCTGTGCCGGAGACACCTCTCGGCTGAGCTCTTGTTCCTGGGCTACTATCGTGCTCCATTGTGCGAGCAGACCAAAAGCCAACCACCTAAATCCAGGGAACTGCACTGTGTGGAATCCAGGCTTCGGCCAGACTAGGCCTTCCTGAGGGTGGAAACCTCTTGCAGTGTGAATGCGGGCGAGCACTGCCAGCGAGTCCAAAACCATTTTGTGAGGAAGACTGAGGCCTCGGCAGAAGTGAGAACTCAACTCCCCACTTTTTTCCTGAAGCCAGCCAGACGGCCGCCCCCTTGAGCATGCATGTCTCACTGCTTGCCGACCAACGCAAAGAGACAGTGGGGTAGGGGACCGTGTTGTAGAGAGCCTGACTGTTAGGGAGGGTGGAAACACTTGGAGTGTGTGTACGTGAGAGCCTAGGAGACGAGTCCCCTAAGTTACTGGGCGAGAGAAAAGGATTAGTTGCAGCGGCACCTCTCCCACCAGCTCTCAGTATCAGAATGGTAGCACTCCTCCGGCATGTGTGTGTGCAGACCTAAGTGGCAGGCCCCTCCTTGGAAGGCACAACACTGTGGAGAAACCGCGCTTTAGCTCCTGCCGGTCCCTAGCGGAGAGGACGCTATATGGTGTGCGCTGTGCTTGAGAGCCCGGCGATCGGCTTCCCTATGTATAAGCGAGGGAAAGAAAGGCCGGTGCCCGAGACGCCTCTCGGCTCAGCTCTTGTTCCTGGAGCTAGTACCGTTACCCTGGTGTGCTTGCAGGCCGAGGGCCAACCTCCCAATTCGAGGGAACCACACTGTAGAAATTCCTTACTTCGGCCAGACTAGGCCTTCCTGAGGGAGGTAACCCTTTGCAGTGTGAATGCGGGCGAGCACTGCCAGCGAGTCCAAAACCGTTTTACGAGGGAGACTGAGGCCGCGACCGAAGTGAGAACTCAACTCCCCATTTGTTTCCTGAAGCCAGCCCGGCAGCCGCCCCCTTGAGCATGCAAGTCTCACTGTTCGCGTCCCAACGCAAGGAAACAGTAGGCTGGGGGACCGTGTTGTAGAGAGCCTCACTGTTCCGGAGAGTGGAAACACTTCGAGTGCGTGTGCGTGAGAGCCTGGGAGACGAGTGTCCTACGTTACTGGGCGAGAGAAACGAACTCGTGCAGCCGCACCTCTCCCACCAGCTCTCAGTGGCAGAATGCTAGCACTCCTCAGGCATGCGTTCGTGCAGGCCTAAGTATCAGGGCCCTCCCTGGAAGGCACAAAACTGTGGTGAAAGCGCGCTTCAGCTCCGGCCGGTCCCCGGCGGGGAGGACGCGGTAAGGTTTCCTCTGTACTTGAGAGCCCGGCGAACGGCTTCCCTATGTAAAACCGAGAGGGAAAGAAAGGCCGGTGCCTGAGACGCCTCTCGGCTCAGCTCTTGTTCCTGGGGCTAGTACCGTTGCCCCGGTGTGCTTGAAGGACAAAAGCCAACCACCTAACTCGAGGGAATCACACTATAGAGAATCCGGGCTTCGGCTGGACTAGGCCTTCCTGAGGGTGGAAAGCTTCTGCTGAGAGCATGCATGCGAGCACTGCCAGCGAGTCCAAAACCATTTTCCCAGAGAGACTGAGGCCGCGGCAGAAGGGAGAACACAACTGCCCATTTGTTTCCTGAAGCCTGCCCAGCAGCCGACCCCTAGGGCATGCAAGTCTCACGCTCGCTTACCAACGCAATGAAACCGTACTGTAGGGGAACCGTGTATACAGAGCCTCACTGTTGCGCGGAGTGGGAACTCTTGGAGTGCCTGTACATAAGAGCCTGGCTGAAGAGTCCCTTCAGTTCCTGGGCGAGAGAAACGGATTCGTGCAGCCGCACCTCTCCCACCAGCTCTCAGTATCAGAATGGTAGCACTCCTCCGGCCTGTGTGCGTGCAGGCCTAAGTTGCAGGCCCCTCCCTGGAAGGCAGTACACTGTGGAGAAACCGCGCTTTAGCTGCCGCCGTTCCCTAGCGGAGAGGAAGCTGTAGGGTGTGCGATGTGCCTAGAGCCCGGCGAACGTCTTCCCTACGTAAAACCGGGGGAAACAAAGGCCGGTGCCGGAGACGCGTCTCGGCTCAGCTCTTGTTCATGGAGCTAGTATCTTTACCCCGGTGTGCGTGCAGGCCGAAAGCCAAAAACCTCACACGAGGGAAACGCACTGTAGAGAATCGGGCTTCGGCCAGACTAGGCCTTCCTGAGGGTGGAAGCCTTCTGCTGTGTGCATGCGTATGAGCTCGGCCACGGAGTAGAAAACCATTTTCTGAGGGAGACTGAGGCCGCAGTAGAAGGGAGAACAAAGCTCCCCACTTGTTTCCTGCTACTGGCCCTGCGTCCAACCCCTTGTGCATGCATGTCTCACTGCTCCCATACCAACGTAAGAAAAGTAGGGTAGGGGACCGTGTTGTAGAGAGTCTCACTGTTACGGAGGGTGGAAACACTGGGCGTCTGTGTACGTGAGAGCCTGGGAGACGAGTCCCCTAAGTTACTGAGCGAGAGAAAAGGATTAGTTGCAGCAGCACCTCTCCCACCAGCTCTCAGTGGCAGAATGCTAGCACTCCTCAGGCATGTGTGCGTGCAGGCCTAAGTATCAGGCCCCTCCCTGGAAGGCACAAAACTGCGGTGAAAGCGCGCTTCAGCTCCGGCCTGTCCCCGGCGTGGAGGACGCTGTAAGGTTTCCTCTGTACTTGAGAGCCCGGCGAACGGCTTCCCTATGTAAAACCGAGAGGGAAAGAAAGGCCGGTGCCTGAGACGCCTCTCGGCTCAGCTCTTGTTCCTGGGGCTAGTACCGTTGCCCCGGTGTGCTTGAAGGACAAAAGCCAACCACCTAACTCGAGGGAATCACACTATAGAGAATCCGGGCTTCGGCTGGACTAGGCCTTCCTGAGGGTGGAAAGCTTCTGCTGAGAGCATGCATGCGAGCACTGCCAGCGAGTCCAAAACCATTTTCCCAGGGAGACTGAGGCCGCGGCAGAAGGGAGAACACAACTGCCCATTTGTTTCCTGAAGCCAGCCCAGCAGCCGACCCCTAGGGCATGCAAGTCTCACGCTCGCTTACCAACGCAATGAAACCGTACTGTAGGGGAACCTTGTATACAGAGCCTCACTGTTGCGCGGAGTGGGAACTCTTGGAGTGCCTGTACGTAAGAGCCTGGCTGAAGAGTCCCTTCAGTTCCTGGGCGAGAGAAACGGATTCGTGCAGCCGCACCTCTCCCACCAGCTCTCAGTATCAGAATGGTAGCACTCCTCCGGCCTGTGTGCGTGCAGGCCTAAGTTGCAGGCCCCTCCCTGGAAGGCAGTACACTGTGGAGAAACCGCGCTTTAGCTGCGGCCGTTCCCTAGCGGAGAGGAATCTGTAGGGTGTGCGATGTGCCTAGAGCCCGGCGAACGTCTTCCCTACGTAAAACCGGGGGAAACAAAGGCCGGTGCCGGAGACGCGTCTCGGCTCAGCTCTTGTTCCTGGAACTAGCACCTTTACCACGGTGTGCGTGCAGTCCAAAAGCCAAAAACCTCATTGGAGGGAAGCGCACTGTAGAGAAACCGGGCTTCGGGCAGAGTAGGCCTTCCTGAGGGTGGCAGCCTTTTGCTGTGATTATACCTGCTTGCACTGCCAGCGCGTCCAAAACCATTTTCTGAGGGAGACTGAGGCCACGGCAGAAGGGAGAACACAACTCCCCACTTCTTTCCTGAAGGCGGTCCTGCGACCGTCCCCTTGAGCATGCATGTCTTTTTTTTTAATTTTTTATTGTTATGTTAATCACCATATATTACATCATTAGTTTTTGGTGCAGTGTTCCATGATTCATTGTTTGTTCATAACACCCAGTGCTCCATGCAGAACGTGCCCTCCTCAATACCCATCACCAGGCTCACCCCTCCTCCTACCCCCCTCCCCTCTAGAACCCTCAGTTTGTTTCTCAGAGTCCATCATCTCTCATGGTTCGTCTCCCCCTCTGACATACTCCCCTTTTCTTCCTCTCCTGTTATCTTCTTCTTTTTCTTTTTTCTTAAAATATGTTGCGTTATTTGTTTCAGAAGTACAGAACTGTGATTCAACAGTCTTGCACAATTCACAGCGCTCACCGTAGCACATACCCTCCCCAATGTCTATCACCCAGCCACCCCATCCCTCCCACCCCCAACCACTCCAGTAACACTCAGTTTCTTTCCCGAGATGAAGAATTCCTCATATCAGTGAGGTCATATGATACATGTCTTTCTCTGATTGACTTATTTCACTCAGCATAACACCCTCCAGTTCCATCCACGTCGTTGCAAATGGCAAGATCTCATTCCTTTTGATGGCTGCATAATATTCCATTGTGTATATACACCACATCTTCTTTATCCATTCATCTGTCGATGGGCATCTTGGCTCTTTCCACCGTTTGGCTATGGTGGACATTGCTGCTATAAACATTGGGGTACACGTACCCCTTCGGGTCCCTACATTTGTATCTTTGTGGTAAATACCCAGTAGTGCAACTGCTGGATCGAACGGTAGCTCTAATTTCAACTGTTTGAGGAAACTCCATACTGTTTTCCAGAGGGGTTGCACTAGCTTGCATTCCCACCAACAGTGTAGGAGGGTTCCCCTTTCTCCACATCCCCGCCAACATCTGTCGTTCCCTGACTTGTTAATTTCAGCCATTCTGACGGGTGTGAGGTGGTATCTCAT
This sequence comes from Eumetopias jubatus, assembly GCF_037043125.1. NCBI lineage: Eukaryota > Metazoa > Chordata > Mammalia > Carnivora > Otariidae > Eumetopias > Eumetopias jubatus. Next base: position 203,840 of record NW_028274879.1, read on the forward strand.
GGAGGTTTTGATTTGGATTTCCCTGATGCCGAGCGATGTGGAGCACTTTTTCATGTGCCTGTTGGCCATTTGGATGTCTTCTTTGGAGACATGTCTGTTCATGTCTTCTGCCCATTTCTTGATTGGATTATTTCTTCTTTGGGTGTTGAGTTTGATCAGTTCTTTATAGATTTTGGATAATAGCCCTTTATCTGATAGGTCAGTTGCAAATATTTTCTCCCATTCTGTCGGTTGTCTTTTGGTTTTGTGGACTGTTTCTTTTGCTGTGCAAAAGCTTTTTATCTTGATGAAATCCCAAGAGTTCATTTTTGCCCTGGCTTCCCGTGCCTTTGGCGATGTTTCTAGGAAGAAGTTGCTGCGGCTAAGGTCGAAAAGGTTGCTACCTGTGTTCTCCTTTAGGATGTTGATGGACTCCTGTCTCACGTTTAGGTCTTTCAACCGTTTGGAGTCTATTTTTGTGTGTGGTGTAAGGAAATGGTCCAGTTTCATTCTTCTGCATGTGGCTGTCCAATTTTCCCAACACCATTTGTTGAAGAGACTGTCTTTTTGCCATTGGACATTCTTTCCTGCTTTGTCAAAGATAAGTTGACCATAGAGTTGAGGGTCCATTTCTGGGCTCTCGATTCTGTTCCATTGATCGATGTGTCTGTTTTTGTGCCAGTACCATACTGTCTTGATGATGACAGGTTTGTCATAGAGCTGAAAGTCCGGAATTGTGAAGCCGCCAGCTTTGCTTTTCTTTTTCATTAGTCCTCTGGCTATTCTGGGTCTCTTCTGGTTCCATACAAATTTGAGGATTATTTCTTCCATTTCTTTGAGAAAAGTGGATGGTATTTTGATGGGGATTGCATTGAATGTGTAGATTGCTCTAGGTAGCATTGACATCTTCAGAATGTTGATTCTCCCAATCCATGAGCACGGAACGTTGTTCCATTTCTTTGTGTCTTCTTCCATTTCTTTCATGAGTATTTTATAGTTTTCTGAGTACAGATCCTTTGCCTCTTTGGTTAGATTTCTTCCTAGGGATCTAATGGTTTTGGGTGCAATTGTAAATGGGATCGACTCCTTGATTTGTCTCTCTTCTGTCTTGTTGTTGGTGTAGAGGAATGCCACCGATTTCTGTGCACTGATTTTGTATCCTGCTACTTTACTGAATTCCTGTATGAGTTCTAGCAGTTTTGCGGTGGAGTCTTTTGGGTTTTCCACATACAGTATCTTATCATCTGCAAAGAGTGAGAGGTTTGACTTCCTCTTTGCCGTTTTGGATGCCTTTGATTTCTTTTTGTTGTCTGATTGCTGTGGCTAGGACTTCTAATACTACGTTGAATAGCACTGGTGAGAGTGGATATCCCTGCCGCGTTCCTGACTTTATGGGAAAAGCTCTCGGCCTTTCCCCATTGAGAATGATATTCGCTGTCGGTTTTTCATAGATGGCTTTTATGATATTGAGGTATGTACCCTCTATCCCTATACTGTGAAGAGTTTTGATCAAGAAACGATGTTGTACTTTGTCAAATGCTTTTTCTGCATCTATTGAGAGGATCATATGATTCTTGCTCTTTCTTTTGTTAATGTATTGTATCACGTTGATTGATTTGCGGATGTTGAACCAGCCTTGCAGCCCAGGAATAAATCCCACTTGGTCCTGGTGAATAATCCTTTTAATGTACTGTTGGAACCCATTGGCTAGTTTTTTTTGTGTGTGTGTGAGAATTTTTGCTTCCATGTTCATCAAGGATATTGGTCTGTAATTCTCTTTTTTGATGGGGTCTTTGTCTGGTTTGGGGATCAAGGTAATGCTGGCCTCATAAAATGAGTTTGGAAGTTTCCCTTCCATTTCTATTTTTTGGAACAGTTTCAGGAGAATAGGTAGTAATTCTTCTTGAAATGGCTGATAGAATTCCCCTGGGAAGCCATCTGGCCCTGGGCTTTTGTTTCTTGGGAGATTTTTGATGACTGTTTCAATTTCCTTAGTGGTTATAGGTCTGTTCAGGTTTTCTATTTCTTCCTGGTTCAATTTTGGTAGTTGATACATCTCTAGGAATGCACCCATTTCTTCCAGGTTATCTAATTTGCTGGCATAGAGTTGCTCATAATATGTTCTTATCATTGTTTGTATTTCTTTGGTGTTGGTTGTGATCTCTCCTCTTTCCTTCATGATTTTGTTGATTTGGGTCATTTCTCTTTTCTTCTTGATAAGTCTGGCCAGGGGTTTATCAATCTTGTTCATTCTTTCCAAGAACCAGCTCCTAGTTTCGTGGATCTGTTCTACTGTTCTTTTGGTTTCTAGTTCATTGATTTCTGCTCTGATCTTTATCATTTCTCTTCTCCTGCTGGGTTTAGGCTTCATTTGCTGTTCTTTTCCAGCTCCTTTAGGTGTAGGGTTAGGTTGTGTATTTGAGACCTTTCTTGTTTCTTGAGAAAGGCTTGTATTGCTATATACTTTCCTCTCAGGACTGCCTTTGTTGTATCCCAAAGATTTTGAACCGTTGTGTTTTCATTTTCATTGGTTTCCATGAAATTTTTTAATTCTTCTTTAATTTCCTGGTTGACCCATTCATTCTTTAGTAGGATGCTCTTTAGCCTCCATGTATTTGAGTTCTTTCCGACTTTCCTCTTGTGGTTGAGTTCTAGTTTCAAAGCATTGTGGTCTGAAAATATGCAGGGAATGATCCCAATCTTTTGGTACCGATTGAGACCTGATTTGTGACCTGGGATGTGATCAGTTCTGGAGAATGTTCCATGGGCACTAGAGAAGAATGTGTATTCCTTTGCTTGGGGATGGAATGTTCTGAATATGTCTGTGAAGTCCATTTGGTCCAGTGTGTCATTTAAAGTCTTTATTTCCTTGTTGATCTTTTGCTTAGATGATCTGTCCATTTCAGTCAGGGGGGTGTTAAAGTCCCCCACTATTATTGTATTGTTGTCAATGTGTTTCTTTGCTTTTGTTATTAATTGCCTTATATAATTGGCTGCTCCCATGTTCGGGGCATAGATCTTTACAATTGTTAGATCTTCTTGTTGGATAGACCCTTTAAGTAGGATATAGTGTCCTTCCTCATCGCTTATTACAGTCTTTGTTTTAAAATCTAGTTTGTCTGATAGAAGGATTGCCACCCCAGCTTTCTTTTGGTGTCCATTAGCATGGTAAATGGTTTTCCACCCCCTCACTTTCAATCTGGGGGTGTCTTTGGGTCTAAAATGAGTCTCTTGCAGACAGCATATTGATGGGTCTTGTTTTTTAATCCAATCTGATAGCCTGTGTCTTTTGATTGGGGCATTTACGCCATTTGCATTCAGGGTAACTATTGAAAAGTATGAATTTAGTGCCATTGTATTACCTGTAAGGTGACTGTTAACTCTCTCTTGTCTGTGTTCGTTTCTGCTCTTTGCTGCTTTTAGGTTCTCTCTTTGCTTAGAGGACCCCTCTCAATATTTCTTGGAGGGGTGGTTTTGTGTTTGCAAATTCCTTTAGTTTTTGTTTGTTCTGGAAGCTTTTTATCTCTCCTTCTATTTTCAATGATAGCCTAGCTGGATATAGTATTCTTGGCTGCATATTTTTCTCGTTTAGTGCTCTGAAGATATCTTGCCAGTCCTTTCTGGCCTGCCAGGTCTCTGTGGATAGGTCTGTTGCCAATCTAATGTTTCTACCATTGTAGGTTACATATCTCTTCTCCGGAGCTGCTTTCAGGATTTTCTCTTTGTCTCTGAGACTCGTAAGTTTTACTATTAGATGTCGGGTGTTGACCTATTATTATTGATTTTGAGAGGGGTTCTCTGTGCCTCCTGGATTTTAATGCCTGTTTCCTTCCTCACATTAGGGAAGTTCTCTGTTATAATTTGCTCCAATATACCTTCTGCCCCTCTCTCTCTCTCTTCTTCTTCTGGGATCCCAATTATTCTAATGTTGTTTCGTCTTATCGTATCACTTATCTCTCGAATTCTGCCCTCGTGATCCTGTAGTTGTTTCTCTCTCTTTTTCTCAGCCTCTTTATTTTCCATCATTTGGTCTTCTATATCGCTGATTCTCTCTTCTGCCTCATTTATCCTAGCATTTAGTGCCCCCATTTTTGATTGCACCTCATCAATAGCCTTTTTGATTTCGATTTGGTTAGATTTTAGTTCTTTTATTTCTCCAGAAAGGGTTTCTCTAATAACTTCCACGCTTTTTTCAAGCCCAGCTAGTATCTTTAAAGTCATGATTCTGAACTCTAGGTCCGACATCGTACTAATGTCCGTATTGAGTAGGTCCCTGGCTGACGGTACTACCTCTTGTTCTTTTTGCTGAGGTGATTTCTTTCGTCTTGTCATTTTCTCCAGAGGAGAATAGATGAATGAGAGAACAAAATCCTAACAGGTTTACAACGTCCCCAGCAAATATACTGTATACAAATCAGAAAAGACCTGAAACCAGGGGAAAAGAAAGGGAAAGAAAGAAAAACGAAAGAGAAAAAGAAAAAAAAGGATAAAAACAAAAACAAAACAATACAAAAAAGGCAGAATATGATCAAATATGATCAGGCTAGTGCATAGATCAGTGCCGCACACTAGATTTTGGGCGTATTTTGGTCTGTTAGAAAAAGGTGCCTCCTAAAATTTTAAAGGAAGAAAGACATATATGTACAAAATAATGGTTGATACAATGAAGGGATGGAAGATGACTGTAAAGATGAAAATTATAAAAGATTTTATAAAAGGACTTGGTAAGATAAGTTGTTTGAAAAAAGAAAGAAGATTTAAGAAAAAAAAAAGGAAAAAGGGAGAGAATGTGATCAGGCAGGAGACTAGAACAAAGCCATACACTAGTGATTTAGGGTATATTTTGATCTGTTAGAAGAAACTGTACCTCAAAATTTTAAAGAGAGAACAACTTATATATATATATATATGCCAAAAATAAGGGTAACTACTATGAAGGGATAAAATATGACTCTAAAAATGAAAAATAAAAAATGTTTGTTTTTTTTTTTAAAAAAGGGATTTATAAGATGTTGGTTGAAAAAGGGAAAAAGAAAAAAAAACAGTCAACAAAAATTAACTTTGATGAAATAATGAATCATGGTTAAAAAAAAAAAAAAAGCCATGAATCTATGTGCAGTGTTCCCCTAGCGCTGGAGTTCTCCTATTCTCCTTGATCGATCAACTTGGTCTTGCCTTGCTGGCTGTTTGTGCTGATCTTCTGGGGGAGGGGCCTGTTGCTGTGGTTTCCAAATGTCTTTGCCGGAGGCGGAATTGCCCCGCCCTTGTCAGTCCGGGCTAAGGAAGCTGCTCCGCTTTGCTCTCAGGAGCTTTTGTTCCCTGCAAGCTCTCGGTACAGCCTTGGAGGACCAGGGCAGAAATGGTGGCCTCCCAATCTCCCCTCGGAGGAGCTGAGAACCTGGGGCCCCGCTCCTCAGTGTGCCCCCAGAGAAAAGCAGTCACTTCCGTGTCCCCGTTCTCCGGCCGCACTCCGTGCTCACCCGGCCTGTGACCGAGCGTTGCTATCTATGGCACCCGACCCCGCACGGAGTCTCCAAACCCAGCAGATCCCTGCAGTGCGCTCCCGCACCGCTCCTCCCCGGGAAGGAAGGGGAGTCTCCCCGGATCTGCTGCTTGTTGGGTCCCTGCTGGGGGAGCCGTGCTCCGACTGGGCCGCAGATCACAGTTTATGGCAACCCCGAGCTGAGAGCCCACGACTCTGCTCCGTCTCTGCAGCCGGCTTCCCCGCGAGCATGCAAGTCTTACTGCTCGCTTAGCAAGGAAAGAAACAGTAGTGTAGGGGAACCGTGTGTACATAGCCTCACTGTTGCGAGGAGTGGGAACACTTGTTGTGCCTGTGCGTAAGAGCCTGACTGACAATTCCCTTAAGTTACTGGGCGAGAGAAACGGATTCATGCAGCTGCACCTCTCCCACCAGCTCTCAGTATCAGAATGGTAGCACTCCTCCGGCCTGTGTGCCTGCAGGCCTAAGTTTCAGGCCCCTCCCTGGAATACACTACACTGGAGAAACCGCGCTTTAGCTCCCGCCAGTCCCTAGCGGAGAGGAAGCTGTATGGTGTGCGCTGTGCTTGAGAGCCCGGCGAACGTCTTCCCTACGTAAAACCGGGGGAAAGAAATGCCGTTGCCGGAGACGCCTCTCGGCTCACCTCTTTTCCTGGAGCTAGTACCTTTACCCCGGTGCGCGTGCAGGCCCAAAGCCAAAAACCTCACTCGAGGGAACCGCACTGTAGAGAATCCGGGCTTCGGCCAGACTAGGCCTTCCTGAGGGTGGAAGACTTTTGCTATGAGCATGCGTGCGAGCACTGCCAGCGAGTCCAAAACCATTTTCTGAGGGAGACTGAGGCCGCAGCAGAAGGGAGAACAAAACTCCCCACTTGTTTCCTGAAGGCAGCCCAGCAGCCGCCCCCTTGGACATGCAAGTCTCACTGCTCACGTACCAAAGCAAAGAAACAGTACTGTAGGGGAACCTTGTTGTAGGTAGACTCCCTGTTGCGCGAGTGGGAACACTTGGAGTGCCTGTGCGTAAGAGCCTGGCCGAATAGTCCCTTAAGTTCCTGGGCGAGAGAAACGGATTCGTGCAGCCGCAACTCTCCCACCAGCTCTCAGTATCAGAATGGTAGCACTCCTCCGCCCTGTGTGCGTGCAGGCCTAAGAGGCAGGCCCCTCCTTGGAAGGCACAGCACTGTGGAGAACCCGCGTTAGTTCCCGCCAGTCCCTAGCGGAGAGGACGCTGTATGGTGTGCGCTGTGCTTCAGAGCCCGGCGAACGGCTTCCCTATGTAAAAGCGAGGGAAAGAAAGGCCTGTGCCGGAGACACCTCTCGGCTGAGCTCTTGTTCCTGGGGCTAGTATCGTGCTCCGTTGTGCGAGCAGACCAAAAGCCAACCACCTAAATCCAGGGAACTGCACTGTGTGGAATCCAGGCTTCGGGCAGACTAGGCCTTCCTGAGGGTGGAAACCTTTTGCAGTGTGAATGCGGGCGAGCACTGCCAGCGAGTCCAAAACCATTTTGCGAAGGAGACTGAGGCCGCGGCAGAAGTGAGAACTCAACTCCCCACTTGTTTCCTGAAGCCAGCCAGGCGGCCGCCCCCTTGAACATGCATGTCTCACTGCTTGTGGACCAACGCAAAGAAACAGTAGGGTAGGTGACCGTGTTGTACAGAGCCTCACTGTTCCGGAGAGGGAAACACTTGGAGTGTGTGTGCATGAGACCCTGGGAGACGAGTCCCATACGTTACTGGGCGAGAGAAACGAACTCGTGCAGCCGCACCTCTCCCACCAGCTCTCAGTGGCAGAATGCAAGCACTCCTCAGGCATGTGTGCGAGCAGGCCTAAGTAGCAGGCCCCTCCCTGGAAGGCACAACACTGTGGTGAAAGCGCACGGTAGCTCCCGCCAGGCACCGGCGGGGAGGACGCTGTATGGTGTGCGCTGTGCCTGAGAGCCCGGCGAGCATCTTCCCTATGTAAAACCGGGGGAAAGAAAGGCCAGTGCCGGAGAGGCCTCTCGGCTGAGCTCTTTTCCTGGAGCTAGTACCTTTATCCCGGTGGGCGTGCAGGCCAAAAGCCAAAAACCTCACTCGAGGAAACCGCATTGTAGAGAATCCGGGCTTCGGCCAGACTAGGCCTTCCTCTGGTTGGAAGCCTTTTGCTGTGTGCATGCTTATGAGCTCCGCCCCGGAGTCCAAAACCATTTTCGGAGGGAGACTGAGGCCGCGGCAGAAGGGAGAACACAACTCCCCACTTGTTTCCTGAAGCCAGCCCAGCGGCCGCCCGCTTGGGCATGCAAGTCTCACTGCTCGCGTACCAAGGAAAGAAACAGTAGTGTAGGGGAACCGTGTGTACATAGCCTCACTGTTGCGGGGAGTGGGAACACTTGGAGTGCCTGTGCGTAAGAGCCTGACTGACAATTCCCTTAAGTTACTGTGCAAGGGAAATGGATTCGTGCAGCCGCCCCTCTCCCACCAGCTCTCAGTAGCAGAATGGTAGCACTCCTCCGGCATGTGTGCCTGCAGGCCTAAGTTGCAGGCCCCTCTCTGGAATGCACTACACTGGAGAAACCGCGCTATAGCTCCCGCAAGTCCGTAGCGGAGAGGAAGCTGTATGGTGTGCGCTGTGCTTGAGAGCCCGGCGAACGTCTTCCCTACGTAAAACCGGGGAAAGAAAGGCCGTTGGCGGAGAAGTCTCTCGGCTAAGCTCTTGTTCCTGGAGCTAGTACCTTTACCCCGGTGTGCGTGCAGGCCAAAACCCAAAAACCTCACTGGAGGGAACCGCACTGTAGAGAATCCGGGCTTTGGGCAGACTAGGCCTTCCTGAGGGGGGAAGCCTTCTGCTGTGTGCATGCGTATGAGCTCCACCAGGGAATCTAAAACCATTTTCTGAGGGAGACTGAGGCCGCAGAAGAAGGGAGAACAAAACACCCCACTTGTTTCCTGCTACTGGCCCTGCGTCTAACCCCTTGTGCATGCATGTCTCACTGCTCCCAAACCAACGTAAGAAATGCAGGGTAGGGGACCGTGTTGTAGAGAGTCTCACTGTTACGGAAGGTGGAAACACTGGGAGTGTGTGTACGTGAGAGCCTGGGAGACGAGTCCCCTAAGTTACTGGGCGAGAGAAAAGGATTAGTTGCAGCGGCACCTCTCCAACCAGCTCTCAGTGGCAGAATGCTAGCACTCCTCAGGCATGTGTTCGTGCAGGACTAAGTATCAGGGCCCTCCCTGGAAGGCACAAAACTGTGGTGAAAGCGCGCTTCAGCTCCGGCCGGTCCCCGGCGGGGAGGACGCGGTAAGGTTTCCTCTGTACTTGAGAGCCCGGCGAACGGCATCCCTATGTAAAACCGAGGGAAAGAAAGGCCGGTGCCTGAGACGCCTCTCGGCTCAGCTCTTGTTCCTGGGGCTAGTACCGTTGCCCCGGTGTGCTTGAAGGACAAAAGCCAACCACCTAACTCGAGGGAATCACACTATAGAGAATCCGGGCTTCGGCTGGACTAGGCCTTCCTGAGGGTGGAAAGCTTCTGCTGAGAGCATGCATGCGAGCACTGCCAGCGAGTCCAAAACCATTTTCCCAGGGAGACTGAGGCCGCGGCAGAAGGGAGAACACAACTGCCCATTTGTTTCCTGAAGCCAGCCCAGCAGCCGACCCCTAGGGCATGCAAGTCTCACGCTCGCTTACCAACGCAATGAAACCGTACTGTAGGGGAACCGTGTATACAGAGCCTCACTGTTGCGCGCAGTGGGAACTCTTGGAGTGCCTGTACGTAAGAGCCTGGCTGAAGAGTCCCTTCAGTTCCTGGGCGAGAGAAACGGATTCGTGCAGCCGCACCTCTCCCACCAGCTCTCAGTATCAGAATGGTAGCACTCCTCCGGCCTGTGTGCGTGCAGGCCTAAGTTGCAGGCCCCTCCCTGGAAGGCAGTACACTGTGGAGAAACCGCGCTTTAGCTGCCGCCGTTCCCTAGCGGAGAGGAAGCTGTAGGGTGTGCGATGTGCCTAGAGCCCGGCGAACGTCTTCCCTACGTAAATCCGGGGGAAACAAAGGCCGGTGCCGGAGACGCGTCTCGGCTCAGCTCTTGTTCATGGAGCTAGTATCTTTACCCCGGTGTGCGTGCAGGCCGAAAGCCAAAAACCTCACACGAGGGAAACGCACTGTAGAGAATCGGGCTTCGGCCAGACTAGGCCTTCCTGAGGGTGGAAGCCTTCTGCTGTGTGCATGCGTATGAGCTCGGCCACGGAGTACAAAACCATTTTCTGAGGGAGACTGAGGCCGCAGTAGAAGGGAGAACAAAGCTCCCCACTTGTTTCCTGCTACTGGCCCTGCGTCCAACCCCTTGTGCATGCATGTCTCACTGCTCCCATACCAACGTAAGAAAAGTAGGGTAGGGGACCGTGTTGTAGAGAGTCTCACTGTTACGGAGGGTGGAAACACTGGGCGTGTGTGTACGTGAGAGCCTGGGAGACGAGTCCCCTAAGTTACTGAGCGAGAGAAAAGGATTAGTTGCAGCAGCACCTCTCCCACCAGCTCTCAGTGGCAGAATGCTAGCACTCCTCAGGCATGTGTGCGTGCAGGCCTAAGTATCAGGCCCCTCCCTGGAAGGCACAAAACTGCGGTGAAAGCGCGCTTCAGCTCCGGCCTGTCCCCGGCGTGGAGGACGCTGTAAGGTTTCCTCTGTACTTGAGAGCCCGGCGAACGGCTTCCCTATGTAAAACCGAGAGGGAAAGAAAGGCCGGTGCCTGAGACGCCTCTCGGCTCAGCTCTTGTTCCTGGGGCTAGTACCGTTGCCCCGGTGTGCTTGAAGGACAAAAGCCAACCACCTAACTCGAGGGAATCACACTATAGAGAATCCGGGCTTCGGCTGGACTAGGCCTTCCTGAGGGTGGAAAGCTTCTGCTGAGAGCATGCATGCGAGCACTGCCAGCGAGTCCAAAACCATTTTCCCAGGGAGACTGAGGCCGCGGCAGAAGGGAGAACACAACTGCCCATTTGTTTCCTGAAGCCAGCCCAGCAGCCGACCCCTAGGGCATGCAAGTCTCACGCTCGCTTACCAACGCAATGAAACCGTACTGTAGGGGAACCTTGTATACAGAGCCTCACTGTTGCGCGCAGTGGGAACTCTTGGAGTGCCTGTACGTAAGAGCCTGGCTGAAGAGTCCCTTCAGTTCCTGGGCGAGAGAAACGGATTCGTGCAGCCGCACCTCTCCCACCAGCTCTCAGTATCAGAATGGTAGCACTCCTCCGGCCTGTGTGCGTGCAGGCCTAAGTTGCAGGCCCCTCCCTGGAAGGCAGTACACTGTGGAGAAACCGCGCTTTAGCTGCCGCCGTTCCCTAGCGGAGAGGAAGCTGTAGGGTGTGCGATGTGCCTAGAGCCCGGCGAATGTCTTCCCTAGGTAAAACCGGGGGAAACAAGGGCCGGTGCCGGAGACGCGTCTCGGCTCAGCTCTTGTTCATGGAGCTAGTATCTTTACCCCGGTGTGCGTGCAGGCCGAAAGCCAAAAACCTCACACGAGGGAACCGCACTGTAGAGAATCCAGGCTTCGGCCAGACTAGGCCTTCCTGAGGGTGGAAGCCTTCTGCTGTGTGCATGCGTATGAGCTCCGCCACGGAGTACAAAACCATTTTCTGAGGGAGACTGAGGCCGCGGCAGAAGTGAGAACAAAGCTCCCCACTTGTTTCCTGCTAGTGGCCCTGCGTCCAACCCCTTGTGCATGCATGTCTCACTGCTCCCATACCAACGTAAGAAAAGTAGGGTAGGGGACCGTGTTGTAGAGAGTCTCACTGTTACGGAGGGTGGAAACACTTGGAGTGTGTGTACGTGAGAGCCTGGGAGACGAGTCCCCTAAGTTACTGGGGGAGAGAAAAGGATTAGTTGCAGCGGCACCTCTCCAAACAGCTCTCAGTATTAGAATGATAGCATTCCTCCGGCATGTGTGCGAGCAGGCCTAAGAGGCAGGCCCCTCCTTGGAAGGCACAGCACTGTGGAGAACCCGCGTTAGCTCCCGCCGATCCCTAGCGGAGAGGACGCTGTATGGTGTGCGCTGTGCTTCAGAGCCCGGCGAACGGCTTCCCTATGTAAAAGCGAGGGAAAGAAAGGCCTGTGCCGGAGACACCTCTCGGCTGAGCTCTTGTTCCTGGGCTACTATCGTGCTCCATTGTGCGAGCAGACCAATAGCCAACCACCTAAATCCAGGGAACTGCACTGTGTGGAATCCAGGATTCGGCCAGACTAGGCCTTCCTGAGGGTGGAAACCTCTTGCAGTGTGAATGCGGGCGAGCACTGCCAGCGAGTCCAAAACCATTTTGTGAGGAAGACTGAGGCCTCGGCAGAAGTGAGAACTCAACTCCCCACTTTTTTCCTGAAGCCAGCCAGACGGCCGCCCCCTTGAGCATGCATGTCTCACTGCTTGCCGACCAACGCAAAGAGACAGTGGGGTAGGGGACCGTGTTGTAGAGAGCCTGACTGTTAGGGAGGGTGGAAACACTTGGAGTGTGTGTACGTGAGAGCCTAGGAGACGAGTCCCCTAAGTTACTGGGCGAGAGAAAAGGATTAGTTGCAGCGGCACCTCTCCCACCAGCTCTCAGTATCAGAATGGTAGCACTCCTCCGGCATGTGTGTGTGCAGACCTAAGTGGCAGGCCCCTCCTTGGAAGGCACAACACTGTGGAGAAACCGCGCTTTAGCTCCTGCCGGTCCCTAGCGGAGAGGACGCTATATGGTGTGCGCTGTGCTTGAGAGCCCGGCGATCGGCTTCCCTATGTATAAGCGAGGGAAAGAAAGGCCGGTGCCCGAGACGCCTCTCGGCTCAGCTCTTGTTCCTGGAGCTAGTACCGTTACCCTGGTGTACTTGCAGGCCGAGGGCCAACCTCCCAATTCGAGGGAACCACACTGTAGAAATTCCTTACTTCGGCCAGACTAGGCCTTCCTGAGGGAGGTAACCCTTTGCAGTGTGAATGCGGGCGAGCACTGCCAGCGAGTCCAAAACCGTTTTACGAGGGAGACTGAGGCCGCGACCGAAGTGAGAACTCAACTCCCCATTTGTTTCCTGAAGCCAGCCCGGCAGCCGCCCCCTTGAGCATGCAAGTCTCACTGTTCGCGTCCCAACGCAAGGAAACAGTAGGCTGGGGGACCGTGTTGTAGAGAGCCTCACTGTTCCGGAGAGTGGAAACACTTCGAGTGCGTGTGCGTGAGAGCCTGGGAGACGAGTGTCCTACGTTACTGGGCGAGAGAAACGAACTCGTGCAGCCGCACCTCTCCCACCAGCTCTCAGTGGCAGAATGCTAGCACTCCTCAGGCATGCGTTCGTGCAGGCCTAAGTATCAGGGCCCTCCCTGGAAGGCACAAAACTGTGGTGAAAGCGCGCTTCAGCTCCGGCCGGTCCCCGGCGGGGAGGACGCGGTAAGGTTTCCTCTGTACTTGAGAGCCCGGCGAACGGCATCCCTATGTAAAACCGAGGGAAAGAAAGGCCGGTGCCTGAGACGCCTCTCGGCTCAGCTCTTGTTCCTGGGGCTAGTACCGTTGCCCCGGTGTGCTTGAAGGACAAAAGCCAACCACCTAACTCGAGGGAATCACACTATAGAGAATCCGGGCTTCGGCTGGACTAGGCCTTCCTGAGGGTGGAAAGCTTCTGCTGAGAGCATGCATGCGAGCACTGCCAGCGAGTCCAAAACCATTTTCCCAGGGAGACTGAGGCCGCGGCAGAAGGGAGAACACAACTGCCCATTTGTTTCCTGAAGCCAGCCCAGCAGCCGACCCCTAGGGCATGCAAGTCTCACGCTCGCTTACCAACGCAATGAAACAGTACTGTAGGGGAACCTTGTATACAGAGCCTCACTGTTGCGCGCAGTGGGAACTCTTGGAGTGCCTGTACGTAAGAGCCTGGCTGAAGAGTCCCTTCAGTTCCTGGGCGAGAGAAACGGATTCGTGCAGCCGCACCTCTCCCACCAGCTCTCAGTATCAGAATGGTAGCACTCCTCCGGCCTGTGTGCGTGCAGGCCTAAGTTGCAGGCCCCTCCCTGGAAGGCAGTACACTGTGGAGAAACCGCGCTTTAGCTGCCGCCGTTCCCTAGCGGAGAGGAAGCTGTAGGGTGTGCGATGTGCCTAGAGCCCGGCGAACGTCTTCCCTACGTAAAACCGGGGGAAACAAAGGCCGGTGCCGGAGACGCGTCTCGGCTCAGCTCTTGTTCCTGGAACTAGCACCTTTACCACGGTGTGCGTGCAGTCCAAAAGCCAAAAACCTCATTGGAGGGAAGCGCACTGTAGAGAAACCGGGCTTCGGGCAGAGTAGGCCTTCCTGAGGGTGGCAGCCTTTTGCTGTGATTATACCTGCTTGCACTGCCAGCGCGTCCAAAACCATTTTCTGAGGGAGACTGAGGCCACGGCAGAAGGGAGAACACAACTCCCCACTTCTTTCCTGAAGGCGGTCCTGCGACCGTCCCCTTGAGCATGCATGTCTTTTTTTTTAATTTTTTATTGTTATGTTAATCACCATATATTACATCATTAGTTTTTGGTGCAGTGTTCCATGATTCATTGTTTGTTCATAACACCCAGTGCTCCATGCAGAACGTGCCCTCCTCAATACCCATCACCAGGCTCACCCCTCCTCCTACCCCCCTCCCCTCTAGAACCCTCAGTTTGTTTCTCAGAGTCCATCATCTCTCATGGTTCGTCTCCCCCTCTGACATACTCCCCTTTTCTTCCTCTCCTGTTATCTTCTTCTTTTTCTTTTTTCTTAAAATATGTTGCGTTATTTGTTTCAGAAGTACAGAACTGTGATTCAACAGTCTTGCACAATTCACAGCGCTCACCGTAGCACATACCCTCCCCAATGTCTATCACCCAGCCACCCCATCCCTCCCACCCCCAACCACTCCAGTAACACTCAGTTTCTTTCCCGAGATGAAGAATTCCTCATATCAGTGAGGTCATATGATACATGTCTTTCTCTGATTGACTTATTTCACTCAGCATAACACCCTCCAGTTCCATCCACGTCGTTGCAAATGGCAAGATCTCATTCCTTTTGATGGCTGCATAATATTCCATTGTGTATATACACCACATCTTCTTTATCCATTCATCTGTCGATGGGCATCTTGGCTCTTTCCACCGTTTGGCTATGGTGGACATTGCTGCTATAAACATTGGGGTACACGTACCCCTTCGGGTCCCTACATTTGTATCTTTGTGGTAAATACCCAGTAGTGCAACTGCTGGATCGAACGGTAGCTCTAATTTCAACTGTTTGAGGAAACTCCATACTGTTTTCCAGAGGGGTTGCACTAGCTTGCATTCCCACCAACAGTGTAGGAGGGTTCCCCTTTCTCCACATCCCCGCCAACATCTGTCGTTCCCTGACTTGTTAATTTCAGCCATTCTGACGGGTGTGAGGTGGTATCTCATGGAGGTTTTGATTTGGATTTCCCTGATGCCGAGCGATGTGGAGCACTTTTTCATGTGCCTGTTGGCCATTTGGATGTCTTCTTTGGAGACATGTCTGTTCATGTCTTCTGCCCATTTCTTGATTGGATTATTTCTTCTTTGGGTGTTGAGTTTGATCAGTTCTTTATAGATTTTGGATAATAGCCCTTTATCTGATAGGTCAGTTGCAAATATTTTCTCCCATTCTGTCGGTTGTCTTTTGGTTTTGTGGACTGTTTCTTTTGCTGTGCAAAAGCTTTTTATCTTGATGAAATCCCAAGAGTTCATTTTTGCCCTGGCTTCCCGTGCCTTTGGCGATGTTTCTAGGAAGAAGTTGCTGCGGCTAAGGTCGAAAAGGTTGCTACCTGTGTTCTCCTTTAGGATGTTGATGGACTCCTGTCTCACGTTTAGGTCTTTCAACCGTTTGGAGTCTATTTTTGTGTGTGGTGTAAGGAAATGGTCCAGTTTCATTCTTCTGCATGTGGCTGTCCAATTTTCCCAACACCATTTGTTGAAGAGACTGTCTTTTTGCCATTGGACATTCTTTCCTGCTTTGTCAAAGATAAGTTGACCATAGAGTTGAGGGTCCATTTCTGGGCTCTCGATTCTGTTCCATTGATCGATGTGTCTGTTTTTGTGCCAGTACCATACTGTCTTGATGATGACAGGTTTGTCATAGAGCTGAAAGTCCGGAATTGTGAAGCCGCCAGCTTTGCTTTTCTTTTTCATTAGTCCTCTGGCTATTCTGGGTCTCTTCTGGTTCCATACAAATTTGAGGATTATTTCTTCCATTTCTTTGAGAAAAGTGGATGGTATTTTGATGGGGATTGCATTGAATGTGTAGATTGCTCTAGGTAGCATTGACATCTTCAGAATGTTGATTCTCCCAATCCATGAGCACGGAACGTTGTTCCATTTCTTTGTGTCTTCTTCCATTTCTTTCATGAGTATTTTATAGTTTTCTGAGTACAGATCCTTTGCCTCTTTGGTTAGATTTCTTCCTAGGGATCTAATGGTTTTGGGTGCAATTGTAAATGGGATCGACTCCTTGATTTGTCTCTCTTCTGTCTTGTTGTTGGTGTAGAGGAATGCCACCGATTTCTGTGCACTGATTTTGTATCCTGCTACTTTACTGAATTCCTGTATGAGTTCTAGCAGTTTTGCGGTGGAGTCTTTTGGGTTTTCCACATACAGTATCTTATCATCTGCAAAGAGTGAGAGGTTTGACTTCCTCTTTGCCGTTTTGGATGCCTTTGATTTCTTTTTGTTGTCTGATTGCTGTGGCTAGGACTTCTAATACTACGTTGAATAGCAGTGGTGAGAGTGGACATCCCTGCCGCGTTCCTGACTTTATGGGAAAAGCTCTCGGCCTTTCCCCATTGAGAATGATATTCGCTGTCGGTTTTTCATAGATGGCTTTTATGATATTGAGGTATGTACCCTCTATCCCTATACTGTGAAGAGTTTGGATCAAGAAAGAATGTTGTACTTTGTCAAATGCTTTTTCTGCATCTATTGAGAGGATCATATGATTCTTGCTCTTTCTTCTGTTAATGTATTGTATCACGTTGATTGATTTGCGGATGGTGAACCAGCCTTGCAGCCCAGGAATAAATCCCACTTGGTCCTGGTGAATAATCCTTTTAATGTACTGTTGGAACCCATTGGCTAGTTTTTTTTTTTTTTGTGAGAATTTTTGCTTCCATGTTCATCAAGGATATTGGTCTGTAATTCTCTTTTTTGATGGGGTCTTTCTCTGGTTTGGGGATCAAGGTAATGCTGGCCTCATAAAATGAGTTTGGAAGTTTCCCTTCCATTTCTATTTTTTGGAACAGTTTCAGGAGAATAGGTAGTAATTCTTCTTGAAATGGCTGATAGAATTCCCCTGGGAAGCCATCTGGCCCTGGGCTTTTGTTTCTTGGGAGATTTTTGATGACTGTTTCAATTTCCTTAGTGGTTATAGGTCTGTTCAGGTTTTCTATTTCTTCCTGGTTCAATTTTGGTAGTTGATACATCTCTAGGAATGCACCCATTTCTTCCAGGTTATCTAATTTGCTGGCATAGAGTTGCTCATAATATGTTCTTATCATTGTTTGTATTTCTTTGGTGTTGGTTGTGATCTCTCCTCTTTCCTTCATGATTTTGTTGATTTGGGTCATTTCTCTTTTCTTCTTGATAAGTCTGGCCAGGGGTTTATCAATCTTGTTCATTCTTTCCAAGAACCAGCTCCTAGTTTCGTGGATCTGTTCTACTGTTCTTTTGGTTTCTAGTTCATTGATTTCTGCTCTGATCTTTATCATTTCTCTTCTCCTGCTGGGTTTAGGCTTCATTTGCTGTTCTTTTCCAGCTCCTTTAGGTGTAGGGTTAGGTTGTGTATTTGAGACCTTTCTTGTTTCTTGAGAAAGGCTTGTATTGCTATATACTTTCCTCTCAGGACTGCCTTTGTTGTATCCCAAAGATTTTGAACCGTTGTGTTTTCATTTTCATTGGTTTCCATGAAATTTTTTAATTCTTCTTTAATTTCCTGGTTGACCCATTCATTCTTTAGTAGGATGCTCTTTAGCCTCCATGTATTTGAGTTCTTTCCGACTTTCCTCTTGTGGTTGAGTTCTAGTTTCAAAGCATTGTGGTCTGAAAATATGCAGGGAATGATCCCAATCTTTTGGTACCGATTGAGACCTGATTTGTGACCTGGGATGTGATCAGTTCTGGAGAATGTTCCATGGGCACTAGAGAAGAATGTGTATTCCTTTGCTTGGGGATGGAATGTTCTGAATATGTCTGTGAAGTCCATTTGGTCCAGTGTGTCATTTAAAGTCTTTATTTCCTTGTTGATCTTTTGCTTAGATGATCTGTCCATTTCAGTCAGGGGGGTGTTAAAGTCCCCCACTATTATTGTATTGTTGTCAATGTGTTTCTTTGCTTTTGTTATTAATTGCCTTATATAATTGGCTGCTCCCATGTTCGGGGCATAGATCTTTACAATTGTTAGATCTTCTTGTTGGATAGACCCTTTAAGTAGGATATAGTGTCCTTCCTCATCGCTTATTACAGTCTTTGTTTTAAAATCTAGTTTGTCTGATAGAAGGATTGCCACCCCAGCTTTCTTTTGGTGTCCATTAGCATGGTAAATGGTTTTCCACCCCCTCACTTTCAATCTGGGGGTGTCTTTGGGTCTAAAATGAGTCTCTTGCAGACAGCATATTGATGGGTCTTGTTTTTTAATCCAATCTGATAGCCTGTGTCTTTTGATTGGGGCATTTACGCCATTTGCATTCAGGGTAACTATTGAAAAGTATGAATTTAGTGCCATTGTATTACCTGTAAGGTGACTGTTAACTCTCTCTTGTCTGTGTTCGTTTCTGCTCTTTGCTGCTTTTAGGTTCTCTCTTTGCTTAGAGGACCCCTCTCAATATTTCTTGGAGGGGTGGTTTTGTGTTTGCAAATTCCTTTAGTTTTTGTTTGTTCTGGAAGCTTTTTATCTCTCCTTCTATTTTCAATGATAGCCTAGCTGGATATAGTATTCTTGGCTGCATATTTTTCTCGTTTAGTGCTCTGAAGATATCTTGCCAGTCCTTTCTGGCCTGCCAGGTCTCTGTGGATAGGTCTGTTGCCAATCTAATGTTTCTACCATTGTAGGTTACATATCTCTTCTCCGGAGCTGCTTTCAGGATTTTCTCTTTGTCTCTGAGACTCGTAAGTTTTACTATTAGATGTCGGGTGTTGACCTATTATTATTGATTTTGAGAGGGGTTCTCTGTGCCTCCTGGATTTTAATGCCTGTTTCCTTCCTCACATTAGGGAAGTTCTCTGTTATAATTTGCTCCAATATACCTTCTGCCCCTCTCTCTCTCTCTTCTTCTTCTGGGATCCCAATTATTCTAATGTTGTTTCGTCTTATCGTATCACTTATCTCTCGAATTCTGCCCTCGTGATCCTGTAGTTGTTTCTCTCTCTTTTTCTCAGCCTCTTTATTTTCCATCATTTGGTCTTCTATATCGCTGATTCTCTCTTCTGCCTCATTTATCCTAGCATTTAGTGCCCCCATTTTTGATTGCACCTCATCAATAGCCTTTTTGATTTCGATTTGGTTAGATTTTAGTTCTTTTATTTCTCCAGAAAGGGTTTCTCTAATAACTTCCACGCTTTTTTCAAGCCCAGCTAGTATCTTTAAAGTCATGATTCTGAACTCTAGGTCCGACATCGTACTAATGTCCGTATTGAGTAGGTCCCTGGCTGACGGTACTACCTCTTGTTCTTTTTGCTGAGGTGATTTCTTTCGTCTTGTCATTTTCTCCAGAGGAGAATAGATGAATGAGAGAACAAAATCCTAACAGGTTTACAACGTCCCCAGCAAATATACTGTATACAAATCAGAAAAGACCTGAAACCAGGGGAAAAGAAAGGGAAAGAAAGAAAAACGAAAGAGAAAAAGAAAAAAAAGGATAAAAACAAAAACAAAACAATACAAAAAAGGCAGAATATGATCAAATATGATCAGGCTAGTGCATAGATCAGTGCCGCACACTAGATTTTGGGCGTATTTTGGTCTGTTAGAAAAAGGTGCCTCCTAAAATTTTAAAGGAAGAAAGACATATATGTACAAAATAATGGTTGATACAATGAAGGGATGGAAGATGACTGTAAAGATGAAAATTATAAAAGATTTTATAAAAGGACTTGGTAAGATAAGTTGTTTGAAAAAAGAAAGAAGATTTAAGAAAAAAAAAAGGAAAAAGGGAGAGAATGTGATCAGGCAGGAGACTAGAACAAAGCCATACACTAGTGATTTAGGGTATATTTTGATCTGTTAGAAGAAACTGTACCTCAAAATTTTAAAGAGAGAACAACTTATATATATATATATATGCCAAAAATAAGGGTAACTACTATGAAGGGATAAAATATGACTCTAAAAATGAAAAATAAAAAATGTTTGTTTTTTTTTTTAAAAAAGGGATTTATAAGATGTTGGTTGAAAAAGGGAAAAAGAAAAAAAAACAGTCAACAAAAATTAACTTTGATGAAATAATGAATCATGGTTAAAAAAAAAAAAAAAGCCATGAATCTATGTGCAGTGTTCCCCTAGCGCTGGAGTTCTCCTATTCTCCTTGATCGATCAACTTGGTCTTGCCTTGCTGGCTGTTTGTGCTGATCTTCTGGGGGAGGGGCCTGTTGCTGTGGTTTCCAAATGTCTTTGCCGGAGGCGGAATTGCCCCGCCCTTGTCAGTCCGGGCTAAGGAAGCTGCTCCGCTTTGCTCTCAGGAGCTTTTGTTCCCTGCAAGCTCTCGGTACAGCCTTGGAGGACCAGGGCAGAAATGGTGGCCTCCCAATCTCCCCTCGGAGGAGCTGAGAACCTGGGGCCCCGCTCCTCAGTGTGCCCCCAGAGAAAAGCAGTCACTTCCGTGTCCCCGTTCTCCGGCCGCACTCCGTGCTCACCCGGCCTGTGACCGAGCGTTGCTATCTATGGCACCCGACCCCGCACGGAGTCTCCAAACCCAGCAGATCCCTGCAGTGCGCTCCCGCACCGCTCCTCCCCGGGAAGGAAGGGGAGTCTCCCCGGATCTGCTGCTTGTTGGGTCCCTGCTGGGGGAGCCGTGCTCCGACTGGGCCGCAGATCACAGTTTATGGCAACCCCGAGCTGAGAGCCCACGACTCTGCTCCGTCTCTGCAGCCGGCTTCCCCGCGAGCATGCAAGTCTTACTGCTCGCTTAGCAAGGAAAGAAACAGTAGTGTAGGGGAACCGTGTGTACATAGCCTCACTGTTGCGAGGAGTGGGAACACTTGTTGTGCCTGTGCGTAAGAGCCTGACTGACAATTCCCTTAAGTTACTGGGCGAGAGAAACGGATTCATGCAGCTGCACCTCTCCCACCAGCTCTCAGTATCAGAATGGTAGCACTCCTCCGGCCTGTGTGCCTGCAGGCCTAAGTTTCAGGCCCCTCCCTGGAATACACTACACTGGAGAAACCGCGCTTTAGCTCCCGCCAGTCCCTAGCGGAGAGGAAGCTGTATGGTGTGCGCTGTGCTTGAGAGCCCGGCGAACGTCTTCCCTACGTAAAACCGGGGGAAAGAAATGCCGTTGCCGGAGACGCCTCTCGGCTCACCTCTTTTCCTGGAGCTAGTACCTTTACCCCGGTGCGCGTGCAGGCCCAAAGCCAAAAACCTCACTCGAGGGAACCGCACTGTAGAGAATCCGGGCTTCGGCCAGACTAGGCCTTCCTGAGGGTGGAAGACTTTTGCTATGAGCATGCGTGCGAGCACTGCCAGCGAGTCCAAAACCATTTTCTGAGGGAGACTGAGGCCGC
This sequence comes from Eumetopias jubatus, assembly GCF_037043125.1. NCBI lineage: Eukaryota > Metazoa > Chordata > Mammalia > Carnivora > Otariidae > Eumetopias > Eumetopias jubatus. The sequence goes on from NW_028274879.1 coordinate 225,031, forward strand.
AGCAGAAGGGAGAACAAAACTCCCCACTTGTTTCCTGAAGGCAGCCCAGCAGCCGCCCCCTTGGACATGCAAGTCTCACTGCTCACGTACCAAAGCAAAGAAACAGTACTGTAGGGGAACCTTGTTGTAGGTAGACTCCCTGTTGCGCGAGTGGGAACACTTGGAGTGCCTGTGCGTAAGAGCCTGGCCGAATAGTCCCTTAAGTTCCTGGGCGAGAGAAACGGATTCGTGCAGCCGCAACTCTCCCACCAGCTCTCAGTATCAGAATGGTAGCACTCCTCCGCCCTGTGTGCGTGCAGGCCTAAGAGGCAGGCCCCTCCTTGGAAGGCACAGCACTGTGGAGAACCCGCGTTAGTTCCCGCCAGTCCCTAGCGGAGAGGACGCTGTATGGTGTGCGCTGTGCTTCAGAGCCCGGCGAACGGCTTCCCTATGTAAAAGCGAGGGAAAGAAAGGCCTGTGCCGGAGACACCTCTCGGCTGAGCTCTTGTTCCTGGGGCTAGTATCGTGCTCCGTTGTGCGAGCAGACCAAAAGCCAACCACCTAAATCCAGGGAACTGCACTGTGTGGAATCCAGGCTTCGGGCAGACTAGGCCTTCCTGAGGGTGGAAACCTTTTGCAGTGTGAATGCGGGCGAGCACTGCCAGCGAGTCCAAAACCATTTTGCGAAGGAGACTGAGGCCGCGGCAGAAGTGAGAACTCAACTCCCCACTTGTTTCCTGAAGCCAGCCAGGCGGCCGCCCCCTTGAGCATGCATGTCTCACTGCTTGTGGACCAACGCAAAGAAACAGTAGGGTAGGTGACCGTGTTGTACAGAGCCTCACTGTTCCGGAGAGGGAAACACTTGGAGTGTGTGTGCATGAGACCCTGGGAGACGAGTCCCATACGTTACTGGGCGAGAGAAACGAACTCGTGCAGCCGCACCTCTCCCACCAGCTCTCAGTGGCAGAATGCAAGCACTCCTCAGGCATGTGTGCGAGCAGGCCTAAGTAGCAGGCCCCTCCCTGGAAGGCACAACACTGTGGTGAAAGCGCACGGTAGCTCCCGCCAGGCACCGGCGGGGAGGACGCTGTATGGTGTGCGCTGTGCCTGAGAGCCCGGCGAGCATCTTCCCTATGTAAAACCGGGGGAAAGAAAGGCCAGTGCCGGAGAGGCCTCTCGGCTGAGCTCTTTTCCTGGAGCTAGTACCTTTATCCCGGTGGGCGTGCAGGCCAAAAGCCAAAAACCTCACTCGAGGAAACCGCATTGTAGAGAATCCGGGCTTCGGCCAGACTAGGCCTTCCTCTGGTTGGAAGCCTTTTGCTGTGTGCATGCTTATGAGCTCCGCCCCGGAGTCCAAAACCATTTTCGGAGGGAGACTGAGGCCGCGGCAGAAGGGAGAACACAACTCCCCACTTGTTTCCTGAAGCCAGCCCAGCGGCCGCCCGCTTGGGCATGCAAGTCTCACTGCTCGCGTACCAAGGAAAGAAACAGTAGTGTAGGGGAACCGTGTGTACATAGCCTCACTGTTGCGGGGAGTGGGAACACTTGGAGTGCCTGTGCGTAAGAGCCTGACTGACAATTCCCTTAAGTTACTGTGCAAGGGAAATGGATTCGTGCAGCCGCCCCTCTCCCACCAGCTCTCAGTAGCAGAATGGTAGCACTCCTCCGGCATGTGTGCCTGCAGGCCTAAGTTGCAGGCCCCTCTCTGGAATGCACTACACTGGAGAAACCGCGCTATAGCTCCCGCAAGTCCGTAGCGGAGAGGAAGCTGTATGGTGTGCGCTGTGCTTGAGAGCCCGGCGAACGTCTTCCCTACGTAAAACCGGGGAAAGAAAGGCCGTTGGCGGAGAAGTCTCTCGGCTAAGCTCTTGTTCCTGGAGCTAGTACCTTTACCCCGGTGTGCGTGCAGGCCAAAACCCAAAAACCTCACTGGAGGGAACCGCACTGTAGAGAATCCGGGCTTTGGGCAGACTAGGCCTTCCTGAGGGGGGAAGCCTTCTGCTGTGTGCATGCGTATGAGCTCCACCAGGGAATCTAAAACCATTTTCTGAGGGAGACTGAGGCCGCAGAAGAAGGGAGAACAAAACACCCCACTTGTTTCCTGCTACTGGCCCTGCGTCTAACCCCTTGTGCATGCATGTCTCACTGCTCCCAAACCAACGTAAGAAATGCAGGGTAGGGGACCGTGTTGTAGAGAGTCTCACTGTTACGGAAGGTGGAAACACTGGGAGTGTGTGTACGTGAGAGCCTGGGAGACGAGTCCCCTAAGTTACTGGGCGAGAGAAAAGGATTAGTTGCAGCGGCACCTCTCCAACCAGCTCTCAGTGGCAGAATGCTAGCACTCCTCAGGCATGTGTTCGTGCAGGACTAAGTATCAGGGCCCTCCCTGGAAGGCACAAAACTGTGGTGAAAGCGCGCTTCAGCTCCGGCCGGTCCCCGGCGGGGAGGACGCGGTAAGGTTTCCTCTGTACTTGAGAGCCCGGCGAACGGCATCCCTATGTAAAACCGAGGGAAAGAAAGGCCGGTGCCTGAGACGCCTCTCGGCTCAGCTCTTGTTCCTGGGGCTAGTACCGTTGCCCCGGTGTGCTTGAAGGACAAAAGCCAACCACCTAACTCGAGGGAATCACACTATAGAGAATCCGGGCTTCGGCTGGACTAGGCCTTCCTGAGGGTGGAAAGCTTCTGCTGAGAGCATGCATGCGAGCACTGCCAGCGAGTCCAAAACCATTTTCCCAGGGAGACTGAGGCCGCGGCAGAAGGGAGAACACAACTGCCCATTTGTTTCCTGAAGCCAGCCCAGCAGCCGACCCCTAGGGCATGCAAGTCTCACGCTCGCTTACCAACGCAATGAAACCGTACTGTAGGGGAACCGTGTATACAGAGCCTCACTGTTGCGCGCAGTGGGAACTCTTGGAGTGCCTGTACGTAAGAGCCTGGCTGAAGAGTCCCTTCAGTTCCTGGGCGAGAGAAACGGATTCGTGCAGCCGCACCTCTCCCACCAGCTCTCAGTATCAGAATGGTAGCACTCCTCCGGCCTGTGTGCGTGCAGGCCTAAGTTGCAGGCCCCTCCCTGGAAGGCAGTACACTGTGGAGAAACCGCGCTTTAGCTGCCGCCGTTCCCTAGCGGAGAGGAAGCTGTAGGGTGTGCGATGTGCCTAGAGCCCGGCGAACGTCTTCCCTACGTAAAACCGGGGGAAACAAAGGCCGGTGCCGGAGACGCGTCTCGGCTCAGCTCTTGTTCATGGAGCTAGTATCTTTACCCCGGTGTGCGTGCAGGCCGAAAGCCAAAAACCTCACACGAGGGAAACGCACTGTAGAGAATCGGGCTTCGGCCAGACTAGGCCTTCCTGAGGGTGGAAGCCTTCTGCTGTGTGCATGCGTATGAGCTCGGCCACGGAGTACAAAACCATTTTCTGAGGGAGACTGAGGCCGCAGTAGAAGGGAGAACAAAGCTCCCCACTTGTTTCCTGCTACTGGCCCTGCGTCCAACCCCTTGTGCATGCATGTCTCACTGCTCCCATACCAACGTAAGAAAAGTAGGGTAGGGGACCGTGTTGTAGAGAGTCTCACTGTTACGGAGGGTGGAAACACTGGGCGTGTGTGTACGTGAGAGCCTGGGAGACGAGTCCCCTAAGTTACTGAGCGAGAGAAAAGGATTAGTTGCAGCAGCACCTCTCCCACCAGCTCTCAGTGGCAGAATGCTAGCACTCCTCAGGCATGTGTGCGTGCAGGCCTAAGTATCAGGCCCCTCCCTGGAAGGCACAAAACTGCGGTGAAAGCGCGCTTCAGCTCCGGCCTGTCCCCGGCGTGGAGGACGCTGTAAGGTTTCCTCTGTACTTGAGAGCCCGGCGAACGGCTTCCCTATGTAAAACCGAGAGGGAAAGAAAGGCCGGTGCCTGAGACGCCTCTCGGCTCAGCTCTTGTTCCTGGGGCTAGTACCGTTGCCCCGGTGTGCTTGAAGGACAAAAGCCAACCACCTAACTCGAGGGAATCACACTATAGAGAATCCGGGCTTCGGCTGGACTAGGCCTTCCTGAGGGTGGAAAGCTTCTGCTGAGAGCATGCATGCGAGCACTGCCAGCGAGTCCAAAACCATTTTCCCAGGGAGACTGAGGCCGCGGCAGAAGGGAGAACACAACTGCCCATTTGTTTCCTGAAGCCAGCCCAGCAGCCGACCCCTAGGGCATGCAAGTCTCACGCTCGCTTACCAACGCAATGAAACCGTACTGTAGGGGATCCTTGTATACAGAGCCTCACTGTTGCGCGCAGGGGGAACTCTTGGAGTGCCTGTACGTAAGAGCCTGGCTGAAGAGTCCCTTCAGTTCCTGGGCGAGAGAAACGGATTCGTGCAGCCGCACCTCTCCCACCAGCTCTCAGTATCAGAATGGTAGCACTCCTCCGGCCTGTGTGCGTGCAGGCCTAAGTTGCAGGCCCCTCCCTGGAAGGCAGTACACTGTGGAGAAACCGCGCTTTAGCTGCCGCCGTTCCCTAGCGGAGAGGAAGCTGTAGGGTGTGCGATGTGCCTAGAGCCCGGCGAACGTCTTCCCTAGGTAAAACCGGGGGAAACAAGGGCCGGTGCCGGAGACGCGTCTCGGCTCAGCTCTTGTTCATGGAGCTAGTATCTTTACCCCGGTGTGCGTGCAGGCCGAAAGCCAAAAACCTCACACGAGGGAACCGCACTGTAGAGAATCCAGGCTTCGGCCAGACTAGGCCTTCCTGAGGGTGGAAGCCTTCTGCTGTGTGCATGCGTATGAGCTCCGCCACGGAGTACAAAACCATTTTCTGAGGGAGACTGAGGCCGCGGCAGAAGTGAGAACAAAGCTCCCCACTTGTTTCCTGCTAGTGGCCCTGCGTCCAACCCCTTGTGCATGCACGTCTCACTGCTCCCATACCAACGTAAGAAAAGTAGGGTAGGGGACCGTGTTGCAGAGAGTCTCACTGTTACGGAGGGTGGAAACACTGGGAGTGTGTGTACGTGAGAGCCTGGGAGACGAGTCCCCTAAGTTACTGGGGGAGAGAAAAGGATTAGTTGCAGCGGCACCTCTCCAAACAGCTCTCAGTATTAGAATGATAACATTCCTCCGGCATGTGTGCGAGCAGGCCTAAGAGGCAGGCCCCTCCTTGGAAGGCACAGCACTGTGGAGAACCCGCGTTAGCTCCCGCCGATCCCTAGCGGAGAGGACGCTGTATGGTGTGCGCTGTGCTTCAGAGCCCGGCGAACGGCTTCCCTATGTAAAAGCGAGGGAAAGAAAGGCCTGTGCCGGAGACACCTCTCGGCTGAGCTCTTGTTCCTGGGCTACTATCGTGCTCCATTGTGCGAGCAGACCAAAAGCCAACCACCTAAATCCAGGGAACTGCACTGTGTGGAATCCAGGCTTCGGCCAGACTAGGCCTTCCTGAGGGTGGAAACCTCTTGCAGTGTGAATGCGGGCGAGCACTGCCAGCGAGTCCAAAACCATTTTGTGAGGAAGACTGAGGCCTCGGCAGAAGTGAGAACTCAACTCCCCACTTTTTTCCTGAAGCCAGCCAGACGGCCGCCCCCTTGAGCATGCATGTCTCACTGCTTGCCGACCAACGCAAAGAGACAGTGGGGTAGGGGACCGTGTTGTAGAGAGCCTGACTGTTAGGGAGGGTGGAAACACTTGGAGTGTGTGTACGTGAGAGCCTAGGAGACGAGTCCCCTAAGTTACTGGGCGAGAGAAAAGGATTAGTTGCAGCGGCACCTCTCCCACCAGCTCTCAGTATCAGAATGGTAGCACTCCTCCGGCATGTGTGTGTGCAGACCTAAGTGGCAGGCCCCTCCTTGGAAGGCACAACACTGTGGAGAAACCGCGCTTTAGCTCCTGCCGGTCCCTAGCGGAGAGGACGCTATATGGTGTGCGCTGTGCTTGAGAGCCCGGCGATCGGCTTCCCTATGTATAAGCGAGGGAAAGAAAGGCCGGTGCCCGAGACGCCTCTCGGCTCAGCTCTTGTTCCTGGAGCTAGTACCGTTACCCTGGTGTGCTTGCAGGCCGAGGGCCAACCTCCCAATTCGAGGGAACCACACTGTAGAAATTCCTTACTTCGGCCAGACTAGGCCTTCCTGAGGGAGGTAACCCTTTGCAGTGTGAATGCGGGCGAGCACTGCCAGCGAGTCCAAAACCGTTTTACGAGGGAGACTGAGGCCGCGACCGAAGTGAGAACTCAACTCCCCATTTGTTTCCTGAAGCCAGCCCGGCAGCCGCCCCCTTGAGCATGCAAGTCTCACTGTTCGCGTCCCAACGCAAGGAAACAGTAGGCTGGGGGACCGTGTTGTAGAGAGCCTCACTGTTCCGGAGAGTGGAAACACTTCGAGTGCGTGTGCGTGAGAGCCTGGGAGACGAGTGTCCTACGTTACTGGGCGAGAGAAACGAACTCGTGCAGCCGCACCTCTCCCACCAGCTCTCAGTGGCAGAATGCTAGCACTCCTCAGGCATGCGTTCGTGCAGGCCTAAGTATCAGGGCCCTCCCTGGAAGGCACAAAACTGTGGTGAAAGCGCGCTTCAGCTCCGGCCGGTCCCCGGCGGGGAGGACGCGGTAAGGTTTCCTCTGTACTTGAGAGCCCGGCGAACGGCTTCCCTATGTAAAACCGAGAGGGAAAGAAAGGCCGGTGCCTGAGACGCCTCTCGGCTCAGCTCTTGTTCCTGGGGCTAGTACCGTTGCCCCGGTGTGCTTGAAGGACAAAAGCCAACCACCTAACTCGAGGGAATCACACTATAGAGAATCCGGGCTTCGGCTGGACTAGGCCTTCCTGAGGGTGGAAAGCTTCTGCTGAGAGCATGCATGCGAGCACTGCCAGCGAGTCCAAAACCATTTTCCCAGAGAGACTGAGGCCGCGGCAGAAGGGAGAACACAACTGCCCATTTGTTTCCTGAAGCCTGCCCAGCAGCCGACCCCTAGGGCATGCAAGTCTCACGCTCGCTTACCAACGCAATGAAACCGTACTGTAGGGGAACCGTGTATACAGAGCCTCACTGTTGCGCGGAGTGGGAACTCTTGGAGTGCCTGTACATAAGAGCCTGGCTGAAGAGTCCCTTCAGTTCCTGGGCGAGAGAAACGGATTCGTGCAGCCGCACCTCTCCCACCAGCTCTCAGTATCAGAATGGTAGCACTCCTCCGGCCTGTGTGCGTGCAGGCCTAAGTTGCAGGCCCCTCCCTGGAAGGCAGTACACTGTGGAGAAACCGCGCTTTAGCTGCCGCCGTTCCCTAGCGGAGAGGAAGCTGTAGGGTGTGCGATGTGCCTAGAGCCCGGCGAACGTCTTCCCTACGTAAAACCGGGGGAAACAAAGGCCGGTGCCGGAGACGCGTCTCGGCTCAGCTCTTGTTCATGGAGCTAGTATCTTTACCCCGGTGTGCGTGCAGGCCGAAAGCCAAAAACCTCACACGAGGGAAACGCACTGTAGAGAATCGGGCTTCGGCCAGACTAGGCCTTCCTGAGGGTGGAAGCCTTCTGCTGTGTGCATGCGTATGAGCTCGGCCACGGAGTAGAAAACCATTTTCTGAGGGAGACTGAGGCCGCAGTAGAAGGGAGAACAAAGCTCCCCACTTGTTTCCTGCTACTGGCCCTGCGTCCAACCCCTTGTGCATGCATGTCTCACTGCTCCCATACCAACGTAAGAAAAGTAGGGTAGGGGACCGTGTTGTAGAGAGTCTCACTGTTACGGAGGGTGGAAACACTGGGCGTCTGTGTACGTGAGAGCCTGGGAGACGAGTCCCCTAAGTTACTGAGCGAGAGAAAAGGATTAGTTGCAGCAGCACCTCTCCCACCAGCTCTCAGTGGCAGAATGCTAGCACTCCTCAGGCATGTGTGCGTGCAGGCCTAAGTATCAGGCCCCTCCCTGGAAGGCACAAAACTGCGGTGAAAGCGCGCTTCAGCTCCGGCCTGTCCCCGGCGTGGAGGACGCTGTAAGGTTTCCTCTGTACTTGAGAGCCCGGCGAACGGCTTCCCTATGTAAAACCGAGAGGGAAAGAAAGGCCGGTGCCTGAGACGCCTCTCGGCTCAGCTCTTGTTCCTGGGGCTAGTACCGTTGCCCCGGTGTGCTTGAAGGACAAAAGCCAACCACCTAACTCGAGGGAATCACACTATAGAGAATCCGGGCTTCGGCTGGACTAGGCCTTCCTGAGGGTGGAAAGCTTCTGCTGAGAGCATGCATGCGAGCACTGCCAGCGAGTCCAAAACCATTTTCCCAGGGAGACTGAGGCCGCGGCAGAAGGGAGAACACAACTGCCCATTTGTTTCCTGAAGCCAGCCCAGCAGCCGACCCCTAGGGCATGCAAGTCTCACGCTCGCTTACCAACGCAATGAAACCGTACTGTAGGGGAACCTTGTATACAGAGCCTCACTGTTGCGCGGAGTGGGAACTCTTGGAGTGCCTGTACGTAAGAGCCTGGCTGAAGAGTCCCTTCAGTTCCTGGGCGAGAGAAACGGATTCGTGCAGCCGCACCTCTCCCACCAGCTCTCAGTATCAGAATGGTAGCACTCCTCCGGCCTGTGTGCGTGCAGGCCTAAGTTGCAGGCCCCTCCCTGGAAGGCAGTACACTGTGGAGAAACCGCGCTTTAGCTGCGGCCGTTCCCTAGCGGAGAGGAATCTGTAGGGTGTGCGATGTGCCTAGAGCCCGGCGAACGTCTTCCCTACGTAAAACCGGGGGAAACAAAGGCCGGTGCCGGAGACGCGTCTCGGCTCAGCTCTTGTTCCTGGAACTAGCACCTTTACCACGGTGTGCGTGCAGTCCAAAAGCCAAAAACCTCATTGGAGGGAAGCGCACTGTAGAGAAACCGGGCTTCGGGCAGAGTAGGCCTTCCTGAGGGTGGCAGCCTTTTGCTGTGATTATACCTGCTTGCACTGCCAGCGCGTCCAAAACCATTTTCTGAGGGAGACTGAGGCCACGGCAGAAGGGAGAACACAACTCCCCACTTCTTTCCTGAAGGCGGTCCTGCGACCGTCCCCTTGAGCATGCATGTCTTTTTTTTTAATTTTTTATTGTTATGTTAATCACCATATATTACATCATTAGTTTTTGGTGCAGTGTTCCATGATTCATTGTTTGTTCATAACACCCAGTGCTCCATGCAGAACGTGCCCTCCTCAATACCCATCACCAGGCTCACCCCTCCTCCTACCCCCCTCCCCTCTAGAACCCTCAGTTTGTTTCTCAGAGTCCATCATCTCTCATGGTTCGTCTCCCCCTCTGACATACTCCCCTTTTCTTCCTCTCCTGTTATCTTCTTCTTTTTCTTTTTTCTTAAAATATGTTGCGTTATTTGTTTCAGAAGTACAGAACTGTGATTCAACAGTCTTGCACAATTCACAGCGCTCACCGTAGCACATACCCTCCCCAATGTCTATCACCCAGCCACCCCATCCCTCCCACCCCCAACCACTCCAGTAACACTCAGTTTCTTTCCCGAGATGAAGAATTCCTCATATCAGTGAGGTCATATGATACATGTCTTTCTCTGATTGACTTATTTCACTCAGCATAACACCCTCCAGTTCCATCCACGTCGTTGCAAATGGCAAGATCTCATTCCTTTTGATGGCTGCATAATATTCCATTGTGTATATACACCACATCTTCTTTATCCATTCATCTGTCGATGGGCATCTTGGCTCTTTCCACCGTTTGGCTATGGTGGACATTGCTGCTATAAACATTGGGGTACACGTACCCCTTCGGGTCCCTACATTTGTATCTTTGTGGTAAATACCCAGTAGTGCAACTGCTGGATCGAACGGTAGCTCTAATTTCAACTGTTTGAGGAAACTCCATACTGTTTTCCAGAGGGGTTGCACTAGCTTGCATTCCCACCAACAGTGTAGGAGGGTTCCCCTTTCTCCACATCCCCGCCAACATCTGTCGTTCCCTGACTTGTTAATTTCAGCCATTCTGACGGGTGTGAGGTGGTATCTCATGGAGGTTTTGATTTGGATTTCCCTGATGCCGAGCGATGTGGAGCACTTTTTCATGTGCCTGTTGGCCATTTGGATGTCTTCTTTGGAGACATGTCTGTTCATGTCTTCTGCCCATTTCTTGATTGGATTATTTCTTCTTTGGGTGTTGAGTTTGATCAGTTCTTTATAGATTTTGGATAATAGCCCTTTATCTGATAGGTCAGTTGCAAATATTTTCTCCCATTCTGTCGGTTGTCTTTTGGTTTTGTGGACTGTTTCTTTTGCTGTGCAAAAGCTTTTTATCTTGATGAAATCCCAAGAGTTCATTTTTGCCCTGGCTTCCCGTGCCTTTGGCGATGTTTCTAGGAAGAAGTTGCTGCGGCTAAGGTCGAAAAGGTTGCTACCTGTGTTCTCCTTTAGGATGTTGATGGACTCCTGTCTCACGTTTAGGTCTTTCAACCGTTTGGAGTCTATTTTTGTGTGTGGTGTAAGGAAATGGTCCAGTTTCATTCTTCTGCATGTGGCTGTCCAATTTTCCCAACACCATTTGTTGAAGAGACTGTCTTTTTGCCATTGGACATTCTTTCCTGCTTTGTCAAAGATAAGTTGACCATAGAGTTGAGGGTCCATTTCTGGGCTCTCGATTCTGTTCCATTGATCGATGTGTCTGTTTTTGTGCCAGTACCATACTGTCTTGATGATGACAGGTTTGTCATAGAGCTGAAAGTCCGGAATTGTGAAGCCGCCAGCTTTGCTTTTCTTTTTCATTAGTCCTCTGGCTATTCTGGGTCTCTTCTGGTTCCATACAAATTTGAGGATTATTTCTTCCATTTCTTTGAGAAAAGTGGATGGTATTTTGATGGGGATTGCATTGAATGTGTAGATTGCTCTAGGTAGCATTGACATCTTCAGAATGTTGATTCTCCCAATCCATGAGCACGGAACGTTGTTCCATTTCTTTGTGTCTTCTTCCATTTCTTTCATGAGTATTTTATAGTTTTCTGAGTACAGATCCTTTGCCTCTTTGGTTAGATTTCTTCCTAGGGATCTAATGGTTTTGGGTGCAATTGTAAATGGGATCGACTCCTTGATTTGTCTCTCTTCTGTCTTGTTGTTGGTGTAGAGGAATGCCACCGATTTCTGTGCACTGATTTTGTATCCTGCTACTTTACTGAATTCCTGTATGAGTTCTAGCAGTTTTGCGGTGGAGTCTTTTGGGTTTTCCACATACAGTATCTTATCATCTGCAAAGAGTGAGAGGTTTGACTTCCTCTTTGCCGTTTTGGATGCCTTTGATTTCTTTTTGTTGTCTGATTGCTGTGGCTAGGACTTCTAATACTACGTTGAATAGCACTGGTGAGAGTGGATATCCCTGCCGCGTTCCTGACTTTATGGGAAAAGCTCTCGGCCTTTCCCCATTGAGAATGATATTCGCTGTCGGTTTTTCATAGATGGCTTTTATGATATTGAGGTATGTACCCTCTATCCCTATACTGTGAAGAGTTTTGATCAAGAAACGATGTTGTACTTTGTCAAATGCTTTTTCTGCATCTATTGAGAGGATCATATGATTCTTGCTCTTTCTTTTGTTAATGTATTGTATCACGTTGATTGATTTGCGGATGTTGAACCAGCCTTGCAGCCCAGGAATAAATCCCACTTGGTCCTGGTGAATAATCCTTTTAATGTACTGTTGGAACCCATTGGCTAGTTTTTTTTGTGTGTGTGTGAGAATTTTTGCTTCCATGTTCATCAAGGATATTGGTCTGTAATTCTCTTTTTTGATGGGGTCTTTGTCTGGTTTGGGGATCAAGGTAATGCTGGCCTCATAAAATGAGTTTGGAAGTTTCCCTTCCATTTCTATTTTTTGGAACAGTTTCAGGAGAATAGGTAGTAATTCTTCTTGAAATGGCTGATAGAATTCCCCTGGGAAGCCATCTGGCCCTGGGCTTTTGTTTCTTGGGAGATTTTTGATGACTGTTTCAATTTCCTTAGTGGTTATAGGTCTGTTCAGGTTTTCTATTTCTTCCTGGTTCAATTTTGGTAGTTGATACATCTCTAGGAATGCACCCATTTCTTCCAGGTTATCTAATTTGCTGGCATAGAGTTGCTCATAATATGTTCTTATCATTGTTTGTATTTCTTTGGTGTTGGTTGTGATCTCTCCTCTTTCCTTCATGATTTTGTTGATTTGGGTCATTTCTCTTTTCTTCTTGATAAGTCTGGCCAGGGGTTTATCAATCTTGTTCATTCTTTCCAAGAACCAGCTCCTAGTTTCGTGGATCTGTTCTACTGTTCTTTTGGTTTCTAGTTCATTGATTTCTGCTCTGATCTTTATCATTTCTCTTCTCCTGCTGGGTTTAGGCTTCATTTGCTGTTCTTTTCCAGCTCCTTTAGGTGTAGGGTTAGGTTGTGTATTTGAGACCTTTCTTGTTTCTTGAGAAAGGCTTGTATTGCTATATACTTTCCTCTCAGGACTGCCTTTGTTGTATCCCAAAGATTTTGAACCGTTGTGTTTTCATTTTCATTGGTTTCCATGAAATTTTTTAATTCTTCTTTAATTTCCTGGTTGACCCATTCATTCTTTAGTAGGATGCTCTTTAGCCTCCATGTATTTGAGTTCTTTCCGACTTTCCTCTTGTGGTTGAGTTCTAGTTTCAAAGCATTGTGGTCTGAAAATATGCAGGGAATGATCCCAATCTTTTGGTACCGATTGAGACCTGATTTGTGACCTGGGATGTGATCAGTTCTGGAGAATGTTCCATGGGCACTAGAGAAGAATGTGTATTCCTTTGCTTGGGGATGGAATGTTCTGAATATGTCTGTGAAGTCCATTTGGTCCAGTGTGTCATTTAAAGTCTTTATTTCCTTGTTGATCTTTTGCTTAGATGATCTGTCCATTTCAGTCAGGGGGGTGTTAAAGTCCCCCACTATTATTGTATTGTTGTCAATGTGTTTCTTTGCTTTTGTTATTAATTGCCTTATATAATTGGCTGCTCCCATGTTCGGGGCATAGATCTTTACAATTGTTAGATCTTCTTGTTGGATAGACCCTTTAAGTAGGATATAGTGTCCTTCCTCATCGCTTATTACAGTCTTTGTTTTAAAATCTAGTTTGTCTGATAGAAGGATTGCCACCCCAGCTTTCTTTTGGTGTCCATTAGCATGGTAAATGGTTTTCCACCCCCTCACTTTCAATCTGGGGGTGTCTTTGGGTCTAAAATGAGTCTCTTGCAGACAGCATATTGATGGGTCTTGTTTTTTAATCCAATCTGATAGCCTGTGTCTTTTGATTGGGGCATTTACGCCATTTGCATTCAGGGTAACTATTGAAAAGTATGAATTTAGTGCCATTGTATTACCTGTAAGGTGACTGTTAACTCTCTCTTGTCTGTGTTCGTTTCTGCTCTTTGCTGCTTTTAGGTTCTCTCTTTGCTTAGAGGACCCCTCTCAATATTTCTTGGAGGGGTGGTTTTGTGTTTGCAAATTCCTTTAGTTTTTGTTTGTTCTGGAAGCTTTTTATCTCTCCTTCTATTTTCAATGATAGCCTAGCTGGATATAGTATTCTTGGCTGCATATTTTTCTCGTTTAGTGCTCTGAAGATATCTTGCCAGTCCTTTCTGGCCTGCCAGGTCTCTGTGGATAGGTCTGTTGCCAATCTAATGTTTCTACCATTGTAGGTTACATATCTCTTCTCCGGAGCTGCTTTCAGGATTTTCTCTTTGTCTCTGAGACTCGTAAGTTTTACTATTAGATGTCGGGTGTTGACCTATTATTATTGATTTTGAGAGGGGTTCTCTGTGCCTCCTGGATTTTAATGCCTGTTTCCTTCCTCACATTAGGGAAGTTCTCTGTTATAATTTGCTCCAATATACCTTCTGCCCCTCTCTCTCTCTCTTCTTCTTCTGGGATCCCAATTATTCTAATGTTGTTTCGTCTTATCGTATCACTTATCTCTCGAATTCTGCCCTCGTGATCCTGTAGTTGTTTCTCTCTCTTTTTCTCAGCCTCTTTATTTTCCATCATTTGGTCTTCTATATCGCTGATTCTCTCTTCTGCCTCATTTATCCTAGCATTTAGTGCCCCCATTTTTGATTGCACCTCATCAATAGCCTTTTTGATTTCGATTTGGTTAGATTTTAGTTCTTTTATTTCTCCAGAAAGGGTTTCTCTAATAACTTCCACGCTTTTTTCAAGCCCAGCTAGTATCTTTAAAGTCATGATTCTGAACTCTAGGTCCGACATCGTACTAATGTCCGTATTGAGTAGGTCCCTGGCTGACGGTACTACCTCTTGTTCTTTTTGCTGAGGTGATTTCTTTCGTCTTGTCATTTTCTCCAGAGGAGAATAGATGAATGAGAGAACAAAATCCTAACAGGTTTACAACGTCCCCAGCAAATATACTGTATACAAATCAGAAAAGACCTGAAACCAGGGGAAAAGAAAGGGAAAGAAAGAAAAACGAAAGAGAAAAAGAAAAAAAAGGATAAAAACAAAAACAAAACAATACAAAAAAGGCAGAATATGATCAAATATGATCAGGCTAGTGCATAGATCAGTGCCGCACACTAGATTTTGGGCGTATTTTGGTCTGTTAGAAAAAGGTGCCTCCTAAAATTTTAAAGGAAGAAAGACATATATGTACAAAATAATGGTTGATACAATGAAGGGATGGAAGATGACTGTAAAGATGAAAATTATAAAAGATTTTATAAAAGGACTTGGTAAGATAAGTTGTTTGAAAAAAGAAAGAAGATTTAAGAAAAAAAAAAGGAAAAAGGGAGAGAATGTGATCAGGCAGGAGACTAGAACAAAGCCATACACTAGTGATTTAGGGTATATTTTGATCTGTTAGAAGAAACTGTACCTCAAAATTTTAAAGAGAGAACAACTTATATATATATATATATGCCAAAAATAAGGGTAACTACTATGAAGGGATAAAATATGACTCTAAAAATGAAAAATAAAAAATGTTTGTTTTTTTTTTTAAAAAAGGGATTTATAAGATGTTGGTTGAAAAAGGGAAAAAGAAAAAAAAACAGTCAACAAAAATTAACTTTGATGAAATAATGAATCATGGTTAAAAAAAAAAAAAAAGCCATGAATCTATGTGCAGTGTTCCCCTAGCGCTGGAGTTCTCCTATTCTCCTTGATCGATCAACTTGGTCTTGCCTTGCTGGCTGTTTGTGCTGATCTTCTGGGGGAGGGGCCTGTTGCTGTGGTTTCCAAATGTCTTTGCCGGAGGCGGAATTGCCCCGCCCTTGTCAGTCCGGGCTAAGGAAGCTGCTCCGCTTTGCTCTCAGGAGCTTTTGTTCCCTGCAAGCTCTCGGTACAGCCTTGGAGGACCAGGGCAGAAATGGTGGCCTCCCAATCTCCCCTCGGAGGAGCTGAGAACCTGGGGCCCCGCTCCTCAGTGTGCCCCCAGAGAAAAGCAGTCACTTCCGTGTCCCCGTTCTCCGGCCGCACTCCGTGCTCACCCGGCCTGTGACCGAGCGTTGCTATCTATGGCACCCGACCCCGCACGGAGTCTCCAAACCCAGCAGATCCCTGCAGTGCGCTCCCGCACCGCTCCTCCCCGGGAAGGAAGGGGAGTCTCCCCGGATCTGCTGCTTGTTGGGTCCCTGCTGGGGGAGCCGTGCTCCGACTGGGCCGCAGATCACAGTTTATGGCAACCCCGAGCTGAGAGCCCACGACTCTGCTCCGTCTCTGCAGCCGGCTTCCCCGCGAGCATGCAAGTCTTACTGCTCGCTTAGCAAGGAAAGAAACAGTAGTGTAGGGGAACCGTGTGTACATAGCCTCACTGTTGCGAGGAGTGGGAACACTTGTTGTGCCTGTGCGTAAGAGCCTGACTGACAATTCCCTTAAGTTACTGGGCGAGAGAAACGGATTCATGCAGCTGCACCTCTCCCACCAGCTCTCAGTATCAGAATGGTAGCACTCCTCCGGCCTGTGTGCCTGCAGGCCTAAGTTTCAGGCCCCTCCCTGGAATACACTACACTGGAGAAACCGCGCTTTAGCTCCCGCCAGTCCCTAGCGGAGAGGAAGCTGTATGGTGTGCGCTGTGCTTGAGAGCCCGGCGAACGTCTTCCCTACGTAAAACCGGGGGAAAGAAATGCCGTTGCCGGAGACGCCTCTCGGCTCACCTCTTTTCCTGGAGCTAGTACCTTTACCCCGGTGCGCGTGCAGGCCCAAAGCCAAAAACCTCACTCGAGGGAACCGCACTGTAGAGAATCCGGGCTTCGGCCAGACTAGGCCTTCCTGAGGGTGGAAGACTTTTGCTATGAGCATGCGTGCGAGCACTGCCAGCGAGTCCAAAACCATTTTCTGAGGGAGACTGAGGCCGCAGCAGAAGGGAGAACAAAACTCCCCACTTGTTTCCTGAAGGCAGCCCAGCAGCCGCCCCCTTGGACATGCAAGTCTCACTGCTCACGTACCAAAGCAAAGAAACAGTACTGTAGGGGAACCTTGTTGTAGGTAGACTCCCTGTTGCGCGAGTGGGAACACTTGGAGTGCCTGTGCGTAAGAGCCTGGCCGAATAGTCCCTTAAGTTCCTGGGCGAGAGAAACGGATTCGTGCAGCCGCAACTCTCCCACCAGCTCTCAGTATCAGAATGGTAGCACTCCTCCGCCCTGTGTGCGTGCAGGCCTAAGAGGCAGGCCCCTCCTTGGAAGGCACAGCACTGTGGAGAACCCGCGTTAGTTCCCGCCAGTCCCTAGCGGAGAGGACGCTGTATGGTGTGCGCTGTGCTTCAGAGCCCGGCGAACGGCTTCCCTATGTAAAAGCGAGGGAAAGAAAGGCCTGTGCCGGAGACACCTCTCGGCTGAGCTCTTGTTCCTGGGGCTAGTATCGTGCTCCGTTGTGCGAGCAGACCAAAAGCCAACCACCTAAATCCAGGGAACTGCACTGTGTGGAATCCAGGCTTCGGGCAGACTAGGCCTTCCTGAGGGTGGAAACCTTTTGCAGTGTGAATGCGGGCGAGCACTGCCAGCGAGTCCAAAACCATTTTGCGAAGGAGACTGAGGCCGCGGCAGAAGTGAGAACTCAACTCCCCACTTGTTTCCTGAAGCCAGCCAGGCGGCCGCCCCCTTGAGCATGCATGTCTCACTGCTTGTGGACCAACGCAAAGAAACAGTAGGGTAGGTGACCGTGTTGTACAGAGCCTCACTGTTCCGGAGAGGGAAACACTTGGAGTGTGTGTGCATGAGACCCTGGGAGACGAGTCCCATACGTTACTGGGCGAGAGAAACGAACTCGTGCAGCCGCACCTCTCCCACCAGCTCTCAGTGGCAGAATGCAAGCACTCCTCAGGCATGTGTGCGAGCAGGCCTAAGTAGCAGGCCCCTCCCTGGAAGGCACAACACTGTGGTGAAAGCGCACGGTAGCTCCCGCCAGGCACCGGCGGGGAGGACGCTGTATGGTGTGCGCTGTGCCTGAGAGCCCGGCGAGCATCTTCCCTATGTAAAACCGGGGGAAAGAAAGGCCAGTGCCGGAGAGGCCTCTCGGCTGAGCTCTTTTCCTGGAGCTAGTACCTTTATCCCGGTGGGCGTGCAGGCCAAAAGCCAAAAACCTCACTCGAGGAAACCGCATTGTAGAGAATCCGGGCTTCGGCCAGACTAGGCCTTCCTCTGGTTGGAAGCCTTTTGCTGTGTGCATGCTTATGAGCTCCGCCCCGGAGTCCAAAACCATTTTCGGAGGGAGACTGAGGCCGCGGCAGAAGGGAGAACACAACTCCCCACTTGTTTCCTGAAGCCAGCCCAGCGGCCGCCCGCTTGGGCATGCAAGTCTCACTGCTCGCGTACCAAGGAAAGAAACAGTAGTGTAGGGGAACCGTGTGTACATAGCCTCACTGTTGCGGGGAGTGGGAACACTTGGAGTGCCTGTGCGTAAGAGCCTGACTGACAATTCCCTTAAGTTACTGTGCAAGGGAAATGGATTCGTGCAGCCGCCCCTCTCCCACCAGCTCTCAGTAGCAGAATGGTAGCACTCCTCCGGCATGTGTGCCTGCAGGCCTAAGTTGCAGGCCCCTCTCTGGAATGCACTACACTGGAGAAACCGCGCTATAGCTCCCGCAAGTCCGTAGCGGAGAGGAAGCTGTATGGTGTGCGCTGTGCTTGAGAGCCCGGCGAACGTCTTCCCTACGTAAAACCGGGGAAAGAAAGGCCGTTGGCGGAGAAGTCTCTCGGCTAAGCTCTTGTTCCTGGAGCTAGTACCTTTACCCCGGTGTGCGTGCAGGCCAAAACCCAAAAACCTCACTGGAGGGAACCGCACTGTAGAGAATCCGGGCTTTGGGCAGACTAGGCCTTCCTGAGGGGGGAAGCCTTCTGCTGTGTGCATGCGTATGAGCTCCACCAGGGAATCTAAAACCATTTTCTGAGGGAGACTGAGGCCGCAGAAGAAGGGAGAACAAAACACCCCACTTGTTTCCTGCTACTGGCCCTGCGTCTAACCCCTTGTGCATGCATGTCTCACTGCTCCCAAACCAACGTAAGAAATGCAGGGTAGGGGACCGTGTTGTAGAGAGTCTCACTGTTACGGAAGGTGGAAACACTGGGAGTGTGTGTACGTGAGAGCCTGGGAGACGAGTCCCCTAAGTTACTGGGCGAGAGAAAAGGATTAGTTGCAGCGGCACCTCTCCAACCAGCTCTCAGTGGCAGAATGCTAGCACTCCTCAGGCATGTGTTCGTGCAGGACTAAGTATCAGGGCCCTCCCTGGAAGGCACAAAACTGTGGTGAAAGCGCGCTTCAGCTCCGGCCGGTCCCCGGCGGGGAGGACGCGGTAAGGTTTCCTCTGTACTTGAGAGCCCGGCGAACGGCATCCCTATGTAAAACCGAGGGAAAGAAAGGCCGGTGCCTGAGACGCCTCTCGGCTCAGCTCTTGTTCCTGGGGCTAGTACCGTTGCCCCGGTGTGCTTGAAGGACAAAAGCCAACCACCTAACTCGAGGGAATCACACTATAGAGAATCCGGGCTTCGGCTGGACTAGGCCTTCCTGAGGGTGGAAAGCTTCTGCTGAGAGCATGCATGCGAGCACTGCCAGCGAGTCCAAAACCATTTTCCCAGGGAGACTGAGGCCGCGGCAGAAGGGAGAACACAACTGCCCATTTGTTTCCTGAAGCCAGCCCAGCAGCCGACCCCTAGGGCATGCAAGTCTCACGCTCGCTTACCAACGCAATGAAACCGTACTGTAGGGGAACCGTGTATACAGAGCCTCACTGTTGCGCGCAGTGGGAACTCTTGGAGTGCCTGTACGTAAGAGCCTGGCTGAAGAGTCCCTTCAGTTCCTGGGCGAGAGAAACGGATTCGTGCAGCCGCACCTCTCCCACCAGCTCTCAGTATCAGAATGGTAGCACTCCTCCGGCCTGTGTGCGTGCAGGCCTAAGTTGCAGGCCCCTCCCTGGAAGGCAGTACACTGTGGAGAAACCGCGCTTTAGCTGCCGCCGTTCCCTAGCGGAGAGGAAGCTGTAGGGTGTGCGATGTGCCTAGAGCCCGGCGAACGTCTTCCCTACGTAAAACCGGGGGAAACAAAGGCCGGTGCCGGAGACGCGTCTCGGCTCAGCTCTTGTTCATGGAGCTAGTATCTTTACCCCGGTGTGCGTGCAGGCCGAAAGCCAAAAACCTCACACGAGGGAAACGCACTGTAGAGAATCGGGCTTCGGCCAGACTAGGCCTTCCTGAGGGTGGAAGCCTTCTGCTGTGTGCATGCGTATGAGCTCGGCCACGGAGTACAAAACCATTTTCTGAGGGAGACTGAGGCCGCAGTAGAAGGGAGAACAAAGCTCCCCACTTGTTTCCTGCTACTGGCCCTGCGTCCAACCCCTTGTGCATGCATGTCTCACTGCTCCCATACCAACGTAAGAAAAGTAGGGTAGGGGACCGTGTTGTAGAGAGTCTCACTGTTACGGAGGGTGGAAACACTGGGCGTGTGTGTACGTGAGAGCCTGGGAGACGAGTCCCCTAAGTTACTGAGCGAGAGAAAAGGATTAGTTGCAGCAGCACCTCTCCCACCAGCTCTCAGTGGCAGAATGCTAGCACTCCTCAGGCATGTGTGCGTGCAGGCCTAAGTATCAGGCCCCTCCCTGGAAGGCACAAAACTGCGGTGAAAGCGCGCTTCAGCTCCGGCCTGTCCCCGGCGTGGAGGACGCTGTAAGGTTTCCTCTGTACTTGAGAGCCCGGCGAACGGCTTCCCTATGTAAAACCGAGAGGGAAAGAAAGGCCGGTGCCTGAGACGCCTCTCGGCTCAGCTCTTGTTCCTGGGGCTAGTACCGTTGCCCCGGTGTGCTTGAAGGACAAAAGCCAACCACCTAACTCGAGGGAATCACACTATAGAGAATCCGGGCTTCGGCTGGACTAGGCCTTCCTGAGGGTGGAAAGCTTCTGCTGAGAGCATGCATGCGAGCACTGCCAGCGAGTCCAAAACCATTTTCCCAGGGAGACTGAGGCCGCGGCAGAAGGGAGAACACAACTGCCCATTTGTTTCCTGAAGCCAGCCCAGCAGCCGACCCCTAGGGCATGCAAGTCTCACGCTCGCTTACCAACGCAATGAAACCGTACTGTAGGGGATCCTTGTATACAGAGCCTCACTGTTGCGCGCAGGGGGAACTCTTGGAGTGCCTGTACGTAAGAGCCTGGCTGAAGAGTCCCTTCAGTTCCTGGGCGAGAGAAACGGATTCGTGCAGCCGCACCTCTCCCACCAGCTCTCAGTATCAGAATGGTAGCACTCCTCCGGCCTGTGTGCGTGCAGGCCTAAGTTGCAGGCCCCTCCCTGGAAGGCAGTACACTGTGGAGAAACCGCGCTTTAGCTGCCGCCGTTCCCTAGCGGAGAGGAAGCTGTAGGGTGTGCGATGTGCCTAGAGCCCGGCGAACGTCTTCCCTAGGTAAAACCGGGGGAAACAAGGGCCGGTGCCGGAGACGCGTCTCGGCTCAGCTCTTGTTCATGGAGCTAGTATCTTTACCCCGGTGTGCGTGCAGGCCGAAAGCCAAAAACCTCACACGAGGGAACCGCACTGTAGAGAATCCAGGCTTCGGCCAGACTAGGCCTTCCTGAGGGTGGAAGCCTTCTGCTGTGTGCATGCGTATGAGCTCCGCCACGGAGTACAAAACCATTTTCTGAGGGAGACTGAGGCCGCGGCAGAAGTGAGAACAAAGCTCCCCACTTGTTTCCTGCTAGTGGCCCTGCGTCCAACCCCTTGTGCATGCACGTCTCACTGCTCCCATACCAACGTAAGAAAAGTAGGGTAGGGGACCGTGTTGCAGAGAGTCTCACTGTTACGGAGGGTGGAAACACTGGGAGTGTGTGTACGTGAGAGCCTGGGAGACGAGTCCCCTAAGTTACTGGGGGAGAGAAAAGGATTAGTTGCAGCGGCACCTCTCCAAACAGCTCTCAGTATTAGAATGATAACATTCCTCCGGCATGTGTGCGAGCAGGCCTAAGAGGCAGGCCCCTCCTTGGAAGGCACAGCACTGTGGAGAACCCGCGTTAGCTCCCGCCGATCCCTAGCGGAGAGGACGCTGTATGGTGTGCGCTGTGCTTCAGAGCCCGGCGAACGGCTTCCCTATGTAAAAGCGAGGGAAAGAAAGGCCTGTGCCGGAGACACCTCTCGGCTGAGCTCTTGTTCCTGGGCTACTATCGTGCTCCATTGTGCGAGCAGACCAAAAGCCAACCACCTAAATCCAGGGAACT
Organism: Eumetopias jubatus; assembly: GCF_037043125.1. Classification (NCBI taxonomy): domain Eukaryota; kingdom Metazoa; phylum Chordata; class Mammalia; order Carnivora; family Otariidae; genus Eumetopias; species Eumetopias jubatus. The sequence continues at coordinate 246,603 of NW_028274879.1, forward strand.
GCACTGTGTGGAATCCAGGCTTCGGCCAGACTAGGCCTTCCTGAGGGTGGAAACCTCTTGCAGTGTGAATGCGGGCGAGCACTGCCAGCGAGTCCAAAACCATTTTGTGAGGAAGACTGAGGCCTCGGCAGAAGTGAGAACTCAACTCCCCACTTTTTTCCTGAAGCCAGCCAGACGGCCGCCCCCTTGAGCATGCATGTCTCACTGCTTGCCGACCAAGGCAAAGAGACAGTGGGGTAGGGGACCGTGTTGTAGAGAGCCTGACTGTTAGGGAGGGTGGAAACACTTGGAGTGTGTGTACGTGAGAGCCTAGGAGACGAGTCCCCTAAGTTACTGGGCGAGAGAAAAGGATTAGTTGCAGCGGCACCTCTCCCACCAGCTCTCAGTATCAGAATGGTAGCACTCCTCCGGCATATGTGTGTGCAGACCTAAGTGGCAGGCCCCTCCTTGGAAGGCACAACACTGTGGAGAAACCGCGCTTTAGCTCCTGCCGGTCCCTAGCGGAGAGGACGCTATATGGTGTGCGCTGTGCTTGAGAGCCCGGCGATCGGCTTCCCTATGTATAAGCGAGGGAAAGAAAGGCCGGTGCCCGAGACGCCTCTCGGCTCAGCTCTTGTTCCTGGAGCTAGTACCGTTACCCTGGTGTGCTTGCAGGCCGAGGGCCAACCTCCCAATTCGAGGGAACCACACTGTAGAAATTCCTTACTTCGGCCAGACTAGGCCTTCCTGAGGGAGGTAACCCTTTGCAGTGTGAATGCGGGCGAGCACTGCCAGCGAGTCCAAAACCGTTTTACGAGGGAGACTGAGGCCGCGACCGAAGTGAGAACTCAACTCCCCATTTGTTTCCTGAAGCCAGCCCGGCAGCCGCCCCCTTGAGCATGCAAGTCTCACTGTTCGCGTCCCAACGCAAGGAAACAGTAGGCTGGGGGACCGTGTTGTAGAGAGCCTCACTGTTCCGGAGAGTGGAAACACTTCGAGTGCGTGTGCGTGAGAGCCTGGGAGACGAGTGTCCTACGTTACTGGGCGAGAGAAACGAACTCGTGCAGCCGCACCTCTCCCACCAGCTCTCAGTGGCAGAATGCTAGCACTCCTCAGGCATGCGTTCGTGCAGGCCTAAGTATCAGGGCCCTCCCTGGAAGGCACAAAACTGTGGTGAAAGCGCGCTTCAGCTCCGGCCGGTCCCCGGCGGGGAGGACGCGGTAAGGTTTCCTCTGTACTTGAGAGCCCGGCGAACGGCTTCCCTATGTAAAACCGAGAGGGAAAGAAAGGCCGGTGCCTGAGACGCCTCTCGGCTCAGCTCTTGTTCCTGGGGCTAGTACCGTTGCCCCGGTGTGCTTGAAGGACAAAAGCCAACCACCTAACTCGAGGGAATCACACTATAGAGAATCCGGGCTTCGGCTGGACTAGGCCTTCCTGAGGGTGGAAAGCTTCTGCTGAGAGCATGCATGCGAGCACTGCCAGCGAGTCCAAAACCATTTTCCCAGAGAGACTGAGGCCGCGGCAGAAGGGAGAACACAACTGCCCATTTGTTTCCTGAAGCCTGCCCAGCAGCCGACCCCTAGGGCATGCAAGTCTCACGCTCGCTTACCAACGCAATGAAACCGTACTGTAGGGGAACCGTGTATACAGAGCCTCACTGTTGCGCGGAGTGGGAACTCTTGGAGTGCCTGTACATAAGAGCCTGGCTGAAGAGTCCCTTCAGTTCCTGGGCGAGAGAAACGGATTCGTGCAGCCGCACCTCTCCCACCAGCTCTCAGTATCAGAATGGTAGCACTCCTCCGGCCTGTGTGCGTGCAGGCCTAAGTTGCAGGCCCCTCCCTGGAAGGCAGTACACTGTGGAGAAACCGCGCTTTAGCTGCCGCCGTTCCCTAGCGGAGAGGAAGCTGTAGGGTGTGCGATGTGCCTAGAGCCCGGCGAACGTCTTCCCTACGTAAAACCGGGGGAAACAAAGGCCGGTGCCGGAGACGCGTCTCGGCTCAGCTCTTGTTCATGGAGCTAGTATCTTTACCCCGGTGTGCGTGCAGGCCGAAAGCCAAAAACCTCACACGAGGGAAACGCACTGTAGAGAATCGGGCTTCGGCCAGACTAGGCCTTCCTGAGGGTGGAAGCCTTCTGCTGTGTGCATGCGTATGAGCTCGGCCACGGAGTAGAAAACCATTTTCTGAGGGAGACTGAGGCCGCAGTAGAAGGGAGAACAAAGCTCCCCACTTGTTTCCTGCTACTGGCCCTGCGTCCAACCCCTTGTGCATGCATGTCTCACTGCTCCCATACCAACGTAAGAAAAGTAGGGTAGGGGACCGTGTTGTAGAGAGTCTCACTGTTACGGAGGGTGGAAACACTGGGCGTCTGTGTACGTGAGAGCCTGGGAGACGAGTCCCCTAAGTTACTGAGCGAGAGAAAAGGATTAGTTGCAGCAGCACCTCTCCCACCAGCTCTCAGTGGCAGAATGCTAGCACTCCTCAGGCATGTGTGCGTGCAGGCCTAAGTATCAGGCCCCTCCCTGGAAGGCACAAAACTGCGGTGAAAGCGCGCTTCAGCTCCGGCCTGTCCCCGGCGTGGAGGACGCTGTAAGGTTTCCTCTGTACTTGAGAGCCCGGCGAACGGCTTCCCTATGTAAAACCGAGAGGGAAAGAAAGGCCGGTGCCTGAGACGCCTCTCGGCTCAGCTCTTGTTCCTGGGGCTAGTACCGTTGCCCCGGTGTGCTTGAAGGACAAAAGCCAACCACCTAACTCGAGGGAATCACACTATAGAGAATCCGGGCTTCGGCTGGACTAGGCCTTCCTGAGGGTGGAAAGCTTCTGCTGAGAGCATGCATGCGAGCACTGCCAGCGAGTCCAAAACCATTTTCCCAGGGAGACTGAGGCCGCGGCAGAAGGGAGAACACAACTGCCCATTTGTTTCCTGAAGCCAGCCCAGCAGCCGACCCCTAGGGCATGCAAGTCTCACGCTCGCTTACCAACGCAATGAAACCGTACTGTAGGGGAACCTTGTATACAGAGCCTCACTGTTGCGCGGAGTGGGAACTCTTGGAGTGCCTGTACGTAAGAGCCTGGCTGAAGAGTCCCTTCAGTTCCTGGGCGAGAGAAACGGATTCGTGCAGCCGCACCTCTCCCACCAGCTCTCAGTATCAGAATGGTAGCACTCCTCCGGCCTGTGTGCGTGCAGGCCTAAGTTGCAGGCCCCTCCCTGGAAGGCAGTACACTGTGGAGAAACCGCGCTTTAGCTGCGGCCGTTCCCTAGCGGAGAGGAATCTGTAGGGTGTGCGATGTGCCTAGAGCCCGGCGAACGTCTTCCCTACGTAAAACCGGGGGAAACAAAGGCCGGTGCCGGAGACGCGTCTCGGCTCAGCTCTTGTTCCTGGAACTAGCACCTTTACCACGGTGTGCGTGCAGTCCAAAAGCCAAAAACCTCATTGGAGGGAAGCGCACTGTAGAGAAACCGGGCTTCGGGCAGAGTAGGCCTTCCTGAGGGTGGCAGCCTTTTGCTGTGATTATACCTGCTTGCACTGCCAGCGCGTCCAAAACCATTTTCTGAGGGAGACTGAGGCCACGGCAGAAGGGAGAACACAACTCCCCACTTCTTTCCTGAAGGCGGTCCTGCGACCGTCCCCTTGAGCATGCATGTCTTTTTTTTTAATTTTTTATTGTTATGTTAATCACCATATATTACATCATTAGTTTTTGGTGCAGTGTTCCATGATTCATTGTTTGTTCATAACACCCAGTGCTCCATGCAGAACGTGCCCTCCTCAATACCCATCACCAGGCTCACCCCTCCTCCTACCCCCCTCCCCTCTAGAACCCTCAGTTTGTTTCTCAGAGTCCATCATCTCTCATGGTTCGTCTCCCCCTCTGACATACTCCCCTTTTCTTCCTCTCCTGTTATCTTCTTCTTTTTCTTTTTTCTTAAAATATGTTGCGTTATTTGTTTCAGAAGTACAGAACTGTGATTCAACAGTCTTGCACAATTCACAGCGCTCACCGTAGCACATACCCTCCCCAATGTCTATCACCCAGCCACCCCATCCCTCCCACCCCCAACCACTCCAGTAACACTCAGTTTCTTTCCCGAGATGAAGAATTCCTCATATCAGTGAGGTCATATGATACATGTCTTTCTCTGATTGACTTATTTCACTCAGCATAACACCCTCCAGTTCCATCCACGTCGTTGCAAATGGCAAGATCTCATTCCTTTTGATGGCTGCATAATATTCCATTGTGTATATACACCACATCTTCTTTATCCATTCATCTGTCGATGGGCATCTTGGCTCTTTCCACCGTTTGGCTATGGTGGACATTGCTGCTATAAACATTGGGGTACACGTACCCCTTCGGGTCCCTACATTTGTATCTTTGTGGTAAATACCCAGTAGTGCAACTGCTGGATCGAACGGTAGCTCTAATTTCAACTGTTTGAGGAAACTCCATACTGTTTTCCAGAGGGGTTGCACTAGCTTGCATTCCCACCAACAGTGTAGGAGGGTTCCCCTTTCTCCACATCCCCGCCAACATCTGTCGTTCCCTGACTTGTTAATTTCAGCCATTCTGACGGGTGTGAGGTGGTATCTCATGGAGGTTTTGATTTGGATTTCCCTGATGCCGAGCGATGTGGAGCACTTTTTCATGTGCCTGTTGGCCATTTGGATGTCTTCTTTGGAGACATGTCTGTTCATGTCTTCTGCCCATTTCTTGATTGGATTATTTCTTCTTTGGGTGTTGAGTTTGATCAGTTCTTTATAGATTTTGGATAATAGCCCTTTATCTGATAGGTCAGTTGCAAATATTTTCTCCCATTCTGTCGGTTGTCTTTTGGTTTTGTGGACTGTTTCTTTTGCTGTGCAAAAGCTTTTTATCTTGATGAAATCCCAAGAGTTCATTTTTGCCCTGGCTTCCCGTGCCTTTGGCGATGTTTCTAGGAAGAAGTTGCTGCGGCTAAGGTCGAAAAGGTTGCTACCTGTGTTCTCCTTTAGGATGTTGATGGACTCCTGTCTCACGTTTAGGTCTTTCAACCGTTTGGAGTCTATTTTTGTGTGTGGTGTAAGGAAATGGTCCAGTTTCATTCTTCTGCATGTGGCTGTCCAATTTTCCCAACACCATTTGTTGAAGAGACTGTCTTTTTGCCATTGGACATTCTTTCCTGCTTTGTCAAAGATAAGTTGACCATAGAGTTGAGGGTCCATTTCTGGGCTCTCGATTCTGTTCCATTGATCGATGTGTCTGTTTTTGTGCCAGTACCATACTGTCTTGATGATGACAGGTTTGTCATAGAGCTGAAAGTCCGGAATTGTGAAGCCGCCAGCTTTGCTTTTCTTTTTCATTAGTCCTCTGGCTATTCTGGGTCTCTTCTGGTTCCATACAAATTTGAGGATTATTTCTTCCATTTCTTTGAGAAAAGTGGATGGTATTTTGATGGGGATTGCATTGAATGTGTAGATTGCTCTAGGTAGCATTGACATCTTCAGAATGTTGATTCTCCCAATCCATGAGCACGGAACGTTGTTCCATTTCTTTGTGTCTTCTTCCATTTCTTTCATGAGTATTTTATAGTTTTCTGAGTACAGATCCTTTGCCTCTTTGGTTAGATTTCTTCCTAGGGATCTAATGGTTTTGGGTGCAATTGTAAATGGGATCGACTCCTTGATTTGTCTCTCTTCTGTCTTGTTGTTGGTGTAGAGGAATGCCACCGATTTCTGTGCACTGATTTTGTATCCTGCTACTTTACTGAATTCCTGTATGAGTTCTAGCAGTTTTGCGGTGGAGTCTTTTGGGTTTTCCACATACAGTATCTTATCATCTGCAAAGAGTGAGAGGTTTGACTTCCTCTTTGCCGTTTTGGATGCCTTTGATTTCTTTTTGTTGTCTGATTGCTGTGGCTAGGACTTCTAATACTACGTTGAATAGCACTGGTGAGAGTGGATATCCCTGCCGCGTTCCTGACTTTATGGGAAAAGCTCTCGGCCTTTCCCCATTGAGAATGATATTCGCTGTCGGTTTTTCATAGATGGCTTTTATGATATTGAGGTATGTACCCTCTATCCCTATACTGTGAAGAGTTTTGATCAAGAAACGATGTTGTACTTTGTCAAATGCTTTTTCTGCATCTATTGAGAGGATCATATGATTCTTGCTCTTTCTTTTGTTAATGTATTGTATCACGTTGATTGATTTGCGGATGTTGAACCAGCCTTGCAGCCCAGGAATAAATCCCACTTGGTCCTGGTGAATAATCCTTTTAATGTACTGTTGGAACCCATTGGCTAGTTTTTTTTGTGTGTGTGTGAGAATTTTTGCTTCCATGTTCATCAAGGATATTGGTCTGTAATTCTCTTTTTTGATGGGGTCTTTGTCTGGTTTGGGGATCAAGGTAATGCTGGCCTCATAAAATGAGTTTGGAAGTTTCCCTTCCATTTCTATTTTTTGGAACAGTTTCAGGAGAATAGGTAGTAATTCTTCTTGAAATGGCTGATAGAATTCCCCTGGGAAGCCATCTGGCCCTGGGCTTTTGTTTCTTGGGAGATTTTTGATGACTGTTTCAATTTCCTTAGTGGTTATAGGTCTGTTCAGGTTTTCTATTTCTTCCTGGTTCAATTTTGGTAGTTGATACATCTCTAGGAATGCACCCATTTCTTCCAGGTTATCTAATTTGCTGGCATAGAGTTGCTCATAATATGTTCTTATCATTGTTTGTATTTCTTTGGTGTTGGTTGTGATCTCTCCTCTTTCCTTCATGATTTTGTTGATTTGGGTCATTTCTCTTTTCTTCTTGATAAGTCTGGCCAGGGGTTTATCAATCTTGTTCATTCTTTCCAAGAACCAGCTCCTAGTTTCGTGGATCTGTTCTACTGTTCTTTTGGTTTCTAGTTCATTGATTTCTGCTCTGATCTTTATCATTTCTCTTCTCCTGCTGGGTTTAGGCTTCATTTGCTGTTCTTTTCCAGCTCCTTTAGGTGTAGGGTTAGGTTGTGTATTTGAGACCTTTCTTGTTTCTTGAGAAAGGCTTGTATTGCTATATACTTTCCTCTCAGGACTGCCTTTGTTGTATCCCAAAGATTTTGAACCGTTGTGTTTTCATTTTCATTGGTTTCCATGAAATTTTTTAATTCTTCTTTAATTTCCTGGTTGACCCATTCATTCTTTAGTAGGATGCTCTTTAGCCTCCATGTATTTGAGTTCTTTCCGACTTTCCTCTTGTGGTTGAGTTCTAGTTTCAAAGCATTGTGGTCTGAAAATATGCAGGGAATGATCCCAATCTTTTGGTACCGATTGAGACCTGATTTGTGACCTGGGATGTGATCAGTTCTGGAGAATGTTCCATGGGCACTAGAGAAGAATGTGTATTCCTTTGCTTGGGGATGGAATGTTCTGAATATGTCTGTGAAGTCCATTTGGTCCAGTGTGTCATTTAAAGTCTTTATTTCCTTGTTGATCTTTTGCTTAGATGATCTGTCCATTTCAGTCAGGGGGGTGTTAAAGTCCCCCACTATTATTGTATTGTTGTCAATGTGTTTCTTTGCTTTTGTTATTAATTGCCTTATATAATTGGCTGCTCCCATGTTCGGGGCATAGATCTTTACAATTGTTAGATCTTCTTGTTGGATAGACCCTTTAAGTAGGATATAGTGTCCTTCCTCATCGCTTATTACAGTCTTTGTTTTAAAATCTAGTTTGTCTGATAGAAGGATTGCCACCCCAGCTTTCTTTTGGTGTCCATTAGCATGGTAAATGGTTTTCCACCCCCTCACTTTCAATCTGGGGGTGTCTTTGGGTCTAAAATGAGTCTCTTGCAGACAGCATATTGATGGGTCTTGTTTTTTAATCCAATCTGATAGCCTGTGTCTTTTGATTGGGGCATTTACGCCATTTGCATTCAGGGTAACTATTGAAAAGTATGAATTTAGTGCCATTGTATTACCTGTAAGGTGACTGTTAACTCTCTCTTGTCTGTGTTCGTTTCTGCTCTTTGCTGCTTTTAGGTTCTCTCTTTGCTTAGAGGACCCCTCTCAATATTTCTTGGAGGGGTGGTTTTGTGTTTGCAAATTCCTTTAGTTTTTGTTTGTTCTGGAAGCTTTTTATCTCTCCTTCTATTTTCAATGATAGCCTAGCTGGATATAGTATTCTTGGCTGCATATTTTTCTCGTTTAGTGCTCTGAAGATATCTTGCCAGTCCTTTCTGGCCTGCCAGGTCTCTGTGGATAGGTCTGTTGCCAATCTAATGTTTCTACCATTGTAGGTTACATATCTCTTCTCCGGAGCTGCTTTCAGGATTTTCTCTTTGTCTCTGAGACTCGTAAGTTTTACTATTAGATGTCGGGTGTTGACCTATTATTATTGATTTTGAGAGGGGTTCTCTGTGCCTCCTGGATTTTAATGCCTGTTTCCTTCCTCACATTAGGGAAGTTCTCTGTTATAATTTGCTCCAATATACCTTCTGCCCCTCTCTCTCTCTCTTCTTCTTCTGGGATCCCAATTATTCTAATGTTGTTTCGTCTTATCGTATCACTTATCTCTCGAATTCTGCCCTCGTGATCCTGTAGTTGTTTCTCTCTCTTTTTCTCAACCTCTTTATTTTCCATCATTTGGTCTTCTATATCGCTGATTCTCTCTTCTGCCTCATTTATCCTAGCATTTAGTGCCCCCATTTTTGATTGCACCTCATCAATAGCCTTTTTGATTTCGATTTGGTTAGATTTTAGTTCTTTTATTTCTCCAGAAAGGGTTTCTCTAATAACTTCCACGCTTTTTTCAAGCCCAGCTAGTATCTTTAAAGTCATGATTCTGAACTCTAGGTCCGACATCGTACTAATGTCCGTATTGAGTAGGTCCCTGGCTGACGGTACTACCTCTTGTTCTTTTTGCTGAGGTGATTTCTTTCGTCTTGTCATTTTCTCCAGAGGAGAATAGATGAATGAGAGAACAAAATCCTAACAGGTTTACAACGTCCCCAGCAAATATACTGTATACAAATCAGAAAAGACCTGAAACCAGGGGAAAAGAAAGGGAAAGAAAGAAAAACGAAAGAGAAAAAGAAAAAAAAGGATAAAAACAAAAACAAAACAATACAAAAAAGGCAGAATATGATCAAATATGATCAGGCTAGTGCATAGATCAGTGCCGCACACTAGATTTTGGGCGTATTTTGGTCTGTTAGAAAAAGGTGCCTCCTAAAATTTTAAAGGAAGAAAGACATATATGTACAAAATAATGGTTGATACAATGAAGGGATGGAAGATGACTGTAAAGATGAAAATTATAAAAGATTTTATAAAAGGACTTGGTAAGATAAGTTGTTTGAAAAAAGAAAGAAGATTTAAGAAAAAAAAAAGGAAAAAGGGAGAGAATGTGATCAGGCAGGAGACTAGAACAAAGCCATACACTAGTGATTTAGGGTATATTTTGATCTGTTAGAAGAAACTGTACCTCAAAATTTTAAAGAGAGAACAACTTATATATATATATATATGCCAAAAATAAGGGTAACTACTATGAAGGGATAAAATATGACTCTAAAAATGAAAAATAAAAAATGTTTGTTTTTTTTTTTAAAAAAGGGATTTATAAGATGTTGGTTGAAAAAGGGAAAAAGAAAAAAAAACAGTCAACAAAAATTAACTTTGATGAAATAATGAATCATGGTTAAAAAAAAAAAAAAAGCCATGAATCTATGTGCAGTGTTCCCCTAGCGCTGGAGTTCTCCTATTCTCCTTGATCGATCAACTTGGTCTTGCCTTGCTGGCTGTTTGTGCTGATCTTCTGGGGGAGGGGCCTGTTGCTGTGGTTTCCAAATGTCTTTGCCGGAGGCGGAATTGCCCCGCCCTTGTCAGTCCGGGCTAAGGAAGCTGCTCCGCTTTGCTCTCAGGAGCTTTTGTTCCCTGCAAGCTCTCGGTACAGCCTTGGAGGACCAGGGCAGAAATGGTGGCCTCCCAATCTCCCCTCGGAGGAGCTGAGAACCTGGGGCCCCGCTCCTCAGTGTGCCCCCAGAGAAAAGCAGTCACTTCCGTGTCCCCGTTCTCCGGCCGCACTCCGTGCTCACCCGGCCTGTGACCGAGCGTTGCTATCTATGGCACCCGACCCCGCACGGAGTCTCCAAACCCAGCAGATCCCTGCAGTGCGCTCCCGCACCGCTCCTCCCCGGGAAGGAAGGGGAGTCTCCCCGGATCTGCTGCTTGTTGGGTCCCTGCTGGGGGAGCCGTGCTCCGACTGGGCCGCAGATCACAGTTTATGGCAACCCCGAGCTGAGAGCCCACGACTCTGCTCCGTCTCTGCAGCCGGCTTCCCCGCGAGCATGCAAGTCTTACTGCTCGCTTAGCAAGGAAAGAAACAGTAGTGTAGGGGAACCGTGTGTACATAGCCTCACTGTTGCGAGGAGTGGGAACACTTGTTGTGCCTGTGCGTAAGAGCCTGACTGACAATTCCCTTAAGTTACTGGGCGAGAGAAACGGATTCATGCAGCTGCACCTCTCCCACCAGCTCTCAGTATCAGAATGGTAGCACTCCTCCGGCCTGTGTGCCTGCAGGCCTAAGTTTCAGGCCCCTCCCTGGAATACACTACACTGGAGAAACCGCGCTTTAGCTCCCGCCAGTCCCTAGCGGAGAGGAAGCTGTATGGTGTGCGCTGTGCTTGAGAGCCCGGCGAACGTCTTCCCTACGTAAAACCGGGGGAAAGAAATGCCGTTGCCGGAGACGCCTCTCGGCTCACCTCTTTTCCTGGAGCTAGTACCTTTACCCCGGTGCGCGTGCAGGCCCAAAGCCAAAAACCTCACTCGAGGGAACCGCACTGTAGAGAATCCGGGCTTCGGCCAGACTAGGCCTTCCTGAGGGTGGAAGACTTTTGCTATGAGCATGCGTGCGAGCACTGCCAGCGAGTCCAAAACCATTTTCTGAGGGAGACTGAGGCCGCAGCAGAAGGGAGAACAAAACTCCCCACTTGTTTCCTGAAGGCAGCCCAGCAGCCGCCCCCTTGGACATGCAAGTCTCACTGCTCACGTACCAAAGCAAAGAAACAGTACTGTAGGGGAACCTTGTTGTAGGTAGACTCCCTGTTGCGCGAGTGGGAACACTTGGAGTGCCTGTGCGTAAGAGCCTGGCCGAATAGTCCCTTAAGTTCCTGGGCGAGAGAAACGGATTCGTGCAGCCGCAACTCTCCCACCAGCTCTCAGTATCAGAATGGTAGCACTCCTCCGCCCTGTGTGCGTGCAGGCCTAAGAGGCAGGCCCCTCCTTGGAAGGCACAGCACTGTGGAGAACCCGCGTTAGTTCCCGCCAGTCCCTAGCGGAGAGGACGCTGTATGGTGTGCGCTGTGCTTCAGAGCCCGGCGAACGGCTTCCCTATGTAAAAGCGAGGGAAAGAAAGGCCTGTGCCGGAGACACCTCTCGGCTGAGCTCTTGTTCCTGGGGCTAGTATCGTGCTCCGTTGTGCGAGCAGACCAAAAGCCAACCACCTAAATCCAGGGAACTGCACTGTGTGGAATCCAGGCTTCGGGCAGACTAGGCCTTCCTGAGGGTGGAAACCTTTTGCAGTGTGAATGCGGGCGAGCACTGCCAGCGAGTCCAAAACCATTTTGCGAAGGAGACTGAGGCCGCGGCAGAAGTGAGAACTCAACTCCCCACTTGTTTCCTGAAGCCAGCCAGGCGGCCGCCCCCTTGAGCATGCATGTCTCACTGCTTGTGGACCAACGCAAAGAAACAGTAGGGTAGGTGACCGTGTTGTACAGAGCCTCACTGTTCCGGAGAGGGAAACACTTGGAGTGTGTGTGCATGAGACCCTGGGAGACGAGTCCCATACGTTACTGGGCGAGAGAAACGAACTCGTGCAGCCGCACCTCTCCCACCAGCTCTCAGTGGCAGAATGCAAGCACTCCTCAGGCATGTGTGCGAGCAGGCCTAAGTAGCAGGCCCCTCCCTGGAAGGCACAACACTGTGGTGAAAGCGCACGGTAGCTCCCGCCAGGCACCGGCGGGGAGGACGCTGTATGGTGTGCGCTGTGCCTGAGAGCCCGGCGAGCATCTTCCCTATGTAAAACCGGGGGAAAGAAAGGCCAGTGCCGGAGAGGCCTCTCGGCTGAGCTCTTTTCCTGGAGCTAGTACCTTTATCCCGGTGGGCGTGCAGGCCAAAAGCCAAAAACCTCACTCGAGGAAACCGCATTGTAGAGAATCCGGGCTTCGGCCAGACTAGGCCTTCCTCTGGTTGGAAGCCTTTTGCTGTGTGCATGCTTATGAGCTCCGCCCCGGAGTCCAAAACCATTTTCGGAGGGAGACTGAGGCCGCGGCAGAAGGGAGAACACAACTCCCCACTTGTTTCCTGAAGCCAGCCCAGCGGCCGCCCGCTTGGGCATGCAAGTCTCACTGCTCGCGTACCAAGGAAAGAAACAGTAGTGTAGGGGAACCGTGTGTACATAGCCTCACTGTTGCGGGGAGTGGGAACACTTGGAGTGCCTGTGCGTAAGAGCCTGACTGACAATTCCCTTAAGTTACTGTGCAAGGGAAATGGATTCGTGCAGCCGCCCCTCTCCCACCAGCTCTCAGTAGCAGAATGGTAGCACTCCTCCGGCATGTGTGTGTGCAGGCCTAAGTTGCAGGCCCCTCTCTGGAATGCACTACACTGGAGAAACCGCGCTATAGCTCCCGCAAGTCCGTAGCGGAGAGGAAGCTGTATGGTGTGCGCTGTGCTTGAGAGCCCGGCGAACGTCTTCCCTACGTAAAACCGGGAGAAAGAAAGGCCGTTGGCGGAGAAGTCTCTCGGCTAAGCTCTTGTTCCTGGAGCTAGTACCTTTACCCCGGTGTGCGTGCAGGCCAAAACCCAAAAACCTCACTGGAGGGAACCGCACTGTAGAGAATCCGGGCTTCGGGCAGACTAGGCCTTCCTGAGGGTGGAAGCCTTCTGCTGTGTGCATGCGTATGAGCTCCACCAGGGAATCTAAAACCATTTTCTGAGGGAGACTGAGGCCGCAGAAGAAGGGAGAACAAAACACCCCACTTGTTTCCTGCTACTGGCCCTGCGTCTAACCCCTTGTGCATGCATGTCTCACTGCTCCCAAACCAACGTAAGAAATGCAGGGTAGGGGACCGTGTTGTAGAGAGTCTCACTGTTACGGAAGGTGGAAACACTGGGAGTGTGTGTACGTGAGAGCCTGGGAGACGAGTCCCCTAAGTTACTGGGCGAGAGAAAAGGATTAGTTGCAGCGGCACCTCTCCAACCAGCTCTCAGTGGCAGAATGCTAGCACTCCTCAGGCATGTGTTCCTGCAGGACTAAGTATCAGGCCCCTCCCTGGAAGGCACATAACTGTGGTGTAATCGCGCTTCAGCTCCGGCCGGTCCCCGGCGGGGAGGACGCTGTAAGGTTTCCTCTGTACTTGAGAGCCCGGCGAACGGCATCCCTATGTAAAACCGAGGGAAAGAAAGGCCGGTGCCTGAGACGCCTCTCGGCTCAGCTCTTGTTCCTGGGGCTAGTACCGTTGCCCCGGTGTGCTTGAAGGACAAAAGCCAACCACCTAACTCGAGGGAATCACACTATAGAGAATCCGGGCTTCGGCTGGACTAGGCCTTCCTGAGGGTGGAAAGCTTCTGCTGAGAGCATGCATGCGAGCACTGCCAGCGAGTCCAAAACCATTTTCCCAGGGAGACTGAGGCCGCGGCAGAAGGGAGAACACAACTGCCCATTTGTTTCCTGAAGCCAGCCCAGCAGCCGACCCCTAGGGCATGCAAGTCTCACGCTCGCTTACCAACGCAATGAAACAGTACTGTAGGGGAACCGTGTATACAGAGCCTCACTGTTGCGCGCAGTGGGAACTCTTGGAGTGCCTGTACGTAAGAGCCTGGCTGAAGAGTCCCTTCAGTTCCTGGGCGAGAGAAACGGATTCGTGCAGCCGCACCTCTCCCACCAGCTCTCAGTATCAGAATGGTAGCACTCCTCCGGCCTGTGTGTGTGCAGGCCTAAGTTGCAGGCCCCTCCCTGGAAGGCAGTACACTGTGGAGAAACCGCGCTTTAGCTGCCGCCGTTCCCTAGCGGAGAGGAAGCTGTAGGGTGTGCGATGTGCCTAGAGCCCGGCGAACGTCTTCCCTACGTAAAACCGGGGGAAACAAAGGCCGGTGCCGGAGACGCGTCTCGGCTCAGCTCTTGTTCATGGAGCTAGTATCTTTACCCCGGTGTGCGTGCAGGCCAAAAGCCAAAAACCTCACACGAGGGAAACGCACTGTAGAGAATCGGGCTTCGGCCAGACTAGGCCTTCCTGAGGGTGGAAGCCTTCTGCTGTGTGCATGCGTATGAGCTCGGCCACGGAGTACAAAACCATTTTCTGAGGGAGACTGAGGCCGCAGTAGAAGGGAGAACAAAGCTCCCCACTTGTTTCCTGCTACTGGCCCTGCGTCCAACCCCTTGTGCATGCATGTCTCACTGCTCCCATACCAACGTAAGAAAAGTAGGGTAGGGGACCGTGTTGTAGAGAGTCTCACTGTTACGGAGGGTGGAAACACTGGGAGTGTGTGTACGTGAGAGCCTGGGAGACGAGTCCCCTAAGTTACTGGGGGAGAGAAAAGGATTAGTTGCAGCGGCACCTCTCCAAACAGCTCTCAGTATTAGAATGATAGCATTCCTCCGGCATGTGTGCGAGCAGGCCTAAGAGGCAGGCCCCTCCTTGGAAGGCACAGCACTGTGGAGAACCCGCGTTAGCTCCCGCCGATCCCTAGCGGAGAGGACGCTGTATGGTGTGCGCTGTGCTTCAGAGCCCGGCGAACGGCTTCCCTATGTAAAAGCGAGGGAAAGAAAGGCCTGTGCCGGAGACACCTCTCGGCTGAGCTCTTGTTCCTGGGCTACTATCGTGCTCCATTGTGCGAGCAGACCAAAAGCCAACCACCTAAATCCAGGGAACTGCACTGTGTGGAATCCAGGCTTCGGCCAGACTAGGCCTTCCTGAGGGTGGAAACCTCTTGCAGTGTGAATGCGGGCGAGCACTGCCAGCGAGTCCAAAACCATTTTGTGAGGAAGACTGAGGCCTCGGCAGAAGTGAGAACTCAACTCCCCACTTTTTTCCTGAAGCCAGCCAGACGGCCGCCCCCTTGAGCATGCATGTCTCACTGCTTGCCGACCAAGGCAAAGAGACAGTGGGGTAGGGGACCGTGTTGTAGAGAGCCTGACTGTTAGGGAGGGTGGAAACACTTGGAGTGTGTGTACGTGAGAGCCTAGGAGACGAGTCCCCTAAGTTACTGGGCGAGAGAAAAGGATTAGTTGCAGCGGCACCTCTCCCACCAGCTCTCAGTATCAGAATGGTAGCACTCCTCCGGCATGTGTGTGTGCAGACCTAAGTGGCAGGCCCCTCCTTGGAAGGCACAACACTGTGGAGAAACCGCGCTTTAGCTCCTGCCGGTCCCTAGCGGAGAGGACGCTATATGGTGTGCGCTGTGCTTGAGAGCCCGGCGATCGGCTTCCCTATGTATAAGCGAGGGAAAGAAAGGCCGGTGCCCGAGACGCCTCTCGGCTCAGCTCTTGTTCCTGGAGCTAGTACCGTTACCCTGGTGTGCTTGCAGGCCGAGGGCCAACCTCCCAATTCGAGGGAACCACACTGTAGAAATTCCTTACTTCGGCCAGACTAGGCCTTCCTGAGGGAGGTAACCCTTTGCAGTGTGAATGCGGGCGAGCACTGCCAGCGAGTCCAAAACCGTTTTACGAGGGAGACTGAGGCCGCGACCGAAGTGAGAACTCAACTCCCCATTTGTTTCCTGAAGCCAGCCCGGCAGCCGCCCCCTTGAGCATGCAAGTCTCACTGTTCGCGTCCCAACGCAAGGAAACAGTAGGCTGGGGGACCGTGTTGTAGAGAGCCTCACTGTTCCGGAGAGTGGAAACACTTCGAGTGCGTGTGCGTGAGAGCCTGGGAGACGAGTGTCCTACGTTACTGGGCGAGAGAAACGAACTCGTGCAGCCGCACCTCTCCCACCAGCTCTCAGTGGCAGAATGCTAGCACTCCTCAGGCATGCGTTCGTGCAGGCCTAAGTATCAGGGCCCTCCCTGGAAGGCACAAAACTGTGGTGAAAGCGCGCTTCAGCTCCGGCCGGTCCCCGGCGGGGAGGACGCGGTAAGGTTTCCTCTGTACTTGAGAGCCCGGCGAACGGCATCCCTATGTAAAACCGAGGGAAAGAAAGGCCGGTGCCTGAGACGCCTCTCGGCTCAGCTCTTGTTCCTGGGGCTAGTACCGTTGCCCCGGTGTGCTTGAAGGACAAAAGCCAACCACCTAACTCGAGGGAATCACACTATAGAGAATCCGGGCTTCGGCTGGACTAGGCCTTCCTGAGGGTGGAAAGCTTCTGCTGAGAGCATGCATGCGAGCACTGCCAGCGAGTCCAAAACCATTTTCCCAGGGAGACTGAGGCCGCGGCAGAAGGGAGAACACAACTGCCCATTTGTTTCCTGAAGCCAGCCCAGCAGCCGACCCCTAGGGCATGCAAGTCTCACGCTCGCTTACCAACGCAATGAAACCGTACTGTAGGGGAACCGTGTATACAGAGCCTCACTGTTGCGCGCAGTGGGAACTCTTGGAGTGCCTGTACGTAAGAGCCTGGCTGAAGAGTCCCTTCAGTTCCTGGGCGAGAGAAACGGATTCGTGCAGCCGCACCTCTCCCACCAGCTCTCAGTATCAGAATGGTAGCACTCCTCCGGCCTGTGTGCGTGCAGGCCTAAGTTGCAGGCCCCTCCCTGGAAGGCAGTACACTGTGGAGAAACCGCGCTTTAGCTGCCGCCGTTCCCTAGCGGAGAGGAAGCTGTAGGGTGTGCGATGTGCCTAGAGCCCGGCGAACGTCTTCCCTACGTAAAACCGGGGGAAACAAAGGCCGGTGCCGGAGACGCGTCTCGGCTCAGCTCTTGTTCATGGAGCTAGTATCTTTACCCCGGTGTGCGTGCAGGCCGAAAGCCAAAAACCTCACACGAGGGAAACGCACTGTAGAGAATCGGGCTTCGGCCAGACTAGGCCTTCCTGAGGGTGGAAGCCTTCTGCTGTGTGCATGCGTATGAGCTCGGCCACGGAGTAGAAAACCATTTTCTGAGGGAGACTGAGGCCGCAGTAGAAGGGAGAACAAAGCTCCCCACTTGTTTCCTGCTACTGGCCCTGCGTCCAACCCCTTGTGCATGCATGTCTCACTGCTCCCATACCAACGTAAGAAAAGTAGGGTAGGGGACCGTGTTGTAGAGAGTCTCACTGTTACGGAGGGTGGAAACACTGGGAGTGTGTGTACGTGAGAGCCTGGGAGACGAGTCCCCTAAGTTACTGGGGGAGAGAAAAGGATTAGTTGCAGCGGCACCTCTCCAAACAGCTCTCAGTATTAGAATGATAGCATTCCTCCGGCATGTGTGCGAGCAGGCCTAAGAGGCAGGCCCCTCCTTGGAAGGCACAGCACTGTGGAGAACCCGCGTTAGCTCCCGCCGATCCCTAGCGGAGAGGACGCTGTATGGTGTGCGCTGTGCTTCAGAGCCCGGCGAACGGCTTCCCTATGTAAAAGCGAGGGAAAGAAAGGCCTGTGCCGGAGACACCTCTCGGCTGAGCTCTTGTTCCTGGGCTACTATCGTGCTCCATTGTGCGAGCAGACCAAAAGCCAACCACCTAAATCCAGGGAACTGCACTGTGTGGAATCCAGGCTTCGGCCAGACTAGGCCTTCCTGAGGGTGGAAACCTCTTGCAGTGTGAATGCGGGCGAGCACTGCCAGCGAGTCCAAAACCATTTTGTGAGGAAGACTGAGGCCTCGGCAGAAGTGAGAACTCAACTCCCCACTTTTTTCCTGAAGCCAGCCAGACGGCCGCCCCCTTGAGCATGCATGTCTCACTGCTTGCCGACCAAGGCAAAGAGACAGTGGGGTAGGGGACCGTGTTGTAGAGAGCCTGACTGTTAGGGAGGGTGGAAACACTTGGAGTGTGTGTACGTGAGAGCCTAGGAGACGAGTCCCCTAAGTTACTGGGCGAGAGAAAAGGATTAGTTGCAGCGGCACCTCTCCCACCAGCTCTCAGTATCAGAATGGTAGCACTCCTCCGGCATGTGTGTGTGCAGACCTAAGTGGCAGGCCCCTCCTTGGAAGGCACAACACTGTGGAGAAACCGCGCTTTAGCTCCTGCCGGTCCCTAGCGGAGAGGACGCTATATGGTGTGCGCTGTGCTTGAGAGCCCGGCGATCGGCTTCCCTATGTATAAGCGAGGGAAAGAAAGGCCGGTGCCCGAGACGCCTCTCGGCTCAGCTCTTGTTCCTGGAGCTAGTACCGTTACCCTGGTGTGCTTGCAGGCCGAGGGCCAACCTCCCAATTCGAGGGAACCACACTGTAGAAATTCCTTACTTCGGCCAGACTAGGCCTTCCTGAGGGAGGTAACCCTTTGCAGTGTGAATGCGGGCGAGCACTGCCAGCGAGTCCAAAACCGTTTTACGAGGGAGACTGAGGCCGCGACCGAAGTGAGAACTCAACTCCCCATTTGTTTCCTGAAGCCAGCCCGGCAGCCGCCCCCTTGAGCATGCAAGTCTCACTGTTCGCGTCCCAACGCAAGGAAACAGTAGGCTGGGGGACCGTGTTGTAGAGAGCCTCACTGTTCCGGAGAGTGGAAACACTTCGAGTGCGTGTGCGTGAGAGCCTGGGAGACGAGTGTCCTACGTTACTGGGCGAGAGAAACGAACTCGTGCAGCCGCACCTCTCCCACCAGCTCTCAGTGGCAGAATGCTAGCACTCCTCAGGCATGCGTTCGTGCAGGCCTAAGTATCAGGGCCCTCCCTGGAAGGCACAAAACTGTGGTGAAAGCGCGCTTCAGCTCCGGCCGGTCCCCGGCGGGGAGGACGCGGTAAGGTTTCCTCTGTACTTGAGAGCCCGGCGAACGGCATCCCTATGTAAAACCGAGGGAAAGAAAGGCCGGTGCCTGAGACGCCTCTCGGCTCAGCTCTTGTTCCTGGGGCTAGTACCGTTGCCCCGGTGTGCTTGAAGGACAAAAGCCAACCACCTAACTCGAGGGAATCACACTATAGAGAATCCGGGCTTCGGCTGGACTAGGCCTTCCTGAGGGTGGAAAGCTTCTGCTGAGAGCATGCATGCGAGCACTGCCAGCGAGTCCAAAACCATTTTCCCAGGGAGACTGAGGCCGCGGCAGAAGGGAGAACACAACTGCCCATTTGTTTCCTGAAGCCAGCCCAGCAGCCGACCCCTAGGGCATGCAAGTCTCACGCTCGCTTACCAACGCAATGAAACCGTACTGTAGGGGAACCGTGTATACAGAGCCTCACTGTTGCGCGCAGTGGGAACTCTTGGAGTGCCTGTACGTAAGAGCCTGGCTGAAGAGTCCCTTCAGTTCCTGGGCGAGAGAAACGGATTCGTGCAGCCGCACCTCTCCCACCAGCTCTCAGTATCAGAATGGTAGCACTCCTCCGGCCTGTGTGCGTGCAGGCCTAAGTTGCAGGCCCCTCCCTGGAAGGCAGTACACTGTGGAGAAACCGCGCTTTAGCTGCCGCCGTTCCCTAGCGGAGAGGAAGCTGTAGGGTGTGCGATGTGCCTAGAGCCCGGCGAACGTCTTCCCTACGTAAAACCGGGGGAAACAAAGGCCGGTGCCGGAGACGCGTCTCGGCTCAGCTCTTGTTCATGGAGCTAGTATCTTTACCCCGGTGTGCGTGCAGGCCGAAAGCCAAAAACCTCACACGAGGGAAACGCACTGTAGAGAATCGGGCTTCGGCCAGACTAGGCCTTCCTGAGGGTGGAAGCCTTCTGCTGTGTGCATGCGTATGAGCTCGGCCACGGAGTAGAAAACCATTTTCTGAGGGAGACTGAGGCCGCAGTAGAAGGGAGAACAAAGCTCCCCACTTGTTTCCTGCTACTGGCCCTGCGTCCAACCCCTTGTGCATGCATGTCTCACTGCTCCCATACCAACGTAAGAAAAGTAGGGTAGGGGACCGTGTTGTAGAGAGTCTCACTGTTACGGAGGGTGGAAACACTGGGAGTGTGTGTACGTGAGAGCCTGGGAGACGAGTCCCCTAAGTTACTGAGCGAGAGAAAAGGATTAGTTGCAGCAGCACCTCTCCCACCAGCTCTCAGTGGCAGAATGCTAGCACTCCTCAGGCATGTGTGCGTGCAGGCCTAAGTATCAGGCCCCTCCCTGGAAGGCACAAAACTGCGGTGAAAGCGCGCTTCAGCTCCGGCCTGTCCCCGGCGTGGAGGACGCTGTAAGGTTTCCTCTGTACTTGAGAGCCCGGCGAACGGCTTCCCTATGTAAAACCGAGAGGGAAAGAAAGGCCGGTGCCTGAGACGCCTCTCGGCTCAGCTCTTGTTCCTGGGGCTAGTACCGTTGCCCCGGTGTGCTTGAAGGACAAAAGCCAACCACCTAACTCGAGGGAATCACACTATAGAGAATCCGGGCTTCGGCTGGACTAGGCCTTCCTGAGGGTGGAAAGCTTCTGCTGAGAGCATGCATGCGAGCACTGCCAGCGAGTCCAAAACCATTTTCCCAGGGAGACTGAGGCCGCGGCAGAAGGGAGAACACAACTGCCCATTTGTTTCCTGAAGCCAGCCCAGCAGCCGACCCCTAGGGCATGCAAGTCTCACGCTCGCTTACCAACGCAATGAAACAGTACTGTAGGGGAACCGTGTATACAGAGCCTCACTGTTGCGCGCAGTGGGAACTCTTGGAGTGCCTGTACGTAAGAGCCTGGCTGAAGAGTCCCTTCAGTTCCTGGGCGAGAGAAACGGATTCGTGCAGCCGCACCTCTCCCACCAGCTCTCAGTATCAGAATGGTAGCACTCCTCCGGCCTGTGTGCGTGCAGGCCTAAGTTGCAGGCCCCTCCCTGGAAGGCAGTACACTGTGGAGAAACCGCGCTTTAGCTGCCGCCGTTCCCTAGCGGAGAGGAAGCTGTAGGGTGTGCGATGTGCCTAGAGCCCGGCGAACGTCTTCCCTAGGTAAAACCGGGGGAAACAAGGGCCGGTGCCGGAGACGCGTCTCGGCTCAGCTCTTGTTCATGGAGCTAGTATCTTTACCCCGGTGTGCGTGCAGGCCGAAAGCCAAAAACCTCACACGAGGGAACCGCACTGTAGAGAATCCAGGCTTCGGCCAGACTAGGCCTTCCTGAGGGTGGAAGCCTTCTGCTGTGTGCATGCGTATGAGCTCCGCCACGGAGTACAAAACCATTTTCTGAGGGAGACTGAGGCCGCGGCAGAAGTGAGAACAAAGCTCCCCACTTGTTTCCTGCTACTGGCCCTGCGTCCAACCCCTTGTGCATGCATGTCTCACTGCTCCCATACCAACGTAAGAAAAGTAGGGTAGGGGACCGTGTTGTAGAGAGTCTCACTGTTACGGAGGGTGGAAACACTTGGAGTGTGTGTACGTGAGAGCCTGGGAGACGAGTCCCCTAAGTTACTGGGGGAGAGAAAAGGATTAGTTGCAGCGGCACCTCTCCAAACAGCTCTCAGTATTAGAATGATAGCATTCCTCCGGCATGTGTGCGAGCAGGCCTAAGAGGCAGGCCCCTCCTTGGAAGGCACAGCACTGTGGAGAACCCGCGTTAGCTCCCGCCGATCCCTAGCGGAGAGGACGCTGTATGGTGTGCGCTGTGCTTCAGAGCCCGGCGAACGGCTTCCCTATGTAAAAGCGAGGGAAAGAAAGGCCTGTGCCGGAGACACCTCTCGGCTGAGCTCTTGTTCCTGGGCTACTATCGTGCTCCATTGTGCGAGCAGACCAAAAGCCAACCACCTAAATCCAGGGAACTGCACTGTGTGGAATCCAGGCTTCGGCCAGACTAGGCCTTCCTGAGGGTGGAAACCTCTTGCAGTGTGAATGCGGGCGAGCACTGCCAGCGAGTCCAAAACCATTTTGTGAGGAAGACTGAGGCCTCGGCAGAAGTGAGAACTCAACTCCCCACTTTTTTCCTGAAGCCAGCCAGACGGCCGCCCCCTTGAGCATGCATGTCTCACTGCTTGCCGACCAAGGCAAAGAGACAGTGGGGTAGGGGACCGTGTTGTAGAGAGCCTGACTGTTAGGGAGGGTGGAAACACTTGGAGTGTGTGTACGTGAGAGCCTAGGAGACGAGTCCCCTAAGTTACTGGGCGAGAGAAAAGGATTAGTTGCAGCGGCACCTCTCCCACCAGCTCTCAGTATCAGAATGGTAGCACTCCTCCGGCATGTGTGTGTGCAGACCTAAGTGGCAGGCCCCTCCTTGGAAGGCACAACACTGTGGAGAAACCGCGCTTTAGCTCCTGCCGGTCCCTAGCGGAGAGGACGCTATATGGTGTGCGCTGTGCTTGAGAGCCCGGCGATCGGCTTCCCTATGTATAAGCGAGGGAAAGAAAGGCCGGTGCCCGAGACGCCTCTCGGCTCAGCTCTTGTTCCTGGAGCTAGTACCGTTACCCTGGTGTGCTTGCAGGCCGAGGGCCAACCTCCCAATTCGAGGGAACCACACTGTAGAAATTCCTTACTTCGGCCAGACTAGGCCTTCCTGAGGGAGGTAACCCTTTGCAGTGTGAATGCGGGCGAGCACTGCCAGCGAGTCCAAAACCGTTTTACGAGGGAGACTGAGGCCGCGACCGAAGTGAGAACTCAACTCCCCATTTGTTTCCTGAAGCCAGCCCGGCAGCCGCCCCCTTGAGCATGCAAGTCTCACTGTTCGCGTCCCAACGCAAGGAAACAGTAGGCTGGGGAACCGTGTTGTAGAGAGCCTCACTGTTCCGGAGAGTGGAAACACTTCGAGTGCGTGTGCGTGAGAGCCTGGGAGACGAGTGTCCTACGTTACTGGGCGAGAGAAACGACTCGTGCAGCCGCACCTCTCCCACCAGCTCTCAGTGGCAGAATGCTAGCACTCCTCAGGCATGCGTTCGTGCAGGCCTAAGTATCAGGGCCCTCCCTGGAAGGCACAAAACTGTGGTGAAAGCGCGCTTCAGCTCCGGCCGGTCCCCGGCGGGGAGGACGCGGTAAGGTTTCCTCTGTACTTGAGAGCCCGGCGAACGGCATCCCTATGTAAAACCGAGGGAAAGAAAGGCCGGTGCCTGAGACGCCTCTCGGCTCAGCTCTTGTTCCTGGGGCTAGTACCGTTGCCCCGGTGTGCTTGAAGGACAAAAGCCAACCACCTAACTCGAGGGAATCACACTATAGAGAATCCGGGCTTCGGCTGGACTAGGCCTTCCTGAGGGTGGAAAGCTTCTGCTGAGAGCATGATGCGAGCACTGCCAGCGAGTCCAAAACCATTTTCCCAGGGAGACTGAGGCCGCGGCAGAAGGGAGAACCCAACTGCCTATTTGTTTCCTGAAGCCTGCCCAGCAGCCGACCCCTTAGGGCATGCAAGTCTCACGCTCGCTTACCAACGCAATGAAACAGTACTGTAGGGGAACCGTGTATACAGAGCCTCACTGTTGCGCGCAGTGGGAACTCTTGGAGTGCCTGTACGTAAGAGCCTGGCTGAAGAGTCCCTTCAGTTCCTGGGCGAGAGAAACGGATTCGTGCAGCCGCACCTCTCCCACCAGCTCTCAGTATCAGAATGGTAGCACTCCTCCGGCCTGTGTGCGTGCAGGCCTAAGTTGCAGGCCCCTCCCTGGAAGGCAGTACACTGTGGAGAAACCGCGCTTTAGCTGCCGCCGTTCCCTAGCGGAGGGGAAGCTGTAGGGTGTGCGATGTGCCTAGAGCCCGGCGAACGTCTTCCCTAGGTAAAACCGGGGGAAACAAGGGCCGGTGCCGGAGACGCGTCTCGGCTCAGCTCTTGTTCATGGAGCTAGTATCTTTACCCCGGTGTGCGTGCAGGCCGAAAGCCAAAAACCTCACACGAGGGAACCGCACTGTAGAGAATCCAGGCTTCGGCCAGACTAGGCCTTCCTGAGGGTGGAAGCCTTCTGCTGTGTGCATGCGTATGAGCTCCGCCACGGAGTACAAAACCATTTTCTGAGGGAGACTGAGGCCGCGGCAGAAGTGAGAACAAAGCTCCCCACTTGTTTCCTGCTAGTGGCCCTGCGTCCAACCCCTTGTGCATGCATGTCTCACTGCTCCCATACCAACGTAAGAAAAGTAGGGTAGGGGACCGTGTTGTAGAGAGTCTCACTGTTACGGAGGGTGGAAACACTTGGAGTGTGTGTACGTGAGAGCCTGGGAGACGAGTCCCCTAAGTTACTGGGGGAGAGAAAAGGATTAGTTGCAGCGGCACCTCTCCAAACAGCTCTCAGTATTAGAATGATAGCATTCCTCCGGCATGTGTGCGAGCAGGCCTAAGAGGCAGGCCCCTCCTTGGAAGGCACAGCACTGTGGAGAACCCGCGTTAGCTCCCGCCGATCCCTAGCGGAGAGGACGCTGTATGGTGTGCGCTGTGCTTCAGAGCCCGGCGAACGGCTTCCCTATGTAAAAGCGAGGGAAAGAAAGGCCTGTGCCGGAGACACCTCTCGGCTGAGCTCTTGTTCCTGGGCTACTATCGTGCTCCATTGTGCGAGCAGACCAAAAGCCAACCACCTAAATCCAGGGAACTGCACTGTGTGGAATCCAGGCTTCGGCCAGACTAGGCCTTCCTGAGGGTGGAAACCTCTTGCAGTGTGAATGCGGGCGAGCACTGCCAGCGAGTCCAAAACCATTTTGTGAGGAAGACTGAGGCCTCGGCAGAAGTGAGAACTCAACTCCCCACTTTTTTCCTGAAGCCAGCCAGACGGCCGCCCCCTTGAGCATGCATGTCTCACTGCTTGCCGACCAACGCAAAGAGACAGTGGGGTAGGGGACCGTGTTGTAGAGAGCCTGACTGTTAGGGAGGGTGGAAACACTTGGAGTGTGTGTACGTGAGAGCCTAGGAGACGAGTCCCCTAAGTTACTGGGCGAGAGAAAAGGATTAGTTGCAGCGGCACCTCTCCCACCAGCTCTCAGTATCAGAATGGTAGCACTCCTCCGGCATGTGTGTGTGCAGACCTAAGTGGCAGGCCCCTCCTTGGAAGGCACAACACTGTGGAGAAACCGCGCTTTAGCTCCTGCCGGTCCCTAGCGGAGAGGACGCTATATGGTGTGCGCTGTGCTTGAGAGCCCGGCGATCGGCTTCCCTATGTATAAGCGAGGGAAAGAAAGGCCGGTGCCCGAGACGCCTCTCGGCTCAGCTCTTGTTCCTGGAGCTAGTACCGTTACCCTGGTGTGCTTGCAGGCCGAGGGCCAACCTCCCAATTCGAGGGAACCACACTGTAGAAATTCCTTACTTCGGCCAGACTAGGCCTTCCTGAGGGAGGTAACCCTTTGCAGTGTGAATGCGGGCGAGCACTGCCAGCGAGTCCAAAACCGTTTTACGAGGGAGACTGAGGCCGCGACCGAAGTGAGAACTCAACTCCCCATTTGTTTCCTGAAGCCAGCCCGGCAGCCGCCCCCTTGAGCATGCAAGTCTCACTGTTCGCGTCCCAACGCAAGGAAACAGTAGGCTGGGGGACCGTGTTGTAGAGAGCCTCACTGTTCCGGAGAGTGGAAACACTTCGAGTGCGTGTGCGTGAGAGCCTGGGAGACGAGTGTCCTACGTTACTGGGCGAGAGAAACGAACTCGTGCAGCCGCACCTCTCCCACCAGCTCTCAGTGGCAGAATGCTAGCACTCCTCAGGCATGCGTTCGTGCAGGCCTAAGTATCAGGGCCCTCCCTGGAAGGCACAAAACTGTGGTGAAAGCGCGCTTCAGCTCCGGCCGGTCCCCGGCGGGGAGGACGCGGTAAGGTTTCCTCTGTACTTGAGAGCCCGGCGAACGGCATCCCTATGTAAAACCGAGGGAAAGAAAGGCCGGTGCCTGAGACGCCTCTCGGCTCAGCTCTTGTTCCTGGGGCTAGTACCGTTGCCCCGGTGTGCTTGAAGGACAAAAGCCAACCACCTAACTCGAGGGAATCACACTATAGAGAATCCGGGCTTCGGCTGGACTAGGCCTTCCTGAGGGTGGAAAGCTTCTGCTGAGAGCATGCATGCGAGCACTGCCAGCGAGTCCAAAACCATTTTCCCAGGGAGACTGAGGCCGCGGCAGAAGGGAGAACACAACTGCCCATTTGTTTCCTGAAGCCAGCCCAGCAGCCGACCCCTAGGGCATGCAAGTCTCACGCTCGCTTACCAACGCAATGAAACCGTACTGTAGGGGAACCGTGTATACAGAGCCTCACTGTTGCGCGCAGTGGGAACTCTTGGAGTGCCTGTACGTAAGAGCCTGGCTGAAGAGTCCCTTCAGTTCCTGGGCGAGAGAAACGGATTCGTGCAGCCGCACCTCTCCCACCAGCTCTCAGTATCAGAATGGTAGCACTCCTCCGGCCTGTGTGCGTGCAGGCCTAAGTTGCAGGCCCCTCCCTGGAAGGCAGTACACTGTGGAGAAACCGCGCTTTAGCTGCCGCCGTTCCCTAGCGGAGAGGAAGCTGTAGGGTGTGCGATGTGCCTAGAGCCCGGCGAACGTCTTCCCTACGTAAAACCGGGGGAAACAAAGGCCGGTGCCGGAGACGCGTCTCGGCTCAGCTCTTGTTCCTGGAACTAGCACCTTTACCACGGTGTGCGTGCAGTCCAAAAGCCAAAAACCTCATTGGAGGGAAGCGCACTGTAGAGAAACCGGGCTTCGGGCAGAGTAGGCCTTCCTGAGGGTGGCAGCCTTTTGCTGTGATTATACCTGCTTGCACTGCCAGCGCGTCCAAAACCATTTTCTGAGGGAGACTGAGGCCACGGCAGAAGGGAGAACACAACTCCCCACTTCTTTCCTGAAGGCGGTCCTGCGACCGTCCCCTTGAGCATGCATGTCTTTTTTTTTAATTTTTTATTGTTATGTTAATCACCATATATTACATCATTAGTTTTTGGTGCAGTGTTCCATGATTCATTGTTTGTTCATAACACCCAGTGCTCCATGCAGAACGTGCCCTCCTCAATACCCATCACCAGGCTCACCCCTCCTCCTACCCCCCTCCCCTCTAGAACCCTCAGTTTGTTTCTCAGAGTCCATCATCTCTCATGGTTCGTCTCCCCCTCTGACATACTCCCCTTTTCTTCCTCTCCTGTTATCTTCTTCTTTTTCTTTTTTCTTAAAATATGTTGCGTTATTTGTTTCAGAAGTACAGAACTGTGATTCAACAGTCTGGCACAATTCACAGCGCTCACCGTAGCACATACCCTCCCCAATGTCTATCACCCAGCCACCCCATCCCTCCCACCCCCAACCACTCCAGTAACACTCAGTTTCTTTCCCGAGATGAAGAATTCCTCATATCAGTGAGGTCATATGATACATGTCTTTCTCTGATTGACTTATTTCACTCAGCATAACACCCTCCAGTTCCATCCACGTCGTTGCAAATGGCAAGATCTCATTCCTTTTGATGGCTGCATAATATTCCATTGTGTATATACACCACATCTTCTTTATCCATTCATCTGTCGATGGGCATCTTGGCTCTTTCCACCGTTTGGCTATGGTGGACATTGCTGCTATAAACATTGGGGTACACGTACCCCTTCGGGTCCCTACATTTGTATCTTTGTGGTAAATACCCAGTAGTGCAACTGCTGGATCGAACGGTAGCTCTAATTTCAACTGTTTGAGGAACCTCCATACTGTTTTCCAGAGGGGTTGCACTAGCTTGCATTCCCACCAACAGTGTAGGAGGGTTCCCCTTTCTCCACATCCCCGCCAACATCTGTCGTTCCCTGACTTGTTAATTTCAGCCATTCTGACGGGTGTGAGGTGGTATCTCATGGAGGTTTTGATTTGGATTTCCCTGATGCCGAGCGATGTGGAGCACTTTTTCATGTGCCTGTTGGCCATTTGGATGTCTTCTTTGGAGACATGTCTGTTCATGTCTTCTGCCCATTTATTGATTGGATTATTTCTTCTTTGGGTGTTGAGTTTGATCAGTTCTTTATAGATTTTGGATACTAGCCCTTTATCTGATAGGTCAGTTGCAAATATTTTCTCCCATTCTGTCGGTTGTCTTTTGGTTTTGTGAACTGTTTCTTTTGCTGTGCAAAAGCTTTTTATCTTGATGAAATCCCAAGAGTTCATTTTTGCCCTGGCTTCCCGTGCCTTTGGCGATGTTTCTAGGAAGAAGTTGCTGCGGCTAAGGTCGAAAAGGTTGCTACCTGTGTTCTCCTTTAGGATTTTGATGGACTCCTGTCTCACGTTTAGGTCTTTCAACCGTTTGGAGTCTATTTTTGTGTGTGGTGTAAGGAAATGGTCCAGTTTCATTCTTCTGCATGTGGCGGTCCAATTTTCCCAACACCATTTGTTGAAGAGACTGTCTTTTTGCCATTGGACATTCTTTCCTGCTTTGTCAAAGATAAGTTGACCATAGAGTTGAGGGTCCATTTCTGGGCTCTCGATTCTGTTCCATTGATCTATGTGTCTGTTTTTGTGCCAGTACCATACTGTCTTGATGATGACAGGTTTGTCATAGAGCTGAAAGTCCGGAATTGTGAAGCCGCCAGCTTTGCTTTTCTTTTTCATTAGTCCTCTGGCTATTCTGGGTCTCTTCTGGTTCCATACAAATTTGAGGATTATTTCTTCCATTTCTTTGAGAAAAGTGGATGGTATTTTGATGGGGATTGCATTGAATGTGTAGATTGCTCTAGGTAGCATTGACATCTTCAGAATGTTGATTCTCCCAATCCATGAGCACGGAACGTTGTTCCATTTCTTTGTGTCTTCTTCCATTTCTTTCATGAGTATTTTATAGTTTTCTGAGTACAGATCCTTTGCCTCTTTGGTTAGATTTCTTCCTAGGGATCTAATGGTTTTGGGTGCAATTGTAAATGGGATCGACTCCTTGATTTGTCTCTCTTCTGTCTTGTTGTTGGTGTAGAGGAATGCCACCGATTTCTGTGCACTGATTTTGTATCCTGCTACTTTACTGAATTCCTGTATGAGTTCTAGCAGTTTTGCGGTGGAGTCTTTTGGGTTTTCCACATACAGTATCTTATCATCTGCAAAGAGTGAGAGGTTTGACTTCCTCTTTGCCGTTTTGGATGCCTTTGATTTCTTTTTGTTGTCTGATTGCTGTGGCTAGGACTTCTAATACTACGTTGAATAGCAGTGGTGAGAGTGGACATCCCTGCCGCGTTCCTGACTTTATGGGAAAAGCTCTCGGCCTTTCCCCATTGAGAATGATATTCGCTGTCGGTTTTTCATAGATGGCTTTTATGATATTGAGGTATGTACCCTCTATCCCTATACTGTGAAGAGTTTTGATCAAGAAAGGATGTTGTACTTTGTCAAATGCTTTTTCTGCATCTATTGAGAGGATCATATGATTCTTGCTCTTTCTTCTGTTAATGTATTGTATCACGTTGATTGATTTGCGGATGGTGAACCAGCCTTGCAGCCCAGGAATAAATCCCACTTGGTCCTGGTGAATAATCCTTTTAATGTACTGTTGGAACCCATTGGCTAGTTTTTTTTTTTTTTGTGAGAATTTTTGCTTCCATGTTCATCAAGGATATTGGTCTGTAATTCTCTTTTTTGATGGGGTCTTTGTCTGGTTTGGGGATCAAGGTAATGCTGGCCTCATAAAATGAGTTTGGAAGTTTCCCTTCCATTTCTATTTTTTGGAACAGTTTCAGGAGAATAGGTATTAATTCTTCTTGAAATGGCTGATAGAATTCCCCTGGGAAGCCATCTGGCCCTGGGCTTTTGTTTCTTGGGAGATTTTTGATGACTGTTTCAATTTCCTTAGTGGTTATAGGTCTGTTCAGGTTTTCTATTTCTTCCTGGTTCAATTTTGGTAGTTGATACATCTCTAGGAATGCACCCATTTCTTCCAGGTTATCTAATTTGCTGGCATAGAGTTGCTCATAATATGTTCTTATCATTGTTTGTATTTCTCTGGTGTTGGTTGTGATCTCTCCTCTTTCCTTCATGATTTTGTTGATTTGGGTCATTTCTCTTTTCTTCTTGATAAGTCTGGCCAGGGGTTTATCAATCTTGTTCATTCTTTCCAAGAACCAGCTCCTAGTTTCGTGGATCTGTTCTACTGTTCTTTTGGTTTCTAGTTCATTGATTTCTGCTCTGATCTTTATGATTTCTCTTCTCCTGCTGGGTTTAGGCTTTATTTGCTGTTCTTTCTCCAGCTCCTTTAGGTGTAGGGTTAGGTTGTGTATTTGAGACCTTTCTTGTTTCTTGAGAAAGGCTTGTATTGCTATATACTTTCCTCTCAGGACTGCCTTTGTTGTATCCCAAAGATTTTGAACCGTTGTGTTTTCATTTTCATTGGTTTCCATGAAATTTTTTAATTCTTCTTTAATTTCCTGGTTGACCCATTCATTCTTTAGTAGGATGCTCTTTAGCCTCCATGTATTTGAGTTCTTTCCGACTTTCCTCTTGTGGTTGAGTTCTAGTTTCAAAGCATTGTGGTCTGAAAATATGCAGGGAATGATCCCAATCTTTTGGTACCGATTGAGACCTGATTTGTGACCTGGGATGTGATCAGTTCTGGAGAATGTTCCATGGGCACTAGAGAAGAATGTGTATTCCTTTGCTTGGGGATGGAATGTTCTGAATATGTCTGTGAAGTCCATTTGGTCCAGTGTGTCATTTAAAGTCTTTATTTCCTTGTTGATCTTTTGCTTAGATGATCTGTCCATTTCAGTCAGGGGGGTGTTAAAGTCCCCCACTATTATTGTATTGTTGTCAATGTGTTTCTTTGCTTTTGTTATTAATTGCCTTATATAATTGGCTGCTCCCATGTTCGGGGCATAGATCTTTACAATTGTTAGATCTTCTTGTTGGATAGACCCTTTAAGTAGGATATAGTGTCCTTCCTCATCGCTTATTACAGTCTTTGTTTTAAAATCTAGTTTGTCTGATAGAAGGATTGCCACCCCAGCTTTCTTTTGGTGTCCATTAGCATGGTAAATGGTTTTCCACCCCCTCACTTTTAATGTGGGGGTGTCTTTGGCTCTAAAATGAGTCTCTTGCAGACAGCATATTGATGGGTCTGGTTTTTTTTTTTAATTTTTTATTGTTATGTTAATCACCATATATTGCATCATTAGTTTTTGGTGCAGTGTTCCATGATTCATTGTTTGTTCATAACACCCAGTGCTCCATGCAGAACGTGCCCTCCTCAATACCCATCACCAGGCTCACCCCTCCTCCTACCCCCCTCCCCTCTAGAACCCTCAGTTTGTTTCTCAGAGTCCATCATCTCTCATGGTTCGTCTCCCCCTCTGACATACTCCCCTTTTCTTCCTCTCCTGTTATCTTCTTCTTTTCCTTTTTTCTTAAAATATGTTGCGTTATTTCTTTCAGAAGTACAGAACTGTGATTCAACAGTCTGGCACAATTCACAGCACTCACCGTAGCACATACCCTCCCCAATGTCTATCACCCAGCCACCCCATCCCTCCCACCCCCAACCACTCCAGTAACACTCAGTTTCTTTCCCGAGATTAAGAATTCCTCATATCAGTGAGGTCATATGATACATGTCTTTCTCTGATTGACTTATTTCACTCAGCATAACACCCTCCAGTTCCATCCACGTTGTTGCAAATGGCAAGATCTCATTCCTTTTGATGGCTGCATAATATTCCATTGTGTATATACACCACATCTTCTTTATCCATTCATCTGTCGATGGGCATCTTGGCTCTTTCCACCGTTTGGCTATGGTGGACATTGCTGCTATAAACATTGGGGTACACGTACCCCTTCGGGTCCCTACATTTGTATCTTTGTGGTAAATACCCAGTAGTGCAATTGCTGGATCGAACGGTAGCTCTAATTTCAACTGTTTGAGGAACCTCCATATTGTTTTCCAGAGGGGTTGCACTAGCTTGCATTCCCACCAACAGTGTAGGAGGGTTCCCCTTTCTCCACATCCCCGCCAACATCTGTCGTTCCCTGACTTGTTAATTTCAGCCATTCTGACGGGTGTGAGGTGGTATCTCATGGAGGTTTTGATTTGGATTTCCCTGATGCCGAGCGATGTGGAGCACTTTTTCATGTGCCTGTTGGCCATTTGGATGTCTTCTTTGGAGAAATGTCTGTTCATGTCTTCTGCCCATTTCTTGATTGGATTATTTCTTCTTTGGGTGTTGAGTTTGATCAGTTCTTTATAGATTTTGGATACTAGCCCTTTATCTGATAGGTCAGTTGCAAATATTTTCTCCCATTCTGTCGGTTGTCTTTTGGTTTTGTGGACTGTTTCTTTTGCTGTGCAAAAGCTTTTTATCTTGATGAAATCCCAAGAGTTCATTTTTGCCCTGGCTTCCCGTGCCTTTGGCGATGTTTCTAGGAAGAAGTTGCTGCGGCTAAGGTCGAAAAGGTTGCTACCTGTGTTCTCCTTTAGGATTTTGATGGACTCCTGTGTCACGTTTAGGTCTTTCAACCGTTTGGAGTCTACTTTTGTGTGTGGTGTAAGGAAATGGTCCAGTTTCATTCTTCTGCATGTGGCTGTCCAATTTTCCCAACACCATTTGTTGAAGAGACTGTCTTTTTGCCATTGGACATTCTTTCCTGCTTTGTCAAAGATAAGTTGACCATAGAGTTGAGGGTCCATTTCTGGGCTCTCGATTCTGTTCCATTGATCTATGTGTCTGTTTTTGTGCCAGTACCATACTGTCTTGAAGATGACAGCTTTGTCATAGAGCTGGAAGTCGGGAATTGTGATGCCGCCAGCTTTGCTTTTCTTTTTCAGGAGTCCTCTGGCTATTCTGGGTCTCTTCTGGTTCCATACAAATTTGAGGATTATTTCTTCCATTTCTTTGAGAAAAGTGGATGGTATTTTGATGGGGATTGCATTGAATGTGTAGATTACTCTAGGTAGCATTGACATCTTCACAATGTTGATTCTCCCAATCCATGAGCACGGAACGTTGTTCCATTTCTTTGTGTCTTCTTCCATTTCTTTCATGAGTATTTTATAGTTTTCTGAGTACAGATCCTTTGCCTCTTTGGTTAGATTTCTTCCTAGGGATCTAATGGTTTTGGGTGCAATTGTAAATGGGATCGACTCCTTGATTTGTCTCTCTTCTGTCTTGTTGTTGCTGTAGAGGAATGCCACCGATTTCTGTGCACTGATTTTGTATCCTGCTACTTTACTGAATTCCTGTATGAGTTCTAGCAGTTTTGGGGTGGAGTCTTTTGGGTTTTCCACATACAGTATCTTATCATCTGCAAAGAGTGAGAGGTTTGACTTCCTCTTTGCCGTTTTGGATGCCTTTGATTTCTTTTTGTTGTCTGATTGCTGTGGCTAGGACTTCTAATACTACGTTGAATAGCACTGGTGAGAGTGGACATCCCTGCCGCGTTCCTGACTTTATGGGAAAAGCTCTCGGCCTTTCCCCATTGAGAATGATATTCGCTGTCGGTTTTTCATAGATGGCTTTTATGATATTGAGGTATGTACCCTCTATCCCTATACTGTGAAGAGTTTTGATCAAGAAACGATGTTGTACTTTGTCAAATGCTTTTTCTGCATCTATTGAGAGGATCATATGATTCTTGCTCTTTCTTTTGTTAATGTATTGTATCACGTTGATTGATTTGCGGATGTTGAACCAGCCTTGCAGCCCAGGAATAAATCCCACTTGGTCCTGGTGAATAATCCTTTTAATGTACTGTTGGAACCCATTGGCTAGTTTTTTTTGTGTGTGTGTGAGAATTTTTGCTTCCATGTTCATCAAGGATATTGGTCTGTAATTCTCTTTTTTGATGGGGTCTTTGTCTGGTTTTGGGATCAAGGTAATGCTGGCCTCATAAAATGAGTTTGGAAGTTTCCCTTCCATTTCTATTTTTTGGAACAGTTTCAGGAGAATAGGTAGTAATTCTTCTTGAAATGGCTGATAGAATTCCCCTGGGAAGCCATCTAGCCCTGGGCTTTTGTTTCTTGGGAGATTTTTGATGACTGTTTCAATTTCCTTAGTGGTTATAGGTCTGTTCAGGTTTTCTATTTCTTCCTGGTTCAATTTTGGTAGTTGATACATCTCTAGGAATGCACCCATTTCTTCCAGGTTATCTAATTTGCTGGCATAGAGTTGCTCATAATATGTTCTTATCATTGTTTGTATTTCTTTGGTGTTGGTTGTGATCTCTCCTCTTTCCTTCATGATTTTGTTGATTTGGGTCATTTCTCTTTTCTTCTTGATAAGTCTGGCCAGGGGTTTATCAATCTTGTTCATTCTTTCCAAGAACCAGCTCCTAGTTTCGTGGATCTGTTCTACTGTTCTTTTGGTTTCTAGTTCATTGATTTCTGCTCTGATCTTTATCATTTCTCTTCTCCTGCTGGGTTTAGGCTTTATTTGCTGTTCTTTCTCCAGCTCCTTTAGGTGTAGGGTTAGGTTGTGTATTTGAGACCTTTCTTGTTTCTTGAGAAAGGCTTGTATTGCTATATACTTTCCTCTCAGGACTGCCTTTGTTGTATCCCAAAGATTTTGAACCGTTGTGTTTTCATTTTCATTGGTTTCCATGAAATTTTTTAATTCTTCTTTAATTTCCTGGTTGACCCATTCATTCTTTAGTAGGATGCTCTTTAGCCTCCATGTATTTGAGTTCTTTCCGACTTTCCTCTTGTGGTTGAGTTGTAGTTTCAAAGCATTGTGGTTTGAAAATATGCAGGGAATGATCCCAATCTTTTGGTACCGATTGAGACCTGATTTGTGACCTGGGATGTGATCAGTTCTGGAGAATGTTCCATGGGCACTAGAGAAGAATGTGTATTCCTTTGCTTGGGGATGGAATGTTCTGAATATGTCTGTGAAGTCCATTTGGTCCAGTGTGTCATTTAAAGTCTTTATTTCCTTGTTGATCTTTTGCTTAGATGATCTGTCCATTTCAGTCAGGGGGGTGTTAAAGTCCCCCACTATTATTGTATTGTTGTCAATGTGTTTCTTTGCTTTTGTTATTAATTGCCTTATATAATTGGCTGCTCCCATGTTCGGGGCATAGATCTTTACAATTGTTAGATCTTCTTGTTGGATAGACCCTTTAAGTAGGATATAGTGTCCTTCCTCATCGCTTATTACAGTCTTTGTTTTAAAATCTAGTTTGTCTGATAGAAGGATTGCCACCCCAGCTTTCTTTTGGTGTCCATTAGCATGGTAAATGGTTTTCCACCCCCTCACTTTCAATCTGGGGGTGTCTTTGGGTCTAAAATGAGTCTCTTGCAGACAGCATATTGATGGGTCTTGTTTTTTAATCCAATCTGATAGCCTGTGTCTTTTGATTGGGGCATTTACGCCATTTGCATTCAGGGTAACTATTGAAAAGTATGAATTTAGTGCCATTGTATTACCTGTAAGGTGACTGTTAACTCTCTCTTGTCTGTGTTCGTTTCTGCTCTTTGCTGCTTTTAGGTTCTCTCTTTGCTTAGAGGACCCCTCTCAATATTTCTTGGAGGGGTGGTTTTGTGTTTGCAAATTCCTTTAGTTTTTGTTTGTTCTGGAAGCTTTTTATCTCTCCTTCTATTTTCAATGATAGCCTAGCTGGATATAGTATTCTTGGCTGCATATTTTTCTCGTTTAGTGCTCTGAAGATATCTTGCCAGTCCTTTCTGGCCTGCCAGGTCTCTGTGGATAGGTCTGTTGCCAATCTAATGTTTCTACCATTGTAGGTTACATATCTCTTCTCCGGAGCTGCTTTCAGGATTTTCTCTTTGTCTCTGAGACTCGTAAGTTTTACTATTAGATGTCGGGTGTTGACCTATTATTATTGATTTTGAGAGGGGTTCTCTGTGCCTCCTGGATTTTAATGCCTGTTTCCTTCCTCACATTAGGGAAGTTCTCTGTTATAATTTGCTCCAATATACCTTCTGCCCCTCTCTCTCTCTCTTCTTCTTCTGGGATCCCAATTATTCTAATGTTGTTTCGTCTTATCGTATCACTTATCTCTCGAATTCTGCCCTCGTGATCCTGTAGTTGTTTCTCTCTCTTTTTCTCAGCCTCTTTATTTTCCATCATTTGGTCTTCTATATCGCTGATTCTCTCTTCTGCCTCATTTATCCTAGCATTTAGTGCCCCCATTTTTGATTGCACCTCATCAATAGCCTTTTTGATTTCGATTTGGTTAGATTTTAGTTCTTTTATTTCTCCAGAAAGGGTTTCTCTAATAACTTCCACGCTTTTTTCAAGCCCAGCTAGTATCTTTAAAGTCATGATTCTGAACTCTAGGTCCGACATCGTACTAATGTCCGTATTGAGTAGGTCCCTGGCTGACGGTACTACCTCTTGTTCTTTTTGCTGAGGTGATTTCTTTCGTCTTGTCATTTTCTCCAGAGGAGAATAGATGAATGAGAGAACAAAATCCTAACAGGTTTACAACGTCCCCAGCAAATATACTGTATACAAATCAGAAAAGACCTGAAACCAGGGGAAAAGAAAGGGAAAGAAAGAAAAACGAAAGAGAAAAAGAAAAAAAAGGATAAAAACAAAAACAAAACAATACAAAAAAGGCAGAATATGATCAAATATGATCAGGCTAGTGCATAGATCAGTGCCGCACACTAGATTTTGGGCGTATTTTGGTCTGTTAGAAAAAGGTGCCTCCTAAAATTTTAAAGGAAGAAAGACATATATGTACAAAATAATGGTTGATACAATGAAGGGATGGAAGATGACTGTAAAGATGAAAATTATAAAAGATTTTATAAAAGGACTTGGTAAGATAAGTTGTTTGAAAAAAGAAAGAAGATTTAAGAAAAAAAAAAGGAAAAAGGGAGAGAATGTGATCAGGCAGGAGACTAGAACAAAGCCATACACTAGTGATTTAGGGTATATTTTGATCTGTTAGAAGAAACTGTACCTCAAAATTTTAAAGAGAGAACAACTTATATATATATATATATATATGCCAAAAATAAGGGTAACTACTATGAAGGGATAAAATATGACTCTAAAAATGAAAAATAAAAAATGTTTGTTTTTTTTTTTAAAAAGGGATTTATAAGATGTTGGTTGAAAAAGGGAAAAAGAAAAAAAAACAGTCAACAAAAATTAACTTTGATGAAATAATGAATCATGGTTAAAAAAAAAAAAAAAGCCATGAATCTATGTGCAGTGTTCCCCTAGCGCTGGAGTTCTCCTATTCTCCTTGATCGATCAACTTGGTCTTGCCTTGCTGGCTGTTTGTGCTGATCTTCTGGGGGAGGGGCCTGTTGCTGTGGTTTCCAAATGTCTTTGCCGGAGGCGGAATTGCCCCGCCCTTGTCAGTCCGGGCTAAGGAAGCTGCTCCGCTTTGCTCTCAGGAGCTTTTGTTCCCTGCAAGCTCTCGGTACAGCCTTGGAGGACCAGGGCAGAAATGGTGGCCTCCCAATCTCCCCTCGGAGGAGCTGAGAACCTGGGGCCCCGCTCCTCAGTGTGCCCCCAGAGAAAAGCAGTCACTTCCGTGTCCCCGTTCTCCGGCCGCACTCCGTGCTCACCCGGCCTGTGACCGAGCGTTGCTATCTATGGCACCCGACCCCGCACGGAGTCTCCAAACCCAGCAGATCCCTGCAGTGCGCTCCCGCACCGCTCCTCCCCGGGAAGGAAGGGGAGTCTCCCCGGATCTGCTGCTTGTTGGGTCCCTGCTGGGGGAGCCGTGCTCCGACTGGGCCGCAGATCACAGTTTATGGCAACCCCGAGCTGAGAGCCCACGACTCTGCTCCGTCTCTGCAGCCGGCTTCCCCGCGAGCATGCAAGTCTTACTGCTCGCTTAGCAAGGAAAGAAACAGTAGTGTAGGGGAACCGTGTGTACATAGCCTCACTGTTGCGAGGAGTGGGAACACTTGTTGTGCCTGTGCGTAAGAGCCTGACTGACAATTCCCTTAAGTTACTGGGCGAGAGAAACGGATTCATGCAGCTGCACCTCTCCCACCAGCTCTCAGTATCAGAATGGTAGCACTCCTCCGGCCTGTGTGCCTGCAGGCCTAAGTTTCAGGCCCCTCCCTGGAATACACTACACTGGAGAAACCGCGCTTTAGCTCCCGCCAGTCCCTAGCGGAGAGGAAGCTGTATGGTGTGCGCTGTGCTTGAGAGCCCGGCGAACGTCTTCCCTACGTAAAACCGGGGGAAAGAAATGCCGTTGCCGGAGACGCCTCTCGGCTCACCTCTTTTCCTGGAGCTAGTACCTTTACCCCGGTGCGCGTGCAGGCCCAAAGCCAAAAACCTCACTCGAGGGAACCGCACTGTAGAGAATCCGGGCTTCGGCCAGACTAGGCCTTCCTGAGGGTGGAAGACTTTTGCTATGAGCATGCGTGCGAGCACTGCCAGCGAGTCCAAAACCATTTTCTGAGGGAGACTGAGGCCGCGGCAGAAGGGAGAACAAAACTCCCCACTTGTTTCCTGAAGGCAGCCCAGCAGCCGCCCCCTTGGACATGCAAGTCTCACTGCTCACGTACCAAAGCAAAGAAACAGTACTGTAGGGGAACCTTGTTGTAGGTAGACTCCCTGTTGCGCGAGTGGGAACACTTGGAGTGCCTGTGCGTAAGAGCCTGGCCGAATAGTCCCTTAAGTTCCTGGGCGAGAGAAACGGATTCGTGCAGCCGCAACTCTCCCACCAGCTCTCAGTATCAGAATGGTAGCACTCCTCCGCCCTGTGTGCGTGCAGGCCTAAGAGGCAGGCCCCTCCTTGGAAGGCACAGCACTGTGGAGAACCCGCGTTAGTTCCCGCCAGTCCCTAGCGGAGAGGACGCTGTATGGTGTGCGCTGTGCTTCAGAGCCCGGCGAACGGCTTCCCTATGTAAAAGCGAGGGAAAGAAAGGCCTGTGCCGGAGACACCTCTCGGCTGAGCTCTTGTTCCTGGGGCTAGTATCGTGCTCCGTTGTGCGAGCAGACCAAAAGCCAACCACCTAAATCCAGGGAACTGCACTGTGTGGAATCCAGGCTTCGGGCAGACTAGGCCTTCCTGAGGGTGGAAACCTTTTGCAGTGTGAATGCGGGCGAGCACTGCCAGCGAGTCCAAAACCATTTTGCGAAGGAGACTGAGGCCGCGGCAGAAGTGAGAACTCAACTCCCCACTTGTTTCCTGAAGCCAGCCAGGCGGCCGCCCCCTTGAGCATGCATGTCTCACTGCTTGTGGACCAACGCAAAGAAACAGTAGGGTAGGTGACCGTGTTGTACAGAGCCTCACTGTTCCGGAGAGGGGAAACACTTGGAGTGTGTGTGCATGAGACCCTGGGAGACGAGTCCCATACGTTACTGGGCGAGAGAAACGAACTCGTGCAGCCGCACCTCTCCCACCAGCTCTCAGTGGCAGAATGCAAGCACTCCTCAGGCATGTGTGCGAGCAGGCCTAAGTAGCAGGCCCCTCCCTGGAAGGCACAACACTGTGGTGAAAGCGCACGGTAGCTCCCGCCAGGCACCGGCGGGGAGGACGCTGTATGGTGTGCGCTGTGCCTGAGAGCCCGGCGAGCATCTTCCCTATGTAAAACCGGGGGAAAGAAAGGCCAGTGCCGGAGAGGCCTCTCGGCTGAGCTCTTTTCCTGGAGCTAGTACCTTTATCCCGGTGGGCGTGCAGGCCAAAAGCCAAAAACCTCACTCGAGGAAACCGCATTGTAGAGAATCCGGGCTTCGGCCAGACTAGGCCTTCCTCTGGTTGGAAGCCTTTTGCTGTGTGCATGCTTATGAGCTCCGCCCCGGAGTCCAAAACCATTTTCGGAGGGAGACTGAGGCCGCGGCAGAAGGGAGAACACAACTCCCCACTTGTTTCCTGAAGCCAGCCCAGCGGCCGCCCGCTTGGGCATGCAAGTCTCACTGCTCGCGTACCAAGGAAAGAAACAGTAGTGTAGGGGAACCGTGTGTACATAGCCTCACTGTTGCGGGGAGTGGGAACACTTGGAGTGCCTGTGCGTAAGAGCCTGACTGACAATTCCCTTAAGTTACTGTGCAAGGGAAATGGATTCGTGCAGCCGCCCCTCTCCCACCAGCTCTCAGTAGCAGAATGGTAGCACTCCTCCGGCATGTGTGCCTGCAGGCCTAAGTTGCAGGCCCCTCTCTGGAATGCACTACACTGGAGAAACCGCGCTATAGCTCCCGCAAGTCCGTAGCGGAGAGGAAGCTGTATGGTGTGCGCTGTGCTTGAGAGCCCGGCGAACGTCTTCCCTACGTAAAACCGGGAGAAAGAAAGGCCGTTGGCGGAGAAGTCTCTCGGCTAAGCTCTTGTTCCTGGAGCTAGTACCTTTACCCCGGTGTGCGTGCAGGCCAAAACCCAAAAACCTCACTGGAGGGAACCGCACTGTAGAGAATCCGGGCTTTGGGCAGACTAGGCCTTCCTGAGGGGGGAAGCCTTCTGCTGTGTGCATGCGTATGAGCTCCACCAGGGAATCTAAAACCATTTTCTGAGGGAGACTGAGGCCGCAGAAGAAGGGAGAACAAAACACCCCACTTGTTTCCTGCTACTGGCCCTGCGTCTAACCCCTTGTGCATGCATGTCTCACTGCTCCCAAACCAACGTAAGAAATGCAGGGTAGGGGACCGTGTTGTAGAGAGTCTCACTGTTACGGAAGGTGGAAACACTGGGAGTGTGTGTACGTGAGAGCCTGGGAGACGAGTCCCCTAAGTTACTGGGCGAGAGAAAAGGATTAGTTGCAGCGGCACCTCTCCAACCAGCTCTCAGTGGCAGAATGCTAGCACTCCTCAGGCATGTGTTCGTGCAGGACTAAGTATCAGGGCCCTCCCTGGAAGGCACAAAACTGTGGTGAAAGCGCGCTTCAGCTCCGGCCGGTCCCCGGCGGGGAGGACGCGGTAAGGTTTCCTCTGTACTTGAGAGCCCGGCGAACGGCATCCCTATGTAAAACCGAGGGAAAGAAAGGCCGGTGCCTGAGACGCCTCTCGGCTCAGCTCTTGTTCCTGGGGCTAGTACCGTTGCCCCGGTGTGCTTGAAGGACAAAAGCCAACCACCTAACTCGAGGGAATCACACTATAGAGAATCCGGGCTTCGGCTGGACTAGGCCTTCCTGAGGGTGGAAAGCTTCTGCTGAGAGCATGCATGCGAGCACTGCCAGCGAGTCCAAAACCATTTTCCCAGGGAGACTGAGGCCGCGGCAGAAGGGAGAACACAACTGCCCATTTGTTTCCTGAAGCCAGCCCAGCAGCCGACCCCTAGGGCATGCAAGTCTCACGCTCGCTTACCAACGCAATGAAACCGTACTGTAGGGGAACCGTGTATACAGAGCCTCACTGTTGCGCGCAGTGGGAACTCTTGGAGTGCCTGTACGTAAGAGCCTGGCTGAAGAGTCCCTTCAGTTCCTGGGCGAGAGAAACGGATTCGTGCAGCCGCACCTCTCCCACCAGCTCTCAGTATCAGAATGGTAGCACTCCTCCGGCCTGTGTGCGTGCAGGCCTAAGTTGCAGGCCCCTCCCTGGAAGGCAGTACACTGTGGAGAAACCGCGCTTTAGCTGCCGCCGTTCCCTAGCGGAGAGGAAGCTGTAGGGTGTGCGATGTGCCTAGAGCCCGGCGAACGTCTTCCCTACGTAAAACCGGGGGAAACAAAGGCCGGTGCCGGAGACGCGTCTCGGCTCAGCTCTTGTTCATGGAGCTAGTATCTTTACCCCGGTGTGCGTGCAGGCCGAAAGCCAAAAACCTCACACGAGGGAAACGCACTGTAGAGAATCGGGCTTCGGCCAGACTAGGCCTTCCTGAGGGTGGAAGCCTTCTGCTGTGTGCATGCGTATGAGCTCGGCCACGGAGTACAAAACCATTTTCTGAGGGAGACTGAGGCCGCAGTAGAAGGGAGAACAAAGCTCCCCACTTGTTTCCTGCTACTGGCCCTGCGTCCAACCCCTTGTGCATGCATGTCTCACTGCTCCCATACCAACGTAAGAAAAGTAGGGTAGGGGACCGTGTTGTAGAGAGTCTCACTGTTACGGAGGGTGGAAACACTGGGCGTGTGTGTACGTGAGAGCCTGGGAGACGAGTCCCCTAAGTTACTGAGCGAGAGAAAAGGATTAGTTGCAGCAGCACCTCTCCCACCAGCTCTCAGTGGCAGAATGCTAGCACTCCTCAGGCATGTGTGCGTGCAGGCCTAAGTATCAGGCCCCTCCCTGGAAGGCACAAAACTGCGGTGAAAGCGCGCTTCAGCTCCGGCCTGTCCCCGGCGTGGAGGACGCTGTAAGGTTTCCTCTGTACTTGAGAGCCCGGCGAACGGCTTCCCTATGTAAAACCGAGAGGGAAAGAAAGGCCGGTGCCTGAGACGCCTCTCGGCTCAGCTCTTGTTCCTGGGGCTAGTACCGT
The DNA here is from genome assembly GCF_037043125.1 of Eumetopias jubatus. Taxonomy (NCBI): domain Eukaryota; kingdom Metazoa; phylum Chordata; class Mammalia; order Carnivora; family Otariidae; genus Eumetopias; species Eumetopias jubatus. Next base: position 288,688 of record NW_028274879.1, read on the forward strand.
TGCCCCGGTGTGCTTGAAGGACAAAAGCCAACCACCTAACTCGAGGGAATCACACTATAGAGAATCCGGGCTTCGGCTGGACTAGGCCTTCCTGAGGGTGGAAAGCTTCTGCTGAGAGCATGCATGCGAGCACTGCCAGCGAGTCCAAAACCATTTTCCCAGGGAGACTGAGGCCGCGGCAGAAGGGAGAACACAACTGCCCATTTGTTTCCTGAAGCCAGCCCAGCAGCCGACCCCTAGGGCATGCAAGTCTCACGCTCGCTTACCAACGCAATGAAACCGTACTGTAGGGGAACCTTGTATACAGAGCCTCACTGTTGCGCGCAGTGGGAACTCTTGGAGTGCCTGTACGTAAGAGCCTGGCTGAAGAGTCCCTTCAGTTCCTGGGCGAGAGAAACGGATTCGTGCAGCCGCACCTCTCCCACCAGCTCTCAGTATCAGAATGGTAGCACTCCTCCGGCCTGTGTGCGTGCAGGCCTAAGTTGCAGGCCCCTCCCTGGAAGGCAGTACACTGTGGAGAAACCGCGCTTTAGCTGCCGCCGTTCCCTAGCGGAGAGGAAGCTGTAGGGTGTGCGATGTGCCTAGAGCCCGGCGAATGTCTTCCCTAGGTAAAACCGGGGGAAACAAGGGCCGGTGCCGGAGACGCGTCTCGGCTCAGCTCTTGTTCATGGAGCTAGTATCTTTACCCCGGTGTGCGTGCAGGCCGAAAGCCAAAAACCTCACACGAGGGAACCGCACTGTAGAGAATCCAGGCTTCGGCCAGACTAGGCCTTCCTGAGGGTGGAAGCCTTCTGCTGTGTGCATGCGTATGAGCTCCGCCACGGAGTACAAAACCATTTTCTGAGGGAGACTGAGGCCGCGGCAGAAGTGAGAACAAAGCTCCCCACTTGTTTCCTGCTAGTGGCCCTGCGTCCAACCCCTTGTGCATGCATGTCTCACTGCTCCCATACCAACGTAAGAAAAGTAGGGTAGGGGACCGTGTTGTAGAGAGTCTCAGTGTTACGGAGGGTGGAAACACTTGGAGTGTGTGTACGTGAGAGCCTGGGAGACGAGTCCCCTAAGTTACTGGGGGAGAGAAAAGGATTAGTTGCAGCGGCACCTCTCCAAACAGCTCTCAGTATTAGAATGATAGCATTCCTCCGGCATGTGTGCGAGCAGGCCTAAGAGGCAGGCCCCTCCTTGGAAGGCACAGCACTGTGGAGAACCCGCGTTAGCTCCCGCCGATCCCTAGCGGAGAGGACGCTGTATGGTGTGCGCTGTGCTTCAGAGCCCGGCGAACGGCTTCCCTATGTAAAAGCGAGGGAAAGAAAGGCCTGTGCCGGAGACACCTCTCGGCTGAGCTCTTGTTCCTGGGCTACTATCGTGCTCCATTGTGCGAGCAGACCAATAGCCAACCACCTAAATCCAGGGAACTGCACTGTGTGGAATCCAGGATTCGGCCAGACTAGGCCTTCCTGAGGGTGGAAACCTCTTGCAGTGTGAATGCGGGCGAGCACTGCCAGCGAGTCCAAAACCATTTTGTGAGGAAGACTGAGGCCTCGGCAGAAGTGAGAACTCAACTCCCCACTTTTTTCCTGAAGCCAGCCAGACGGCCGCCCCCTTGAGCATGCATGTCTCACTGCTTGCCGACCAACGCAAAGAGACAGTGGGGTAGGGGACCGTGTTGTAGAGAGCCTGACTGTTAGGGAGGGTGGAAACACTTGGAGTGTGTGTACGTGAGAGCCTAGGAGACGAGTCCCCTAAGTTACTGGGCGAGAGAAAAGGATTAGTTGCAGCGGCACCTCTCCCACCAGCTCTCAGTATCAGAATGGTAGCACTCCTCCGGCATGTGTGTGTGCAGACCTAAGTGGCAGGCCCCTCCTTGGAAGGCACAACACTGTGGAGAAACCGCGCTTTAGCTCCTGCCGGTCCCTAGCGGAGAGGACGCTATATGGTGTGCGCTGTGCTTGAGAGCCCGGCGATCGGCTTCCCTATGTATAAGCGAGGGAAAGAAAGGCCGGTGCCCGAGACGCCTCTCGGCTCAGCTCTTGTTCCTGGAGCTAGTACCGTTACCCTGGTGTACTTGCAGGCCGAGGGCCAACCTCCCAATTCGAGGGAACCACACTGTAGAAATTCCTTACTTCGGCCAGACTAGGCCTTCCTGAGGGAGGTAACCCTTTGCAGTGTGAATGCGGGCGAGCACTGCCAGCGAGTCCAAAACCGTTTTACGAGGGAGACTGAGGCCGCGACCGAAGTGAGAACTCAACTCCCCATTTGTTTCCTGAAGCCAGCCCGGCAGCCGCCCCCTTGAGCATGCAAGTCTCACTGTTCGCGTCCCAACGCAAGGAAACAGTAGGCTGGGGGACCGTGTTGTAGAGAGCCTCACTGTTCCGGAGAGTGGAAACACTTCGAGTGCGTGTGCGTGAGAGCCTGGGAGACGAGTGTCCTACGTTACTGGGCGAGAGAAACGAACTCGTGCAGCCGCACCTCTCCCACCAGCTCTCAGTGGCAGAATGCTAGCACTCCTCAGGCATGCGTTCGTGCAGGCCTAAGTATCAGGGCCCTCCCTGGAAGGCACAAAACTGTGGTGAAAGCGCGCTTCAGCTCCGGCCGGTCCCCGGCGGGGAGGACGCGGTAAGGTTTCCTCTGTACTTGAGAGCCCGGCGAACGGCATCCCTATGTAAAACCGAGGGAAAGAAAGGCCGGTGCCTGAGACGCCTCTCGGCTCAGCTCTTGTTCCTGGGGCTAGTACCGTTGCCCCGGTGTGCTTGAAGGACAAAAGCCAACCACCTAACTCGAGGGAATCACACTATAGAGAATCCGGGCTTCGGCTGGACTAGGCCTTCCTGAGGGTGGAAAGCTTCTGCTGAGAGCATGCATGCGAGCACTGCCAGCGAGTCCAAAACCATTTTCCCAGGGAGACTGAGGCCGCGGCAGAAGGGAGAACACAACTGCCCATTTGTTTCCTGAAGCCAGCCCAGCAGCCGACCCCTAGGGCATGCAAGTCTCACGCTCGCTTACCAACGCAATGAAACAGTACTGTAGGGGAACCTTGTATACAGAGCCTCACTGTTGCGCGCAGTGGGAACTCTTGGAGTGCCTGTACGTAAGAGCCTGGCTGAAGAGTCCCTTCAGTTCCTGGGCGAGAGAAACGGATTCGTGCAGCCGCACCTCTCCCACCAGCTCTCAGTATCAGAATGGTAGCACTCCTCCGGCCTGTGTGCGTGCAGGCCTAAGTTGCAGGCCCCTCCCTGGAAGGCAGTACACTGTGGAGAAACCGCGCTTTAGCTGCCGCCGTTCCCTAGCGGAGAGGAAGCTGTAGGGTGTGCGATGTGCCTAGAGCCCGGCGAACGTCTTCCCTACGTAAAACCGGGGGAAACAAAGGCCGGTGCCGGAGACGCGTCTCGGCTCAGCTCTTGTTCCTGGAACTAGCACCTTTACCACGGTGTGCGTGCAGTCCAAAAGCCAAAAACCTCATTGGAGGGAAGCGCACTGTAGAGAAACCGGGCTTCGGGCAGAGTAGGCCTTCCTGAGGGTGGCAGCCTTTTGCTGTGATTATACCTGCTTGCACTGCCAGCGCGTCCAAAACCATTTTCTGAGGGAGACTGAGGCCACGGCAGAAGGGAGAACACAACTCCCCACTTCTTTCCTGAAGGCGGTCCTGCGACCGTCCCCTTGAGCATGCATGTCTTTTTTTTTAATTTTTTATTGTTATGTTAATCACCATATATTACATCATTAGTTTTTGGTGCAGTGTTCCATGATTCATTGTTTGTTCATAACACCCAGTGCTCCATGCAGAACGTGCCCTCCTCAATACCCATCACCAGGCTCACCCCTCCTCCTACCCCCCTCCCCTCTAGAACCCTCAGTTTGTTTCTCAGAGTCCATCATCTCTCATGGTTCGTCTCCCCCTCTGACATACTCCCCTTTTCTTCCTCTCCTGTTATCTTCTTCTTTTTCTTTTTTCTTAAAATATGTTGCGTTATTTGTTTCAGAAGTACAGAACTGTGATTCAACAGTCTTGCACAATTCACAGCGCTCACCGTAGCACATACCCTCCCCAATGTCTATCACCCAGCCACCCCATCCCTCCCACCCCCAACCACTCCAGTAACACTCAGTTTCTTTCCCGAGATGAAGAATTCCTCATATCAGTGAGGTCATATGATACATGTCTTTCTCTGATTGACTTATTTCACTCAGCATAACACCCTCCAGTTCCATCCACGTCGTTGCAAATGGCAAGATCTCATTCCTTTTGATGGCTGCATAATATTCCATTGTGTATATACACCACATCTTCTTTATCCATTCATCTGTCGATGGGCATCTTGGCTCTTTCCACCGTTTGGCTATGGTGGACATTGCTGCTATAAACATTGGGGTACACGTACCCCTTCGGGTCCCTACATTTGTATCTTTGTGGTAAATACCCAGTAGTGCAACTGCTGGATCGAACGGTAGCTCTAATTTCAACTGTTTGAGGAAACTCCATACTGTTTTCCAGAGGGGTTGCACTAGCTTGCATTCCCACCAACAGTGTAGGAGGGTTCCCCTTTCTCCACATCCCCGCCAACATCTGTCGTTCCCTGACTTGTTAATTTCAGCCATTCTGACGGGTGTGAGGTGGTATCTCATGGAGGTTTTGATTTGGATTTCCCTGATGCCGAGCGATGTGGAGCACTTTTTCATGTGCCTGTTGGCCATTTGGATGTCTTCTTTGGAGACATGTCTGTTCATGTCTTCTGCCCATTTCTTGATTGGATTATTTCTTCTTTGGGTGTTGAGTTTGATCAGTTCTTTATAGATTTTGGATAATAGCCCTTTATCTGATAGGTCAGTTGCAAATATTTTCTCCCATTCTGTCGGTTGTCTTTTGGTTTTGTGGACTGTTTCTTTTGCTGTGCAAAAGCTTTTTATCTTGATGAAATCCCAAGAGTTCATTTTTGCCCTGGCTTCCCGTGCCTTTGGCGATGTTTCTAGGAAGAAGTTGCTGCGGCTAAGGTCGAAAAGGTTGCTACCTGTGTTCTCCTTTAGGATGTTGATGGACTCCTGTCTCACGTTTAGGTCTTTCAACCGTTTGGAGTCTATTTTTGTGTGTGGTGTAAGGAAATGGTCCAGTTTCATTCTTCTGCATGTGGCTGTCCAATTTTCCCAACACCATTTGTTGAAGAGACTGTCTTTTTGCCATTGGACATTCTTTCCTGCTTTGTCAAAGATAAGTTGACCATAGAGTTGAGGGTCCATTTCTGGGCTCTCGATTCTGTTCCATTGATCGATGTGTCTGTTTTTGTGCCAGTACCATACTGTCTTGATGATGACAGGTTTGTCATAGAGCTGAAAGTCCGGAATTGTGAAGCCGCCAGCTTTGCTTTTCTTTTTCATTAGTCCTCTGGCTATTCTGGGTCTCTTCTGGTTCCATACAAATTTGAGGATTATTTCTTCCATTTCTTTGAGAAAAGTGGATGGTATTTTGATGGGGATTGCATTGAATGTGTAGATTGCTCTAGGTAGCATTGACATCTTCAGAATGTTGATTCTCCCAATCCATGAGCACGGAACGTTGTTCCATTTCTTTGTGTCTTCTTCCATTTCTTTCATGAGTATTTTATAGTTTTCTGAGTACAGATCCTTTGCCTCTTTGGTTAGATTTCTTCCTAGGGATCTAATGGTTTTGGGTGCAATTGTAAATGGGATCGACTCCTTGATTTGTCTCTCTTCTGTCTTGTTGTTGGTGTAGAGGAATGCCACCGATTTCTGTGCACTGATTTTGTATCCTGCTACTTTACTGAATTCCTGTATGAGTTCTAGCAGTTTTGCGGTGGAGTCTTTTGGGTTTTCCACATACAGTATCTTATCATCTGCAAAGAGTGAGAGGTTTGACTTCCTCTTTGCCGTTTTGGATGCCTTTGATTTCTTTTTGTTGTCTGATTGCTGTGGCTAGGACTTCTAATACTACGTTGAATAGCAGTGGTGAGAGTGGACATCCCTGCCGCGTTCCTGACTTTATGGGAAAAGCTCTCGGCCTTTCCCCATTGAGAATGATATTCGCTGTCGGTTTTTCATAGATGGCTTTTATGATATTGAGGTATGTACCCTCTATCCCTATACTGTGAAGAGTTTTGATCAAGAAAGGATGTTGTACTTTGTCAAATGCTTTTTCTGCATCTATTGAGAGGATCATATGATTCTTGCTCTTTCTTCTGTTAATGTATTGTATCACGTTGATTGATTTGCGGATGGTGAACCAGCCTTGCAGCCCAGGAATAAATCCCACTTGGTCCTGGTGAATAATCCTTTTAATGTACTGTTGGAACCCATTGGCTAGTTTTTTTTTTTTTTGTGAGAATTTTTGCTTCCATGTTCATCAAGGATATTGGTCTGTAATTCTCTTTTTTGATGGGGTCTTTGTCTGGTTTTGGGATCAAGGTAATGCTGGCCTCATAAAATGAGTTTGGAAGTTTCCCTTCCATTTCTATTTTTTGGAACAGTTTCAGGAGAATAGGTAGTAATTCTTCTTGAAATGGCTGATAGAATTCCCCTGGGAAGCCATCTGGCCCTGGGCTTTTGTTTCTTGGGAGATTTTTGATGACTGTTTCAATTTCCTTAGTGGTTATAGGTCTGTTCAGGTTTTCTATTTCTTCCTGGTTCAATTTTGGTAGTTGATACATCTCTAGGAATGCACCCATTTCTTCCAGGTTATCTAATTTGCTGGCATAGAGTTGCTCATAATATGTTCTTATCATTGTTTGTATTTCTTTGGTGTTGGTTGTGATCTCTCCTCTTTCCTTCATGATTTTGTTGATTTGGGTCATTTCTCTTTTCTTCTTGATAAGTCTGGCCAGGGGTTTATCAATCTTGTTCATTCTTTCCAAGAACCAGCTCCTAGTTTCGTGGATCTGTTCTACTGTTCTTTTGGTTTCTAGTTCATTGATTTCTGCTCTGATCTTTATCATTTCTCTTCTCCTGCTGGGTTTAGGCTTCATTTGCTGTTCTTTTCCAGCTCCTTTAGGTGTAGGGTTAGGTTGTGTATTTGAGACCTTTCTTGTTTCTTGAGAAAGGCTTGTATTGCTATATACTTTCCTCTCAGGACTGCCTTTGTTGTATCCCAAAGATTTTGAACCGTTGTGTTTTCATTTTCATTGGTTTCCATGAAATTTTTTAATTCTTCTTTAATTTCCTGGTTGACCCATTCATTCTTTAGTAGGATGCTCTTTAGCCTCCATGTATTTGAGTTCTTTCCGACTTTCCTCTTGTGGTTGAGTTCTAGTTTCAAAGCATTGTGGTCTGAAAATATGCAGGGAATGATCCCAATCTTTTGGTACCGATTGAGACCTGATTTGTGACCTGGGATGTGATCAGTTCTGGAGAATGTTCCATGGGCACTAGAGAAGAATGTGTATTCCTTTGCTTGGGGATGGAATGTTCTGAATATGTCTGTGAAGTCCATTTGGTCCAGTGTGTCATTTAAAGTCTTTATTTCCTTGTTGATCTTTTGCTTAGATGATCTGTCCATTTCAGTCAGGGGGGTGTTAAAGTCCCCCACTATTATTGTATTGTTGTCAATGTGTTTCTTTGCTTTTGTTATTAATTGCCTTATATAATTGGCTGCTCCCATGTTCGGGGCATAGATCTTTACAATTGTTAGATCTTCTTGTTGGATAGACCCTTTAAGTAGGATATAGTGTCCTTCCTCATCGCTTATTACAGTCTTTGTTTTAAAATCTAGTTTGTCTGATAGAAGGATTGCCACCCCAGCTTTCTTTTGGTGTCCATTAGCATGGTAAATGGTTTTCCACCCCCTCACTTTCAATCTGGGGGTGTCTTTGGGTCTAAAATGAGTCTCTTGCAGACAGCATATTGATGGGTCTTGTTTTTTAATCCAATCTGATAGCCTGTGTCTTTTGATTGGGGCATTTACGCCATTTGCATTCAGGGTAACTATTGAAAAGTATGAATTTAGTGCCATTGTATTACCTGTAAGGTGACTGTTAACTCTCTCTTGTCTGTGTTCGTTTCTGCTCTTTGCTGCTTTTAGGTTCTCTCTTTGCTTAGAGGACCCCTCTCAATATTTCTTGGAGGGGTGGTTTTGTGTTTGCAAATTCCTTTAGTTTTTGTTTGTTCTGGAAGCTTTTTATCTCTCCTTCTATTTTCAATGATAGCCTAGCTGGATATAGTATTCTTGGCTGCATATTTTTCTCGTTTAGTGCTCTGAAGATATCTTGCCAGTCCTTTCTGGCCTGCCAGGTCTCTGTGGATAGGTCTGTTGCCAATCTAATGTTTCTACCATTGTAGGTTACATATCTCTTCTCCGGAGCTGCTTTCAGGATTTTCTCTTTGTCTCTGAGACTCGTAAGTTTTACTATTAGATGTCGGGTGTTGACCTATTATTATTGATTTTGAGAGGGGTTCTCTGTGCCTCCTGGATTTTAATGCCTGTTTCCTTCCTCACATTAGGGAAGTTCTCTGTTATAATTTGCTCCAATATACCTTCTGCCCCTCTCTCTCTCTCTTCTTCTTCTGGGATCCCAATTATTCTAATGTTGTTTCGTCTTATCGTATCACTTATCTCTCGAATTCTGCCCTCGTGATCCTGTAGTTGTTTCTCTCTCTTTTTCTCAGCCTCTTTATTTTCCATCATTTGGTCTTCTATATCGCTGATTCTCTCTTCTGCCTCATTTATCCTAGCATTTAGTGCCCCCATTTTTGATTGCACCTCATCAATAGCCTTTTTGATTTCGATTTGGTTAGATTTTAGTTCTTTTATTTCTCCAGAAAGGGTTTCTCTAATAACTTCCACGCTTTTTTCAAGCCCAGCTAGTATCTTTAAAGTCATGATTCTGAACTCTAGGTCCGACATCGTACTAATGTCCGTATTGAGTAGGTCCCTGGCTGACGGTACTACCTCTTGTTCTTTTTGCTGAGGTGATTTCTTTCGTCTTGTCATTTTCTCCAGAGGAGAATAGATGAATGAGAGAACAAAATCCTAACAGGTTTACAACGTCCCCAGCAAATATACTGTATACAAATCAGAAAAGACCTGAAACCAGGGGAAAAGAAAGGGAAAGAAAGAAAAACGAAAGAGAAAAAGAAAAAAAAGGATAAAAACAAAAACAAAACAATACAAAAAAGGCAGAATATGATCAAATATGATCAGGCTAGTGCATAGATCAGTGCCGCACACTAGATTTTGGGCGTATTTTGGTCTGTTAGAAAAAGGTGCCTCCTAAAATTTTAAAGGAAGAAAGACATATATGTACAAAATAATGGTTGATACAATGAAGGGATGGAAGATGACTGTAAAGATGAAAATTATAAAAGATTTTATAAAAGGACTTGGTAAGATAAGTTGTTTGAAAAAAGAAAGAAGATTTAAGAAAAAAAAAAGGAAAAAGGGAGAGAATGTGATCAGGCAGGAGACTAGAACAAAGCCATACACTAGTGATTTAGGGTATATTTTGATCTGTTAGAAGAAACTGTACCTCAAAATTTTAAAGAGAGAACAACTTATATATATATATATATGCCAAAAATAAGGGTAACTACTATGAAGGGATAAAATATGACTCTAAAAATGAAAAATAAAAAATGTTTGTTTTTTTTTTTAAAAAAGGGATTTATAAGATGTTGGTTGAAAAAGGGAAAAAGAAAAAAAAACAGTCAACAAAAATTAACTTTGATGAAATAATGAATCATGGTTAAAAAAAAAAAAAAAGCCATGAATCTATGTGCAGTGTTCCCCTAGCGCTGGAGTTCTCCTATTCTCCTTGATCGATCAACTTGGTCTTGCCTTGCTGGCTGTTTGTGCTGATCTTCTGGGGGAGGGGCCTGTTGCTGTGGTTTCCAAATGTCTTTGCCGGAGGCGGAATTGCCCCGCCCTTGTCAGTCCGGGCTAAGGAAGCTGCTCCGCTTTGCTCTCAGGAGCTTTTGTTCCCTGCAAGCTCTCGGTACAGCCTTGGAGGACCAGGGCAGAAATGGTGGCCTCCCAATCTCCCCTCGGAGGAGCTGAGAACCTGGGGCCCCGCTCCTCAGTGTGCCCCCAGAGAAAAGCAGTCACTTCCGTGTCCCCGTTCTCCGGCCGCACTCCGTGCTCACCCGGCCTGTGACCGAGCGTTGCTATCTATGGCACCCGACCCCGCACGGAGTCTCCAAACCCAGCAGATCCCTGCAGTGCGCTCCCGCACCGCTCCTCCCCGGGAAGGAAGGGGAGTCTCCCCGGATCTGCTGCTTGTTGGGTCCCTGCTGGGGGAGCCGTGCTCCGACTGGGCCGCAGATCACAGTTTATGGCAACCCCGAGCTGAGAGCCCACGACTCTGCTCCGTCTCTGCAGCCGGCTTCCCCGCGAGCATGCAAGTCTTACTGCTCGCTTAGCAAGGAAAGAAACAGTAGTGTAGGGGAACCGTGTGTACATAGCCTCACTGTTGCGAGGAGTGGGAACACTTGTTGTGCCTGTGCGTAAGAGCCTGACTGACAATTCCCTTAAGTTACTGGGCGAGAGAAACGGATTCATGCAGCTGCACCTCTCCCACCAGCTCTCAGTATCAGAATGGTAGCACTCCTCCGGCCTGTGTGCCTGCAGGCCTAAGTTTCAGGCCCCTCCCTGGAATACACTACACTGGAGAAACCGCGCTTTAGCTCCCGCCAGTCCCTAGCGGAGAGGAAGCTGTATGGTGTGCGCTGTGCTTGAGAGCCCGGCGAACGTCTTCCCTACGTAAAACCGGGGGAAAGAAATGCCGTTGCCGGAGACGCCTCTCGGCTCACCTCTTTTCCTGGAGCTAGTACCTTTACCCCGGTGCGCGTGCAGGCCCAAAGCCAAAAACCTCACTCGAGGGAACCGCACTGTAGAGAATCCGGGCTTCGGCCAGACTAGGCCTTCCTGAGGGTGGAAGACTTTTGCTATGAGCATGCGTGCGAGCACTGCCAGCGAGTCCAAAACCATTTTCTGAGGGAGACTGAGGCCGCAGCAGAAGGGAGAACAAAACTCCCCACTTGTTTCCTGAAGGCAGCCCAGCAGCCGCCCCCTTGGACATGCAAGTCTCACTGCTCACGTACCAAAGCAAAGAAACAGTACTGTAGGGGAACCTTGTTGTAGGTAGACTCCCTGTTGCGCGAGTGGGAACACTTGGAGTGCCTGTGCGTAAGAGCCTGGCCGAATAGTCCCTTAAGTTCCTGGGCGAGAGAAACGGATTCGTGCAGCCGCAACTCTCCCACCAGCTCTCAGTATCAGAATGGTAGCACTCCTCCGCCCTGTGTGCGTGCAGGCCTAAGAGGCAGGCCCCTCCTTGGAAGGCACAGCACTGTGGAGAACCCGCGTTAGTTCCCGCCAGTCCCTAGCGGAGAGGACGCTGTATGGTGTGCGCTGTGCTTCAGAGCCCGGCGAACGGCTTCCCTATGTAAAAGCGAGGGAAAGAAAGGCCTGTGCCGGAGACACCTCTCGGCTGAGCTCTTGTTCCTGGGGCTAGTATCGTGCTCCGTTGTGCGAGCAGACCAAAAGCCAACCACCTAAATCCAGGGAACTGCACTGTGTGGAATCCAGGCTTCGGGCAGACTAGGCCTTCCTGAGGGTGGAAACCTTTTGCAGTGTGAATGCGGGCGAGCACTGCCAGCGAGTCCAAAACCATTTTGCGAAGGAGACTGAGGCCGCGGCAGAAGTGAGAACTCAACTCCCCACTTGTTTCCTGAAGCCAGCCAGGCGGCCGCCCCCTTGAGCATGCATGTCTCACTGCTTGTGGACCAACGCAAAGAAACAGTAGGGTAGGTGACCGTGTTGTACAGAGCCTCACTGTTCCGGAGAGGGAAACACTTGGAGTGTGTGTGCATGAGACCCTGGGAGACGAGTCCCATACGTTACTGGGCGAGAGAAACGAACTCGTGCAGCCGCACCTCTCCCACCAGCTCTCAGTGGCAGAATGCAAGCACTCCTCAGGCATGTGTGCGAGCAGGCCTAAGTAGCAGGCCCCTCCCTGGAAGGCACAACACTGTGGTGAAAGCGCACGGTAGCTCCCGCCAGGCACCGGCGGGGAGGACGCTGTATGGTGTGCGCTGTGCCTGAGAGCCCGGCGAGCATCTTCCCTATGTAAAACCGGGGGAAAGAAAGGCCAGTGCCGGAGAGGCCTCTCGGCTGAGCTCTTTTCCTGGAGCTAGTACCTTTATCCCGGTGGGCGTGCAGGCCAAAAGCCAAAAACCTCACTCGAGGAAACCGCATTGTAGAGAATCCGGGCTTCGGCCAGACTAGGCCTTCCTCTGGTTGGAAGCCTTTTGCTGTGTGCATGCTTATGAGCTCCGCCCCGGAGTCCAAAACCATTTTCGGAGGGAGACTGAGGCCGCGGCAGAAGGGAGAACACAACTCCCCACTTGTTTCCTGAAGCCAGCCCAGCGGCCGCCCGCTTGGGCATGCAAGTCTCACTGCTCGCGTACCAAGGAAAGAAACAGTAGTGTAGGGGAACCGTGTGTACATAGCCTCACTGTTGCGGGGAGTGGGAACACTTGGAGTGCCTGTGCGTAAGAGCCTGACTGACAATTCCCTTAAGTTACTGTGCAAGGGAAATGGATTCGTGCAGCCGCCCCTCTCCCACCAGCTCTCAGTAGCAGAATGGTAGCACTCCTCCGGCATGTGTGCCTGCAGGCCTAAGTTGCAGGCCCCTCTCTGGAATGCACTACACTGGAGAAACCGCGCTATAGCTCCCGCAAGTCCGTAGCGGAGAGGAAGCTGTATGGTGTGCGCTGTGCTTGAGAGCCCGGCGAACGTCTTCCCTACGTAAAACCGGGAGAAAGAAAGGCCGTTGGCGGAGAAGTCTCTCGGCTAAGCTCTTGTTCCTGGAGCTAGTACCTTTACCCCGGTGTGCGTGCAGGCCAAAACCCAAAAACCTCACTGGAGGGAACCGCACTGTAGAGAATCCGGGGCTTTGGGCAGACTAGGCCTTCCTGAGGGGGAAGCCTTCTGCTGTGTGCATGCGTATGAGCTCCACCAGGGAATCTAAAACCATTTTCTGAGGGAGACTGAGGCCGCAGAAGAAGGGAGAACAAAACACCCCACTTGTTTCCTGCTACTGGCCCTGCGTCTAACCCCTTGTGCATGCATGTCTCACTGCTCCCAAACCAACGTAAGAAATGCAGGGTAGGGGACCGTGTTGTAGAGAGTCTCACTGTTACGGAAGGTGGAAACACTGGGAGTGTGTGTACGTGAGAGCCTGGGAGACGAGTCCCCTAAGTTACTGGGCGAGAGAAAAGGATTAGTTGCAGCGGCACCTCTCCAACCAGCTCTCAGTGGCAGAATGCTAGCACTCCTCAGGCATGTGTTCGTGCAGGACTAAGTATCAGGGCCCTCCCTGGAAGGCACAAAACTGTGGTGAAAGCGCGCTTCAGCTCCGGCCGGTCCCCGGCGGGGAGGACGCGGTAAGGTTTCCTCTGTACTTGAGAGCCCGGCGAACGGCATCCCTATGTAAAACCGAGGGAAAGAAAGGCCGGTGCCTGAGACGCCTCTCGGCTCAGCTCTTGTTCCTGGGGCTAGTACCGTTGCCCCGGTGTGCTTGAAGGACAAAAGCCAACCACCTAACTCGAGGGAATCACACTATAGAGAATCCGGGCTTCGGCTGGACTAGGCCTTCCTGAGGGTGGAAAGCTTCTGCTGAGAGCATGCATGCGAGCACTGCCAGCGAGTCCAAAACCATTTTCCCAGGGAGACTGAGGCCGCGGCAGAAGGGAGAACACAACTGCCCATTTGTTTCCTGAAGCCAGCCCAGCAGCCGACCCCTAGGGCATGCAAGTCTCACGCTCGCTTACCAACGCAATGAAACCGTACTGTAGGGGAACCGTGTATACAGAGCCTCACTGTTGCGCGCAGTGGGAACTCTTGGAGTGCCTGTACGTAAGAGCCTGGCTGAAGAGTCCCTTCAGTTCCTGGGCGAGAGAAACGGATTCGTGCAGCCGCACCTCTCCCACCAGCTCTCAGTATCAGAATGGTAGCACTCCTCCGGCCTGTGTGCGTGCAGGCCTAAGTTGCAGGCCCCTCCCTGGAAGGCAGTACACTGTGGAGAAACCGCGCTTTAGCTGCCGCCGTTCCCTAGCGGAGAGGAAGCTGTAGGGTGTGCGATGTGCCTAGAGCCCGGCGAACGTCTTCCCTACGTAAAACCGGGGGAAACAAAGGCCGGTGCCGGAGACGCGTCTCGGCTCAGCTCTTGTTCATGGAGCTAGTATCTTTACCCCGGTGTGCGTGCAGGCCGAAAGCCAAAAACCTCACACGAGGGAAACGCACTGTAGAGAATCGGGCTTCGGCCAGACTAGGCCTTCCTGAGGGTGGAAGCCTTCTGCTGTGTGCATGCGTATGAGCTCGGCCACGGAGTACAAAACCATTTTCTGAGGGAGACTGAGGCCGCAGTAGAAGGGAGAACAAAGCTCCCCACTTGTTTCCTGCTACTGGCCCTGCGTCCAACCCCTTGTGCATGCATGTCTCACTGCTCCCATACCAACGTAAGAAAAGTAGGGTAGGGGACCGTGTTGTAGAGAGTCTCACTGTTACGGAGGGTGGAAACACTGGGCGTGTGTGTACGTGAGAGCCTGGGAGACGAGTCCCCTAAGTTACTGAGCGAGAGAAAAGGATTAGTTGCAGCAGCACCTCTCCCACCAGCTCTCAGTGGCAGAATGCTAGCACTCCTCAGGCATGTGTGCGTGCAGGCCTAAGTATCAGGCCCCTCCCTGGAAGGCACAAAACTGCGGTGAAAGCGCGCTTCAGCTCCGGCCTGTCCCCGGCGTGGAGGACGCTGTAAGGTTTCCTCTGTACTTGAGAGCCCGGCGAACGGCTTCCCTATGTAAAACCGAGAGGGAAAGAAAGGCCGGTGCCTGAGACGCCTCTCGGCTCAGCTCTTGTTCCTGGGGCTAGTACCGTTGCCCCGGTGTGCTTGAAGGACAAAAGCCAACCACCTAACTCGAGGGAATCACACTATAGAGAATCCGGGCTTCGGCTGGACTAGGCCTTCCTGAGGGTGGAAAGCTTCTGCTGAGAGCATGCATGCGAGCACTGCCAGCGAGTCCAAAACCATTTTCCCAGGGAGACTGAGGCCGCGGCAGAAGGGAGAACACAACTGCCCATTTGTTTCCTGAAGCCAGCCCAGCAGCCGACCCCTAGGGCATGCAAGTCTCACGCTCGCTTACCAACGCAATGAAACCGTACTGTAGGGGAACCTTGTATACAGAGCCTCACTGTTGCGCGCAGTGGGAACTCTTGGAGTGCCTGTACGTAAGAGCCTGGCTGAAGAGTCCCTTCAGTTCCTGGGCGAGAGAAACGGATTCGTGCAGCCGCACCTCTCCCACCAGCTCTCAGTATCAGAATGGTAGCACTCCTCCGGCCTGTGTGCGTGCAGGCCTAAGTTGCAGGCCCCTCCCTGGAAGGCAGTACACTGTGGAGAAACCGCGCTTTAGCTGCCGCCGTTCCCTAGCGGAGAGGAAGCTGTAGGGTGTGCGATGTGCCTAGAGCCCGGCGAATGTCTTCCCTAGGTAAAACCGGGGGAAACAAGGGCCGGTGCCGGAGACGCGTCTCGGCTCAGCTCTTGTTCATGGAGCTAGTATCTTTACCCCGGTGTGCGTGCAGGCCGAAAGCCAAAAACCTCACACGAGGGAACCGCACTGTAGAGAATCCAGGCTTCGGCCAGACTAGGCCTTCCTGAGGGTGGAAGCCTTCTGCTGTGTGCATGCGTATGAGCTCCGCCACGGAGTACAAAACCATTTTCTGAGGGAGACTGAGGCCGCGGCAGAAGTGAGAACAAAGCTCCCCACTTGTTTCCTGCTAGTGGCCCTGCGTCCAACCCCTTGTGCATGCATGTCTCACTGCTCCCATACCAACGTAAGAAAAGTAGGGTAGGGGACCGTGTTGTAGAGAGTCTCACTGTTACGGAGGGTGGAAACACTTGGAGTGTGTGTACGTGAGAGCCTGGGAGACGAGTCCCCTAAGTTACTGGGGGAGAGAAAAGGATTAGTTGCAGCGGCACCTCTCCAAACAGCTCTCAGTATTAGAATGATAGCATTCCTCCGGCATGTGTGCGAGCAGGCCTAAGAGGCAGGCCCCTCCTTGGAAGGCACAGCACTGTGGAGAACCCGCGTTAGCTCCCGCCGATCCCTAGCGGAGAGGACGCTGTATGGTGTGCGCTGTGCTTCAGAGCCCGGCGAACGGCTTCCCTATGTAAAAGCGAGGGAAAGAAAGGCCTGTGCCGGAGACACCTCTCGGCTGAGCTCTTGTTCCTGGGCTACTATCGTGCTCCATTGTGCGAGCAGACCAATAGCCAACCACCTAAATCCAGGGAACTGCACTGTGTGGAATCCAGGATTCGGCCAGACTAGGCCTTCCTGAGGGTGGAAACCTCTTGCAGTGTGAATGCGGGCGAGCACTGCCAGCGAGTCCAAAACCATTTTGTGAGGAAGACTGAGGCCTCGGCAGAAGTGAGAACTCAACTCCCCACTTTTTTCCTGAAGCCAGCCAGACGGCCGCCCCCTTGAGCATGCATGTCTCACTGCTTGCCGACCAACGCAAAGAGACAGTGGGGTAGGGGACCGTGTTGTAGAGAGCCTGACTGTTAGGGAGGGTGGAAACACTTGGAGTGTGTGTACGTGAGAGCCTAGGAGACGAGTCCCCTAAGTTACTGGGCGAGAGAAAAGGATTAGTTGCAGCGGCACCTCTCCCACCAGCTCTCAGTATCAGAATGGTAGCACTCCTCCGGCATGTGTGTGTGCAGACCTAAGTGGCAGGCCCCTCCTTGGAAGGCACAACACTGTGGAGAAACCGCGCTTTAGCTCCTGCCGGTCCCTAGCGGAGAGGACGCTATATGGTGTGCGCTGTGCTTGAGAGCCCGGCGATCGGCTTCCCTATGTATAAGCGAGGGAAAGAAAGGCCGGTGCCCGAGACGCCTCTCGGCTCAGCTCTTGTTCCTGGAGCTAGTACCGTTACCCTGGTGTACTTGCAGGCCGAGGGCCAACCTCCCAATTCGAGGGAACCACACTGTAGAAATTCCTTACTTCGGCCAGACTAGGCCTTCCTGAGGGAGGTAACCCTTTGCAGTGTGAATGCGGGCGAGCACTGCCAGCGAGTCCAAAACCGTTTTACGAGGGAGACTGAGGCCGCGACCGAAGTGAGAACTCAACTCCCCATTTGTTTCCTGAAGCCAGCCCGGCAGCCGCCCCCTTGAGCATGCAAGTCTCACTGTTCGCGTCCCAACGCAAGGAAACAGTAGGCTGGGGGACCGTGTTGTAGAGAGCCTCACTGTTCCGGAGAGTGGAAACACTTCGAGTGCGTGTGCGTGAGAGCCTGGGAGACGAGTGTCCTACGTTACTGGGCGAGAGAAACGAACTCGTGCAGCCGCACCTCTCCCACCAGCTCTCAGTGGCAGAATGCTAGCACTCCTCAGGCATGCGTTCGTGCAGGCCTAAGTATCAGGGCCCTCCCTGGAAGGCACAAAACTGTGGTGAAAGCGCGCTTCAGCTCCGGCCGGTCCCCGGCGGGGAGGACGCGGTAAGGTTTCCTCTGTACTTGAGAGCCCGGCGAACGGCATCCCTATGTAAAACCGAGGGAAAGAAAGGCCGGTGCCTGAGACGCCTCTCGGCTCAGCTCTTGTTCCTGGGGCTAGTACCGTTGCCCCGGTGTGCTTGAAGGACAAAAGCCAACCACCTAACTCGAGGGAATCACACTATAGAGAATCCGGGCTTCGGCTGGACTAGGCCTTCCTGAGGGTGGAAAGCTTCTGCTGAGAGCATGCATGCGAGCACTGCCAGCGAGTCCAAAACCATTTTCCCAGGGAGACTGAGGCCGCGGCAGAAGGGAGAACACAACTGCCCATTTGTTTCCTGAAGCCAGCCCAGCAGCCGACCCCTAGGGCATGCAAGTCTCACGCTCGCTTACCAACGCAATGAAACAGTACTGTAGGGGAACCTTGTATACAGAGCCTCACTGTTGCGCGCAGTGGGAACTCTTGGAGTGCCTGTACGTAAGAGCCTGGCTGAAGAGTCCCTTCAGTTCCTGGGCGAGAGAAACGGATTCGTGCAGCCGCACCTCTCCCACCAGCTCTCAGTATCAGAATGGTAGCACTCCTCCGGCCTGTGTGCGTGCAGGCCTAAGTTGCAGGCCCCTCCCTGGAAGGCAGTACACTGTGGAGAAACCGCGCTTTAGCTGCCGCCGTTCCCTAGCGGAGAGGAAGCTGTAGGGTGTGCGATGTGCCTAGAGCCCGGCGAACGTCTTCCCTACGTAAAACCGGGGGAAACAAAGGCCGGTGCCGGAGACGCGTCTCGGCTCAGCTCTTGTTCCTGGAACTAGCACCTTTACCACGGTGTGCGTGCAGTCCAAAAGCCAAAAACCTCATTGGAGGGAAGCGCACTGTAGAGAAACCGGGCTTCGGGCAGAGTAGGCCTTCCTGAGGGTGGCAGCCTTTTGCTGTGATTATACCTGCTTGCACTGCCAGCGCGTCCAAAACCATTTTCTGAGGGAGACTGAGGCCACGGCAGAAGGGAGAACACAACTCCCCACTTCTTTCCTGAAGGCGGTCCTGCGACCGTCCCCTTGAGCATGCATGTCTTTTTTTTTAATTTTTTATTGTTATGTTAATCACCATATATTACATCATTAGTTTTTGGTGCAGTGTTCCATGATTCATTGTTTGTTCATAACACCCAGTGCTCCATGCAGAACGTGCCCTCCTCAATACCCATCACCAGGCTCACCCCTCCTCCTACCCCCCTCCCCTCTAGAACCCTCAGTTTGTTTCTCAGAGTCCATCATCTCTCATGGTTCGTCTCCCCCTCTGACATACTCCCCTTTTCTTCCTCTCCTGTTATCTTCTTCTTTTTCTTTTTTCTTAAAATATGTTGCGTTATTTGTTTCAGAAGTACAGAACTGTGATTCAACAGTCTTGCACAATTCACAGCGCTCACCGTAGCACATACCCTCCCCAATGTCTATCACCCAGCCACCCCATCCCTCCCACCCCCAACCACTCCAGTAACACTCAGTTTCTTTCCCGAGATGAAGAATTCCTCATATCAGTGAGGTCATATGATACATGTCTTTCTCTGATTGACTTATTTCACTCAGCATAACACCCTCCAGTTCCATCCACGTCGTTGCAAATGGCAAGATCTCATTCCTTTTGATGGCTGCATAATATTCCATTGTGTATATACACCACATCTTCTTTATCCATTCATCTGTCGATGGGCATCTTGGCTCTTTCCACCGTTTGGCTATGGTGGACATTGCTGCTATAAACATTGGGGTACACGTACCCCTTCGGGTCCCTACATTTGTATCTTTGTGGTAAATACCCAGTAGTGCAACTGCTGGATCGAACGGTAGCTCTAATTTCAACTGTTTGAGGAAACTCCATACTGTTTTCCAGAGGGGTTGCACTAGCTTGCATTCCCACCAACAGTGTAGGAGGGTTCCCCTTTCTCCACATCCCCGCCAACATCTGTCGTTCCCTGACTTGTTAATTTCAGCCATTCTGACGGGTGTGAGGTGGTATCTCATGGAGGTTTTGATTTGGATTTCCCTGATGCCGAGCGATGTGGAGCACTTTTTCATGTGCCTGTTGGCCATTTGGATGTCTTCTTTGGAGACATGTCTGTTCATGTCTTCTGCCCATTTCTTGATTGGATTATTTCTTCTTTGGGTGTTGAGTTTGATCAGTTCTTTATAGATTTTGGATAATAGCCCTTTATCTGATAGGTCAGTTGCAAATATTTTCTCCCATTCTGTCGGTTGTCTTTTGGTTTTGTGGACTGTTTCTTTTGCTGTGCAAAAGCTTTTTATCTTGATGAAATCCCAAGAGTTCATTTTTGCCCTGGCTTCCCGTGCCTTTGGCGATGTTTCTAGGAAGAAGTTGCTGCGGCTAAGGTCGAAAAGGTTGCTACCTGTGTTCTCCTTTAGGATGTTGATGGACTCCTGTCTCACGTTTAGGTCTTTCAACCGTTTGGAGTCTATTTTTGTGTGTGGTGTAAGGAAATGGTCCAGTTTCATTCTTCTGCATGTGGCTGTCCAATTTTCCCAACACCATTTGTTGAAGAGACTGTCTTTTTGCCATTGGACATTCTTTCCTGCTTTGTCAAAGATAAGTTGACCATAGAGTTGAGGGTCCATTTCTGGGCTCTCGATTCTGTTCCATTGATCGATGTGTCTGTTTTTGTGCCAGTACCATACTGTCTTGATGATGACAGGTTTGTCATAGAGCTGAAAGTCCGGAATTGTGAAGCCGCCAGCTTTGCTTTTCTTTTTCATTAGTCCTCTGGCTATTCTGGGTCTCTTCTGGTTCCATACAAATTTGAGGATTATTTCTTCCATTTCTTTGAGAAAAGTGGATGGTATTTTGATGGGGATTGCATTGAATGTGTAGATTGCTCTAGGTAGCATTGACATCTTCAGAATGTTGATTCTCCCAATCCATGAGCACGGAACGTTGTTCCATTTCTTTGTGTCTTCTTCCATTTCTTTCATGAGTATTTTATAGTTTTCTGAGTACAGATCCTTTGCCTCTTTGGTTAGATTTCTTCCTAGGGATCTAATGGTTTTGGGTGCAATTGTAAATGGGATCGACTCCTTGATTTGTCTCTCTTCTGTCTTGTTGTTGGTGTAGAGGAATGCCACCGATTTCTGTGCACTGATTTTGTATCCTGCTACTTTACTGAATTCCTGTATGAGTTCTAGCAGTTTTGCGGTGGAGTCTTTTGGGTTTTCCACATACAGTATCTTATCATCTGCAAAGAGTGAGAGGTTTGACTTCCTCTTTGCCGTTTTGGATGCCTTTGATTTCTTTTTGTTGTCTGATTGCTGTGGCTAGGACTTCTAATACTACGTTGAATAGCAGTGGTGAGAGTGGACATCCCTGCCGCGTTCCTGACTTTATGGGAAAAGCTCTCGGCCTTTCCCCATTGAGAATGATATTCGCTGTCGGTTTTTCATAGATGGCTTTTATGATATTGAGGTATGTACCCTCTATCCCTATACTGTGAAGAGTTTTGATCAAGAAAGGATGTTGTACTTTGTCAAATGCTTTTTCTGCATCTATTGAGAGGATCATATGATTCTTGCTCTTTCTTCTGTTAATGTATTGTATCACGTTGATTGATTTGCGGATGGTGAACCAGCCTTGCAGCCCAGGAATAAATCCCACTTGGTCCTGGTGAATAATCCTTTTAATGTACTGTTGGAACCCATTGGCTAGTTTTTTTTTTTTTTGTGAGAATTTTTGCTTCCATGTTCATCAAGGATATTGGTCTGTAATTCTCTTTTTTGATGGGGTCTTTGTCTGGTTTTGGGATCAAGGTAATGCTGGCCTCATAAAATGAGTTTGGAAGTTTCCCTTCCATTTCTATTTTTTGGAACAGTTTCAGGAGAATAGGTAGTAATTCTTCTTGAAATGGCTGATAGAATTCCCCTGGGAAGCCATCTGGCCCTGGGCTTTTGTTTCTTGGGAGATTTTTGATGACTGTTTCAATTTCCTTAGTGGTTATAGGTCTGTTCAGGTTTTCTATTTCTTCCTGGTTCAATTTTGGTAGTTGATACATCTCTAGGAATGCACCCATTTCTTCCAGGTTATCTAATTTGCTGGCATAGAGTTGCTCATAATATGTTCTTATCATTGTTTGTATTTCTTTGGTGTTGGTTGTGATCTCTCCTCTTTCCTTCATGATTTTGTTGATTTGGGTCATTTCTCTTTTCTTCTTGATAAGTCTGGCCAGGGGTTTATCAATCTTGTTCATTCTTTCCAAGAACCAGCTCCTAGTTTCGTGGATCTGTTCTACTGTTCTTTTGGTTTCTAGTTCATTGATTTCTGCTCTGATCTTTATCATTTCTCTTCTCCTGCTGGGTTTAGGCTTCATTTGCTGTTCTTTTCCAGCTCCTTTAGGTGTAGGGTTAGGTTGTGTATTTGAGACCTTTCTTGTTTCTTGAGAAAGGCTTGTATTGCTATATACTTTCCTCTCAGGACTGCCTTTGTTGTATCCCAAAGATTTTGAACCGTTGTGTTTTCATTTTCATTGGTTTCCATGAAATTTTTTAATTCTTCTTTAATTTCCTGGTTGACCCATTCATTCTTTAGTAGGATGCTCTTTAGCCTCCATGTATTTGAGTTCTTTCCGACTTTCCTCTTGTGGTTGAGTTCTAGTTTCAAAGCATTGTGGTCTGAAAATATGCAGGGAATGATCCCAATCTTTTGGTACCGATTGAGACCTGATTTGTGACCTGGGATGTGATCAGTTCTGGAGAATGTTCCATGGGCACTAGAGAAGAATGTGTATTCCTTTGCTTGGGGATGGAATGTTCTGAATATGTCTGTGAAGTCCATTTGGTCCAGTGTGTCATTTAAAGTCTTTATTTCCTTGTTGATCTTTTGCTTAGATGATCTGTCCATTTCAGTCAGGGGGGTGTTAAAGTCCCCCACTATTATTGTATTGTTGTCAATGTGTTTCTTTGCTTTTGTTATTAATTGCCTTATATAATTGGCTGCTCCCATGTTCGGGGCATAGATCTTTACAATTGTTAGATCTTCTTGTTGGATAGACCCTTTAAGTAGGATATAGTGTCCTTCCTCATCGCTTATTACAGTCTTTGTTTTAAAATCTAGTTTGTCTGATAGAAGGATTGCCACCCCAGCTTTCTTTTGGTGTCCATTAGCATGGTAAATGGTTTTCCACCCCCTCACTTTCAATCTGGGGGTGTCTTTGGGTCTAAAATGAGTCTCTTGCAGACAGCATATTGATGGGTCTTGTTTTTTAATCCAATCTGATAGCCTGTGTCTTTTGATTGGGGCATTTACGCCATTTGCATTCAGGGTAACTATTGAAAAGTATGAATTTAGTGCCATTGTATTACCTGTAAGGTGACTGTTAACTCTCTCTTGTCTGTGTTCGTTTCTGCTCTTTGCTGCTTTTAGGTTCTCTCTTTGCTTAGAGGACCCCTCTCAATATTTCTTGGAGGGGTGGTTTTGTGTTTGCAAATTCCTTTAGTTTTTGTTTGTTCTGGAAGCTTTTTATCTCTCCTTCTATTTTCAATGATAGCCTAGCTGGATATAGTATTCTTGGCTGCATATTTTTCTCGTTTAGTGCTCTGAAGATATCTTGCCAGTCCTTTCTGGCCTGCCAGGTCTCTGTGGATAGGTCTGTTGCCAATCTAATGTTTCTACCATTGTAGGTTACATATCTCTTCTCCGGAGCTGCTTTCAGGATTTTCTCTTTGTCTCTGAGACTCGTAAGTTTTACTATTAGATGTCGGGTGTTGACCTATTATTATTGATTTTGAGAGGGGTTCTCTGTGCCTCCTGGATTTTAATGCCTGTTTCCTTCCTCACATTAGGGAAGTTCTCTGTTATAATTTGCTCCAATATACCTTCTGCCCCTCTCTCTCTCTCTTCTTCTTCTGGGATCCCAATTATTCTAATGTTGTTTCGTCTTATCGTATCACTTATCTCTCGAATTCTGCCCTCGTGATCCTGTAGTTGTTTCTCTCTCTTTTTCTCAGCCTCTTTATTTTCCATCATTTGGTCTTCTATATCGCTGATTCTCTCTTCTGCCTCATTTATCCTAGCATTTAGTGCCCCCATTTTTGATTGCACCTCATCAATAGCCTTTTTGATTTCGATTTGGTTAGATTTTAGTTCTTTTATTTCTCCAGAAAGGGTTTCTCTAATAACTTCCACGCTTTTTTCAAGCCCAGCTAGTATCTTTAAAGTCATGATTCTGAACTCTAGGTCCGACATCGTACTAATGTCCGTATTGAGTAGGTCCCTGGCTGACGGTACTACCTCTTGTTCTTTTTGCTGAGGTGATTTCTTTCGTCTTGTCATTTTCTCCAGAGGAGAATAGATGAATGAGAGAACAAAATCCTAACAGGTTTACAACGTCCCCAGCAAATATACTGTATACAAATCAGAAAAGACCTGAAACCAGGGGAAAAGAAAGGGAAAGAAAGAAAAACGAAAGAGAAAAAGAAAAAAAAGGATAAAAACAAAAACAAAACAATACAAAAAAGGCAGAATATGATCAAATATGATCAGGCTAGTGCATAGATCAGTGCCGCACACTAGATTTTGGGCGTATTTTGGTCTGTTAGAAAAAGGTGCCTCCTAAAATTTTAAAGGAAGAAAGACATATATGTACAAAATAATGGTTGATACAATGAAGGGATGGAAGATGACTGTAAAGATGAAAATTATAAAAGATTTTATAAAAGGACTTGGTAAGATAAGTTGTTTGAAAAAAGAAAGAAGATTTAAGAAAAAAAAAAGGAAAAAGGGAGAGAATGTGATCAGGCAGGAGACTAGAACAAAGCCATACACTAGTGATTTAGGGTATATTTTGATCTGTTAGAAGAAACTGTACCTCAAAATTTTAAAGAGAGAACAACTTATATATATATATATATGCCAAAAATAAGGGTAACTACTATGAAGGGATAAAATATGACTCTAAAAATGAAAAATAAAAAATGTTTGTTTTTTTTTTTAAAAAAGGGATTTATAAGATGTTGGTTGAAAAAGGGAAAAAGAAAAAAAAACAGTCAACAAAAATTAACTTTGATGAAATAATGAATCATGGTTAAAAAAAAAAAAAAAGCCATGAATCTATGTGCAGTGTTCCCCTAGCGCTGGAGTTCTCCTATTCTCCTTGATCGATCAACTTGGTCTTGCCTTGCTGGCTGTTTGTGCTGATCTTCTGGGGGAGGGGCCTGTTGCTGTGGTTTCCAAATGTCTTTGCCGGAGGCGGAATTGCCCCGCCCTTGTCAGTCCGGGCTAAGGAAGCTGCTCCGCTTTGCTCTCAGGAGCTTTTGTTCCCTGCAAGCTCTCGGTACAGCCTTGGAGGACCAGGGCAGAAATGGTGGCCTCCCAATCTCCCCTCGGAGGAGCTGAGAACCTGGGGCCCCGCTCCTCAGTGTGCCCCCAGAGAAAAGCAGTCACTTCCGTGTCCCCGTTCTCCGGCCGCACTCCGTGCTCACCCGGCCTGTGACCGAGCGTTGCTATCTATGGCACCCGACCCCGCACGGAGTCTCCAAACCCAGCAGATCCCTGCAGTGCGCTCCCGCACCGCTCCTCCCCGGGAAGGAAGGGGAGTCTCCCCGGATCTGCTGCTTGTTGGGTCCCTGCTGGGGGAGCCGTGCTCCGACTGGGCCGCAGATCACAGTTTATGGCAACCCCGAGCTGAGAGCCCACGACTCTGCTCCGTCTCTGCAGCCGGCTTCCCCGCGAGCATGCAAGTCTTACTGCTCGCTTAGCAAGGAAAGAAACAGTAGTGTAGGGGAACCGTGTGTACATAGCCTCACTGTTGCGAGGAGTGGGAACACTTGTTGTGCCTGTGCGTAAGAGCCTGACTGACAATTCCCTTAAGTTACTGGGCGAGAGAAACGGATTCATGCAGCTGCACCTCTCCCACCAGCTCTCAGTATCAGAATGGTAGCACTCCTCCGGCCTGTGTGCCTGCAGGCCTAAGTTTCAGGCCCCTCCCTGGAATACACTACACTGGAGAAACCGCGCTTTAGCTCCCGCCAGTCCCTAGCGGAGAGGAAGCTGTATGGTGTGCGCTGTGCTTGAGAGCCCGGCGAACGTCTTCCCTACGTAAAACCGGGGGAAAGAAATGCCGTTGCCGGAGACGCCTCTCGGCTCACCTCTTTTCCTGGAGCTAGTACCTTTACCCCGGTGCGCGTGCAGGCCCAAAGCCAAAAACCTCACTCGAGGGAACCGCACTGTAGAGAATCCGGGCTTCGGCCAGACTAGGCCTTCCTGAGGGTGGAAGACTTTTGCTATGAGCATGCGTGCGAGCACTGCCAGCGAGTCCAAAACCATTTTCTGAGGGAGACTGAGGCCGCAGCAGAAGGGAGAACAAAACTCCCCACTTGTTTCCTGAAGGCAGCCCAGCAGCCGCCCCCTTGGACATGCAAGTCTCACTGCTCACGTACCAAAGCAAAGAAACAGTACTGTAGGGGAACCTTGTTGTAGGTAGACTCCCTGTTGCGCGAGTGGGAACACTTGGAGTGCCTGTGCGTAAGAGCCTGGCCGAATAGTCCCTTAAGTTCCTGGGCGAGAGAAACGGATTCGTGCAGCCGCAACTCTCCCACCAGCTCTCAGTATCAGAATGGTAGCACTCCTCCGCCCTGTGTGCGTGCAGGCCTAAGAGGCAGGCCCCTCCTTGGAAGGCACAGCACTGTGGAGAACCCGCGTTAGTTCCCGCCAGTCCCTAGCGGAGAGGACGCTGTATGGTGTGCGCTGTGCTTCAGAGCCCGGCGAACGGCTTCCCTATGTAAAAGCGAGGGAAAGAAAGGCCTGTGCCGGAGACACCTCTCGGCTGAGCTCTTGTTCCTGGGGCTAGTATCGTGCTCCGTTGTGCGAGCAGACCAAAAGCCAACCACCTAAATCCAGGGAACTGCACTGTGTGGAATCCAGGCTTCGGGCAGACTAGGCCTTCCTGAGGGTGGAAACCTTTTGCAGTGTGAATGCGGGCGAGCACTGCCAGCGAGTCCAAAACCATTTTGCGAAGGAGACTGAGGCCGCGGCAGAAGTGAGAACTCAACTCCCCACTTGTTTCCTGAAGCCAGCCAGGCGGCCGCCCCCTTGAGCATGCATGTCTCACTGCTTGTGGACCAACGCAAAGAAACAGTAGGGTAGGTGACCGTGTTGTACAGAGCCTCACTGTTCCGGAGAGGGAAACACTTGGAGTGTGTGTGCATGAGACCCTGGGAGACGAGTCCCATACGTTACTGGGCGAGAGAAACGAACTCGTGCAGCCGCACCTCTCCCACCAGCTCTCAGTGGCAGAATGCAAGCACTCCTCAGGCATGTGTGCGAGCAGGCCTAAGTAGCAGGCCCCTCCCTGGAAGGCACAACACTGTGGTGAAAGCGCACGGTAGCTCCCGCCAGGCACCGGCGGGGAGGACGCTGTATGGTGTGCGCTGTGCCTGAGAGCCCGGCGAGCATCTTCCCTATGTAAAACCGGGGGAAAGAAAGGCCAGTGCCGGAGAGGCCTCTCGGCTGAGCTCTTTTCCTGGAGCTAGTACCTTTATCCCGGTGGGCGTGCAGGCCAAAAGCCAAAAACCTCACTCGAGGAAACCGCATTGTAGAGAATCCGGGCTTCGGCCAGACTAGGCCTTCCTCTGGTTGGAAGCCTTTTGCTGTGTGCATGCTTATGAGCTCCGCCCCGGAGTCCAAAACCATTTTCGGAGGGAGACTGAGGCCGCGGCAGAAGGGAGAACACAACTCCCCACTTGTTTCCTGAAGCCAGCCCAGCGGCCGCCCGCTTGGGCATGCAAGTCTCACTGCTCGCGTACCAAGGAAAGAAACAGTAGTGTAGGGGAACCGTGTGTACATAGCCTCACTGTTGCGGGGAGTGGGAACACTTGGAGTGCCTGTGCGTAAGAGCCTGACTGACAATTCCCTTAAGTTACTGTGCAAGGGAAATGGATTCGTGCAGCCGCCCCTCTCCCACCAGCTCTCAGTAGCAGAATGGTAGCACTCCTCCGGCATGTGTGCCTGCAGGCCTAAGTTGCAGGCCCCTCTCTGGAATGCACTACACTGGAGAAACCGCGCTATAGCTCCCGCAAGTCCGTAGCGGAGAGGAAGCTGTATGGTGTGCGCTGTGCTTGAGAGCCCGGCGAACGTCTTCCCTACGTAAAACCGGGAGAAAGAAAGGCCGTTGGCGGAGAAGTCTCTCGGCTAAGCTCTTGTTCCTGGAGCTAGTACCTTTACCCCGGTGTGCGTGCAGGCCAAAACCCAAAAACCTCACTGGAGGGAACCGCACTGTAGAGAATCCGGGCTTTGGGCAGACTAGGCCTTCCTGAGGGGGGAAGCCTTCTGCTGTGTGCATGCGTATGAGCTCCACCAGGGAATCTAAAACCATTTTCTGAGGGAGACTGAGGCCGCAGAAGAAGGGAGAACAAAACACCCCACTTGTTTCCTGCTACTGGCCCTGCGTCTAACCCCTTGTGCATGCATGTCTCACTGCTCCCAAACCAACGTAAGAAATGCAGGGTAGGGGACCGTGTTGTAGAGAGTCTCACTGTTACGGAAGGTGGAAACACTGGGAGTGTGTGTACGTGAGAGCCTGGGAGACGAGTCCCCTAAGTTACTGGGCGAGAGAAAAGGATTAGTTGCAGCGGCACCTCTCCAACCAGCTCTCAGTGGCAGAATGCTAGCACTCCTCAGGCATGTGTTCGTGCAGGACTAAGTATCAGGGCCCTCCCTGGAAGGCACAAAACTGTGGTGAAAGCGCGCTTCAGCTCCGGCCGGTCCCCGGCGGGGAGGACGCGGTAAGGTTTCCTCTGTACTTGAGAGCCCGGCGAACGGCATCCCTATGTAAAACCGAGGGAAAGAAAGGCCGGTGCCTGAGACGCCTCTCGGCTCAGCTCTTGTTCCTGGGGCTAGTACCGTTGCCCCGGTGTGCTTGAAGGACAAAAGCCAACCACCTAACTCGAGGGAATCACACTATAGAGAATCCGGGCTTCGGCTGGACTAGGCCTTCCTGAGGGTGGAAAGCTTCTGCTGAGAGCATGCATGCGAGCACTGCCAGCGAGTCCAAAACCATTTTCCCAGGGAGACTGAGGCCGCGGCAGAAGGGAGAACACAACTGCCCATTTGTTTCCTGAAGCCAGCCCAGCAGCCGACCCCTAGGGCATGCAAGTCTCACGCTCGCTTACCAACGCAATGAAACCGTACTGTAGGGGAACCGTGTATACAGAGCCTCACTGTTGCGCGCAGTGGGAACTCTTGGAGTGCCTGTACGTAAGAGCCTGGCTGAAGAGTCCCTTCAGTTCCTGGGCGAGAGAAACGGATTCGTGCAGCCGCACCTCTCCCACCAGCTCTCAGTATCAGAATGGTAGCACTCCTCCGGCCTGTGTGCGTGCAGGCCTAAGTTGCAGGCCCCTCCCTGGAAGGCAGTACACTGTGGAGAAACCGCGCTTTAGCTGCCGCCGTTCCCTAGCGGAGAGGAAGCTGTAGGGTGTGCGATGTGCCTAGAGCCCGGCGAACGTCTTCCCTACGTAAAACCGGGGGAAACAAAGGCCGGTGCCGGAGACGCGTCTCGGCTCAGCTCTTGTTCATGGAGCTAGTATCTTTACCCCGGTGTGCGTGCAGGCCGAAAGCCAAAAACCTCACACGAGGGAAACGCACTGTAGAGAATCGGGCTTCGGCCAGACTAGGCCTTCCTGAGGGTGGAAGCCTTCTGCTGTGTGCATGCGTATGAGCTCGGCCACGGAGTACAAAACCATTTTCTGAGGGAGACTGAGGCCGCAGTAGAAGGGAGAACAAAGCTCCCCACTTGTTTCCTGCTACTGGCCCTGCGTCCAACCCCTTGTGCATGCATGTCTCACTGCTCCCATACCAACGTAAGAAAAGTAGGGTAGGGGACCGTGTTGTAGAGAGTCTCACTGTTACGGAGGGTGGAAACACTGGGCGTGTGTGTACGTGAGAGCCTGGGAGACGAGTCCCCTAAGTTACTGAGCGAGAGAAAAGGATTAGTTGCAGCAGCACCTCTCCCACCAGCTCTCAGTGGCAGAATGCTAGCACTCCTCAGGCATGTGTGCGTGCAGGCCTAAGTATCAGGCCCCTCCCTGGAAGGCACAAAACTGCGGTGAAAGCGCGCTTCAGCTCCGGCCTGTCCCCGGCGTGGAGGACGCTGTAAGGTTTCCTCTGTACTTGAGAGCCCGGCGAACGGCTTCCCTATGTAAAACCGAGAGGGAAAGAAAGGCCGGTGCCTGAGACGCCTCTCGGCTCAGCTCTTGTTCCTGGGGCTAGTACCGTTGCCCCGGTGTGCTTGAAGGACAAAAGCCAACCACCTAACTCGAGGGAATCACACTATAGAGAATCCGGGCTTCGGCTGGACTAGGCCTTCCTGAGGGTGGAAAGCTTCTGCTGAGAGCATGCATGCGAGCACTGCCAGCGAGTCCAAAACCATTTTCCCAGGGAGACTGAGGCCGCGGCAGAAGGGAGAACACAACTGCCCATTTGTTTCCTGAAGCCAGCCCAGCAGCCGACCCCTAGGGCATGCAAGTCTCACGCTCGCTTACCAACGCAATGAAACCGTACTGTAGGGGAACCTTGTATACAGAGCCTCACTGTTGCGCGCAGTGGGAACTCTTGGAGTGCCTGTACGTAAGAGCCTGGCTGAAGAGTCCCTTCAGTTCCTGGGCGAGAGAAACGGATTCGTGCAGCCGCACCTCTCCCACCAGCTCTCAGTATCAGAATGGTAGCACTCCTCCGGCCTGTGTGCGTGCAGGCCTAAGTTGCAGGCCCCTCCCTGGAAGGCAGTACACTGTGGAGAAACCGCGCTTTAGCTGCCGCCGTTCCCTAGCGGAGAGGAAGCTGTAGGGTGTGCGATGTGCCTAGAGCCCGGCGAATGTCTTCCCTAGGTAAAACCGGGGGAAACAAGGGCCGGTGCCGGAGACGCGTCTCGGCTCAGCTCTTGTTCATGGAGCTAGTATCTTTACCCCGGTGTGCGTGCAGGCCGAAAGCCAAAAACCTCACACGAGGGAACCGCACTGTAGAGAATCCAGGCTTCGGCCAGACTAGGCCTTCCTGAGGGTGGAAGCCTTCTGCTGTGTGCATGCGTATGAGCTCCGCCACGGAGTACAAAACCATTTTCTGAGGGAGACTGAGGCCGCGGCAGAAGTGAGAACAAAGCTCCCCACTTGTTTCCTGCTAGTGGCCCTGCGTCCAACCCCTTGTGCATGCATGTCTCACTGCTCCCATACCAACGTAAGAAAAGTAGGGTAGGGGACCGTGTTGTAGAGAGTCTCACTGTTACGGAGGGTGGAAACACTTGGAGTGTGTGTACGTGAGAGCCTGGGAGACGAGTCCCCTAAGTTACTGGGGGAGAGAAAAGGATTAGTTGCAGCGGCACCTCTCCAAACAGCTCTCAGTATTAGAATGATAGCATTCCTCCGGCATGTGTGCGAGCAGGCCTAAGAGGCAGGCCCCTCCTTGGAAGGCACAGCACTGTGGAGAACCCGCGTTAGCTCCCGCCGATCCCTAGCGGAGAGGACGCTGTATGGTGTGCGCTGTGCTTCAGAGCCCGGCGAACGGCTTCCCTATGTAAAAGCGAGGGAAAGAAAGGCCTGTGCCGGAGACACCTCTCGGCTGAGCTCTTGTTCCTGGGCTACTATCGTGCTCCATTGTGCGAGCAGACCAATAGCCAACCACCTAAATCCAGGGAACTGCACTGTGTGGAATCCAGGATTCGGCCAGACTAGGCCTTCCTGAGGGTGGAAACCTCTTGCAGTGTGAATGCGGGCGAGCACTGCCAGCGAGTCCAAAACCATTTTGTGAGGAAGACTGAGGCCTCGGCAGAAGTGAGAACTCAACTCCCCACTTTTTTCCTGAAGCCAGCCAGACGGCCGCCCCCTTGAGCATGCATGTCTCACTGCTTGCCGACCAACGCAAAGAGACAGTGGGGTAGGGGACCGTGTTGTAGAGAGCCTGACTGTTAGGGAGGGTGGAAACACTTGGAGTGTGTGTACGTGAGAGCCTAGGAGACGAGTCCCCTAAGTTACTGGGCGAGAGAAAAGGATTAGTTGCAGCGGCACCTCTCCCACCAGCTCTCAGTATCAGAATGGTAGCACTCCTCCGGCATGTGTGTGTGCAGACCTAAGTGGCAGGCCCCTCCTTGGAAGGCACAACACTGTGGAGAAACCGCGCTTTAGCTCCTGCCGGTCCCTAGCGGAGAGGACGCTATATGGTGTGCGCTGTGCTTGAGAGCCCGGCGATCGGCTTCCCTATGTATAAGCGAGGGAAAGAAAGGCCGGTGCCCGAGACGCCTCTCGGCTCAGCTCTTGTTCCTGGAGCTAGTACCGTTACCCTGGTGTACTTGCAGGCCGAGGGCCAACCTCCCAATTCGAGGGAACCACACTGTAGAAATTCCTTACTTCGGCCAGACTAGGCCTTCCTGAGGGAGGTAACCCTTTGCAGTGTGAATGCGGGCGAGCACTGCCAGCGAGTCCAAAACCGTTTTACGAGGGAGACTGAGGCCGCGACCGAAGTGAGAACTCAACTCCCCATTTGTTTCCTGAAGCCAGCCCGGCAGCCGCCCCCTTGAGCATGCAAGTCTCACTGTTCGCGTCCCAACGCAAGGAAACAGTAGGCTGGGGGACCGTGTTGTAGAGAGCCTCACTGTTCCGGAGAGTGGAAACACTTCGAGTGCGTGTGCGTGAGAGCCTGGGAGACGAGTGTCCTACGTTACTGGGCGAGAGAAACGAACTCGTGCAGCCGCACCTCTCCCACCAGCTCTCAGTGGCAGAATGCTAGCACTCCTCAGGCATGCGTTCGTGCAGGCCTAAGTATCAGGGCCCTCCCTGGAAGGCACAAAACTGTGGTGAAAGCGCGCTTCAGCTCCGGCCGGTCCCCGGCGGGGAGGACGCGGTAAGGTTTCCTCTGTACTTGAGAGCCCGGCGAACGGCATCCCTATGTAAAACCGAGGGAAAGAAAGGCCGGTGCCTGAGACGCCTCTCGGCTCAGCTCTTGTTCCTGGGGCTAGTACCGTTGCCCCGGTGTGCTTGAAGGACAAAAGCCAACCACCTAACTCGAGGGAATCACACTATAGAGAATCCGGGCTTCGGCTGGACTAGGCCTTCCTGAGGGTGGAAAGCTTCTGCTGAGAGCATGCATGCGAGCACTGCCAGCGAGTCCAAAACCATTTTCCCAGGGAGACTGAGGCCGCGGCAGAAGGGAGAACACAACTGCCCATTTGTTTCCTGAAGCCAGCCCAGCAGCCGACCCCTAGGGCATGCAAGTCTCACGCTCGCTTACCAACGCAATGAAACAGTACTGTAGGGGAACCTTGTATACAGAGCCTCACTGTTGCGCGCAGTGGGAACTCTTGGAGTGCCTGTACGTAAGAGCCTGGCTGAAGAGTCCCTTCAGTTCCTGGGCGAGAGAAACGGATTCGTGCAGCCGCACCTCTCCCACCAGCTCTCAGTATCAGAATGGTAGCACTCCTCCGGCCTGTGTGCGTGCAGGCCTAAGTTGCAGGCCCCTCCCTGGAAGGCAGTACACTGTGGAGAAACCGCGCTTTAGCTGCCGCCGTTCCCTAGCGGAGAGGAAGCTGTAGGGTGTGCGATGTGCCTAGAGCCCGGCGAACGTCTTCCCTACGTAAAACCGGGGGAAACAAAGGCCGGTGCCGGAGACGCGTCTCGGCTCAGCTCTTGTTCCTGGAACTAGCACCTTTACCACGGTGTGCGTGCAGTCCAAAAGCCAAAAACCTCATTGGAGGGAAGCGCACTGTAGAGAAACCGGGCTTCGGGCAGAGTAGGCCTTCCTGAGGGTGGCAGCCTTTTGCTGTGATTATACCTGCTTGCACTGCCAGCGCGTCCAAAACCATTTTCTGAGGGAGACTGAGGCCACGGCAGAAGGGAGAACACAACTCCCCACTTCTTTCCTGAAGGCGGTCCTGCGACCGTCCCCTTGAGCATGCATGTCTTTTTTTTTAATTTTTTATTGTTATGTTAATCACCATATATTACATCATTAGTTTTTGGTGCAGTGTTCCATGATTCATTGTTTGTTCATAACACCCAGTGCTCCATGCAGAACGTGCCCTCCTCAATACCCATCACCAGGCTCACCCCTCCTCCTACCCCCCTCCCCTCTAGAACCCTCAGTTTGTTTCTCAGAGTCCATCATCTCTCATGGTTCGTCTCCCCCTCTGACATACTCCCCTTTTCTTCCTCTCCTGTTATCTTCTTCTTTTTCTTTTTTCTTAAAATATGTTGCGTTATTTGTTTCAGAAGTACAGAACTGTGATTCAACAGTCTTGCACAATTCACAGCGCTCACCGTAGCACATACCCTCCCCAATGTCTATCACCCAGCCACCCCATCCCTCCCACCCCCAACCACTCCAGTAACACTCAGTTTCTTTCCCGAGATGAAGAATTCCTCATATCAGTGAGGTCATATGATACATGTCTTTCTCTGATTGACTTATTTCACTCAGCATAACACCCTCCAGTTCCATCCACGTCGTTGCAAATGGCAAGATCTCATTCCTTTTGATGGCTGCATAATATTCCATTGTGTATATACACCACATCTTCTTTATCCATTCATCTGTCGATGGGCATCTTGGCTCTTTCCACCGTTTGGCTATGGTGGACATTGCTGCTATAAACATTGGGGTACACGTACCCCTTCGGGTCCCTACATTTGTATCTTTGTGGTAAATACCCAGTAGTGCAACTGCTGGATCGAACGGTAGCTCTAATTTCAACTGTTTGAGGAAACTCCATACTGTTTTCCAGAGGGGTTGCACTAGCTTGCATTCCCACCAACAGTGTAGGAGGGTTCCCCTTTCTCCACATCCCCGCCAACATCTGTCGTTCCCTGACTTGTTAATTTCAGCCATTCTGACGGGTGTGAGGTGGTATCTCATGGAGGTTTTGATTTGGATTTCCCTGATGCCGAGCGATGTGGAGCACTTTTTCATGTGCCTGTTGGCCATTTGGATGTCTTCTTTGGAGACATGTCTGTTCATGTCTTCTGCCCATTTCTTGATTGGATTATTTCTTCTTTGGGTGTTGAGTTTGATCAGTTCTTTATAGATTTTGGATAATAGCCCTTTATCTGATAGGTCAGTTGCAAATATTTTCTCCCATTCTGTCGGTTGTCTTTTGGTTTTGTGGACTGTTTCTTTTGCTGTGCAAAAGCTTTTTATCTTGATGAAATCCCAAGAGTTCATTTTTGCCCTGGCTTCCCGTGCCTTTGGCGATGTTTCTAGGAAGAAGTTGCTGCGGCTAAGGTCGAAAAGGTTGCTACCTGTGTTCTCCTTTAGGATGTTGATGGACTCCTGTCTCACGTTTAGGTCTTTCAACCGTTTGGAGTCTATTTTTGTGTGTGGTGTAAGGAAATGGTCCAGTTTCATTCTTCTGCATGTGGCTGTCCAATTTTCCCAACACCATTTGTTGAAGAGACTGTCTTTTTGCCATTGGACATTCTTTCCTGCTTTGTCAAAGATAAGTTGACCATAGAGTTGAGGGTCCATTTCTGGGCTCTCGATTCTGTTCCATTGATCGATGTGTCTGTTTTTGTGCCAGTACCATACTGTCTTGATGATGACAGGTTTGTCATAGAGCTGAAAGTCCGGAATTGTGAAGCCGCCAGCTTTGCTTTTCTTTTTCATTAGTCCTCTGGCTATTCTGGGTCTCTTCTGGTTCCATACAAATTTGAGGATTATTTCTTCCATTTCTTTGAGAAAAGTGGATGGTATTTTGATGGGGATTGCATTGAATGTGTAGATTGCTCTAGGTAGCATTGACATCTTCAGAATGTTGATTCTCCCAATCCATGAGCACGGAACGTTGTTCCATTTCTTTGTGTCTTCTTCCATTTCTTTCATGAGTATTTTATAGTTTTCTGAGTACAGATCCTTTGCCTCTTTGGTTAGATTTCTTCCTAGGGATCTAATGGTTTTGGGTGCAATTGTAAATGGGATCGACTCCTTGATTTGTCTCTCTTCTGTCTTGTTGTTGGTGTAGAGGAATGCCACCGATTTCTGTGCACTGATTTTGTATCCTGCTACTTTACTGAATTCCTGTATGAGTTCTAGCAGTTTTGCGGTGGAGTCTTTTGGGTTTTCCACATACAGTATCTTATCATCTGCAAAGAGTGAGAGGTTTGACTTCCTCTTTGCCGTTTTGGATGCCTTTGATTTCTTTTTGTTGTCTGATTGCTGTGGCTAGGACTTCTAATACTACGTTGAATAGCAGTGGTGAGAGTGGACATCCCTGCCGCGTTCCTGACTTTATGGGAAAAGCTCTCGGCCTTTCCCCATTGAGAATGATATTCGCTGTCGGTTTTTCATAGATGGCTTTTATGATATTGAGGTATGTACCCTCTATCCCTATACTGTGAAGAGTTTTGATCAAGAAAGGATGTTGTACTTTGTCAAATGCTTTTTCTGCATCTATTGAGAGGATCATATGATTCTTGCTCTTTCTTCTGTTAATGTATTGTATCACGTTGATTGATTTGCGGATGGTGAACCAGCCTTGCAGCCCAGGAATAAATCCCACTTGGTCCTGGTGAATAATCCTTTTAATGTACTGTTGGAACCCATTGGCTAGTTTTTTTTTTTTTTGTGAGAATTTTTGCTTCCATGTTCATCAAGGATATTGGTCTGTAATTCTCTTTTTTGATGGGGTCTTTGTCTGGTTTGGGGATCAAGGTAATGCTGGCCTCATAAAATGAGTTTGGAAGTTTCCCTTCCATTTCTATTTTTTGGAACAGTTTCAGGAGAATAGGTAGTAATTCTTCTTGAAATGGCTGATAGAATTCCCCTGGGAAGCCATCTGGCCCTGGGCTTTTGTTTCTTGGGAGATTTTTGATGACTGTTTCAATTTCCTTAGTGGTTATAGGTCTGTTCAGGTTTTCTATTTCTTCCTGGTTCAATTTTGGTAGTTGATACATCTCTAGGAATGCACCCATTTCTTCCAGGTTATCTAATTTGCTGGCATAGAGTTGCTCATAATATGTTCTTATCATTGTTTGTATTTCTTTGGTGTTGGTTGTGATCTCTCCTCTTTCCTTCATGATTTTGTTGATTTGGGTCATTTCTCTTTTCTTCTTGATAAGTCTGGCCAGGGGTTTATCAATCTTGTTCATTCTTTCCAAGAACCAGCTCCTAGTTTCGTGGATCTGTTCTACTGTTCTTTTGGTTTCTAGTTCATTGATTTCTGCTCTGATCTTTATCATTTCTCTTCTCCTGCTGGGTTTAGGCTTCATTTGCTGTTCTTTTCCAGCTCCTTTAGGTGTAGGGTTAGTTTGTGTATTTGAGACCTTTCTTGTTTCTTGAGAAAGGCTTGTATTGCTATATACTTTCCTCTCAGGACTGCCTTTGTTGTATCCCAAAGATTTTGAACCGTTGTGTTTTCATTTTCATTGGTTTCCATGAAATTTTTTAATTCTTCTTTAATTTCCTGGTTGACCCATTCATTCTTTAGTAGGATGCTCTTTAGCCTCCATGTATTTGAGTTCTTTCCGACTTTCCTCTTGTGGTTGAGTTCTAGTTTCAAAGCATTGTGGTCTGAAAATATGCAGGGAATGATCCCAATCTTTTGGTACCGATTGAGACCTGATTTGTGACCTGGGATGTGATCAGTTCTGGAGAATGTTCCATGGGCACTAGAGAAGAATGTGTATTCCTTTGCTTGGGGATGGAATGTTCTGAATATGTCTGTGAAGTCCATTTGGTCCAGTGTGTCATTTAAAGTCTTTATTTCCTTGTTGATCTTTTGCTTAGATGATCTGTCCATTTCAGTCAGGGGGGTGTTAAAGTCCCCCACTATTATTGTATTGTTGTCAATGTGTTTCTTTGCTTTTGTTATTAATTGCCTTATATAATTGGCTGCTCCCATGTTCGGGGCATAGATCTTTACAATTGTTAGATCTTCTTGTTGGATAGACCCTTTAAGTAGGATATAGTGTCCTTCCTCATCGCTTATTACAGTCTTTGTTTTAAAATCTAGTTTGTCTGATAGAAGGATTGCCACCCCAGCTTTCTTTTGGTGTCCATTAGCATGGTAAATGGTTTTCCACCCCCTCACTTTCAATCTGGGGGTGTCTTTGGGTCTAAAATGAGTCTCTTGCAGACAGCATATTGATGGGTCTTGTTTTTTAATCCAATCTGATAGCCTGTGTCTTTTGATTGGGGCATTTACGCCATTTGCATTCAGGGTAACTATTGAAAAGTATGAATTTAGTGCCATTGTATTACCTGTAAGGTGACTGTTAACTCTCTCTTGTCTGTGTTCGTTTCTGCTCTTTGCTGCTTTTAGGTTCTCTCTTTGCTTAGAGGACCCCTCTCAATATTTCTTGGAGGGGTGGTTTTGTGTTTGCAAATTCCTTTAGTTTTTGTTTGTTCTGGAAGCTTTTTATCTCTCCTTCTATTTTCAATGATAGCCTAGCTGGATATAGTATTCTTGGCTGCATATTTTTCTCGTTTAGTGCTCTGAAGATATCTTGCCAGTCCTTTCTGGCCTGCCAGGTCTCTGTGGATAGGTCTGTTGCCAATCTAATGTTTCTACCATTGTAGGTTACATATCTCTTCTCCGGAGCTGCTTTCAGGATTTTCTCTTTGTCTCTGAGACTCGTAAGTTTTACTATTAGATGTCGGGTGTTGACCTATTATTATTGATTTTGAGAGGGGTTCTCTGTGCCTCCTGGATTTTAATGCCTGTTTCCTTCCTCACATTAGGGAAGTTCTCTGTTATAATTTGCTCCAATATACCTTCTGCCCCTCTCTCTCTCTCTTCTTCTTCTGGGATCCCAATTATTCTAATGTTGTTTCGTCTTATCGTATCACTTATCTCTCGAATTCTGCCCTCGTGATCCTGTAGTTGTTTCTCTCTCTTTTTCTCAGCCTCTTTATTTTCCATCATTTGGTCTTCTATATCGCTGATTCTCTCTTCTGCCTCATTTATCCTAGCATTTAGTGCCCCCATTTTTGATTGCACCTCATCAATAGCCTTTTTGATTTCGATTTGGTTAGATTTTAGTTCTTTTATTTCTCCAGAAAGGGTTTCTCTAATAACTTCCACGCTTTTTTCAAGCCCAGCTAGTATCTTTAAAGTCATGATTCTGAACTCTAGGTCCGACATCGTACTAATGTCCGTATTGAGTAGGTCCCTGGCTGACGGTACTACCTCTTGTTCTTTTTGCTGAGGTGATTTCTTTCGTCTTGTCATTTTCTCCAGAGGAGAATAGATGAATGAGAGAACAAAATCCTAACAGGTTTACAACGTCCCCAGCAAATATACTGTATACAAATCAGAAAAGACCTGAAACCAGGGGAAAAGAAAGGGAAAGAAAGAAAAACGAAAGAGAAAAAGAAAAAAAAGGATAAAAACAAAAACAAAACAATACAAAAAAGGCAGAATATGATCAAATATGATCAGGCTAGTGCATAGATCAGTGCCGCACACTAGATTTTGGGCGTATTTTGGTCTGTTAGAAAAAGGTGCCTCCTAAAATTTTAAAGGAAGAAAGACATATATGTACAAAATAATGGTTGATACAATGAAGGGATGGAAGATGACTGTAAAGATGAAAATTATAAAAGATTTTATAAAAGGACTTGGTAAGATAAGTTGTTTGAAAAAAGAAAGAAGATTTAAGAAAAAAAAAAGGAAAAAGGGAGAGAATGTGATCAGGCAGGAGACTAGAACAAAGCCATACACTAGTGATTTAGGGTATATTTTGATCTGTTAGAAGAAACTGTACCTCAAAATTTTAAAGAGAGAACAACTTATATATATATATATATGCCAAAAATAAGGGTAACTACTATGAAGGGATAAAATATGACTCTAAAAATGAAAAATAAAAAATGTTTGTTTTTTTTTTTAAAAAAGGGATTTATAAGATGTTGGTTGAAAAAGGGAAAAAGAAAAAAAAACAGTCAACAAAAATTAACTTTGATGAAATAATGAATCATGGTTAAAAAAAAAAAAAAGCCATGAATCTATGTGCAGTGTTCCCCTAGCGCTGGAGTTCTCCTATTCTCCTTGATCGATCAACTTGGTCTTGCCTTGCTGGCTGTTTGTGCTGATCTTCTGGGGGAGGGGCCTGTTGCTGTGGTTTCCAAATGTCTTTGCCGGAGGCGGAATTGCCCCGCCCTTGTCAGTCCGGGCTAAGGAAGCTGCTCCGCTTTGCTCTCAGGAGCTTTTGTTCCCTGCAAGCTCTCGGTACAGCCTTGGAGGACCAGGGCAGAAATGGTGGCCTCCCAATCTCCCCTCGGAGGAGCTGAGAACCTGGGGCCCCGCTCCTCAGTGTGCCCCCAGAGAAAAGCAGTCACTTCCGTGTCCCCGTTCTCCGGCCGCACTCCGTGCTCACCCGGCCTGTGACCGAGCGTTGCTATCTATGGCACCCGACCCCGCACGGAGTCTCCAAACCCAGCAGATCCCTGCAGTGCGCTCCCGCACCGCTCCTCCCCGGGAAGGAAGGGGAGTCTCCCCGGATCTGCTGCTTGTTGGGTCCCTGCTGGGGGAGCCGTGCTCCGACTGGGCCGCAGATCACAGTTTATGGCAACCCCGAGCTGAGAGCCCACGACTCTGCTCCGTCTCTGCAGCCGGCTTCCCCGCGAGCATGCAAGTCTTACTGCTCGCTTAGCAAGGAAAGAAACAGTAGTGTAGGGGAACCGTGTGTACATAGCCTCACTGTTGCGAGGAGTGGGAACACTTGTTGTGCCTGTGCGTAAGAGCCTGACTGACAATTCCCTTAAGTTACTGGGCGAGAGAAACGGATTCATGCAGCTGCACCTCTCCCACCAGCTCTCAGTATCAGAATGGTAGCACTCCTCCGGCCTGTGTGCCTGCAGGCCTAAGTTTCAGGCCCCTCCCTGGAATACACTACACTGGAGAAACCGCGCTTTAGCTCCCGCCAGTCCCTAGCGGAGAGGAAGCTGTATGGTGTGCGCTGTGCTTGAGAGCCCGGCGAACGTCTTCCCTACGTAAAACCGGGGGAAAGAAATGCCGTTGCCGGAGACGCCTCTCGGCTCACCTCTTTTCCTGGAGCTAGTACCTTTACCCCGGTGCGCGTGCAGGCCCAAAGCCAAAAACCTCACTCGAGGGAACCGCACTGTAGAGAATCCGGGCTTCGGCCAGACTAGGCCTTCCTGAGGGTGGAAGACTTTTGCTATGAGCATGCGTGCGAGCACTGCCAGCGAGTCCAAAACCATTTTCTGAGGGAGACTGAGGCCGCAGCAGAAGGGAGAACAAAACTCCCCACTTGTTTCCTGAAGGCAGCCCAGCAGCCGCCCCCTTGGACATGCAAGTCTCACTGCTCACGTACCAAAGCAAAGAAACAGTACTGTAGGGGAACCTTGTTGTAGGTAGACTCCCTGTTGCGCGAGTGGGAACACTTGGAGTGCCTGTGCGTAAGAGCCTGGCCGAATAGTCCCTTAAGTTCCTGGGCGAGAGAAACGGATTCGTGCAGCCGCAACTCTCCCACCAGCTCTCAGTATCAGAATGGTAGCACTCCTCCGCCCTGTGTGCGTGCAGGCCTAAGAGGCAGGCCCCTCCTTGGAAGGCACAGCACTGTGGAGAACCCGCGTTAGTTCCCGCCAGTCCCTAGCGGAGAGGACGCTGTATGGTGTGCGCTGTGCTTCAGAGCCCGGCGAACGGCTTCCCTATGTAAAAGCGAGGGAAAGAAAGGCCTGTGCCGGAGACACCTCTCGGCTGAGCTCTTGTTCCTGGGGCTAGTATCGTGCTCCGTTGTGCGAGCAGACCAAAAGCCAACCACCTAAATCCAGGGAACTGCACTGTGTGGAATCCAGGCTTCGGGCAGACTAGGCCTTCCTGAGGGTGGAAACCTTTTGCAGTGTGAATGCGGGCGAGCACTGCCAGCGAGTCCAAAACCATTTTGCGAAGGAGACTGAGGCCGCGGCAGAAGTGAGAACTCA
Source organism: Eumetopias jubatus (assembly GCF_037043125.1). Lineage (NCBI taxonomy): Eukaryota > Metazoa > Chordata > Mammalia > Carnivora > Otariidae > Eumetopias > Eumetopias jubatus. The sequence continues at coordinate 330,063 of NW_028274879.1, forward strand.
ACTCCCCACTTGTTTCCTGAAGCCAGCCAGGCGGCCGCCCCCTTGAGCATGCATGTCTCACTGCTTGTGGACCAACGCAAAGAAACAGTAGGGTAGGTGACCGTGTTGTACAGAGCCTCACTGTTCCGGAGAGGGAAACACTTGGAGTGTGTGTGCATGAGACCCTGGGAGACGAGTCCCATACGTTACTGGGCGAGAGAAACGAACTCGTGCAGCCGCACCTCTCCCACCAGCTCTCAGTGGCAGAATGCAAGCACTCCTCAGGCATGTGTGCGAGCAGGCCTAAGTAGCAGGCCCCTCCCTGGAAGGCACAACACTGTGGTGAAAGCGCACGGTAGCTCCCGCCAGGCACCGGCGGGGAGGACGCTGTATGGTGTGCGCTGTGCCTGAGAGCCCGGCGAGCATCTTCCCTATGTAAAACCGGGGGAAAGAAAGGCCAGTGCCGGAGAGGCCTCTCGGCTGAGCTCTTTTCCTGGAGCTAGTACCTTTATCCCGGTGGGCGTGCAGGCCAAAAGCCAAAAACCTCACTCGAGGAAACCGCATTGTAGAGAATCCGGGCTTCGGCCAGACTAGGCCTTCCTCTGGTTGGAAGCCTTTTGCTGTGTGCATGCTTATGAGCTCCGCCCCGGAGTCCAAAACCATTTTCGGAGGGAGACTGAGGCCGCGGCAGAAGGGAGAACACAACTCCCCACTTGTTTCCTGAAGCCAGCCCAGCGGCCGCCCGCTTGGGCATGCAAGTCTCACTGCTCGCGTACCAAGGAAAGAAACAGTAGTGTAGGGGAACCGTGTGTACATAGCCTCACTGTTGCGGGGAGTGGGAACACTTGGAGTGCCTGTGCGTAAGAGCCTGACTGACAATTCCCTTAAGTTACTGTGCAAGGGAAATGGATTCGTGCAGCCGCCCCTCTCCCACCAGCTCTCAGTAGCAGAATGGTAGCACTCCTCCGGCATGTGTGCCTGCAGGCCTAAGTTGCAGGCCCCTCTCTGGAATGCACTACACTGGAGAAACCGCGCTATAGCTCCCGCAAGTCCGTAGCGGAGAGGAAGCTGTATGGTGTGCGCTGTGCTTGAGAGCCCGGCGAACGTCTTCCCTACGTAAAACCGGGGAAAGAAAGGCCGTTGGCGGAGAAGTCTCTCGGCTAAGCTCTTGTTCCTGGAGCTAGTACCTTTACCCCGGTGTGCGTGCAGGCCAAAACCCAAAAACCTCACTGGAGGGAACCGCACTGTAGAGAATCCGGGCTTTGGGCAGACTAGGCCTTCCTGAGGGGGGAAGCCTTCTGCTGTGTGCATGCGTATGAGCTCCACCAGGGAATCTAAAACCATTTTCTGAGGGAGACTGAGGCCGCAGAAGAAGGGAGAACAAAACACCCCACTTGTTTCCTGCTACTGGCCCTGCGTCTAACCCCTTGTGCATGCATGTCTCACTGCTCCCAAACCAACGTAAGAAATGCAGGGTAGGGGACCGTGTTGTAGAGAGTCTCACTGTTACGGAAGGTGGAAACACTGGGAGTGTGTGTACGTGAGAGCCTGGGAGACGAGTCCCCTAAGTTACTGGGCGAGAGAAAAGGATTAGTTGCAGCGGCACCTCTCCAACCAGCTCTCAGTGGCAGAATGCTAGCACTCCTCAGGCATGTGTTCGTGCAGGACTAAGTATCAGGGCCCTCCCTGGAAGGCACAAAACTGTGGTGAAAGCGCGCTTCAGCTCCGGCCGGTCCCCGGCGGGGAGGACGCGGTAAGGTTTCCTCTGTACTTGAGAGCCCGGCGAACGGCATCCCTATGTAAAACCGAGGGAAAGAAAGGCCGGTGCCTGAGACGCCTCTCGGCTCAGCTCTTGTTCCTGGGGCTAGTACCGTTGCCCCGGTGTGCTTGAAGGACAAAAGCCAACCACCTAACTCGAGGGAATCACACTATAGAGAATCCGGGCTTCGGCTGGACTAGGCCTTCCTGAGGGTGGAAAGCTTCTGCTGAGAGCATGCATGCGAGCACTGCCAGCGAGTCCAAAACCATTTTCCCAGGGAGACTGAGGCCGCGGCAGAAGGGAGAACACAACTGCCCATTTGTTTCCTGAAGCCAGCCCAGCAGCCGACCCCTAGGGCATGCAAGTCTCACGCTCGCTTACCAACGCAATGAAACCGTACTGTAGGGGAACCGTGTATACAGAGCCTCACTGTTGCGCGCAGTGGGAACTCTTGGAGTGCCTGTACGTAAGAGCCTGGCTGAAGAGTCCCTTCAGTTCCTGGGCGAGAGAAACGGATTCGTGCAGCCGCACCTCTCCCACCAGCTCTCAGTATCAGAATGGTAGCACTCCTCCGGCCTGTGTGCGTGCAGGCCTAAGTTGCAGGCCCCTCCCTGGAAGGCAGTACACTGTGGAGAAACCGCGCTTTAGCTGCCGCCGTTCCCTAGCGGAGAGGAAGCTGTAGGGTGTGCGATGTGCCTAGAGCCCGGCGAACGTCTTCCCTACGTAAAACCGGGGGAAACAAAGGCCGGTGCCGGAGACGCGTCTCGGCTCAGCTCTTGTTCATGGAGCTAGTATCTTTACCCCGGTGTGCGTGCAGGCCGAAAGCCAAAAACCTCACACGAGGGAAACGCACTGTAGAGAATCGGGCTTCGGCCAGACTAGGCCTTCCTGAGGGTGGAAGCCTTCTGCTGTGTGCATGCGTATGAGCTCGGCCACGGAGTACAAAACCATTTTCTGAGGGAGACTGAGGCCGCAGTAGAAGGGAGAACAAAGCTCCCCACTTGTTTCCTGCTACTGGCCCTGCGTCCAACCCCTTGTGCATGCATGTCTCACTGCTCCCATACCAACGTAAGAAAAGTAGGGTAGGGGACCGTGTTGTAGAGAGTCTCACTGTTACGGAGGGTGGAAACACTGGGCGTGTGTGTACGTGAGAGCCTGGGAGACGAGTCCCCTAAGTTACTGAGCGAGAGAAAAGGATTAGTTGCAGCAGCACCTCTCCCACCAGCTCTCAGTGGCAGAATGCTAGCACTCCTCAGGCATGTGTGCGTGCAGGCCTAAGTATCAGGCCCCTCCCTGGAAGGCACAAAACTGCGGTGAAAGCGCGCTTCAGCTCCGGCCTGTCCCCGGCGTGGAGGACGCTGTAAGGTTTCCTCTGTACTTGAGAGCCCGGCGAACGGCTTCCCTATGTAAAACCGAGAGGGAAAGAAAGGCCGGTGCCTGAGACGCCTCTCGGCTCAGCTCTTGTTCCTGGGGCTAGTACCGTTGCCCCGGTGTGCTTGAAGGACAAAAGCCAACCACCTAACTCGAGGGAATCACACTATAGAGAATCCGGGCTTCGGCTGGACTAGGCCTTCCTGAGGGTGGAAAGCTTCTGCTGAGAGCATGCATGCGAGCACTGCCAGCGAGTCCAAAACCATTTTCCCAGGGAGACTGAGGCCGCGGCAGAAGGGAGAACACAACTGCCCATTTGTTTCCTGAAGCCAGCCCAGCAGCCGACCCCTAGGGCATGCAAGTCTCACGCTCGCTTACCAACGCAATGAAACCGTACTGTAGGGGATCCTTGTATACAGAGCCTCACTGTTGCGCGCAGGGGGAACTCTTGGAGTGCCTGTACGTAAGAGCCTGGCTGAAGAGTCCCTTCAGTTCCTGGGCGAGAGAAACGGATTCGTGCAGCCGCACCTCTCCCACCAGCTCTCAGTATCAGAATGGTAGCACTCCTCCGGCCTGTGTGCGTGCAGGCCTAAGTTGCAGGCCCCTCCCTGGAAGGCAGTACACTGTGGAGAAACCGCGCTTTAGCTGCCGCCGTTCCCTAGCGGAGAGGAAGCTGTAGGGTGTGCGATGTGCCTAGAGCCCGGCGAACGTCTTCCCTAGGTAAAACCGGGGGAAACAAGGGCCGGTGCCGGAGACGCGTCTCGGCTCAGCTCTTGTTCATGGAGCTAGTATCTTTACCCCGGTGTGCGTGCAGGCCGAAAGCCAAAAACCTCACACGAGGGAACCGCACTGTAGAGAATCCAGGCTTCGGCCAGACTAGGCCTTCCTGAGGGTGGAAGCCTTCTGCTGTGTGCATGCGTATGAGCTCCGCCACGGAGTACAAAACCATTTTCTGAGGGAGACTGAGGCCGCGGCAGAAGTGAGAACAAAGCTCCCCACTTGTTTCCTGCTAGTGGCCCTGCGTCCAACCCCTTGTGCATGCACGTCTCACTGCTCCCATACCAACGTAAGAAAAGTAGGGTAGGGGACCGTGTTGCAGAGAGTCTCACTGTTACGGAGGGTGGAAACACTGGGAGTGTGTGTACGTGAGAGCCTGGGAGACGAGTCCCCTAAGTTACTGGGGGAGAGAAAAGGATTAGTTGCAGCGGCACCTCTCCAAACAGCTCTCAGTATTAGAATGATAACATTCCTCCGGCATGTGTGCGAGCAGGCCTAAGAGGCAGGCCCCTCCTTGGAAGGCACAGCACTGTGGAGAACCCGCGTTAGCTCCCGCCAATCCCTAGCGGAGAGGACGCTGTATGGTGTGCGCTGTGCTTCAGAGCCCGGCGAACGGCTTCCCTATGTAAAAGCGAGGGAAAGAAAGGCCTGTGCCGGAGACACCTCTCGGCTGAGCTCTTGTTCCTGGGCTACTATCGTGCTCCATTGTGCGAGCAGACCAAAAGCCAACCACCTAAATCCAGGGAACTGCACTGTGTGGAATCCAGGCTTCGGCCAGACTAGGCCTTCCTGAGGGTGGAAACCTCTTGCAGTGTGAATGCGGGCGAGCACTGCCAGCGAGTCCAAAACCATTTTGTGAGGAAGACTGAGGCCTCGGCAGAAGTGAGAACTCAACTCCCCACTTTTTTCCTGAAGCCAGCCAGACGGCCGCCCCCTTGAGCATGCATGTCTCACTGCTTGCCGACCAAGGCAAAGAGACAGTGGGGTAGGGGACCGTGTTGTAGAGAGCCTGACTGTTAGGGAGGGTGGAAACACTTGGAGTGTGTGTACGTGAGAGCCTAGGAGACGAGTCCCCTAAGTTACTGGGCGAGAGAAAAGGATTAGTTGCAGCGGCACCTCTCCCACCAGCTCTCAGTATCAGAATGGTAGCACTCCTCCGGCATGTGTGTGTGCAGACCTAAGTGGCAGGCCCCTCCTTGGAAGGCACAACACTGTGGAGAAACCGCGCTTTAGCTCCTGCCGGTCCCTAGCGGAGAGGACGCTATATGGTGTGCGCTGTGCTTGAGAGCCCGGCGATCGGCTTCCCTATGTATAAGCGAGGGAAAGAAAGGCCGGTGCCCGAGACGCCTCTCGGCTCAGCTCTTGTTCCTGGAGCTAGTACCGTTACCCTGGTGTGCTTGCAGGCCGAGGGCCAACCTCCCAATTCGAGGGAACCACACTGTAGAAATTCCTTACTTCGGCCAGACTAGGCCTTCCTGAGGGAGGTAACCCTTTGCAGTGTGAATGCGGGCGAGCACTGCCAGCGAGTCCAAAACCGTTTTACGAGGGAGACTGAGGCCGCGACCGAAGTGAGAACTCAACTCCCCATTTGTTTCCTGAAGCCAGCCCGGCAGCCGCCCCCTTGAGCATGCAAGTCTCACTGTTCGCGTCCCAACGCAAGGAAACAGTAGGCTGGGGGACCGTGTTGTAGAGAGCCTCACTGTTCCGGAGAGTGGAAACACTTCGAGTGCGTGTGCGTGAGAGCCTGGGAGACGAGTGTCCTACGTTACTGGGCGAGAGAAACGAACTCGTGCAGCCGCACCTCTCCCACCAGCTCTCAGTGGCAGAATGCTAGCACTCCTCAGGCATGCGTTCGTGCAGGCCTAAGTATCAGGGCCCTCCCTGGAAGGCACAAAACTGTGGTGAAAGCGCGCTTCAGCTCCGGCCGGTCCCCGGCGGGGAGGACGCGGTAAGGTTTCCTCTGTACTTGAGAGCCCGGCGAACGGCTTCCCTATGTAAAACCGAGAGGGAAAGAAAGGCCGGTGCCTGAGACGCCTCTCGGCTCAGCTCTTGTTCCTGGGGCTAGTACCGTTGCCCCGGTGTGCTTGAAGGACAAAAGCCAACCACCTAACTCGAGGGAATCACACTATAGAGAATCCGGGCTTCGGCTGGACTAGGCCTTCCTGAGGGTGGAAAGCTTCTGCTGAGAGCATGCATGCGAGCACTGCCAGCGAGTCCAAAACCATTTTCCCAGAGAGACTGAGGCCGCGGCAGAAGGGAGAACACAACTGCCCATTTGTTTCCTGAAGCCTGCCCAGCAGCCGACCCCTAGGGCATGCAAGTCTCACGCTCGCTTACCAACGCAATGAAACCGTACTGTAGGGGAACCGTGTATACAGAGCCTCACTGTTGCGCGGAGTGGGAACTCTTGGAGTGCCTGTACATAAGAGCCTGGCTGAAGAGTCCCTTCAGTTCCTGGGCGAGAGAAACGGATTCGTGCAGCCGCACCTCTCCCACCAGCTCTCAGTATCAGAATGGTAGCACTCCTCCGGCCTGTGTGCGTGCAGGCCTAAGTTGCAGGCCCCTCCCTGGAAGGCAGTACACTGTGGAGAAACCGCGCTTTAGCTGCCGCCGTTCCCTAGCGGAGAGGAAGCTGTAGGGTGTGCGATGTGCCTAGAGCCCGGCGAACGTCTTCCCTACGTAAAACCGGGGGAAACAAAGGCCGGTGCCGGAGACGCGTCTCGGCTCAGCTCTTGTTCATGGAGCTAGTATCTTTACCCCGGTGTGCGTGCAGGCCGAAAGCCAAAAACCTCACACGAGGGAAACGCACTGTAGAGAATCGGGCTTCGGCCAGACTAGGCCTTCCTGAGGGTGGAAGCCTTCTGCTGTGTGCATGCGTATGAGCTCGGCCACGGAGTAGAAAACCATTTTCTGAGGGAGACTGAGGCCGCAGTAGAAGGGAGAACAAAGCTCCCCACTTGTTTCCTGCTACTGGCCCTGCGTCCAACCCCTTGTGCATGCATGTCTCACTGCTCCCATACCAACGTAAGAAAAGTAGGGTAGGGGACCGTGTTGTAGAGAGTCTCACTGTTACGGAGGGTGGAAACACTGGGCGTCTGTGTACGTGAGAGCCTGGGAGACGAGTCCCCTAAGTTACTGAGCGAGAGAAAAGGATTAGTTGCAGCAGCACCTCTCCCACCAGCTCTCAGTGGCAGAATGCTAGCACTCCTCAGGCATGTGTGCGTGCAGGCCTAAGTATCAGGCCCCTCCCTGGAAGGCACAAAACTGCGGTGAAAGCGCGCTTCAGCTCCGGCCTGTCCCCGGCGTGGAGGACGCTGTAAGGTTTCCTCTGTACTTGAGAGCCCGGCGAACGGCTTCCCTATGTAAAACCGAGAGGGAAAGAAAGGCCGGTGCCTGAGACGCCTCTCGGCTCAGCTCTTGTTCCTGGGGCTAGTACCGTTGCCCCGGTGTGCTTGAAGGACAAAAGCCAACCACCTAACTCGAGGGAATCACACTATAGAGAATCCGGGCTTCGGCTGGACTAGGCCTTCCTGAGGGTGGAAAGCTTCTGCTGAGAGCATGCATGCGAGCACTGCCAGCGAGTCCAAAACCATTTTCCCAGGGAGACTGAGGCCGCGGCAGAAGGGAGAACACAACTGCCCATTTGTTTCCTGAAGCCAGCCCAGCAGCCGACCCCTAGGGCATGCAAGTCTCACGCTCGCTTACCAACGCAATGAAACCGTACTGTAGGGGAACCTTGTATACAGAGCCTCACTGTTGCGCGGAGTGGGAACTCTTGGAGTGCCTGTACGTAAGAGCCTGGCTGAAGAGTCCCTTCAGTTCCTGGGCGAGAGAAACGGATTCGTGCAGCCGCACCTCTCCCACCAGCTCTCAGTATCAGAATGGTAGCACTCCTCCGGCCTGTGTGCGTGCAGGCCTAAGTTGCAGGCCCCTCCCTGGAAGGCAGTACACTGTGGAGAAACCGCGCTTTAGCTGCGGCCGTTCCCTAGCGGAGAGGAATCTGTAGGGTGTGCGATGTGCCTAGAGCCCGGCGAACGTCTTCCCTACGTAAAACCGGGGGAAACAAAGGCCGGTGCCGGAGACGCGTCTCGGCTCAGCTCTTGTTCCTGGAACTAGCACCTTTACCACGGTGTGCGTGCAGTCCAAAAGCCAAAAACCTCATTGGAGGGAAGCGCACTGTAGAGAAACCGGGCTTCGGGCAGAGTAGGCCTTCCTGAGGGTGGCAGCCTTTTGCTGTGATTATACCTGCTTGCACTGCCAGCGCGTCCAAAACCATTTTCTGAGGGAGACTGAGGCCACGGCAGAAGGGAGAACACAACTCCCCACTTCTTTCCTGAAGGCGGTCCTGCGACCGTCCCCTTGAGCATGCATGTCTTTTTTTTTAATTTTTTATTGTTATGTTAATCACCATATATTACATCATTAGTTTTTGGTGCAGTGTTCCATGATTCATTGTTTGTTCATAACACCCAGTGCTCCATGCAGAACGTGCCCTCCTCAATACCCATCACCAGGCTCACCCCTCCTCCTACCCCCCTCCCCTCTAGAACCCTCAGTTTGTTTCTCAGAGTCCATCATCTCTCATGGTTCGTCTCCCCCTCTGACATACTCCCCTTTTCTTCCTCTCCTGTTATCTTCTTCTTTTTCTTTTTTCTTAAAATATGTTGCGTTATTTGTTTCAGAAGTACAGAACTGTGATTCAACAGTCTTGCACAATTCACAGCGCTCACCGTAGCACATACCCTCCCCAATGTCTATCACCCAGCCACCCCATCCCTCCCACCCCCAACCACTCCAGTAACACTCAGTTTCTTTCCCGAGATGAAGAATTCCTCATATCAGTGAGGTCATATGATACATGTCTTTCTCTGATTGACTTATTTCACTCAGCATAACACCCTCCAGTTCCATCCACGTCGTTGCAAATGGCAAGATCTCATTCCTTTTGATGGCTGCATAATATTCCATTGTGTATATACACCACATCTTCTTTATCCATTCATCTGTCGATGGGCATCTTGGCTCTTTCCACCGTTTGGCTATGGTGGACATTGCTGCTATAAACATTGGGGTACACGTACCCCTTCGGGTCCCTACATTTGTATCTTTGTGGTAAATACCCAGTAGTGCAACTGCTGGATCGAACGGTAGCTCTAATTTCAACTGTTTGAGGAAACTCCATACTGTTTTCCAGAGGGGTTGCACTAGCTTGCATTCCCACCAACAGTGTAGGAGGGTTCCCCTTTCTCCACATCCCCGCCAACATCTGTCGTTCCCTGACTTGTTAATTTCAGCCATTCTGACGGGTGTGAGGTGGTATCTCATGGAGGTTTTGATTTGGATTTCCCTGATGCCGAGCGATGTGGAGCACTTTTTCATGTGCCTGTTGGCCATTTGGATGTCTTCTTTGGAGACATGTCTGTTCATGTCTTCTGCCCATTTCTTGATTGGATTATTTCTTCTTTGGGTGTTGAGTTTGATCAGTTCTTTATAGATTTTGGATAATAGCCCTTTATCTGATAGGTCAGTTGCAAATATTTTCTCCCATTCTGTCGGTTGTCTTTTGGTTTTGTGGACTGTTTCTTTTGCTGTGCAAAAGCTTTTTATCTTGATGAAATCCCAAGAGTTCATTTTTGCCCTGGCTTCCCGTGCCTTTGGCGATGTTTCTAGGAAGAAGTTGCTGCGGCTAAGGTCGAAAAGGTTGCTACCTGTGTTCTCCTTTAGGATGTTGATGGACTCCTGTCTCACGTTTAGGTCTTTCAACCGTTTGGAGTCTATTTTTGTGTGTGGTGTAAGGAAATGGTCCAGTTTCATTCTTCTGCATGTGGCTGTCCAATTTTCCCAACACCATTTGTTGAAGAGACTGTCTTTTTGCCATTGGACATTCTTTCCTGCTTTGTCAAAGATAAGTTGACCATAGAGTTGAGGGTCCATTTCTGGGCTCTCGATTCTGTTCCATTGATCGATGTGTCTGTTTTTGTGCCAGTACCATACTGTCTTGATGATGACAGGTTTGTCATAGAGCTGAAAGTCCGGAATTGTGAAGCCGCCAGCTTTGCTTTTCTTTTTCATTAGTCCTCTGGCTATTCTGGGTCTCTTCTGGTTCCATACAAATTTGAGGATTATTTCTTCCATTTCTTTGAGAAAAGTGGATGGTATTTTGATGGGGATTGCATTGAATGTGTAGATTGCTCTAGGTAGCATTGACATCTTCAGAATGTTGATTCTCCCAATCCATGAGCACGGAACGTTGTTCCATTTCTTTGTGTCTTCTTCCATTTCTTTCATGAGTATTTTATAGTTTTCTGAGTACAGATCCTTTGCCTCTTTGGTTAGATTTCTTCCTAGGGATCTAATGGTTTTGGGTGCAATTGTAAATGGGATCGACTCCTTGATTTGTCTCTCTTCTGTCTTGTTGTTGGTGTAGAGGAATGCCACCGATTTCTGTGCACTGATTTTGTATCCTGCTACTTTACTGAATTCCTGTATGAGTTCTAGCAGTTTTGCGGTGGAGTCTTTTGGGTTTTCCACATACAGTATCTTATCATCTGCAAAGAGTGAGAGGTTTGACTTCCTCTTTGCCGTTTTGGATGCCTTTGATTTCTTTTTGTTGTCTGATTGCTGTGGCTAGGACTTCTAATACTACGTTGAATAGCACTGGTGAGAGTGGATATCCCTGCCGCGTTCCTGACTTTATGGGAAAAGCTCTCGGCCTTTCCCCATTGAGAATGATATTCGCTGTCGGTTTTTCATAGATGGCTTTTATGATATTGAGGTATGTACCCTCTATCCCTATACTGTGAAGAGTTTTGATCAAGAAACGATGTTGTACTTTGTCAAATGCTTTTTCTGCATCTATTGAGAGGATCATATGATTCTTGCTCTTTCTTTTGTTAATGTATTGTATCACGTTGATTGATTTGCGGATGTTGAACCAGCCTTGCAGCCCAGGAATAAATCCCACTTGGTCCTGGTGAATAATCCTTTTAATGTACTGTTGGAACCCATTGGCTAGTTTTTTTTGTGTGTGTGTGAGAATTTTTGCTTCCATGTTCATCAAGGATATTGGTCTGTAATTCTCTTTTTTGATGGGGTCTTTGTCTGGTTTGGGGATCAAGGTAATGCTGGCCTCATAAAATGAGTTTGGAAGTTTCCCTTCCATTTCTATTTTTTGGAACAGTTTCAGGAGAATAGGTAGTAATTCTTCTTGAAATGGCTGATAGAATTCCCCTGGGAAGCCATCTGGCCCTGGGCTTTTGTTTCTTGGGAGATTTTTGATGACTGTTTCAATTTCCTTAGTGGTTATAGGTCTGTTCAGGTTTTCTATTTCTTCCTGGTTCAATTTTGGTAGTTGATACATCTCTAGGAATGCACCCATTTCTTCCAGGTTATCTAATTTGCTGGCATAGAGTTGCTCATAATATGTTCTTATCATTGTTTGTATTTCTTTGGTGTTGGTTGTGATCTCTCCTCTTTCCTTCATGATTTTGTTGATTTGGGTCATTTCTCTTTTCTTCTTGATAAGTCTGGCCAGGGGTTTATCAATCTTGTTCATTCTTTCCAAGAACCAGCTCCTAGTTTCGTGGATCTGTTCTACTGTTCTTTTGGTTTCTAGTTCATTGATTTCTGCTCTGATCTTTATCATTTCTCTTCTCCTGCTGGGTTTAGGCTTTATTTGCTGTTCTTTCTCCAGCTCCTTTAGGTGTAGGGTTAGGTTGTGTATTTGAGACCTTTCTTGTTTCTTGAGAAAGGCTTGTATTGCTATATACTTTCCTCTCAGGACTGCCTTTGTTGTATCCCAAAGATTTTGAACCGTTGTGTTTTCATTTTCATTGGTTTCCATGAAATTTTTTAATTCTTCTTTAATTTCCTGGTTGACCCATTCATTCTTTAGTAGGATGCTCTTTAGCCTCCATGTATTTGAGTTCTTTCCGACTTTCCTCTTGTGGTTGAGTTCTAGTTTCAAAGCATTGTGGTCTGAAAATATGCAGGGAATGATCCCAATCTTTTGGTACCGATTGAGACCTGATTTGTGACCTGGGATGTGATCAGTTCTGGAGAATGTTCCATGGGCACTAGAGAAGAATGTGTATTCCTTTGCTTGGGGATGGAATGTTCTGAATATGTCTGTGAAGTCCATTTGGTCCAGTGTGTCATTTAAAGTCTTTATTTCCTTGTTGATCTTTTGCTTAGATGATCTGTCCATTTCAGTCAGGGGGGTGTTAAAGTCCCCCACTATTATTGTATTGTTGTCAATGTGTTTCTTTGCTTTTGTTATTAATTGCCTTATATAATTGGCTGCTCCCATGTTCGGGGCATAGATCTTTACAATTGTTAGATCTTCTTGTTGGATAGACCCTTTAAGTAGGATATAGTGTCCTTCCTCATCGCTTATTACAGTCTTTGTTTTAAAATCTAGTTTGTCTGATAGAAGGATTGCCACCCCAGCTTTCTTTTGGTGTCCATTAGCATGGTAAATGGTTTTCCACCCCCTCACTTTCAATCTGGGGGTGTCTTTGGGTCTAAAATGAGTCTCTTGCAGACAGCATATTGATGGGTCTTGTTTTTTAATCCAATCTGATAGCCTGTGTCTTTTGATTGGGGCATTTACGCCATTTGCATTCAGGGTAACTATTGAAAAGTATGAATTTAGTGCCATTGTATTACCTGTAAGGTGACTGTTAACTCTCTCTTGTCTGTGTTCGTTTCTGCTCTTTGCTGCTTTTAGGTTCTCTCTTTGCTTAGAGGACCCCTCTCAATATTTCTTGGAGGGGTGGTTTTGTGTTTGCAAATTCCTTTAGTTTTTGTTTGTTCTGGAAGCTTTTTATCTCTCCTTCTATTTTCAATGATAGCCTAGCTGGATATAGTATTCTTGGCTGCATATTTTTCTCGTTTAGTGCTCTGAAGATATCTTGCCAGTCCTTTCTGGCCTGCCAGGTCTCTGTGGATAGGTCTGTTGCCAATCTAATGTTTCTACCATTGTAGGTTACATATCTCTTCTCCGGAGCTGCTTTCAGGATTTTCTCTTTGTCTCTGAGACTCGTAAGTTTTACTATTAGATGTCGGGTGTTGACCTATTATTATTGATTTTGAGAGGGGTTCTCTGTGCCTCCTGGATTTTAATGCCTGTTTCCTTCCTCACATTAGGGAAGTTCTCTGTTATAATTTGCTCCAATATACCTTCTGCCCCTCTCTCTCTCTCTTCTTCTTCTGGGATCCCAATTATTCTAATGTTGTTTCGTCTTATCGTATCACTTATCTCTCGAATTCTGCCCTCGTGATCCTGTAGTTGTTTCTCTCTCTTTTTCTCAGCCTCTTTATTTTCCATCATTTGGTCTTCTATATCGCTGATTCTCTCTTCTGCCTCATTTATCCTAGCATTTAGTGCCCCCATTTTTGATTGCACCTCATCAATAGCCTTTTTGATTTCGATTTGGTTAGATTTTAGTTCTTTTATTTCTCCAGAAAGGGTTTCTCTAATAACTTCCACGCTTTTTTCAAGCCCAGCTAGTATCTTTAAAGTCATGATTCTGAACTCTAGGTCCGACATCGTACTAATGTCCGTATTGAGTAGGTCCCTGGCTGACGGTACTACCTCTTGTTCTTTTTGCTGAGGTGATTTCTTTCGTCTTGTCATTTTCTCCAGAGGAGAATAGATGAATGAGAGAACAAAATCCTAACAGGTTTACAACGTCCCCAGCAAATATACTGTATACAAATCAGAAAAGACCTGAAACCAGGGGAAAAGAAAGGGAAAGAAAGAAAAACGAAAGAGAAAAAGAAAAAAAAGGATAAAAACAAAAACAAAACAATACAAAAAAGGCAGAATATGATCAAATATGATCAGGCTAGTGCATAGATCAGTGCCGCACACTAGATTTTGGGCGTATTTTGGTCTGTTAGAAAAAGGTGCCTCCTAAAATTTTAAAGGAAGAAAGACATATATGTACAAAATAATGGTTGATACAATGAAGGGATGGAAGATGACTGTAAAGATGAAAATTATAAAAGATTTTATAAAAGGACTTGGTAAGATAAGTTGTTTGAAAAAAGAAAGAAGATTTAAGAAAAAAAAAAGGAAAAAGGGAGAGAATGTGATCAGGCAGGAGACTAGAACAAAGCCATACACTAGTGATTTAGGGTATATTTTGATCTGTTAGAAGAAACTGTACCTCAAAATTTTAAAGAGAGAACAACTTATATATATATATATATGCCAAAAATAAGGGTAACTACTATGAAGGGATAAAATATGACTCTAAAAATGAAAAATAAAAAATGTTTGTTTTTTTTTTTAAAAAAGGGATTTATAAGATGTTGGTTGAAAAAGGGAAAAAGAAAAAAAAACAGTCAACAAAAATTAACTTTGATGAAATAATGAATCATGGTTAAAAAAAAAAAAAAGCCATGAATCTATGTGCAGTGTTCCCCTAGCGCTGGAGTTCTCCTATTCTCCTTGATCGATCAACTTGGTCTTGCCTTGCTGGCTGTTTGTGCTGATCTTCTGGGGGAGGGGCCTGTTGCTGTGGTTTCCAAATGTCTTTGCCGGAGGCGGAATTGCCCCGCCCTTGTCAGTCCGGGCTAAGGAAGCTGCTCCGCTTTGCTCTCAGGAGCTTTTGTTCCCTGCAAGCTCTCGGTACAGCCTTGGAGGACCAGGGCAGAAATGGTGGCCTCCCAATCTCCCCTCGGAGGAGCTGAGAACCTGGGGCCCCGCTCCTCAGTGTGCCCCCAGAGAAAAGCAGTCACTTCCGTGTCCCCGTTCTCCGGCCGCACTCCGTGCTCACCCGGCCTGTGACCGAGCGTTGCTATCTATGGCACCCGACCCCGCACGGAGTCTCCAAACCCAGCAGATCCCTGCAGTGCGCTCCCGCACCGCTCCTCCCCGGGAAGGAAGGGGAGTCTCCCCGGATCTGCTGCTTGTTGGGTCCCTGCTGGGGGAGCCGTGCTCCGACTGGGCCGCAGATCACAGTTTATGGCAACCCCGAGCTGAGAGCCCACGACTCTGCTCCGTCTCTGCAGCCGGCTTCCCCGCGAGCATGCAAGTCTTACTGCTCGCTTAGCAAGGAAAGAAACAGTAGTGTAGGGGAACCGTGTGTACATAGCCTCACTGTTGCGAGGAGTGGGAACACTTGTTGTGCCTGTGCGTAAGAGCCTGACTGACAATTCCCTTAAGTTACTGGGCGAGAGAAACGGATTCATGCAGCTGCACCTCTCCCACCAGCTCTCAGTATCAGAATGGTAGCACTCCTCCGGCCTGTGTGCCTGCAGGCCTAAGTTTCAGGCCCCTCCCTGGAATACACTACACTGGAGAAACCGCGCTTTAGCTCCCGCCAGTCCCTAGCGGAGAGGAAGCTGTATGGTGTGCGCTGTGCTTGAGAGCCCGGCGAACGTCTTCCCTACGTAAAACCGGGGGAAAGAAATGCCGTTGCCGGAGACGCCTCTCGGCTCACCTCTTTTCCTGGAGCTAGTACCTTTACCCCGGTGCGCGTGCAGGCCCAAAGCCAAAAACCTCACTCGAGGGAACCGCACTGTAGAGAATCCGGGCTTCGGCCAGACTAGGCCTTCCTGAGGGTGGAAGACTTTTGCTATGAGCATGCGTGCGAGCACTGCCAGCGAGTCCAAAACCATTTTCTGAGGGAGACTGAGGCCGCAGCAGAAGGGAGAACAAAACTCCCCACTTGTTTCCTGAAGGCAGCCCAGCAGCCGCCCCCTTGGACATGCAAGTCTCACTGCTCACGTACCAAAGCAAAGAAACAGTACTGTAGGGGAACCTTGTTGTAGGTAGACTCCCTGTTGCGCGAGTGGGAACACTTGGAGTGCCTGTGCGTAAGAGCCTGGCCGAATAGTCCCTTAAGTTCCTGGGCGAGAGAAACGGATTCGTGCAGCCGCAACTCTCCCACCAGCTCTCAGTATCAGAATGGTAGCACTCCTCCGCCCTGTGTGCGTGCAGGCCTAAGAGGCAGGCCCCTCCTTGGAAGGCACAGCACTGTGGAGAACCCGCGTTAGTTCCCGCCAGTCCCTAGCGGAGAGGACGCTGTATGGTGTGCGCTGTGCTTCAGAGCCCGGCGAACGGCTTCCCTATGTAAAAGCGAGGGAAAGAAAGGCCTGTGCCGGAGACACCTCTCGGCTGAGCTCTTGTTCCTGGGGCTAGTATCGTGCTCCGTTGTGCGAGCAGACCAAAAGCCAACCACCTAAATCCAGGGAACTGCACTGTGTGGAATCCAGGCTTCGGGCAGACTAGGCCTTCCTGAGGGTGGAAACCTTTTGCAGTGTGAATGCGGGCGAGCACTGCCAGCGAGTCCAAAACCATTTTGCGAAGGAGACTGAGGCCGCGGCAGAAGTGAGAACTCAACTCCCCACTTGTTTCCTGAAGCCAGCCAGGCGGCCGCCCCCTTGAGCATGCATGTCTCACTGCTTGTGGACCAACGCAAAGAAACAGTAGGGTAGGTGACCGTGTTGTACAGAGCCTCACTGTTCCGGAGAGGGAAACACTTGGAGTGTGTGTGCATGAGACCCTGGGAGACGAGTCCCATACGTTACTGGGCGAGAGAAACGAACTCGTGCAGCCGCACCTCTCCCACCAGCTCTCAGTGGCAGAATGCAAGCACTCCTCAGGCATGTGTGCGAGCAGGCCTAAGTAGCAGGCCCCTCCCTGGAAGGCACAACACTGTGGTGAAAGCGCACGGTAGCTCCCGCCAGGCACCGGCGGGGAGGACGCTGTATGGTGTGCGCTGTGCCTGAGAGCCCGGCGAGCATCTTCCCTATGTAAAACCGGGGGAAAGAAAGGCCAGTGCCGGAGAGGCCTCTCGGCTGAGCTCTTTTCCTGGAGCTAGTACCTTTATCCCGGTGGGCGTGCAGGCCAAAAGCCAAAAACCTCACTCGAGGAAACCGCATTGTAGAGAATCCGGGCTTCGGCCAGACTAGGCCTTCCTCTGGTTGGAAGCCTTTTGCTGTGTGCATGCTTATGAGCTCCGCCCCGGAGTCCAAAACCATTTTCGGAGGGAGACTGAGGCCGCGGCAGAAGGGAGAACACAACTCCCCACTTGTTTCCTGAAGCCAGCCCAGCGGCCGCCCGCTTGGGCATGCAAGTCTCACTGCTCGCGTACCAAGGAAAGAAACAGTAGTGTAGGGGAACCGTGTGTACATAGCCTCACTGTTGCGGGGAGTGGGAACACTTGGAGTGCCTGTGCGTAAGAGCCTGACTGACAATTCCCTTAAGTTACTGTGCAAGGGAAATGGATTCGTGCAGCCGCCCCTCTCCCACCAGCTCTCAGTAGCAGAATGGTAGCACTCCTCCGGCATGTGTGCCTGCAGGCCTAAGTTGCAGGCCCCTCTCTGGAATGCACTACACTGGAGAAACCGCGCTATAGCTCCCGCAAGTCCGTAGCGGAGAGGAAGCTGTATGGTGTGCGCTGTGCTTGAGAGCCCGGCGAACGTCTTCCCTACGTAAAACCGGGAGAAAGAAAGGCCGTTGGCGGAGAAGTCTCTCGGCTAAGCTCTTGTTCCTGGAGCTAGTACCTTTACCCCGGTGTGCGTGCAGGCCAAAACCCAAAAACCTCACTGGAGGGAACCGCACTGTAGAGAATCCGGGCTTCGGGCAGACTAGGCCTTCCTGAGGGTGGAAGCCTTCTGCTGTGTGCATGCGTATGAGCTCCACCAGGGAATCTAAAACCATTTTCTGAGGGAGACTGAGGCCGCAGAAGAAGGGAGAACAAAACACCCCACTTGTTTCCTGCTACTGGCCCTGCGTCTAACCCCTTGTGCATGCATGTCTCACTGCTCCCAAACCAACGTAAGAAATGCAGGGTAGGGGACCGTGTTGTAGAGAGTCTCACTGTTACGGAAGGTGGAAACACTGGGAGTGTGTGTACGTGAGAGCCTGGGAGACGAGTCCCCTAAGTTACTGGGCGAGAGAAAAGGATTAGTTGCAGCGGCACCTCTCCAACCAGCTCTCAGTGGCAGAATGCTAGCACTCCTCAGGCATGTGTTCCTGCAGGACTAAGTATCAGGCCCCTCCCTGGAAGGCACATAACTGTGGTGTAATCGCGCTTCAGCTCCGGCCGGTCCCCGGCGGGGAGGACGCTGTAAGGTTTCCTCTGTACTTGAGAGCCCGGCGAACGGCATCCCTATGTAAAACCGAGGGAAAGAAAGGCCGGTGCCTGAGACGCCTCTCGGCTCAGCTCTTGTTCCTGGGGCTAGTACCGTTGCCCCGGTGTGCTTGAAGGACAAAAGCCAACCACCTAACTCGAGGGAATCACACTATAGAGAATCCGGGCTTCGGCTGGACTAGGCCTTCCTGAGGGTGGAAAGCTTCTGCTGAGAGCATGCATGCGAGCACTGCCAGCGAGTCCAAAACCATTTTCCCAGGGAGACTGAGGCCGCGGCAGAAGGGAGAACACAACTGCCCATTTGTTTCCTGAAGCCAGCCCAGCAGCCGACCCCTAGGGCATGCAAGTCTCACGCTCGCTTACCAACGCAATGAAACAGTACTGTAGGGGAACCGTGTATACAGAGCCTCACTGTTGCGCGCAGTGGGAACTCTTGGAGTGCCTGTACGTAAGAGCCTGGCTGAAGAGTCCCTTCAGTTCCTGGGCGAGAGAAACGGATTCGTGCAGCCGCACCTCTCCCACCAGCTCTCAGTATCAGAATGGTAGCACTCCTCCGGCCTGTGTGTGTGCAGGCCTAAGTTGCAGGCCCCTCCCTGGAAGGCAGTACACTGTGGAGAAACCGCGCTTTAGCTGCCGCCGTTCCCTAGCGGAGAGGAAGCTGTAGGGTGTGCGATGTGCCTAGAGCCCGGCGAACGTCTTCCCTACGTAAAACCGGGGGAAACAAAGGCCGGTGCCGGAGACGCGTCTCGGCTCAGCTCTTGTTCATGGAGCTAGTATCTTTACCCCGGTGTGCGTGCAGGCCAAAAGCCAAAAACCTCACACGAGGGAAACGCACTGTAGAGAATCGGGCTTCGGCCAGACTAGGCCTTCCTGAGGGTGGAAGCCTTCTGCTGTGTGCATGCGTATGAGCTCGGCCACGGAGTACAAAACCATTTTCTGAGGGAGACTGAGGCCGCAGTAGAAGGGAGAACAAAGCTCCCCACTTGTTTCCTGCTACTGGCCCTGCGTCCAACCCCTTGTGCATGCATGTCTCACTGCTCCCATACCAACGTAAGAAAAGTAGGGTAGGGGACCGTGTTGTAGAGAGTCTCACTGTTACGGAGGGTGGAAACACTGGGAGTGTGTGTACGTGAGAGCCTGGGAGACGAGTCCCCTAAGTTACTGGGGGAGAGAAAAGGATTAGTTGCAGCGGCACCTCTCCAAACAGCTCTCAGTATTAGAATGATAGCATTCCTCCGGCATGTGTGCGAGCAGGCCTAAGAGGCAGGCCCCTCCTTGGAAGGCACAGCACTGTGGAGAACCCGCGTTAGCTCCCGCCGATCCCTAGCGGAGAGGACGCTGTATGGTGTGCGCTGTGCTTCAGAGCCCGGCGAACGGCTTCCCTATGTAAAAGCGAGGGAAAGAAAGGCCTGTGCCGGAGACACCTCTCGGCTGAGCTCTTGTTCCTGGGCTACTATCGTGCTCCATTGTGCGAGCAGACCAAAAGCCAACCACCTAAATCCAGGGAACTGCACTGTGTGGAATCCAGGCTTCGGCCAGACTAGGCCTTCCTGAGGGTGGAAACCTCTTGCAGTGTGAATGCGGGCGAGCACTGCCAGCGAGTCCAAAACCATTTTGTGAGGAAGACTGAGGCCTCGGCAGAAGTGAGAACTCAACTCCCCACTTTTTTCCTGAAGCCAGCCAGACGGCCGCCCCCTTGAGCATGCATGTCTCACTGCTTGCCGACCAAGGCAAAGAGACAGTGGGGTAGGGGACCGTGTTGTAGAGAGCCTGACTGTTAGGGAGGGTGGAAACACTTGGAGTGTGTGTACGTGAGAGCCTAGGAGACGAGTCCCCTAAGTTACTGGGCGAGAGAAAAGGATTAGTTGCAGCGGCACCTCTCCCACCAGCTCTCAGTATCAGAATGGTAGCACTCCTCCGGCATGTGTGTGTGCAGACCTAAGTGGCAGGCCCCTCCTTGGAAGGCACAACACTGTGGAGAAACCGCGCTTTAGCTCCTGCCGGTCCCTAGCGGAGAGGACGCTATATGGTGTGCGCTGTGCTTGAGAGCCCGGCGATCGGCTTCCCTATGTATAAGCGAGGGAAAGAAAGGCCGGTGCCCGAGACGCCTCTCGGCTCAGCTCTTGTTCCTGGAGCTAGTACCGTTACCCTGGTGTGCTTGCAGGCCGAGGGCCAACCTCCCAATTCGAGGGAACCACACTGTAGAAATTCCTTACTTCGGCCAGACTAGGCCTTCCTGAGGGAGGTAACCCTTTGCAGTGTGAATGCGGGCGAGCACTGCCAGCGAGTCCAAAACCGTTTTACGAGGGAGACTGAGGCCGCGACCGAAGTGAGAACTCAACTCCCCATTTGTTTCCTGAAGCCAGCCCGGCAGCCGCCCCCTTGAGCATGCAAGTCTCACTGTTCGCGTCCCAACGCAAGGAAACAGTAGGCTGGGGGACCGTGTTGTAGAGAGCCTCACTGTTCCGGAGAGTGGAAACACTTCGAGTGCGTGTGCGTGAGAGCCTGGGAGACGAGTGTCCTACGTTACTGGGCGAGAGAAACGAACTCGTGCAGCCGCACCTCTCCCACCAGCTCTCAGTGGCAGAATGCTAGCACTCCTCAGGCATGCGTTCGTGCAGGCCTAAGTATCAGGGCCCTCCCTGGAAGGCACAAAACTGTGGTGAAAGCGCGCTTCAGCTCCGGCCGGTCCCCGGCGGGGAGGACGCGGTAAGGTTTCCTCTGTACTTGAGAGCCCGGCGAACGGCATCCCTATGTAAAACCGAGGGAAAGAAAGGCCGGTGCCTGAGACGCCTCTCGGCTCAGCTCTTGTTCCTGGGGCTAGTACCGTTGCCCCGGTGTGCTTGAAGGACAAAAGCCAACCACCTAACTCGAGGGAATCACACTATAGAGAATCCGGGCTTCGGCTGGACTAGGCCTTCCTGAGGGTGGAAAGCTTCTGCTGAGAGCATGCATGCGAGCACTGCCAGCGAGTCCAAAACCATTTTCCCAGGGAGACTGAGGCCGCGGCAGAAGGGAGAACACAACTGCCCATTTGTTTCCTGAAGCCAGCCCAGCAGCCGACCCCTAGGGCATGCAAGTCTCACGCTCGCTTACCAACGCAATGAAACCGTACTGTAGGGGAACCGTGTATACAGAGCCTCACTGTTGCGCGCAGTGGGAACTCTTGGAGTGCCTGTACGTAAGAGCCTGGCTGAAGAGTCCCTTCAGTTCCTGGGCGAGAGAAACGGATTCGTGCAGCCGCACCTCTCCCACCAGCTCTCAGTATCAGAATGGTAGCACTCCTCCGGCCTGTGTGCGTGCAGGCCTAAGTTGCAGGCCCCTCCCTGGAAGGCAGTACACTGTGGAGAAACCGCGCTTTAGCTGCCGCCGTTCCCTAGCGGAGAGGAAGCTGTAGGGTGTGCGATGTGCCTAGAGCCCGGCGAACGTCTTCCCTACGTAAAACCGGGGGAAACAAAGGCCGGTGCCGGAGACGCGTCTCGGCTCAGCTCTTGTTCATGGAGCTAGTATCTTTACCCCGGTGTGCGTGCAGGCCGAAAGCCAAAAACCTCACACGAGGGAAACGCACTGTAGAGAATCGGGCTTCGGCCAGACTAGGCCTTCCTGAGGGTGGAAGCCTTCTGCTGTGTGCATGCGTATGAGCTCGGCCACGGAGTACAAAACCATTTTCTGAGGGAGACTGAGGCCGCAGTAGAAGGGAGAACAAAGCTCCCCACTTGTTTCCTGCTACTGGCCCTGCGTCCAACCCCTTGTGCATGCATGTCTCACTGCTCCCATACCAACGTAAGAAAAGTAGGGTAGGGGACCGTGTTGTAGAGAGTCTCACTGTTACGGAGGGTGGAAACACTGGGAGTGTGTGTACGTGAGAGCCTGGGAGACGAGTCCCCTAAGTTACTGAGCGAGAGAAAAGGATTAGTTGCAGCAGCACCTCTCCCACCAGCTCTCAGTGGCAGAATGCTAGCACTCCTCAGGCATGTGTGCGTGCAGGCCTAAGTATCAGGCCCCTCCCTGGAAGGCACAAAACTGCGGTGAAAGCGCGCTTCAGCTCCGGCCTGTCCCCGGCGTGGAGGACGCTGTAAGGTTTCCTCTGTACTTGAGAGCCCGGCGAACGGCTTCCCTATGTAAAACCGAGAGGGAAAGAAAGGCCGGTGCCTGAGACGCCTCTCGGCTCAGCTCTTGTTCCTGGGGCTAGTACCGTTGCCCCGGTGTGCTTGAAGGACAAAAGCCAACCACCTAACTCGAGGGAATCACACTATAGAGAATCCGGGCTTCGGCTGGACTAGGCCTTCCTGAGGGTGGAAAGCTTCTGCTGAGAGCATGCATGCGAGCACTGCCAGCGAGTCCAAAACCATTTTCCCAGGGAGACTGAGGCCGCGGCAGAAGGGAGAACACAACTGCCCATTTGTTTCCTGAAGCCAGCCCAGCAGCCGACCCCTAGGGCATGCAAGTCTCACGCTCGCTTACCAACGCAATGAAACAGTACTGTAGGGGAACCGTGTATACAGAGCCTCACTGTTGCGCGCAGTGGGAACTCTTGGAGTGCCTGTACGTAAGAGCCTGGCTGAAGAGTCCCTTCAGTTCCTGGGCGAGAGAAACGGATTCGTGCAGCCGCACCTCTCCCACCAGCTCTCAGTATCAGAATGGTAGCACTCCTCCGGCCTGTGTGCGTGCAGGCCTAAGTTGCAGGCCCCTCCCTGGAAGGCAGTACACTGTGGAGAAACCGCGCTTTAGCTGCCGCCGTTCCCTAGCGGAGAGGAAGCTGTAGGGTGTGCGATGTGCCTAGAGCCCGGCGAACGTCTTCCCTAGGTAAAACCGGGGGAAACAAGGGCCGGTGCCGGAGACGCGTCTCGGCTCAGCTCTTGTTCATGGAGCTAGTATCTTTACCCCGGTGTGCGTGCAGGCCGAAAGCCAAAAACCTCACACGAGGGAACCGCACTGTAGAGAATCCAGGCTTCGGCCAGACTAGGCCTTCCTGAGGGTGGAAGCCTTCTGCTGTGTGCATGCGTATGAGCTCCGCCACGGAGTACAAAACCATTTTCTGAGGGAGACTGAGGCCGCGGCAGAAGTGAGAACAAAGCTCCCCACTTGTTTCCTGCTACTGGCCCTGCGTCCAACCCCTTGTGCATGCATGTCTCACTGCTCCCATACCAACGTAAGAAAAGTAGGGTAGGGGACCGTGTTGTAGAGAGTCTCACTGTTACGGAGGGTGGAAACACTTGGAGTGTGTGTACGTGAGAGCCTGGGAGACGAGTCCCCTAAGTTACTGGGGGAGAGAAAAGGATTAGTTGCAGCGGCACCTCTCCAAACAGCTCTCAGTATTAGAATGATAGCATTCCTCCGGCATGTGTGCGAGCAGGCCTAAGAGGCAGGCCCCTCCTTGGAAGGCACAGCACTGTGGAGAACCCGCGTTAGCTCCCGCCGATCCCTAGCGGAGAGGACGCTGTATGGTGTGCGCTGTGCTTCAGAGCCCGGCGAACGGCTTCCCTATGTAAAAGCGAGGGAAAGAAAGGCCTGTGCCGGAGACACCTCTCGGCTGAGCTCTTGTTCCTGGGCTACTATCGTGCTCCATTGTGCGAGCAGACCAAAAGCCAACCACCTAAATCCAGGGAACTGCACTGTGTGGAATCCAGGCTTCGGCCAGACTAGGCCTTCCTGAGGGTGGAAACCTCTTGCAGTGTGAATGCGGGCGAGCACTGCCAGCGAGTCCAAAACCATTTTGTGAGGAAGACTGAGGCCTCGGCAGAAGTGAGAACTCAACTCCCCACTTTTTTCCTGAAGCCAGCCAGACGGCCGCCCCCTTGAGCATGCATGTCTCACTGCTTGCCGACCAAGGCAAAGAGACAGTGGGGTAGGGGACCGTGTTGTAGAGAGCCTGACTGTTAGGGAGGGTGGAAACACTTGGAGTGTGTGTACGTGAGAGCCTAGGAGACGAGTCCCCTAAGTTACTGGGCGAGAGAAAAG
Source organism: Eumetopias jubatus (assembly GCF_037043125.1). Classification (NCBI taxonomy): domain Eukaryota; kingdom Metazoa; phylum Chordata; class Mammalia; order Carnivora; family Otariidae; genus Eumetopias; species Eumetopias jubatus. The sequence continues at coordinate 354,018 of NW_028274879.1, forward strand.
GATTAGTTGCAGCGGCACCTCTCCCACCAGCTCTCAGTATCAGAATGGTAGCACTCCTCCGGCATGTGTGTGTGCAGACCTAAGTGGCAGGCCCCTCCTTGGAAGGCACAACACTGTGGAGAAACCGCGCTTTAGCTCCTGCCGGTCCCTAGCGGAGAGGACGCTATATGGTGTGCGCTGTGCTTGAGAGCCCGGCGATCGGCTTCCCTATGTATAAGCGAGGGAAAGAAAGGCCGGTGCCCGAGACGCCTCTCGGCTCAGCTCTTGTTCCTGGAGCTAGTACCGTTACCCTGGTGTGCTTGCAGGCCGAGGGCCAACCTCCCAATTCGAGGGAACCACACTGTAGAAATTCCTTACTTCGGCCAGACTAGGCCTTCCTGAGGGAGGTAACCCTTTGCAGTGTGAATGCGGGCGAGCACTGCCAGCGAGTCCAAAACCGTTTTACGAGGGAGACTGAGGCCGCGACCGAAGTGAGAACTCAACTCCCCATTTGTTTCCTGAAGCCAGCCCGGCAGCCGCCCCCTTGAGCATGCAAATCTCACTGTTCGCGTCCCAACGCAAGGAAACAGTAGGCTGGGGAACCGTGTTGTAGAGAGCCTCACTGTTCCGGAGAGTGGAAACACTTCGAGTGCGTGTGCGTGAGAGCCTGGGAGACGAGTGTCCTACGTTACTGGGCGAGAGAAACGACTCGTGCAGCCGCACCTCTCCCACCAGCTCTCAGTGGCAGAATGCTAGCACTCCTCAGGCATGCGTTCGTGCAGGCCTAAGTATCAGGGCCCTCCCTGGAAGGCACAAAACTGTGGTGAAAGCGCGCTTCAGCTCCGGCCGGTCCCCGGCGGGGAGGACGCGGTAAGGTTTCCTCTGTACTTGAGAGCCCGGCGAACGGCATCCCTATGTAAAACCGAGGGAAAGAAAGGCCGGTGCCTGAGACGCCTCTCGGCTCAGCTCTTGTTCCTGGGGCTAGTACCGTTGCCCCGGTGTGCTTGAAGGACAAAAGCCAACCACCTAACTCGAGGGAATCACACTATAGAGAATCCGGGCTTCGGCTGGACTAGGCCTTCCTGAGGGTGGAAAGCTTCTGCTGAGAGCATGATGCGAGCACTGCCAGCGAGTCCAAAACCATTTTCCCAGGGAGACTGAGGCCGCGGCAGAAGGGAGAACCCAACTGCCTATTTGTTTCCTGAAGCCTGCCCAGCAGCCGACCCCTTAGGGCATGCAAGTCTCACGCTCGCTTACCAACGCAATGAAACAGTACTGTAGGGGAACCGTGTATACAGAGCCTCACTGTTGCGCGCAGTGGGAACTCTTGGAGTGCCTGTACGTAAGAGCCTGGCTGAAGAGTCCCTTCAGTTCCTGGGCGAGAGAAACGGATTCGTGCAGCCGCACCTCTCCCACCAGCTCTCAGTATCAGAATGGTAGCACTCCTCCGGCCTGTGTGCGTGCAGGCCTAAGTTGCAGGCCCCTCCCTGGAAGGCAGTACACTGTGGAGAAACCGCGCTTTAGCTGCCGCCGTTCCCTAGCGGAGGGGAAGCTGTAGGGTGTGCGATGTGCCTAGAGCCCGGCGAACGTCTTCCCTAGGTAAAACCGGGGGAAACAAGGGCCGGTGCCGGAGACGCGTCTCGGCTCAGCTCTTGTTCATGGAGCTAGTATCTTTACCCCGGTGTGCGTGCAGGCCGAAAGCCAAAAACCTCACACGAGGGAACCGCACTGTAGAGAATCCAGGCTTCGGCCAGACTAGGCCTTCCTGAGGGTGGAAGCCTTCTGCTGTGTGCATGCGTATGAGCTCCGCCACGGAGTACAAAACCATTTTCTGAGGGAGACTGAGGCCGCGGCAGAAGTGAGAACAAAGCTCCCCACTTGTTTCCTGCTAGTGGCCCTGCGTCCAACCCCTTGTGCATGCATGTCTCACTGCTCCCATACCAACGTAAGAAAAGTAGGGTAGGGGACCGTGTTGTAGAGAGTCTCACTGTTACGGAGGGTGGAAACACTTGGAGTGTGTGTACGTGAGAGCCTGGGAGACGAGTCCCCTAAGTTACTGGGGGAGAGAAAAGGATTAGTTGCAGCGGCACCCCTCCAAACAGCTCTCAGTATTAGAATGATAGCATTCCTCCGGCATGTGTGCGAGCAGGCCTAAGAGGCAGGCCCCTCCTTGGAAGGCACAGCACTGTGGAGAACCCGCGTTAGCTCCCGCCGATCCCTAGCGGAGAGGACGCTGTATGGTGTGCGCTGTGCTTCAGAGCCCGGCGAACGGCTTCCCTATGTAAAAGCGAGGGAAAGAAAGGCCTGTGCCGGAGACACCTCTCGGCTGAGCTCTTGTTCCTGGGCTACTATCGTGCTCCATTGTGCGAGCAGACCAAAAGCCAACCACCTAAATCCAGGGAACTGCACTGTGTGGAATCCAGGCTTCGGCCAGACTAGGCCTTCCTGAGGGTGGAAACCTCTTGCAGTGTGAATGCGGGCGAGCACTGCCAGCGAGTCCAAAACCATTTTGTGAGGAAGACTGAGGCCTCGGCAGAAGTGAGAACTCAACTCCCCACTTTTTTCCTGAAGCCAGCCAGACGGCCGCCCCCTTGAGCATGCATGTCTCACTGCTTGCCGACCAACGCAAAGAGACAGTGGGGTAGGGGACCGTGTTGTAGAGAGCCTGACTGTTAGGGAGGGTGGAAACACTTGGAGTGTGTGTACGTGAGAGCCTAGGAGACGAGTCCCCTAAGTTACTGGGCGAGAGAAAAGGATTAGTTGCAGCGGCACCTCTCCCACCAGCTCTCAGTATCAGAATGGTAGCACTCCTCCGGCATGTGTGTGTGCAGACCTAAGTGGCAGGCCCCTCCTTGGAAGGCACAACACTGTGGAGAAACCGCGCTTTAGCTCCTGCCGGTCCCTAGCGGAGAGGACGCTATATGGTGTGCGCTGTGCTTGAGAGCCCGGCGATCGGCTTCCCTATGTATAAGCGAGGGAAAGAAAGGCCGGTGCCCGAGACGCCTCTCGGCTCAGCTCTTGTTCCTGGAGCTAGTACCGTTACCCTGGTGTGCTTGCAGGCCGAGGGCCAACCTCCCAATTCGAGGGAACCACACTGTAGAAATTCCTTACTTCGGCCAGACTAGGCCTTCCTGAGGGAGGTAACCCTTTGCAGTGTGAATGCGGGCGAGCACTGCCAGCGAGTCCAAAACCGTTTTACGAGGGAGACTGAGGCCGCGACCGAAGTGAGAACTCAACTCCCCATTTGTTTCCTGAAGCCAGCCCGGCAGCCGCCCCCTTGAGCATGCAAGTCTCACTGTTCGCGTCCCAACGCAAGGAAACAGTAGGCTGGGGGACCGTGTTGTAGAGAGCCTCACTGTTCCGGAGAGTGGAAACACTTCGAGTGCGTGTGCGTGAGAGCCTGGGAGACGAGTGTCCTACGTTACTGGGCGAGAGAAACGAACTCGTGCAGCCGCACCTCTCCCACCAGCTCTCAGTGGCAGAATGCTAGCACTCCTCAGGCATGCGTTCGTGCAGGCCTAAGTATCAGGGCCCTCCCTGGAAGGCACAAAACTGTGGTGAAAGCGCGCTTCAGCTCCGGCCGGTCCCCGGCGGGGAGGACGCGGTAAGGTTTCCTCTGTACTTGAGAGCCCGGCGAACGGCATCCCTATGTAAAACCGAGGGAAAGAAAGGCCGGTGCCTGAGACGCCTCTCGGCTCAGCTCTTGTTCCTGGGGCTAGTACCGTTGCCCCGGTGTGCTTGAAGGACAAAAGCCAACCACCTAACTCGAGGGAATCACACTATAGAGAATCCGGGCTTCGGCTGGACTAGGCCTTCCTGAGGGTGGAAAGCTTCTGCTGAGAGCATGCATGCGAGCACTGCCAGCGAGTCCAAAACCATTTTCCCAGGGAGACTGAGGCCGCGGCAGAAGGGAGAACACAACTGCCCATTTGTTTCCTGAAGCCAGCCCAGCAGCCGACCCCTAGGGCATGCAAGTCTCACGCTCGCTTACCAACGCAATGAAACCGTACTGTAGGGGAACCGTGTATACAGAGCCTCACTGTTGCGCGCAGTGGGAACTCTTGGAGTGCCTGTACGTAAGAGCCTGGCTGAAGAGTCCCTTCAGTTCCTGGGCGAGAGAAACGGATTCGTGCAGCCGCACCTCTCCCACCAGCTCTCAGTATCAGAATGGTAGCACTCCTCCGGCCTGTGTGCGTGCAGGCCTAAGTTGCAGGCCCCTCCCTGGAAGGCAGTACACTGTGGAGAAACCGCGCTTTAGCTGCCGCCGTTCCCTAGCGGAGAGGAAGCTGTAGGGTGTGCGATGTGCCTAGAGCCCGGCGAACGTCTTCCCTACGTAAAACCGGGGGAAACAAAGGCCGGTGCCGGAGACGCGTCTCGGCTCAGCTCTTGTTCATGGAGCTAGTATCTTTACCCCGGTGTGCGTGCAGGCCGAAAGCCAAAAACCTCACACGAGGGAAACGCACTGTAGAGAATCGGGCTTCGGCCAGACTAGGCCTTCCTGAGGGTGGAAGCCTTCTGCTGTGTGCATGCGTATGAGCTCGGCCACGGAGTACAAAACCATTTTCTGAGGGAGACTGAGGCCGCAGTAGAAGGGAGAACAAAGCTCCCCACTTGTTTCCTGCTAGTGGCCCTGCGTCCAACCCCTTGTGCATGCATGTCTCACTGCTCCCATACCAACGTAAGAAAAGTAGGGTAGGGGACCGTGTTGTAGAGAGTCTCACTGTTACGGAGGGTGGAAACACTGGGAGTGTGTGTACGTGAGAGCCTGGGAGACGAGTCCCCTAAGTTACTGAGTGAGAGAAAAGGATTAGTTGCAGCAGCACCTCTCCCACCAGCTCTCAGTGGCAGAATGCTAGCACTCCTCAGGCATGTGTGCGTGCAGGCCTAAGTATCAGGCCCCTCCCTGGAAGGCACAAAACTGCGGTGAAAGCGCGCTTCAGCTCCGGCCTGTCCCCGGCGTGGAGGACGCTGTAAGGTTTCCTCTGTACTTGAGAGCCCGGCGAACGGCTTCCCTATGTAAAACCGAGAGGGAAAGAAAGGCCGGTGCCTGAGACGCCTCTCGGCTCAGCTCTTGTTCCTGGGGCTAGTACCGTTGCCCCGGTGTGCTTGAAGGACAAAAGCCAACCACCTAACTCGAGGGAATCACACTATAGAGAATCCGGGCTTCGGCTGGACTAGGCCTTCCTGAGGGTGGAAAGCTTCTGCTGAGAGCATGCATGCGAGCACTGCCAGCGAGTCCAAAACCATTTTCCCAGGGAGACTGAGGCCGCGGCAGAAGGGAGAACACAACTGCCCATTTGTTTCCTGAAGCCAGCCCAGCAGCCGACCCCTAGGGCATGCAAGTCTCACGCTCGCTTATCAACGCAATGAAACAGTACTGTAGGGGAACCGTGTATACAGAGCCTCACTGTTGCGTGGAGTGGGAACTCTTGGAGTGCCTGTACGTAAGAGCCTGGCTGAAGAGTCCCTTCAGTTCCTGGGCGAGAGAAACGGATTCGTGCAGCCGCACCTCTCCCACCAGCTCTCAGTATCAGAATGGTAGCACTCCTCCGGCCTGTGTGCGTGCAGGCCTAAGTTGCAGGCCCCTCCCTGGAAGGCAGTACACTGTGGAGAAACCGCGCTTTAGCTGCGGCCGTTCCCTAGCGGAGAGGAAGCTCTAGGGTGTGCGATGTGCCTAGAGCCCGGCGAACGTCTTCCCTACGTAAAACCGGGGGAAACAAAGGCCGGTGCCGGAGACGCGTCTCGGCTCAGCTCTTGTTCCTGGAACTAGCACCTTTACCACGGTGTGCGTGCAGTCCAAAAGCCAAAAACCTCATTGGAGGGAAGCGCACTGTAGAGAAACCGGGCTTCGGGCAGAGTAGGCCTTCCTGAGGGTGGCAGCCTTTTGCTGTGATTATACCTGCTTGCACTGCCAGCGCGTCCAAAACCATTTTCTGAGGGAGACTGAGGCCACGGCAGAAGGGAGAACACAACTCCCCACTTCTTTCCTGAAGGCGGTCCTGCGACCGTCCCCTTGAGCATGCATGTCTTTTTTTTTAATTTTTTATTGTTATGTTAATCACCATATATTACATCATTAGTTTTTGGTGCAGTGTTCCATGATTCATTGTTTGTTCATAACACCCAGTGCTCCATGCAGAACGTGCCCTCCTCAATACCCATCACCAGGCTCACCCCTCCTCCTACCCCCCTCCCCTCTAGAACCCTCAGTTTGTTTCTCAGAGTCCATCATCTCTCATGGTTCGTCTCCCCCTCTGACATACTCCCCTTTTCTTCCTCTCCTGTTATCTTCTTCTTTTTCTTTTTTCTTAAAATATGTTGCGTTATTTGTTTCAGAAGTACAGAACTGTGATTCAACAGTCTGGCACAATTCACAGCGCTCACCGTAGCACATACCCTCCCCAATGTCTATCACCCAGCCACCCCATCCCTCCCACCCCCAACCACTCCAGTAACACTCAGTTTCTTTCCCGAGATGAAGAATTCCTCATATCAGTGAGGTCATATGATACATGTCTTTCTCTGATTGACTTATTTCACTCAGCATAACACCCTCCAGTTCCATCCACGTCGTTGCAAATGGCAAGATCTCATTCCTTTTGATGGCTGCATAATATTCCATTGTGTATATACACCACATCTTCTTTATCCATTCATCTGTCGATGGGCATCTTGGCTCTTTCCACCGTTTGGCTATGGTGGACATTGCTGCTATAAACATTGGGGTACACGTACCCCTTCGGGTCCCTACATTTGTATCTTTGTGGTAAATACCCAGTAGTGCAACTGCTGGATCGAACGGTAGCTCTAATTTCAACTGTTTGAGGAACCTCCATACTGTTTTCCAGAGGGGTTGCACTAGCTTGCATTCCCACCAACAGTGTAGGAGGGTTCCCCTTTCTCCACATCCCCGCCAACATCTGTCGTTCCCTGACTTGTTAATTTCAGCCATTCTGACGGGTGTGAGGTGGTATCTCATGGAGGTTTTGATTTGGATTTCCCTGATGCCGAGCGATGTGGAGCACTTTTTCATGTGCCTGTTGGCCATTTGGATGTCTTCTTTGGAGACATGTCTGTTCATGTCTTCTGCCCATTTATTGATTGGATTATTTCTTCTTTTGGTGTTGAGTTTGATCAGTTCTTTATAGATTTTGGATACTAGCCCTTTATCTGATAGGTCAGTTGCAAATATTTTCTCCCATTCTGTCGGTTGTCTTTTGGTTTTGTGAACTGTTTCTTTTGCTGTGCAAAAGCTTTTTATCTTGATGAAATCCCAAGAGTTCATTTTTGCCCTGGCTTCCCGTGCCTTTGGCGATGTTTCTAGGAAGAAGTTGCTGCGGCTAAGGTCGAAAAGGTTGCTACCTGTGTTCTCCTTTAGGATTTTGATGGACTCCTGTCTCACGTTTAGGTCTTTCAACCGTTTGGAGTCTATTTTTGTGTGTGGTGTAAGGAAATGGTCCAGTTTCATTCTTCTGCATGTGGCGGTCCAATTTTCCCAACACCATTTGTTGAAGAGACTGTCTTTTTGCCATTGGACATTCTTTCCTGCTTTGTCAAAGATAAGTTGACCATAGAGTTGAGGGTCCATTTCTGGGCTCTCGATTCTGTTCCATTGATCTATGTGTCTGTTTTTGTGCCAGTACCATACTGTCTTGATGATGACAGGTTTGTCATAGAGCTGAAAGTCCGGAATTGTGAAGCCGCCAGCTTTGCTTTTCTTTTTCATTAGTCCTCTGGCTATTCTGGGTCTCTTCTGGTTCCATACAAATTTGAGGATTATTTCTTCCATTTCTTTGAGAAAAGTGGATGGTATTTTGATGGGGATTGCATTGAATGTGTAGATTGCTCTAGGTAGCATTGACATCTTCAGAATGTTGATTCTCCCAATCCATGAGCACGGAACGTTGTTCCATTTCTTTGTGTCTTCTTCCATTTCTTTCATGAGTATTTTATAGTTTTCTGAGTACAGATCCTTTGCCTCTTTGGTTAGATTTCTTCCTAGGGATCTAATGGTTTTGGGTGCAATTGTAAATGGGATCGACTCCTTGATTTGTCTCTCTTCTGTCTTGTTGTTGGTGTAGAGGAATGCCACCGATTTCTGTGCACTGATTTTGTATCCTGCTACTTTACTGAATTCCTGTATGAGTTCTAGCAGTTTTGCGGTGGAGTCTTTTGGGTTTTCCACATACAGTATCTTATCATCTGCAAAGAGTGAGAGGTTTGACTTCCTCTTTGCCGTTTTGGATGCCTTTGATTTCTTTTTGTTGTCTGATTGCTGTGGCTAGGACTTCTAATACTACGTTGAATAGCACTGGTGAGAGTGGACATCCCTGCCGCGTTCCTGACTTTATGGGAAAAGCTCTCGGCCTTTCCCCATTGAGAATGATATTCGCTGTCGGTTTTTCATAGATGGCTTTTATGATATTGAGGTATGTACCCTCTATCCCTATACTGTGAAGAGTTTTGATCAAGAAAGGATGTTGTACTTTGTCAAATGCTTTTTCTGCATCTATTGAGAGGATCATATGATTCTTGCTCTTTCTTCTGTTAATGTATTGTATCACGTTGATTGATTTGCGGATGGTGAACCAGCCTTGCAGCCCAGGAATAAATCCCACTTGGTCCTGGTGAATAATCCTTTTAATGTACTGTTGGAACCCATTGGCTAGTTTTTTTTTTTTTTGTGAGAATTTTTGCTTCCATGTTCATCAAGGATATTGGTCTGTAATTCTCTTTTTTGATGGGGTCTTTGTCTGGTTTGGGGATCAAGGTAATGCTGGCCTCATAAAATGAGTTTGGAAGTTTCCCTTCCATTTCTATTTTTTGGAACAGTTTCAGGAGAATAGGTATTAATTCTTCTTGAAATGGCTGATAGAATTCCCCTGGGAAGCCATCTGGCCCTGGGCTTTTGTTTCTTGGGAGATTTTTGATGACTGTTTCAATTTCCTTAGTGGTTATAGGTCTGTTCAGGTTTTCTATTTCTTCCTGGTTCAATTTTGGTAGTTGATACATCTCTAGGAATGCACCCATTTCTTCCAGGTTATCTAATTTGCTGGCATAGAGTTGCTCATAATATGTTCTTATCATTGTTTGTATTTCTCTGGTGTTGGTTGTGATCTCTCCTCTTTCCTTCATGATTTTGTTGATTTGGGTCATTTCTCTTTTCTTCTTGATAAGTCTGGCCAGGGGTTTATCAATCTTGTTCATTCTTTCCAAGAACCAGCTCCTAGTTTCGTGGATCTGTTCTACTGTTCTTTTGGTTTCTAGTTCATTGATTTCTGCTCTGATCTTTATGATTTCTCTTCTCCTGCTGGGTTTAGGCTTTATTTGCTGTTCTTTCTCCAGCTCCTTTAGGTGTAGGGTTAGGTTGTGTATTTGAGACCTTTCTTGTTTCTTGAGAAAGGCTTGTATTGCTATATACTTTCCTCTCAGGACTGCCTTTGTTGTATCCCAAAGATTTTGAACGGTTGTGTTTTCATTTTCATTGGTTTCCATGAAATTTTTTAATTCTTCTTTAATTTCCTGGTTGACCCATTCATTCTTTAGTAGGATGCTCTTTAGCCTCCATGTATTTGAGTTCTTTCCGACTTTCCTCTTGTGGTTGAGTTCTAGTTTCAAAGCATTGTGGTCTGAAAATATGCAGGGAATGATCCCAATCTTTTGGTACCGATTGAGACCTGATTTGTGACCTGGGATGTGATCAGTTCTGGAGAATGTTCCATGGGCACTAGAGAAGAATGTGTATTCCTTTGCTTGGGGATGGAATGTTCTGAATATGTCTGTGAAGTCCATTTGGTCCAGTGTGTCATTTAAAGTCTTTATTTCCTTGTTGATCTTTTGCTTAGATGATCTGTCCATTTCAGTCAGGGGGGTGTTAAAGTCCCCCACTATTATTGTATTGTTGTCAATGTGTTTCTTTGCTTTTGTTATTAATTGCCTTATATAATTGGCTGCTCCCATGTTCGGGGCATAGATCTTTACAATTGTTAGATCTTCTTGTTGGATAGACCCTTTAAGTAGGATATAGTGTCCTTCCTCATCGCTTATTACAGTCTTTGTTTTAAAATCTAGTTTGTCTGATAGAAGGATTGCCACCCCAGCTTTCTTTTGGTGTCCATTAGCATGGTAAATGGTTTTCCACCCCCTCACTTTTAATGTGGGGGTGTCTTTGGCTCTAAAATGAGTCTCTTGCAGACAGCATATTGATGGGTCTGGTTTTTTTTTTTAATTTTTTATTGTTATGTTAATCACCATATATTGCATCATTAGTTTTTGGTGCAGTGTTCCATGATTCATTGTTTGTTCATAACACCCAGTGCTCCATGCAGAACGTGCCCTCCTCAATACCCATCACCAGGCTCACCCCTCCTCCTACCCCCCTCCCCTCTAGAACCCTCAGTTTGTTTCTCAGAGTCCATCATCTCTCATGGTTCGTCTCCCCCTCTGACATACTCCCCTTTTCTTCCTCTCCTGTTATCTTCTTCTTTTCCTTTTTTCTTAAAATATGTTGCGTTATTTCTTTCAGAAGTACAGAACTGTGATTCAACAGTCTGGCACAATTCACAGCACTCACCGTAGCACATACCCTCCCCAATGTCTATCACCCAGCCACCCCATCCCTCCCACCCCCAACCACTCCAGTAACACTCAGTTTCTTTCCCGAGATTAAGAATTCCTCATATCAGTGAGGTCATATGATACATGTCTTTCTCTGATTGACTTATTTCACTCAGCATAACACCCTCCAGTTCCATCCACGTTGTTGCAAATGGCAAGATCTCATTCCTTTTGATGGCTGCATAATATTCCATTGTGTATATACACCACATCTTCTTTATCCATTCATCTGTCGATGGGCATCTTGGCTCTTTCCACCGTTTGGCTATGGTGGACATTGCTGCTATAAACATTGGGGTACACGTACCCCTTCGGGTCCCTACATTTGTATCTTTGTGGTAAATACCCAGTAGTGCAATTGCTGGATCGAACGGTAGCTCTAATTTCAACTGTTTGAGGAACCTCCATATTGTTTTCCAGAGGGGTTGCACTAGCTTGCATTCCCACCAACAGTGTAGGAGGGTTCCCCTTTCTCCACATCCCCGCCAACATCTGTCGTTCCCTGACTTGTTAATTTCAGCCATTCTGACGGGTGTGAGGTGGTATCTCATGGAGGTTTTGATTTGGATTTCCCTGATGCCGAGCGATGTGGAGCACTTTTTCATGTGCCTGTTGGCCATTTGGATGTCTTCTTTGGAGAAATGTCTGTTCATGTCTTCTGCCCATTTCTTGATTGGATTATTTCTTCTTTGGGTGTTGAGTTTGATCAGTTCTTTATAGATTTTGGATACTAGCCCTTTATCTGATAGGTCAGTTGCAAATATTTTCTCCCATTCTGTCGGTTGTCTTTTGGTTTTGTGGACTGTTTCTTTTGCTGTGCAAAAGCTTTTTATCTTGATGAAATCCCAAGAGTTCATTTTTGCCCTGGCTTCCCGTGCCTTTGGCGATGTTTCTAGGAAGAAGTTGCTGCGGCTAAGGTCGAAAAGGTTGCTACCTGTGTTCTCCTTTAGGATTTTGATGGACTCCTGTGTCACGTTTAGGTCTTTCAACCGTTTGGAGTCTACTTTTGTGTGTGGTGTAAGGAAATGGTCCAGTTTCATTCTTCTGCATGTGGCTGTCCAATTTTCCCAACACCATTTGTTGAAGAGACTGTCTTTTTGCCATTGGACATTCTTTCCTGCTTTGTCAAAGATAAGTTGACCATAGAGTTGAGGGTCCATTTCTGGGCTCTCGATTCTGTTCCATTGATCTATGTGTCTGTTTTTGTGCCAGTACCATACTGTCTTGAAGATGACAGCTTTGTCATAGAGCTGGAAGTCGGGAATTGTGATGCCGCCAGCTTTGCTTTTCTTTTTCAGGAGTCCTCTGGCTATTCTGGGTCTCTTCTGGTTCCATACAAATTTGAGGATTATTTCTTCCATTTCTTTGAGAAAAGTGGATGGTATTTTGATGGGGATTGCATTGAATGTGTAGATTACTCTAGGTAGCATTGACATCTTCACAATGTTGATTCTCCCAATCCATGAGCACGGAACGTTGTTCCATTTCTTTGTGTCTTCTTCCATTTCTTTCATGAGTATTTTATAGTTTTCTGAGTACAGATCCTTTGCCTCTTTGGTTAGATTTCTTCCTAGGGATCTAATGGTTTTGGGTGCAATTGTAAATGGGATCGACTCCTTGATTTGTCTCTCTTCTGTCTTGTTGTTGCTGTAGAGGAATGCCACCGATTTCTGTGCACTGATTTTGTATCCTGCTACTTTACTGAATTCCTGTATGAGTTCTAGCAGTTTTGGGGTGGAGTCTTTTGGGTTTTCCACATACAGTATCTTATCATCTGCAAAGAGTGAGAGGTTTGACTTCCTCTTTGCCGTTTTGGATGCCTTTGATTTCTTTTTGTTGTCTGATTGCTGTGGCTAGGACTTCTAATACTACGTTGAATAGCACTGGTGAGAGTGGACATCCCTGCCGCGTTCCTGACTTTATGGGAAAAGCTCTCGGCCTTTCCCCATTGAGAATGATATTCGCTGTCGGTTTTTCATAGATGGCTTTTATGATATTGAGGTATGTACCCTCTATCCCTATACTGTGAAGAGTTTTGATCAAGAAACGATGTTGTACTTTGTCAAATGCTTTTTCTGCATCTATTGAGAGGATCATATGATTCTTGCTCTTTCTTTTGTTAATGTATTGTATCACGTTGATTGATTTGCGGATGTTGAACCAGCCTTGCAGCCCAGGAATAAATCCCACTTGGTCCTGGTGAATAATCCTTTTAATGTACTGTTGGAACCCATTGGCTAGTTTTTTTTGTGTGTGTGTGAGAATTTTTGCTTCCATGTTCATCAAGGATATTGGTCTGTAATTCTCTTTTTTGATGGGGTCTTTGTCTGGTTTTGGGATCAAGGTAATGCTGGCCTCATAAAATGAGTTTGGAAGTTTCCCTTCCATTTCTATTTTTTGGAACAGTTTCAGGAGAATAGGTAGTAATTCTTCTTGAAATGGCTGATAGAATTCCCCTGGGAAGCCATCTAGCCCTGGGCTTTTGTTTCTTGGGAGATTTTTGATGACTGTTTCAATTTCCTTAGTGGTTATAGGTCTGTTCAGGTTTTCTATTTCTTCCTGGTTCAATTTTGGTAGTTGATACATCTCTAGGAATGCACCCATTTCTTCCAGGTTATCTAATTTGCTGGCATAGAGTTGCTCATAATATGTTCTTATCATTGTTTGTATTTCTTTGGTGTTGGTTGTGATCTCTCCTCTTTCCTTCATGATTTTGTTGATTTGGGTCATTTCTCTTTTCTTCTTGATAAGTCTGGCCAGGGGTTTATCAATCTTGTTCATTCTTTCCAAGAACCAGCTCCTAGTTTCGTGGATCTGTTCTACTGTTCTTTTGGTTTCTAGTTCATTGATTTCTGCTCTGATCTTTATCATTTCTCTTCTCCTGCTGGGTTTAGGCTTTATTTGCTGTTCTTTCTCCAGCTCCTTTAGGTGTAGGGTTAGGTTGTGTATTTGAGACCTTTCTTGTTTCTTGAGAAAGGCTTGTATTGCTATATACTTTCCTCTCAGGACTGCCTTTGTTGTATCCCAAAGATTTTGAACCGTTGTGTTTTCATTTTCATTGGTTTCCATGAAATTTTTTAATTCTTCTTTAATTTCCTGGTTGACCCATTCATTCTTTAGTAGGATGCTCTTTAGCCTCCATGTATTTGAGTTCTTTCCGACTTTCCTCTTGTGGTTGAGTTCTAGTTTCAAAGCATTGTGGTTTGAAAATATGCAGGGAATGATCCCAATCTTTTGGTACCGATTGAGACCTGATTTGTGACCTGGGATGTGATCAGTTCTGGAGAATGTTCCATGGGCACTAGAGAAGAATGTGTATTCCTTTGCTTGGGGATGGAATGTTCTGAATATGTCTGTGAAGTCCATTTGGTCCAGTGTGTCATTTAAAGTCTTTATTTCCTTGTTGATCTTTTGCTTAGATGATCTGTCCATTTCAGTCAGGGGGGTGTTAAAGTCCCCCACTATTATTGTATTGTTGTCAATGTGTTTCTTTGCTTTTGTTATTAATTGCCTTATATAATTGGCTGCTCCCATGTTCGGGGCATAGATCTTTACAATTGTTAGATCTTCTTGTTGGATAGACCCTTTAAGTAGGATATAGTGTCCTTCCTCATCGCTTATTACAGTCTTTGTTTTAAAATCTAGTTTGTCTGATAGAAGGATTGCCACCCCAGCTTTCTTTTGGTGTCCATTAGCATGGTAAATGGTTTTCCACCCCCTCACTTTCAATCTGGGGGTGTCTTTGGGTCTAAAATGAGTCTCTTGCAGACAGCATATTGATGGGTCTTGTTTTTTAATCCATTCTGATAGCCTGTGTCTTTTGATTGGGGCATTTACGCCATTTGCATTCAGGGTAACTATTGAAAAGTATGAATTTAGTGCCATTGTATTACCTGTAAGGTGACTGTTAACTCTCTCTTGTCTGTGTTCGTTTCTGCTCTTTGCTGCTTTTAGGTTCTCTCTTTGCTTAGAGGACCCCTCTCAATATTTCTTGGAGGGGTGGTTTTGTGTTTGCAAATTCCTTTAGTTTTTGTTTGTTCTGGAAGCTTTTTATCTCTCCTTCTATTTTCAATGATAGCCTAGCTGGATATAGTATTCTTGGCTGCATATTTTTCTCGTTTAGTGCTCTGAAGATATCTTGCCAGTCCTTTCTGGCCTGCCAGGTCTCTGTGGATAGGTCTGTTGCCAATCTAATGTTTCTACCATTGTAGGTTACATATCTCTTCTCCGGAGCTGCTTTCAGGATTTTCTCTTTGTCTCTGAGACTCGTAAGTTTTACTATTAGATGTCGGGTGTTGACCTATTATTATTGATTTTGAGAGGGGTTCTCTGTGCCTCCTGGATTTTAATGCCTGTTTCCTTCCTCACATTAGGGAAGTTCTCTGTTATAATTTGCTCCAATATACCTTCTGCCCCTCTCTCTCTCTCTTCTTCTTCTGGGATCCCAATTATTCTAATGTTGTTTCGTCTTATCGTATCACTTATCTCTCGAATTCTGCCCTCGTGATCCTGTAGTTGTTTCTCTCTCTTTTTCTCAGCCTCTTTATTTTCCATCATTTGGTCTTCTATATCGCTGATTCTCTCTTCTGCCTCATTTATCCTAGCATTTAGTGCCCCCATTTTTGATTGCACCTCATCAATAGCCTTTTTGATTTCGATTTGGTTAGATTTTAGTTCTTTTATTTCTCCAGAAAGGGTTTCTCTAATAACTTCCACGCTTTTTTCAAGCCCAGCTAGTATCTTTAAAGTCATGATTCTGAACTCTAGGTCCGACATCGTACTAATGTCCGTATTGAGTAGGTCCCTGGCTGACGGTACTACCTCTTGTTCTTTTTGCTGAGGTGATTTCTTTCGTCTTGTCATTTTCTCCAGAGGAGAATAGATGAATGAGAGAACAAAATCCTAACAGGTTTACAACGTCCCCAGCAAATATACTGTATACAAATCAGAAAAGACCTGAAACCAGGGGAAAAGAAAGGGAAAGAAAGAAAAACGAAAGAGAAAAAGAAAAAAAAGGATAAAAACAAAAACAAAACAATACAAAAAAGGCAGAATATGATCAAATATGATCAGGCTAGTGCATAGATCAGTGCCGCACACTAGATTTTGGGCGTATTTTGGTCTGTTAGAAAAAGGTGCCTCCTAAAATTTTAAAGGAAGAAAGACATATATGTACAAAATAATGGTTGATACAATGAAGGGATGGAAGATGACTGTAAAGATGAAAATTATAAAAGATTTTATAAAAGGACTTGGTAAGATAAGTTGTTTGAAAAAAGAAAGAAGATTTAAGAAAAAAAAAAGGAAAAAGGGAGAGAATGTGATCAGGCAGGAGACTAGAACAAAGCCATACACTAGTGATTTAGGGTATATTTTGATCTGTTAGAAGAAACTGTACCTCAAAATTTTAAAGAGAGAACAACTTATATATATATATATATGCCAAAAATAAGGGTAACTACTATGAAGGGATAAAATATGACTCTAAAAATGAAAAATAAAAAATGTTTGTTTTTTTTTTTAAAAAGGGATTTATAAGATGTTGGTTGAAAAAGGGAAAAAGAAAAAAAAACAGTCAACAAAAATTAACTTTGATGAAATAATGAATCATGGTTAAAAAAAAAAAAAAAGCCATGAATCTATGTGCAGTGTTCCCCTAGCGCTGGAGTTCTCCTATTCTCCTTGATCGATCAACTTGGTCTTGCCTTGCTGGCTGTTTGTGCTGATCTTCTGGGGGAGGGGCCTGTTGCTGTGGTTTCCAAATGTCTTTGCCGGAGGCGGAATTGCCCCGCCCTTGTCAGTCCGGGCTAAGGAAGCTGCTCCGCTTTGCTCTCAGGAGCTTTTGTTCCCTGCAAGCTCTCGGTACAGCCTTGGAGGACCAGGGCAGAAATGGTGGCCTCCCAATCTCCCCTCGGAGGAGCTGAGAACCTGGGGCCCCGCTCCTCAGTGTGCCCCCAGAGAAAAGCAGTCACTTCCGTGTCCCCGTTCTCCGGCCGCACTCCGTGCTCACCCGGCCTGTGACCGAGCGTTGCTATCTATGGCACCCGACCCCGCACGGAGTCTCCAAACCCAGCAGATCCCTGCAGTGCGCTCCCGCACCGCTCCTCCCCGGGAAGGAAGGGGAGTCTCCCCGGATCTGCTGCTTGTTGGGTCCCTGCTGGGGGAGCCGTGCTCCGACTGGGCCGCAGATCACAGTTTATGGCAACCCCGAGCTGAGAGCCCACGACTCTGCTCCGTCTCTGCAGCCGGCTTCCCCGCGAGCATGCAAGTCTTACTGCTCGCTTAGCAAGGAAAGAAACAGTAGTGTAGGGGAACCGTGTGTACATAGCCTCACTGTTGCGAGGAGTGGGAACACTTGTTGTGCCTGTGCGTAAGAGCCTGACTGACAATTCCCTTAAGTTACTGGGCGAGAGAAACGGATTCATGCAGCTGCACCTCTCCCACCAGCTCTCAGTATCAGAATGGTAGCACTCCTCCGGCCTGTGTGCCTGCAGGCCTAAGTTTCAGGCCCCTCCCTGGAATACACTACACTGGAGAAACCGCGCTTTAGCTCCCGCCAGTCCCTAGCGGAGAGGAAGCTGTATGGTGTGCGCTGTGCTTGAGAGCCCGGCGAACGTCTTCCCTACGTAAAACCGGGGGAAAGAAATGCCGTTGCCGGAGACGCCTCTCGGCTCACCTCTTTTCCTGGAGCTAGTACCTTTACCCCGGTGCGCGTGCAGGCCCAAAGCCAAAAACCTCACTCGAGGGAACCGCACTGTAGAGAATCCGGGCTTCGGCCAGACTAGGCCTTCCTGAGGGTGGAAGACTTTTGCTATGAGCATGCGTGCGAGCACTGCCAGCGAGTCCAAAACCATTTTCTGAGGGAGACTGAGGCCGCGGCAGAAGGGAGAACAAAACTCCCCACTTGTTTCCTGAAGGCAGCCCAGCAGCCGCCCCCTTGGACATGCAAGTCTCACTGCTCACGTACCAAAGCAAAGAAACAGTACTGTAGGGGAACCTTGTTGTAGGTAGACTCCCTGTTGCGCGAGTGGGAACACTTGGAGTGCCTGTGCGTAAGAGCCTGGCCGAATAGTCCCTTAAGTTCCTGGGCGAGAGAAACGGATTCGTGCAGCCGCAACTCTCCCACCAGCTCTCAGTATCAGAATGGTAGCACTCCTCCGCCCTGTGTGCGTGCAGGCCTAAGAGGCAGGCCCCTCCTTGGAAGGCACAGCACTGTGGAGAACCCGCGTTAGTTCCCGCCAGTCCCTAGCGGAGAGGACGCTGTATGGTGTGCGCTGTGCTTCAGAGCCCGGCGAACGGCTTCCCTATGTAAAAGCGAGGGAAAGAAAGGCCTGTGCCGGAGACACCTCTCGGCTGAGCTCTTGTTCCTGGGGCTAGTATCGTGCTCCGTTGTGCGAGCAGACCAAAAGCCAACCACCTAAATCCAGGGAACTGCACTGTGTGGAATCCAGGCTTCGGGCAGACTAGGCCTTCCTGAGGGTGGAAACCTTTTGCAGTGTGAATGCGGGCGAGCACTGCCAGCGAGTCCAAAACCATTTTGCGAAGGAGACTGAGGCCGCGGCAGAAGTGAGAACTCAACTCCCCACTTGTTTCCTGAAGCCAGCCAGGCGGCCGCCCCCTTGAGCATGCATGTCTCACTGCTTGTGGACCAACGCAAAGAAACAGTAGGGTAGGTGACCGTGTTGTACAGAGCCTCACTGTTCCGGAGAGGGGAAACACTTGGAGTGTGTGTGCATGAGACCCTGGGAGACGAGTCCCATACGTTACTGGGCGAGAGAAACGAACTCGTGCAGCCGCACCTCTCCCACCAGCTCTCAGTGGCAGAATGCAAGCACTCCTCAGGCATGTGTGCGAGCAGGCCTAAGTAGCAGGCCCCTCCCTGGAAGGCACAACACTGTGGTGAAAGCGCACGGTAGCTCCCGCCAGGCACCGGCGGGGAGGACGCTGTATGGTGTGCGCTGTGCCTGAGAGCCCGGCGAGCATCTTCCCTATGTAAAACCGGGGGAAAGAAAGGCCAGTGCCGGAGAGGCCTCTCGGCTGAGCTCTTTTCCTGGAGCTAGTACCTTTATCCCGGTGGGCGTGCAGGCCAAAAGCCAAAAACCTCACTCGAGGAAACCGCATTGTAGAGAATCCGGGCTTCGGCCAGACTAGGCCTTCCTCTGGTTGGAAGCCTTTTGCTGTGTGCATGCTTATGAGCTCCGCCCCGGAGTCCAAAACCATTTTCGGAGGGAGACTGAGGCCGCGGCAGAAGGGAGAACACAACTCCCCACTTGTTTCCTGAAGCCAGCCCAGCGGCCGCCCGCTTGGGCATGCAAGTCTCACTGCTCGCGTACCAAGGAAAGAAACAGTAGTGTAGGGGAACCGTGTGTACATAGCCTCACTGTTGCGGGGAGTGGGAACACTTGGAGTGCCTGTGCGTAAGAGCCTGACTGACAATTCCCTTAAGTTACTGTGCAAGGGAAATGGATTCGTGCAGCCGCCCCTCTCCCACCAGCTCTCAGTAGCAGAATGGTAGCACACCTCCGGCATGTGTGCCTGCAGGCCTAAGTTGCAGGCCCCTCTCTGGAATGCACTACACTGGAGAAACCGCGCTATAGCTCCCGCAAGTCCGTAGCGGAGAGGAAGCTGTATGGTGTGCGCTGTGCTTGAGAGCCCGGCGAACGTCTTCCCTACGTAAAACCGGGAGAAAGAAAGGCCGTTGGCGGAGAAGTCTCTCGGCTAAGCTCTTGTTCCTGGAGCTAGTACCTTTACCCCGGTGTGCGTGCAGGCCAAAACCCAAAAACCTCACTGGAGGGAACCGCACTGTAGAGAATCCGGGCTTTGGGCAGACTAGGCCTTCCTGAGGGGGGAAGCCTTCTGCTGTGTGCATGCGTATGAGCTCCACCAGGGAATCTAAAACCATTTTCTGAGGGAGACTGAGGCCGCAGAAGAAGGGAGAACAAAACACCCCACTTGTTTCCTGCTACTGGCCCTGCGTCTAACCCCTTGTGCATGCATGTCTCACTGCTCCCAAACCAACGTAAGAAATGCAGGGTAGGGGACCGTGTTGTAGAGAGTCTCACTGTTACGGAAGGTGGAAACACTGGGAGTGTGTGTACGTGAGAGACTGGGAGACGAGTCCCCTAAGTTACTGGGCGAGAGAAAAGGATTAGTTGCAGCGGCACCTCTCCAACCAGCTCTCAGTGGCAGAATGCTAGCACTCCTCAGGCATGTGTTCGTGCAGGACTAAGTATCAGGGCCCTCCCTGGAAGGCACAAAACTGTGGTGAAAGCGCGCTTCAGCTCCGGCCGGTCCCCGGCGGGGAGGACGCGGTAAGGTTTCCTCTGTACTTGAGAGCCCGGCGAACGGCATCCCTATGTAAAACCGAGGGAAAGAAAGGCCGGTGCCTGAGACGCCTCTCGGCTCAGCTCTTGTTCCTGGGGCTAGTACCGTTGCCCCGGTGTGCTTGAAGGACAAAAGCCAACCACCTAACTCGAGGGAATCACACTATAGAGAATCCGGGCTTCGGCTGGACTAGGCCTTCCTGAGGGTGGAAAGCTTCTGCTGAGAGCATGCATGCGAGCACTGCCAGCGAGTCCAAAACCATTTTCCCAGGGAGACTGAGGCCGCGGCAGAAGGGAGAACACAACTGCCCATTTGTTTCCTGAAGCCAGCCCAGCAGCCGACCCCTAGGGCATGCAAGTCTCACGCTCGCTTACCAACGCAATGAAACCGTACTGTAGGGGAACCGTGTATACAGAGCCTCACTGTTGCGCGCAGTGGGAACTCTTGGAGTGCCTGTACGTAAGAGCCTGGCTGAAGAGTCCCTTCAGTTCCTGGGCGAGAGAAACGGATTCGTGCAGCCGCACCTCTCCCACCAGCTCTCAGTATCAGAATGGTAGCACTCCTCCGGCCTGTGTGCGTGCAGGCCTAAGTTGCAGGCCCCTCCCTGGAAGGCAGTACACTGTGGAGAAACCGCGCTTTAGCTGCCGCCGTTCCCTAGTGGAGAGGAAGCTGTAGGGTGTGCGATGTGCCTAGAGCCCGGCGAACGTCTTCCCTACGTAAAACCGGGGGAAACAAAGGCCGGTGCCGGAGACGCGTCTCGGCTCAGCTCTTGTTCATGGAGCTAGTATCTTTACCCCGGTGTGCGTGCAGGCCGAAAGCCAAAAACCTCACACGAGGGAAACGCACTGTAGAGAATCGGGCTTCGGCCAGACTAGGCCTTCCTGAGGGTGGAAGCCTTCTGCTGTGTGCATGCGTATGAGCTCGGCCACGGAGTACAAAACCATTTTCTGAGGGAGACTGAGGCCGCAGTAGAAGGGAGAACAAAGCTCCCCACTTGTTTCCTGCTACTGGCCCTGCGTCCAACCCCTTGTGCATGCATGTCTCACTGCTCCCATACCAACGTAAGAAAAGTAGGGTAGGGGACCGTGTTGTAGAGAGTCTCACTGTTACGGAGGGTGGAAACACTGGGCGTGTGTGTACGTGAGAGCCTGGGAGACGAGTCCCCTAAGTTACTGAGTGAGAGAAAAGGATTAGTTGCAGCAGCACCTCTCCCACCAGCTCTCAGTGGCAGAATGCTAGCACTCCTCAGGCATGTGTGCGTGCAGGCCTAAGTATCAGGCCCCTCCCTGGAAGGCACAAAACTGCGGTGAAAGCGCGCTTCAGCTCCGGCCTGTCCCCGGCGTGGAGGACGCTGTAAGGTTTCCTCTGTACTTGAGAGCCCGGCGAACGGCTTCCCTATGTAAAACCGAGAGGGAAAGAAAGGCCGGTGCCTGAGACGCCTCTCGGCTCAGCTCTTGTTCCTGGGGCTAGTACCGTTGCCCCGGTGTGCTTGAAGGACAAAAGCCAACCACCTAACTCGAGGGAATCACACTATAGAGAATCCGGGCTTCGGCTGGACTAGGCCTTCCTGAGGGTGGAAAGCTTCTGCTGAGAGCATGCATGCGAGCACTGCCAGCGAGTCCAAAACCATTTTCCCAGGGAGACTGAGGCCGCGGCAGAAGGGAGAACACAACTGCCCATTTGTTTCCTGAAGCCAGCCCAGCAGCCGACCCCTAGGGCATGCAAGTCTCACGCTCGCTTACCAACGCAATGAAACCGTACTGTAGGGGAACCTTGTATACAGAGCCTCACTGTTGCGCGCAGTGGGAACTCTTGGAGTGCCTGTACGTAAGAGCCTGGCTGAAGAGTCCCTTCAGTTCCTGGGCGAGAGAAACGGATTCGTGCAGCCGCACCTCTCCCACCAGCTCTCAGTATCAGAATGGTAGCACTCCTCCGGCCTGTGTGCGTGCAGGCCTAAGTTGCAGGCCCCTCCCTGGAAGGCAGTACACTGTGGAGAAACCGCGCTTTAGCTGCCGCCGTTCCCTAGCGGAGAGGAAGCTGTAGGGTGTGCGATGTGCCTAGAGCCCGGCGAAAGTCTTCCCTAGGTAAAACCGGGGGAAACAAGGGCCGGTGCCGGAGACGCGTCTCGGCTCAGCTCTTGTTCATGGAGCTAGTATCTTTACCCCGGTGTGCGTGCAGGCCGAAAGCCAAAAACCTCACACGAGGGAACCGCACTGTAGAGAATCCAGGCTTCGGCCAGACTAGGCCTTCCTGAGGGTGGAAGCCTTCTGCTGTGTGCATGCGTATGAGCTCCGCCACGGAGTACAAAACCATTTTCTGAGGGAGACTGAGGCCGCGGCAGAAGTGAGAACAAAGCTCCCCACTTGTTTCCTGCTAGTGGCCCTGCGTCCAACCCCTTGTGCATGCATGTCTCACTGCTCCCATACCAACGTAAGAAAAGTAGGGTAGGGGACCGTGTTGTAGAGAGTCTCACTGTTACGGAGGGTGGAAACACTTGGAGTGTGTGTACGTGAGAGCCTGGGAGACGAGTCCCCTAAGTTACTGGGGGAGAGAAAAGGATTAGTTGCAGCGGCACCTCTCCAAACAGCTCTCAGTATTAGAATGATAGCATTCCTCCGGCATGTGTGCGAGCAGGCCTAAGAGGCAGGCCCCTCCTTGGAAGGCACAGCACTGTGGAGAACCCGCGTTAGCTCCCGCCGATCCCTAGCGGAGAGGACGCTGTATGGTGTGCGCTGTGCTTCAGAGCCCGGCGAACGGCTTCCCTATGTAAAAGCGAGGGAAAGAAAGGCCTGTGCCGGAGACACCTCTCGGCTGAGCTCTTGTTCCTGGGCTACTATCGTGCTCCATTGTGCGAGCAGACCAATAGCCAACCACCTAAATCCAGGGAACTGCACTGTGTGGAATCCAGGATTCGGCCAGACTAGGCCTTCCTGAGGGTGGAAACCTCTTGCAGTGTGAATGCGGGCGAGCACTGCCAGCGAGTCCAAAACCATTTTGTGAGGAAGACTGAGGCCTCGGCAGAAGTGAGAACTCAACTCCCCACTTTTTTCCTGAAGCCAGCCAGACGGCCGCCCCCTTGAGCATGCATGTCTCACTGCTTGCCGACCAACGCAAAGAGACAGTGGGGTAGGGGACCGTGTTGTAGAGAGCCTGACTGTTAGGGAGGGTGGAAACACTTGGAGTGTGTGTACGTGAGAGCCTAGGAGACGAGTCCCCTAAGTTACTGGGCGAGAGAAAAGGATTAGTTGCAGCGGCACCTCTCCCACCAGCTCTCAGTATCAGAATGGTAGCACTCCTCCGGCATGTGTGTGTGCAGACCTAAGTGGCAGGCCCCTCCTTGGAAGGCACAACACTGTGGAGAAACCGCGCTTTAGCTCCTGCCGGTCCCTAGCGGAGAGGACGCTATATGGTGTGCGCTGTGCTTGAGAGCCCGGCGATCGGCTTCCCTATGTATAAGCGAGGGAAAGAAAGGCCGGTGCCCGAGACGCCTCTCGGCTCAGCTCTTGTTCCTGGAGCTAGTACCGTTACCCTGGTGTGCTTGCAGGCCGAGGGCCAACCTCCCAATTCGAGGGAACCACACTGTAGAAATTCCTTACTTCGGCCAGACTAGGCCTTCCTGAGGGAGGTAACCCTTTGCAGTGTGAATGCGGGCGAGCACTGCCAGCGAGTCCAAAACCGTTTTACGAGGGAGACTGAGGCCGCGACCGAAGTGAGAACTCAACTCCCCATTTGTTTCCTGAAGCCAGCCCGGCAGCCGCCCCCTTGAGCATGCAAGTCTCACTGTTCGCGTCCCAACGCAAGGAAACAGTAGGCTGGGGGACCGTGTTGTAGAGAGCCTCACTGTTCCGGAGAGTGGAAACACTTCGAGTGCGTGTGCGTGAGAGCCTGGGAGACGAGTGTCCTACGTTACTGGGCGAGAGAAACGAACTCGTGCAGCCGCACCTCTCCCACCAGCTCTCAGTGGCAGAATGCTAGCACTCCTCAGGCATGCGTTCGTGCAGGCCTAAGTATCAGGGCCCTCCCTGGAAGGCACAAAACTGTGGTGAAAGCGCGCTTCAGCTCCGGCCGGTCCCCGGCGGGGAGGACGCGGTAAGGTTTCCTCTGTACTTGAGAGCCCGGCGAACGGCATCCCTATGTAAAACCGAGGGAAAGAAAGGCCGGTGCCTGAGACGCCTCTCGGCTCAGCTCTTGTTCCTGGGGCTAGTACCGTTGCCCCGGTGTGCTTGAAGGACAAAAGCCAACCACCTAACTCGAGGGAATCACACTATAGAGAATCCGGGCTTCGGCTGGACTAGGCCTTCCTGAGGGTGGAAAGCTTCTGCTGAGAGCATGCATGCGAGCACTGCCAGCGAGTCCAAAACCATTTTCCCAGGGAGACTGAGGCCGCGGCAGAAGGGAGAACACAACTGCCCATTTGTTTCCTGAAGCCAGCCCAGCAGCCGACCCCTAGGGCATGCAAGTCTCACGCTCGCTTACCAACGCAATGAAACAGTACTGTAGGGGAACCTTGTATACAGAGCCTCACTGTTGCGCGCAGTGGGAACTCTTGGAGTGCCTGTACGTAAGAGCCTGGCTGAAGAGTCCCTTCAGTTCCTGGGCGAGAGAAACGGATTCGTGCAGCCGCACCTCTCCCACCAGCTCTCAGTATCAGAATGGTAGCACTCCTCCGGCCTGTGTGCGTGCAGGCCTAAGTTGCAGGCCCCTCCCTGGAAGGCAGTACACTGTGGAGAAACCGCGCTTTAGCTGCCGCCGTTCCCTAGCGGAGAGGAAGCTGTAGGGTGTGCGATGTGCCTAGAGCCCGGCGAACGTCTTCCCTACTTAAAACCGGGGGAAACAAAGGCCGGTGCCGGAGACGCGTCTCGGCTCAGCTCTTGTTCCTGGAACTAGCACCTTTACCACGGTGTGCGTGCAGTCCAAAAGCCAAAAACCTCATTGGAGGGAAGCGCACTGTAGAGAAACCGGGCTTCGGGCAGAGTAGGCCTTCCTGAGGGTGGCAGCCTTTTGCTGTGATTATACCTGCTTGCACTGCCAGCGCGTCCAAAACCATTTTCTGAGGGAGACTGAGGCCACGGCAGAAGGGAGAACACAACTCCCCACTTCTTTCCTGAAGGCGGTCCTGCGACCGTCCCCTTGAGCATGCATGTCTTTTTTTTTAATTTTTTATTGTTATGTTAATCACCATATATTACATCATTAGTTTTTGGTGCAGTGTTCCATGATTCATTGTTTGTTCATAACACCCAGTGCTCCATGCAGAACGTGCCCTCCTCAATACCCATCACCAGGCTCACCCCTCCTCCTACCCCCCTCCCCTCTAGAACCCTCAGTTTGTTTCTCAGAGTCCATCATCTCTCATGGTTCGTCTCCCCCTCTGACATACTCCCCTTTTCTTCCTCTCCTGTTATCTTCTTCTTTTTCTTTTTTCTTAAAATATGTTGCGTTATTTCTTTCAGAAGTACAGAACTGTGATTCAACAGTCTGGCACAATTCACAGCGCTCACCGTAGCACATACCCTCCCCAATGTCTATCACCCAGCCACCCCATCCCTCCCACCCCCAACCACTCCAGTAACACTCAGTTTCTTTCCCGAGATGAAGAATTCCTCATATCAGTGAGGTCATATGATACATGTCTTTCTCTGATTGACTTATTTCACTCAGCATAACACCCTCCAGTTCCATCCACGTCGTTGCAAATGGCAAGATCTCATTCCTTTTGATGGCTGCATAATATTCCATTGTGTATATACACCACATCTTCTTTATCCATTCATCTGTCGATGGGCATCTTGGCTCTTTCCACCATTTGGCTATGGTGGACATTGCTGCTATAAACATTGGGGTACACGTACCCCTTCGGGTCCCTACATTTGTATCTTTGTGGTAAATACCCAGTAGTGCAACTGCTGGATCGAACGGTAGCTCTAATTTCAACTGTTTGAGGAACCTCCATACTGTTTTCCAGAGGGGTTGCACTAGCTTGCATTCCCACCAACAGTGTAGGAGGGTTCCCCTTTCTCCACATCCCCGCCAACATCTGTCGTTCCCTGACTTGTTAATTTCAGCCATTCTGACGGGTGTGAGGTGGTATCTCATGGAGGTTTTGATTTGGATTTCCCTGATGCCGAGCGATGTGGAGCACTTTTTCATGTGCCTGTTGGCCATTTGGATGTCTTCTTTGGAGACATGTCTGTTCATGTCTTCTGCCCATTTCTTGATTGAATTATTTCTTCTTTGGGTGTTGAGTTTGATCAGTTCTTTATAGATTTTGGATAATAGCCCTTTATCTGATAGGTCAGTTGCAAATATTTTCTCCCATTCTGTCGGTTGTCTTTTGGTTTTGTGAACTG
This sequence comes from Eumetopias jubatus, assembly GCF_037043125.1. Lineage (NCBI taxonomy): Eukaryota > Metazoa > Chordata > Mammalia > Carnivora > Otariidae > Eumetopias > Eumetopias jubatus. The sequence continues at coordinate 380,288 of NW_028274879.1, forward strand.
TTTCTTTTGCTGTGCAAAAGCTTTTTATCTTGATGAAATCCCAAGAGTTCATTTTTGCCCTGGCTTCCCGTGCCTTTGGCGATGTTTCTAGGAAGAAGTTGCTGCGGCTAAGGTCGAAAAGGTTGCTACCTGTGTTCTCCTTTAGGATTTTGATGGACTCCTGTGTCACGTTTAGGTCTTTCAACCGTTTGGAGTCTATTTTTGTGTGTGGTGTAAGGAAATGGTCCAGTTTCATTCTTCTGCATGTGGCGGTCCAATTTTCCCAACACCATTTGTTGAAGAGACTGTCTTTTTGCCATTGGACATTCTTTCCTGCTTTGTCAAAGATAAGTTGACCATAGAGTTGAGGGTCCATTTCTGGGCTCTCGATTCTGTTCCATTGATCTATGTGTCTGTTTTTGTGCCAGTACCATACTGTCTTGATGATGACAGGTTTGTCATAGAGCTGAAAGTCCGGAATTGTGAAGCCGCCAGCTTTGCTTTTCTTTTTCATTAGTCCTCTGGCTATTCTGGGTCTCTTCTGGTTCCATACAAATTTGAGGATTATTTCTTCCATTTCTTTGAGAAAAGTGGATGGTATTTTGATGGGGATTGCATTGAATGTGTAGATTGCTCTAGGTAGCATTGACATCTTCAGAATGTTGATTCTCCCAATCCATGAGCACGGAACGTTGTTCCATTTCTTTGTGTCTTCTTCCATTTCTTTCATGAGTATTTTATAGTTTTCTGAGTACAGATCCTTTGCCTCTTTGGTTAGATTTCTTCCTAGGGATCTAATGGTTTTGGGTGCAATTGTAAATGGGATCGACTCCTTGATTTGTCTCTCTTCTGTCTTGTTGTTGGTGTAGAGGAATGCCACCGATTTCTGTGCACTGATTTTGTATCCTGCTACTTTACTGAATTCCTGTATGAGTTCTAGCAGTTTTGCGGTGGAGTCTTTTGGGTTTTCCACATACAGTATCTTATCATCTGCAAAGAGTGAGAGGTTTGACTTCCTCTTTGCCGTTTTGGATGCCTTTGATTTCTTTTTGTTGTCTGATTGCTGTGGCTAGGACTTCTAATACTACGTTGAATAGCAGTGGTGAGAGTGGACATCCCTGCCGCGTTCCTGACTTTATGGGAAAAGCTCTCGGCCTTTCCCCATTGAGAATGATATTCGCTGTCGGTTTTTCATAGATGGCTTTTATGATATTGAGGTATGTACCCTCTATCCCTATACTGTGAAGAGTTTTGATCAAGAAAGGATGTTGTACTTTGTCAAATGCTTTTTCTGCATCTATTGAGAGGATCATATGATTCTTGCTCTTTCTTCTGTTAATGTATTGTATCACGTTGAGTGATTTGCGGATGGTGAACCAGCCTTGCAGCCCAGGAATAAATCCCACTTGGTCCTGGTGAATAATCCTTTTAATGTACTGTTGGAACCCATTGGCTAGTTTTTTTTTTTTTTGTGAGAATTTTTGCTTCCATGTTCATCAAGGATATTGGTCTGTAATTCTCTTTTTTGATGGGGTCTTTGTCTGGTTTTGGGATCAAGGTAATGCTGGCCTCATAAAATGAGTTTGGAAGTTTCCCTTCCATTTCTATTTTTTGGAACAGTTTCAGGAGAATAGGTAGTAATTCTTCTTGAAATGGCTGATAGAATTCCCCTGGGAAGCCATCTGGCCCTGGGCTTTTGTTTCTTGGGAGATTTTTGATGACTGTTTCAATTTCCTTAGTGGTTATAGGTCTGTTCAGGTTTTCTATTTCTTCCTGGTTCAATTTTGGTAGTTGATACATCTCTAGGAATGCACCCATTTCTTCCAGGTTATCTAATTTGCTGGCATAGAGTTGCTCATAATATGTTCTTATCATTGTTTGTATTTCTTTGGTGTTGGTTGTGATCTCTCCTCTTTCCTTCATGATTTTGTTGATTTGGGTCATTTCTCTTTTCTTCTTGATAAGTCTGGCCAGGGGTTTATCAATCTTGTTCATTCTTTCCAAGAACCAGCTCCTAGTTTCGTGGATCTGTTCTACTGTTCTTTTGGTTTCTAGTTCATTGATTTGTGCTCTGATCTTTATCATTTCTCTTCTCCTGCTGGGTTTAGGCTTCATTTGCTGTTCTTTTCCAGCTCCTTTAGGTGTAGGGTTAGTTTGTGTATTTGAGACCTTTCTTGTTTCTTGAGAAAGTCTTGTATTGCTATATACTTTCCTCTCAGGACTGCCTTTGTTGTATCCCAAAGATTTTGAACCGTTGTGTTTTCATTTTCATTGGTTTCCATGAAATTTTTTAATTCTTCTTTAATTTCCTGGTTGACCCATTCATTCTTTAGTAGGATGCTCTTTAGCCTCCATGTATTTGAGTTCTTTCCGACTTTCCTCTTGTGGTTGAGTTCTAGTTTCAAAGCATTGTGGTTTGAAAATATGCAGGGAATGATCCCAATCTTTTGGTACCGATTGAGACCTGATTTGTGACCTGGGATGTGATCAGTTCTGGAGAATGTTCCATGGGCACTAGAGAAGAATGTGTATTCCTTTGCTTGGGGATGGAATGTTCTGAATATGTCTGTGAAGTCCATTTGGTCCAGTGTGTCATTTAAAGTCTTTATTTCCTTGTTGATCTTTTGCTTAGATGATCTGTCCATTTCAGTCAGGGGGGTGTTAAAGTCCCCCACTATTATTGTATTGTTGTCAATGTGTTTCTTTGCTTTTGTTATTAATTGCCTTATATAATTGGCTGCTCCCATGTTCGGGGCATAGATCTTTACAATTGTTAGATCTTCTTGTTGGATAGACCCTTTAAGTAGGATATAGTGTCCTTCCTCATCGCTTATTACAGTCTTTGTTTTAAAATCTAGTTTGTCTGATAGAAGGATTGCCACCCCAGCTTTCTTTTGGTGTCCATTAGCATGGTAAATGGTTTTCCACCCCCTCACTTTCAATCTGGGGGTGTCTTTGGGTCTAAAATGAGTCTCTTGCAGACAGCATATTGATGGGTCTTGTTTTTTAATCCATTCTGATAGCCTGTGTCTTTTGATTGGGGCATTTACGCCATTTGCATTCAGGGTAACTATTGAAAAGTATGAATTTAGTGCCATTGTATTACCTGTAAGGTGACTGTTAACTCTCTCTTGTCTGTGTTCGTTTCTGCTCTTTGCTGCTTTTAGGTTCTCTCTTTGCTTAGAGGACCCCTCTCAATATTTCTTGGAGGGGTGGTTTTGTGTTTGCAAATTCCTTTAGTTTTTGTTTGTTCTGGAAGCTTTTTATCTCTCCTTCTATTTTCAATGATAGCCTAGCTGGATATAGTATTCTTGGCTGCATATTTTTCTCGTTTAGTGCTCTGAAGATATCTTGCCAGTCCTTTCTGGCCTGCCAGGTCTCTGTGGATAGGTCTGTTGCCAATCTAATGTTTCTACCATTGTAGGTTACATATCTCTTCTCCGGAGCTGCTTTCAGGATTTTCTCTTTGTCTCTGAGACTCGTAAGTTTTACTATTAGATGTCGGGTGTTGACCTATTATTATTGATTTTGAGAGGGGTTCTCTGTGCCTCCTGGATTTTAATGCCTGTTTCCTTCCTCACATTAGGGAAGTTCTCTGTTATAATTTGCTCCAATATACCTTCTGCCCCTCTCTCTCTCTCTTCTTCTTCTGGGATCCCAATTATTCTAATGTTGTTTCGTCTTATCGTATCACTTATCTCTCGAATTCTGCCCTCGTGATCCTGTAGTTGTTTCTCTCTCTTTTTCTCAGCCTCTTTATTTTCCATCATTTGGTCTTCTATATCGCTGATTCTCTCTTCTGCCTCATTTATCCTAGCATTTAGTGCCCCCATTTTTGATTGCACCTCATCAATAGCCTTTTTGATTTCGATTTGGTTAGATTTTAGTTCTTTTATTTCTCCAGAAAGGGTTTCTCTAATAACTTCCACGCTTTTTTCAAGCCCAGCTAGTATCTTTAAAGTCATGATTCTGAACTCTAGGTCCGACATCGTACTAATGTCCGTATTGAGTAGGTCCCTGGCTGACGGTACTACCTCTTGTTCTTTTTGCTGAGGTGATTTCTTTCGTCTTGTCATTTTCTCCAGAGGAGAATAGATGAATGAGAGAACAAAATCCTAACAGGTTTACAACGTCCCCAGCAAATATACTGTATACAAATCAGAAAAGACCTGAAACCAGGGGAAAAGAAAGGGAAAGAAAGAAAAACGAAAGAGAAAAAGAAAAAAAAGGATAAAAACAAAAACAAAACAATACAAAAAAGGCAGAATATGATCAAATATGATCAGGCTAGTGCATAGATCAGTGCCGCACACTAGATTTTGGGCGTATTTTGGTCTGTTAGAAAAAGGTGCCTCCTAAAATTTTAAAGGAAGAAAGACATATATGTACAAAATAATGGTTGATACAATGAAGGGATGGAAGATGACTGTAAAGATGAAAATTATAAAAGATTTTATAAAAGGACTTGGTAAGATAAGTTGTTTGAAAAAAGAAAGAAGATTTAAGAAAAAAAAAAGGAAAAAGGGAGAGAATGTGATCAGGCAGGAGACTAGAACAAAGCCATACACTAGTGATTTAGGGTATATTTTGATCTGTTAGAAGAAACTGTACCTCAAAATTTTAAAGAGAGAACAACTTATATATATATATATATGCCAAAAATAAGGGTAACTACTATGAAGGGATAAAATATGACTCTAAAAATGAAAAATAAAAAATGTTTGTTTTTTTTTTTAAAAAGGGATTTATAAGATGTTGGTTGAAAAAGGGAAAAAGAAAAAAAAACAGTCAACAAAAATTAACTTTGATGAAATAATGAATCATGGTTAAAAAAAAAAAAAAAGCCATGAATCTATGTGCAGTGTTCCCCTAGCGCTGGAGTTCTCCTATTCTCCTTGATCGATCAACTTGGTCTTGCCTTGCTGGCTGTTTGTGCTGATCTTCTGGGGGAGGGGCCTGTTGCTGTGGTTTCCAAATGTCTTTGCCGGAGGCGGAATTGCCCCGCCCTTGTCAGTCCGGGCTAAGGAAGCTGCTCCGCTTTGCTCTCAGGAGCTTTTGTTCCCTGCAAGCTCTCGGTACAGCCTTGGAGGACCAGGGCAGAAATGGTGGCCTCCCAATCTCCCCTCGGAGGAGCTGAGAACCTGGGGCCCCGCTCCTCAGTGTGCCCCCAGAGAAAAGCAGTCACTTCCGTGTCCCCGTTCTCCGGCCGCACTCCGTGCTCACCCGGCCTGTGACCGAGCGTTGCTATCTATGGCACCCGACCCCGCACGGAGTCTCCAAACCCAGCAGATCCCTGCAGTGCGCTCCCGCACCGCTCCTCCCCGGGAAGGAAGGGGAGTCTCCCCGGATCTGCTGCTTGTTGGGTCCCTGCTGGGGGAGCCGTGCTCCGACTGGGCCGCAGATCACAGTTTATGGCAACCCCGAGCTGAGAGCCCACGACTCTGCTCCGTCTCTGCAGCCGGCTTCCCCGCGAGCATGCAAGTCTTACTGCTCGCTTAGCAAGGCAAGAAACAGTAGTGTAGGGGAACCGTGTGTACATAGCCTCACTGTTGCGAGGAGTGGGAACACTTGTTGTGCCTGTGCGTAAGAGCCTGACTGACAATTCCCTTAAGTTACTGGGCGAGAGAAACGGATTCATGCAGCTGCACCTCTCCCACCAGCTCTCAGTATCAGAATGGTAGCACTCCTCCGGCCTGTGTGCCTGCAGGCCTAAGTTTCAGGCCCCTCCCTGGAATACACTACACTGGAGAAACCGCGCTTTAGCTCCCGCCAGTCCCTAGCGGAGAGGAAGCTGTATGGTGTGCGCTGTGCTTGAGAGCCCGGCGAACGTCTTCCCTACGTAAAACCGGGGGAAAGAAATGCCGTTGCCGGAGACGCCTCTCGGCTCACCTCTTTTCCTGGAGCTAGTACCTTTACCCCGGTGCGCGTGCAGGCCCAAAGCCAAAAACCTCACTCGAGGGAACCGCACTGTAGAGAATCCGGGCTTCGGCCAGACTAGGCCTTCCTGAGGGTGGAAGACTTTTGCTATGAGCATGCGTGCGAGCACTGCCAGCGAGTCCAAAACCATTTTCTGAGGGAGACTGAGGCCGCGGCAGAAGGGAGAACAAAACTCCCCACTTGTTTCCTGAAGGCAGCCCAGCAGCCGCCCCCTTGGACATGCAAGTCTCACTGCTCACGTACCAAAGCAAAGAAACAGTACTGTAGGGGAACCTTGTTGTAGGTAGACTCCCTGTTGCGCGAGTGGGAACACTTGGAGTGCCTGTGCGTAAGAGCCTGGCCGAATAGTCCCTTAAGTTCCTGGGCGAGAGAAACGGATTCGTGCAGCCGCAACTCTCCCACCAGCTCTCAGTATCAGAATGGTAGCACTCCTCCGCCCTGTGTGCGTGCAGGCCTAAGAGGCAGGCCCCTCCTTGGAAGGCACAGCACTGTGGAGAACCCGCGTTAGTTCCCGCCAGTCCCTAGCGGAGAGGACGCTGTATGGTGTGCGCTGTGCTTCAGAGCCCGGCGAACGGCTTCCCTATGTAAAAGCGAGGGAAAGAAAGGCCTGTGCCGGAGACACCTCTCGGCTGAGCTCTTGTTCCTGGGGCTAGTATCGTGCTCCGTTGTGCGAGCAGACCAAAAGCCAACCACCTAAATCCAGGGAACTGCACTGTGTGGAATCCAGGCTTCGGGCAGACTAGGCCTTCCTGAGGGTGGAAACCTTTTGCAGTGTGAATGCGGGCGAGCACTGCCAGCGAGTCCAAAACCATTTTGCGAAGGAGACTGAGGCCGCGGCAGAAGTGAGAACTCAACTCCCCACTTGTTTCCTGAAGCCAGCCAGGCGGCCGCCCCCTTGAGCATGCATGTCTCACTGCTTGTGGACCAACGCAAAGAAACAGTAGGGTAGGTGACCGTGTTGTACAGAGCCTCACTGTTCCGGAGAGGGGAAACACTTGGAGTGTGTGTGCATGAGACCCTGGGAGACGAGTCCCATACGTTACTGGGCGAGAGAAACGAACTCGTGCAGCCGCACCTCTCCCACCAGCTCTCAGTGGCAGAATGCAAGCACTCCTCAGGCATGTGTGCGAGCAGGCCTAAGTAGCAGGCCCCTCCCTGGAAGGCACAACACTGTGGTGAAAGCGCACGGTAGCTCCCGCCAGGCACCGGCGGGGAGGACGCTGTATGGTGTGCGCTGTGCCTGAGAGCCCGGCGAGCATCTTCCCTATGTAAAGCCGGGGGAAAGAAAGGCCAGTGCCGGAGAGGCCTCTCGGCTGAGCTCTTTTCCTGGAGCTAGTACCTTTATCCCGGTGGGCGTGCAGGCCAAAAGCCAAAAACCTCACTCGAGGAAACCGCATTGTAGAGAATCCGGGCTTCGGCCAGACTAGGCCTTCCTCTGGTTGGAAGCCTTTTGCTGTGTGCATGCTTATGAGCTCCGCCCCGGAGTCCAAAACCATTTTCGGAGGGAGACTGAGGCCGTGGCAGAAGGGAGAACACAACTCCCCACTTGTTTCCTGAAGCCAGCCCAGCGGCCGCCCGCTTGGGCATGCAAGTCTCACTGCTCGCGTACCAAGGAAAGAAACAGTAGTGTAGGGGAACCGTGTGTACATAGCCTCACTGTTGCGGGGAGTGGGAACACTTGGAGTGCCTGTGCGTAAGAGCCTGACTGACAATTCCCTTAAGTTACTGTGCAAGGGAAATGGATTCGTGCAGCCGCCCCTCTCCCACCAGCTCTCAGTAGCAGAATGGTAGCACTCCTCCGGCATGTGTGCCTGCAGGCCTAAGTTGCAGGCCCCTCTCTGGAATGCACTACACTGGAGAAACCGCGCTATAGCTCCCGCAAGTCCGTAGCGGAGAGGAAGCTGTATGGTGTGCGCTGTGCTTGAGAGCCCGGCGAACGTCTTCCCTACGTAAAACCGGGAGAAAGAAAGGCCGTTGGCGGAGAAGTCTCTCGGCTAAGCTCTTGTTCCTGGAGCTAGTACCTTTACCCCGGTGTGCGTGCAGGCCAAAACCCAAAAACCTCACTGGAGGGAACCGCACTGTAGAGAATCCGGGCTTTGGGCAGACTAGGCCTTCCTGAGGGGGGAAGCCTTCTGCTGTGTGCATGCGTATGAGCTCCACCAGGGAATCTAAAACCATTTTCTGAGGGAGACTGAGGCCGCAGAAGAAGGGAGAACAAAACACCCCACTTGTTTCCTGCTACTGGCCCTGCGTCTAACCCCTTGTGCATGCATGTCTCACTGCTCCCAAACCAACGTAAGAAATGCAGGGTAGGGGACCGTGTTGTAGAGAGTCTCACTGTTACGGAAGGTGGAAACACTGGGAGTGTGTGTACGTGAGAGCCTGGGAGACGAGTCCCCTAAGTTACTGGGCGAGAGAAAAGGATTAGTTGCAGCGGCACCTCTCCAACCAGCTCTCAGTGGCAGAATGCTAGCACTCCTCAGGCATGTGTTCGTGCAGGACTAAGTATCAGGGCCCTCCCTGGAAGGCACAAAACTGTGGTGAAAGCGCGCTTCAGCTCCGGCCGGTCCCTGGCGGGGAGGACGCGGTAAGGTTTCCTCTGTACTTGAGAGCCCGGCGAACGGCATCCCTATGTAAAACCGAGGGAAAGAAAGGCCGGTGCCTGAGACGCCTCTCGGCTCAGCTCTTGTTCCTGGGGCTAGTACCGTTGCCCCGGTGTGCTTGAAGGACAAAAGCCAACCACCTAACTCGAGGGAATCACACTATAGAGAATCCGGGCTTCGGCTGGACTAGGCCTTCCTGAGGGTGGAAAGCTTCTGCTGAGAGCATGCATGCGAGCACTGCCAGCGAGTCCAAAACCATTTTCCCAGGGAGACTGAGGCCGCGGCAGAAGGGAGAACACAACTGCCCATTTGTTTCCTGAAGCCAGCCCAGCAGCCGACCCCTAGGGCATGCAAGTCTCACGCTCGCTTACCAACGCAATGAAACCGTACTGTAGGGGAACCGTGTATACAGAGCCTCACTGTTGCGCGCAGTGGGAACTCTTGGAGTGCCTGTACGTAAGAGCCTGGCTGAAGAGTCCCTTCAGTTCCTGGGCGAGAGAAACGGATTCGTGCAGCCGCACCTCTCCCACCAGCTCTCAGTATCAGAATGGTAGCACTCCTCCGGCCTGTGTGCGTGCAGGCCTAAGTTGCAGGCCCCTCCCTGGAAGGCAGTACACTGTGGAGAAACCGCGCTTTAGCTGCCGCCGTTCCCTAGCGGAGAGGAAGCTGTAGGGTGTGCGATGTGCCTAGAGCCCGGCGAACGTCTTCCCTACGTAAAACCGGGGGAAACAAAGGCCGGTGCCGGAGACGCGTCTCGGCTCAGCTCTTGTTCATGGAGCTAGTATCTTTACCCCGGTGTGCGTGCAGGCCGAAAGCCAAAAACCTCACACGAGGGAAACGCACTGTAGAGAATCGGGCTTCGGCCAGACTAGGCCTTCCTGAGGGTGGAAGCCTTCTGCTGTGTGCATGCGTATGAGCTCGGCCACGGAGTACAAAACCATTTTCTGAGGGAGACTGAGGCCGCAGTAGAAGGGAGAACAAAGCTCCCCACTTGTTTCCTGCTACTGGCCCTGCGTCCAACCCCTTGTGCATGCATGTCTCACTGCTCCCATACCAACGTAAGAAAAGTAGGGTAGGGGACCGTGTTGTAGAGAGTCTCACTGTTACGGAGGGTGGAAACACTGGGCGTGTGTGTACGTGAGAGCCTGGGAGACGAGTCCCCTAAGTTACTGAGCGAGAGAAAAGGATTAGTTGCAGCAGCACCTCTCCCACCACCTCTCAGTGGCAGAATGCTAGCACTCCTCAGGCATGTGTGCGTGCAGGCCTAAGTATCAGGCCCCTCCCTGGAAGGCACAAAACTGCGGTGAAAGCGCGCTTCAGCTCCGGCCTGTCCCCGGCGTGGAGGACGCTGTAAGGTTTCCTCTGTACTTGAGAGCCCGGCGAACGGCTTCCCTATGTAAAACCGAGAGGGAAAGAAAGGCCGGTGCCTGAGACGCCTCTCGGCTCAGCTCTTGTTCCTGGGGCTAGTACCGTTGCCCCGGTGTGCTTGAAGGACAAAAGCCAACCACCTAACTCGAGGGAATCACACTATAGAGAATCCGGGCTTCGGCTGGACTAGGCCTTCCTGAGGGTGGAAAGCTTCTGCTGAGAGCATGCATGCGAGCACTGCCAGCGAGTCCAAAACCATTTTCCCAGGGAGACTGAGGCCGCGGCAGAAGGGAGAACACAACTGCCCATTTGTTTCCTGAAGCCAGCCCAGCAGCCGACCCCTAGGGCATGCAAGTCTCACGCTCGCTTACCAACGCAATGAAACCGTACTGTAGGGGAACCTTGTATACAGAGCCTCACTGTTGCGCGCAGTGGGAACTCTTGGAGTGCCTGTACGTAAGAGCCTGGCTGAAGAGTCCCTTCAGTTCCTGGGCGAGAGAAACGGATTCGTGCAGCCGCACCTCTCCCACCAGCTCTCAGTATCAGAATGGTAGCACTCCTCCGGCCTGTGTGCGTGCAGGCCTAAGTTGCAGGCCCCTCCCTGGAAGGCAGTACACTGTGGAGAAACCGCGCTTTAGCTGCCGCCGTTCCCTAGCGGAGAGGAAGCTGTAGGGTGTGCGATGTGCCTAGAGCCCGGCGAATGTCTTCCCTAGGTAAAACCGGGGGAAACAAGGGCCGGTGCCGGAGACGCGTCTCGGCTCAGCTCTTGTTCATGGAGCTAGTATCTTTACCCCGGTGTGCGTGCAGGCCGAAAGCCAAAAACCTCACACGAGGGAACCGCACTGTAGAGAATCCAGGCTTCGGCCAGACTAGGCCTTCCTGAGGGTGGAAGCCTTCTGCTGTGTGCATGCGTATGAGCTCCGCCACGGAGTACAAAACCATTTTCTGAGGGAGACTGAGGCCGCGGCAGAAGTGAGAACAAAGCTCCCCACTTGTTTCCTGCTAGTGGCCCTGCGTCCAACCCCTTGTGCATGCATGTCTCACTGCTCCCATACCAACGTAAGAAAAGTAGGGTAGGGGACCGTGTTGTAGAGAGTCTCACTGTTACGGAGGGTGGAAACACTTGGAGTGTGTGTACGTGAGAGCCTGGGAGACGAGTCCCCTAAGTTACTGGGGGAGAGAAAAGGATTAGTTGCAGCGGCACCTCTCCAAACAGCTCTCAGTATTAGAATGATAGCATTCCTCCGGCATGTGTGCGAGCAGGCCTAAGAGGCAGGCCCCTCCTTGGAAGGCACAGCACTGTGGAGAACCCGCGTTAGCTCCCGCCGATCCCTAGCGGAGAGGACGCTGTATGGTGTGCGCTGTGCTTCAGAGCCCGGCGAACGGCTTCCCTATGTAAAAGCGAGGGAAAGAAAGGCCTGTGCCGGAGACACCTCTCGGCTGAGCTCTTGTTCCTGGGCTACTATCGTGCTCCATTGTGCGAGCAGACCAAAAGCCAACCACCTAAATCCAGGGAACTGCACTGTGTGGAATCCAGGCTTCGGCCAGACTAGGCCTTCCTGAGGGTGGAAACCTCTTGCAGTGTGAATGCGGGCGAGCACTGCCAGCGAGTCCAAAACCATTTTGTGAGGAAGACTGAGGCCTCGGCAGAAGTGAGAACTCAACTCCCCACTTTTTTCCTGAAGCCAGCCAGACGGCCGCCCCCTTGAGCATGCATGTCTCACTGCTTGCCGACCAAGGCAAAGAGACAGTGGGGTAGGGGACCGTGTTGTAGAGAGCCTGACTGTTAGGGAGGGTGGAAACACTTGGAGTGTGTGTACGTGAGAGCCTAGGAGACGAGTCCCCTAAGTTACTGGGCGAGAGAAAAGGATTAGTTGCAGCGGCACCTCTCCCACCAGCTCTCAGTATCAGAATGGTAGCACTCCTCCGGCATGTGTGTGTGCAGACCTAAGTGGCAGGCCCCTCCTTGGAAGGCACAACACTGTGGAGAAACCGCGCTTTAGCTCCTGCCGGTCCCTAGCGGAGAGGACGCTATATGGTGTGCGCTGTGCTTGAGAGCCCGGCGATCGGCTTCCCTATGTATAAGCGAGGGAAAGAAAGGCCGGTGCCCGAGACGCCTCTCGGCTCAGCTCTTGTTCCTGGAGCTAGTACCGTTACCCTGGTGTGCTTGCAGGCCGAGGGCCAACCTCCCAATTCGAGGGAACCACACTGTAGAAATTCCTTACTTCGGCCAGACTAGGCCTTCCTGAGGGAGGTAACCCTTTGCAGTGTGAATGCGGGCGAGCACTGCCAGCGAGTCCAAAACCGTTTTACGAGGGAGACTGAGGCCGCGACCGAAGTGAGAACTCAACTCCCCATTTGTTTCCTGAAGCCAGCCCGGCAGCCGCCCCCTTGAGCATGCAAGTCTCACTGTTCGCGTCCCAACGCAAGGAAACAGTAGGCTGGGGGACCGTGTTGTAGAGAGCCTCACTGTTCCGGAGAGTGGAAACACTTCGAGTGCGTGTGCGTGAGAGCCTGGGAGACGAGTGTCCTACGTTACTGGGCGAGAGAAACGAACTCGTGCAGCCGCACCTCTCCCACCAGCTCTCAGTGGCAGAATGCTAGCACTCCTCAGGCATGCGTTCGTGCAGGCCTAAGTATCAGGGCCCTCCCTGGAAGGCACAAAACTGTGGTGAAAGCGCGCTTCAGCTCCGGCCGGTCCCCGGCGGGGAGGACGCGGTAAGGTTTCCTCTGTACTTGAGAGCCCGGCGAACGGCATCCCTATGTAAAACCGAGGGAAAGAAAGGCCGGTGCCTGAGACGCCTCTCGGCTCAGCTCTTGTTCCTGGGGCTAGTACCGTTGCCCCGGTGTGCTTGAAGGACAAAAGCCAACCACCTAACTCGAGGGAATCACACTATAGAGAATCCGGGCTTCGGCTGGACTAGGCCTTCCTGAGGGTGGAAAGCTTCTGCTGAGAGCATGCATGCGAGCACTGCCAGCGAGTCCAAAACCATTTTCCCAGGGAGACTGAGGCCGCGGCAGAAGGGAGAACACAACTGCCCATTTGTTTCCTGAAGCCAGCCCAGCAGCCGACCCCTAGGGCATGCAAGTCTCACGCTCGCTTACCAACGCAATGAAACCGTACTGTAGGGGAACCGTGTATACAGAGCCTCACTGTTGCGCGCAGTGGGAACTCTTGGAGTGCCTGTACGTAAGAGCCTGGCTGAAGAGTCCCTTCAGTTCCTGGGCGAGAGAAACGGATTCGTGCAGCCGCACCTCTCCCACCAGCTCTCAGTATCAGAATGGTAGCACTCCTCCGGCCTGTGTGCGTGCAGGCCTAAGTTGCAGGCCCCTCCCTGGAAGGCAGTACACTGTGGAGAAACCGCGCTTTAGCTGCCGCCGTTCCCTAGCGGAGAGGAAGCTGTAGGGTGTGCGATGTGCCTAGAGCCCGGCGAACGTCTTCCCTACGTAAAACCGGGGGAAACAAAGGCCGGTGCCGGAGACGCGTCTCGGCTCAGCTCTTGTTCATGGAGCTAGTATCTTTACCCCGGTGTGCGTGCAGGCCGAAAGCCAAAAACCTCACACGAGGGAAACGCACTGTAGAGAATCGGGCTTCGGCCAGACTAGGCCTTCCTGAGGGTGGAAGCCTTCTGCTGTGTGCATGCGTATGAGCTCGGCCACGGAGTAGAAAACCATTTTCTGAGGGAGACTGAGGCCGCAGTAGAAGGGAGAACAAAGCTCCCCACTTGTTTCCTGCTACTGGCCCTGCGTCCAACCCCTTGTGCATGCATGTCTCACTGCTCCCATACCAACGTAAGAAAAGTAGGGTAGGGGACCGTGTTGTAGAGAGTCTCACTGTTACGGAGGGTGGAAACACTGGGCGTGTGTGTACGTGAGAGCCTGGGAGACGAGTCCCCTAAGTTACTGAGCGAGAGAAAAGGATTAGTTGCAGCAGCACCTCTCCCACCAGCTCTCAGTGGCAGAATGCTAGCACTCCTCAGGCATGTGTGCGTGCAGGCCTAAGTATCAGGCCCCTCCCTGGAAGGCACAAAACTGCGGTGAAAGCGCGCTTCAGCTCCGGCCTGTCCCCGGCGTGGAGGACGCTGTAAGGTTTCCTCTGTACTTGAGAGCCCGGCGAACGGCTTCCCTATGTAAAACCGAGAGGGAAAGAAAGGCCGGTGCCTGAGACGCCTCTCGGCTCAGCTCTTGTTCCTGGGGCTAGTACCGTTGCCCCGGTGTGCTTGAAGGACAAAAGCCAACCACCTAACTCGAGGGAATCACACTATAGAGAATCCGGGCTTCGGCTGGACTAGGCCTTCCTGAGGGTGGAAAGCTTCTGCTGAGAGCATGCATGCGAGCACTGCCAGCGAGTCCAAAACCATTTTCCCAGGGAGACTGAGGCCGCGGCAGAAGGGAGAACACAACTGCCCATTTGTTTCCTGAAGCCAGCCCAGCAGCCGACCCCTAGGGCATGCAAGTCTCACGCTCGCTTACCAACGCAATGAAACCGTACTGTAGGGGAACCTTGTATACAGAGCCTCACTGTTGCGCGCAGTGGGAACTCTTGGAGTGCCTGTACGTAAGAGCCTGGCTGAAGAGTCCCTTCAGTTCCTGGGCGAGAGAAACGGATTCGTGCAGCCGCACCTCTCCCACCAGCTCTCAGTATCAGAATGGTAGCACTCCTCCGGCCTGTGTGCGTGCAGGCCTAAGTTGCAGGCCCCTCCCTGGAAGGCAGTACACTGTGGAGAAACCGCGCTTTAGCTGCCGCCGTTCCCTAGCGGAGAGGAAGCTGTAGGGTGTGCGATGTGCCTAGAGCCCGGCGAACGTCTTCCCTACGTTAAACCGGGGGAAACAAGGGCCGGTGCCGGAGACGCGTCTCGGCTCAGCTCTTGTTCATGGAGCTAGTATCTTTACCCCGGTGTGCGTGCAGGCCGAAAGCCAAAAACCTCACACGAGGGAACCGCACTGTAGAGAATCCAGGCTTCGGCCAGACTAGGCCTTCCTGAGGGTGGAAACCTCTTGCAGTGTGAATGCGGGCGAGCACTGCCAGCGAGTCCAAAACCATTTTGTGAGGAAGACTGAGGCCTCGGCAGAAGTGAGAACTCAACTCCCCACTTTTTTCCTGAAGCCAGCCAGACGGCCGCCCCCTTGAGCATGCATGTCTCACTGCTTGCCGACCAACGCAAAGAGACAGTGGGGTAGGGGACCGTGTTGTAGAGAGCCTGACTGTTAGGGAGGGTGGAAACACTTGGAGTGTGTGTACGTGAGAGCCTAGGAGACGAGTCCCCTAAGTTACTGGGCGAGAGAAAAGGATTAGTTGCAGCGGCACCTCTCCCACCAGCTCTCAGTATCAGAATGGTAGCACTCCTCCGGCATGTGTGTGTGCAGACCTAAGTGGCAGGCCCCTCCTTGGAAGGCACAACACTGTGGAGAAACCGCGCTTTAGCTCCTGCCGGTCCCTAGCGGAGAGGACGCTATATGGTGTGCGCTGTGCTTGAGAGCCCGGCGATCGGCTTCCCTATGTATAAGCGAGGGAAAGAAAGGCCGGTGCCCGAGACGCCTCTCGGCTCAGCTCTTGTTCCTGGAGCTAGTACCGTTACCCTGGTGTACTTGCAGGCCGAGGGCCAACCTCCCAATTCGAGGGAACCACACTGTAGAAATTCCTTACTTCGGCCAGACTAGGCCTTCCTGAGGGAGGTAACCCTTTGCAGTGTGAATGCGGGCGAGCACTGCCAGCGAGTCCAAAACCGTTTTACGAGGGAGACTGAGGCCGCGACCGAAGTGAGAACTCAACTCCCCATTTGTTTCCTGAAGCCAGCCCGGCAGCCGCCCCCTTGAGCATGCAAGTCTCACTGTTCGCGTCCCAACGCAAGGAAACAGTAGGCTGGGGGACCGTGTTGTAGAGAGCCTCACTGTTCCGGAGAGTGGAAACACTTCGAGTGCGTGTGCGTGAGAGCCTGGGAGACGAGTGTCCTACGTTACTGGGCGAGAGAAACGAACTCGTGCAGCCGCACCTCTCCCACCAGCTCTCAGTGGCAGAATGCTAGCACTCCTCAGGCATGCGTTCGTGCAGGCCTAAGTATCAGGGCCCTCCCTGGAAGGCACAAAACTGTGGTGAAAGCGCGCTTCAGCTCCGGCCGGTCCCCGGCGGGGAGGACGCGGTAAGGTTTCCTCTGTACTTGAGAGCCCGGCGAACGGCATCCCTATGTAAAACCGAGGGAAAGAAAGGCCGGTGCCTGAGACGCCTCTCGGCTCAGCTCTTGTTCCTGGGGCTAGTACCGTTGCCCCGGTGTGCTTGAAGGACAAAAGCCAACCACCTAACTCGAGGGAATCACACTATAGAGAATCCGGGCTTCGGCTGGACTAGGCCTTCCTGAGGGTGGAAAGCTTCTGCTGAGAGCATGCATGCGAGCACTGCCAGCGAGTCCAAAACCATTTTCCCAGGGAGACTGAGGCCGCGGCAGAAGGGAGAACACAACTGCCCATTTGTTTCCTGAAGCCAGCCCAGCAGCCGACCCCTAGGGCATGCAAGTCTCACGCTCGCTTACCAACGCAATGAAACCGTACTGTAGGGGAACCTTGTATACAGAGCCTCACTGTTGCGCGCAGTGGGAACTCTTGGAGTGCCTGTACGTAAGAGCCTGGCTGAAGAGTCCCTTCAGTTCCTGGGCGAGAGAAACGGATTCGTGCAGCCGCACCTCTCCCACCAGCTCTCAGTATCAGAATGGTAGCACTCCTCCGGCCTGTGTGCGTGCAGGCCTAAGTTGCAGGCCCCTCCCTGGAAGGCAGTACACTGTGGAGAAACCGCGCTTTAGCTGCCGCCGTTCCCTAGCGGAGAGGAAGCTGTAGGGTGTGCGATGTGCCTAGAGCCCGGCGAACGTCTTCCCTACTTAAAACCGGGGGAAACAAAGGCCGGTGCCGGAGACGCGTCTCGGCTCAGCTCTTGTTCCTGGAACTAGCACCTTTACCACGGTGTGCGTGCAGTCCAAAAGCCAAAAACCTCATTGGAGGGAAGCGCACTGTAGAGAAACCGGGCTTCGGGCAGAGTAGGCCTTCCTGAGGGTGGCAGCCTTTTGCTGTGATTATACCTGCTTGCACTGCCAGCGCGTCCAAAACCATTTTCTGAGGGAGACTGAGGCCACGGCAGAAGGGAGAACACAACTCCCCACTTCTTTCCTGAAGGCGGTCCTGCGACCGTCCCCTTGAGCATGCATGTCTTTTTTTTTAATTTTTTATTGTTATGTTAATCACCATATATTACATCATTAGTTTTTGGTGCAGTGTTCCATGATTCATTGTTTGTTCATAACACCCAGTGCTCCATGCAGAACGTGCCCTCCTCAATACCCATCACCAGGCTCACCCCTCCTCCTACCCCCCTCCCCTCTAGAACCCTCAGTTTGTTTCTCAGAGTCCATCATCTCTCATGGTTCGTCTCCCCCTCTGACATACTCCCCTTTTCTTCCTCTCCTGTTATCTTCTTCTTTTTCTTTTTTCTTAAAATATGTTGCGTTATTTGTTTCAGAAGTACAGAACTGTGATTCAACAGTCTGGCACAATTCACAGCGCTCACCGTAGCACATACCCTCCCCAATGTCTATCACCCAGCCACCCCATCCCTCCCACCCCCAACCACTCCAGTAACACTCAGTTTCTTTCCCGAGATGAAGAATTCCTCATATCAGTGAGGTCATATGATACATGTCTTTCTCTGATTGACTTATTTCACTCAGCATAACACCCTCCAGTTCCATCCACGTCGTTGCAAATGGCAAGATCTCATTCCTTTTGATGGCTGCATAATATTCCATTGTGTATATACACCACATCTTCTTTATCCATTCATCTGTCGATGGGCATCTTGGCTCTTTCCACCGTTTGGCTATGGTGGACATTGCTGCTATAAACATTGGGGTACACGTACCCCTTCGGGTCCCTACATTTGTATCTTTGTGGTAAATACCCAGTAGTGCAACTGCTGGATCGAACGGTAGCTCTAATTTCAACTGTTTGAGGAACCTCCATACTGTTTTCCAGAGGGGTTGCACTAGCTTGCATTCCCACCAACAGTGTAGGAGGGTTCCCCTTTCTCCACATCCCCGCCAACATCTGTCGTTCCCTGACTTGTTAATTTCAGCCATTCTGACGGGTGTGAGGTGGTATCTCATGGAGGTTTTGATTTGGATTTCCCTGATGCCGAGCGATGTGGAGCACTTTTTCATGTGCCTGTTGGCCATTTGGATGTCTTCTTTGGAGACATGTCTGTTCATGTCTTCTGCCCATTTCTTGATTGAATTATTTCTTCTTTGGGTGTTGAGTTTGATCAGTTCTTTATAGATTTTGGATAATAGCCCTTTATCTGATAGGTCAGTTGCAAATATTTTCTCCCATTCTGTCGGTTGTCTTTTGGTTTTGTGGACTGTGTCTTTTGCTGTGCAAAAGCTTTTTATCTTGATGAAATCCCAAGAGTTCATTTTTGCCCTGGCTTCCCGTGCCTTTGGCGATGTTTCTAGGAAGAAGTTGCTGCGGCTAAGGTCGAAAAGGTTGCTACCTGTGTTCTCCTTTAGGATTTTGATGGACTCCTGTCTCACGTTTAGGTCTTTCAACCGTTTGGAGTCTATTTTTGTGTGTGGTGTAAGGAAATGGTCCAGTTTCATTCTTCTGCATGTGGCTGTCCAATTTTCCCAACACCATTTGTTGAAGAGACTGTCTTTTTGCCATTGGACATTCTTTCCTGCTTTGTCAAAGATAAGTTGACCATAGAGTTGAGGGTCCATTTCTGGGCTCTCGATTCTGTTCCATTGATCTATGTGTCTGTTTTTGTGCCAGTACCATACTGTCTTGATGATGACAGGTTTGTCATAGAGCTGAAAGTCCGGAATTGTGAAGCCGCCAGCTTTGCTTTTCTTTTTCATTAGTCCTCTGGCTATTCTGGGTCTCTTCTGGTTCCATACAAATATGAGGATTATTTCTTCCATTTCTTTGAGAAAAGTGGATGGTATTTTGATGGGGATTGCATTGAATGTGTAGATTGCTCTAGGTAGCATTGACATCTTCAGAATGTTGATTCTCCCAATCCATGAGCACGGAACGTTGTTCCATTTCTTTGTGTCTTCTTCCATTTCTTTCATGAGTATTTTATAGTTTTCTGAGTACAGATCCTTTGCCTCTTTGGTTAGATTTCTTCCTAGGGATCTAATGGTTTTGGGTGCAATTGTAAATGGGATCGACTCCTTGATTTGTCTCTCTTCTGTCTTGTTGTTGGTGTAGAGGAATGCCACCGATTTCTGTGCACTGATTTTGTATCCTGCTACTTTACTGAATTCCTGTATGAGTTCTAGCAGTTTTGCGGTGGAGTCTTTTGGGTTTTCCACATACAGTATCTTATCATCTGCAAAGAGTGAGAGGTTTGACTTCCTCTTTGCCGTTTTGGATGCCTTTGATTTCTTTTTGTTGTCTGATTGCTGTGGCTAGGACTTCTAATACTACGTTGAATAGCAGTGGTGAGAGTGGACATCCCTGCCGCGTTCCTGACTTTATGGGAAAAGCTCTCGGCCTTTCCCCATTGAGAATGATATTCGCTGTCGGTTTTTCATAGATGGCTTTTATGATATTGAGGTATGTACCCTCTATCCCTATACTGTGAAGAGTTTTGATCAAGAAAGGATGTTGTACTTTGTCAAATGCTTTTTCTGCATCTATTGAGAGGATCATATGATTCTTGCTCTTTCTTCTGTTAATGTATTGTATCACGTTGATTGATTTGCGGATGGTGAACCAGCCTTGCAGCCCAGGAATAAATCCCACTTGGTCCTGGTGAATAATCCTTTTAATGTACTGTTGGAACCCATTGGCTAGTTTTTTTTTTTTTTGTGAGAATTTTTGCTTCCATGTTCATCAAGGATATTGGTCTGTAATTCTCTTTTTTGATGGGGTCTTTGTCTGGTTTGGGGATCAAGGTAATGCTGGCCTCATAAAATGAGTTTGGAAGTTTCCCTTCCATTTCTATTTTTTGGAACAGTTTCAGGAGAATAGGTAGTAATTCTTCTTGAAATGGCTGATAGAATTCCCCTGGGAAGCCATCTGGCCCTGGGCTTTTGTTTCTTGGGAGATTTTTGATGACTGTTTCAATTTCCTTAGTGGTTATAGGTCTGTTCAGGTTTTCTATTTCTTCCTGGTTCAATTTTGGTAGTTGATACATCTCTAGGAATGCACCCATTTCTTCCAGGTTATCTAATTTGCTGGCATAGAGTTGCTCATAATATGTTCTTATCATTGTTTGTATTTCTTTGGTGTTGGTTGTGATCTCTCCTCTTTCCTTCATGATTTTGTTGATTTGGGTCATTTCTCTTTTCTTCTTGATAAGTCTGGCCAGGGGTTTATCAATCTTGTTCATTCTTTCCAAGAACCAGCTCCTAGTTTCGTGGATCTGTTCTACTGTTCTTTTGGTTTCTAGTTCATTGATTTCTGCTCTGATCTTTATGATTTCTATTCTCCTGCTGGGTTTAGGCTTTATTTGCTGTTCTTTCTCCAGCTCCTTTAGGTGTAGGGTTAGGTTGTGTATTTGAGACCTTTCTTGTTTCTTGAGAAAGGCTTGTATTGCTATATACTTTCCTCTCAGGACTGCCTTTGTTGTATCCCAAAGATTTTGAACCGTTGTGTTTTCATTTTCATTGGTTTCCATGAAATTTTTTAATTCTTCTTTAATTTCCTGGTTGACCCATTCATTCTTTAGTAGGATGCTCTTTAGCCTCCATGTATTTGAGTTCTTTCCGACTTTCCTCTTGTGGTTGAGTTCTAGTTTCAAAGCATTGTGGTCTGAAAATATGCAGGGAATGATCCCAATCTTTTGGTACCGATTGAGACCTGATTTGTGACCTGGGATGTGATCAGTTCTGGAGAATGTTCCATGGGCACTAGAGAAGAATGTGTATTCCTTTGCTTGGGGATGGAATGTTCTGAATATGTCTGTGAAGTCCATTTGGTCCAGTGTGTCATTTAAAGTCTTTATTTCCTTGTTGATCTTTTGCTTAGATGATCTGTCCATTTCAGTCAGGGGGGTGTTAAAGTCCCCCACTATTATTGTATTGTTGTCAATGTGTTTCTTTGCTTTTGTTATTAATTGCCTTATATAATTGGCTGCTCCCATGTTCGGGGCATAGATCTTTACAATTGTTAGATCTTCTTGTTGGATAGACCCTTTAAGTAGGATATAGTGTCCTTCCTCATCGCTTATTACAGTCTTTGTTTTAAAATCTAGTTTGTCTGATAGAAGGATTGCCACCCCAGCTTTCTTTTGGTGTCCATTAGCATGGTAAATGGTTTTCCACCCCCTCACTTTTAATGTGGGGGTGTCTTTGGCTCTAAAATGAGTCTCTTGCAGACAGCATATTGATGGGTCTGGTTTTTTTTTTTAATTTTTTATTGTTATGTTAATCACCATATATTGCATCATTAGTTTTTGGTGCAGTGTTCCATGATTCATTGTTTGTTCATAACACCCAGTGCTCCATGCAGAACGTGCCCTCCTCAATACCCATCACCAGGCTCACCCCTCCTCCTACCCCCCTCCCCTCTAGAACCCTCAGTTTGTTTCTCAGAGTCCATCATCTCTCATGGTTCGTCTCCCCCTCTGACATACTCCCCTTTTCTTCCTCTCCTGTTATCTTCTTCTTTTCCTTTTTTCTTAAAATATGTTGCGTTATTTCTTTCAGAAGTACAGAACTGTGATTCAACAGTCTGGCACAATTCACAGCACTCACCGTAGCACATACCCTCCCCAATGTCTATCACCCAGCCACCCCATCCCTCCCACCCCCAACCACTCCAGTAACACTCAGTTTCTTTCCCGAGATTAAGAATTCCTCATATCAGTGAGGTCATATGATACATGTCTTTCTCTGATTGACTTATTTCACTCAGCATAACACCCTCCAGTTCCATCCACGTCGTTGCAAATGGCAAGATCTCATTCCTTTTGATGGCTGCATAATATTCCATTGTGTATATACACCACATCTTCTTTATCCATTCATCTGTCGATGGGCATCTTGGCTCTTTCCACCGTTTGGCTATGGTGGACATTGCTGCTATAAACATTGGGGTACACGTACCCCTTCGGGTCCCTACATTTGTATCTTTGTGGTAAATACCCAGTAGTGCAATTGCTGGATGGAACGGTAGCTCTAATTTCAACTGTTTGAGGAACCTCCATATTGTTTTCCAGAGGGGTTGCACTAGCTTGCATTCCCACCAACAGTGTAGGAGGGTTCCCCTTTCTCCACATCCCCGCCAACATCTGTCGTTCCCTGACTTGTTAATTTCAGCCATTCTGACGGGTGTGAGGTGGTATCTCATGGAGGTTT
This sequence comes from Eumetopias jubatus, assembly GCF_037043125.1. Taxonomy (NCBI): domain Eukaryota; kingdom Metazoa; phylum Chordata; class Mammalia; order Carnivora; family Otariidae; genus Eumetopias; species Eumetopias jubatus. The sequence goes on from NW_028274879.1 coordinate 402,519, forward strand.
TGATTTGGATTTCCCTGATGCCGAGCGATGTGGAGCACTTTTTCATGTGCCTGTTGGCCATTTGGATGTCTTCTTTGGAGAAATGTCTGTTCATGTCTTCTGCCCATTTCTTGATTGGATTATTTCTTCTTTGGGTGTTGAGTTTGATCAGTTCTTTATAGATTTTGGATACTAGCCCTTTATCTGATAGGTCAGTTGCAAATATTTTCTCCCATTCTGTCGGTTGTCTTTTGGTTTTGTGGACTGTTTCTTTTGCTTTGCAAAAGCTTTTTATCTTGATGAAATCCCAAGAGTTCATTTTTGCCCTGGCTTCCCGTGCCTTTGGCGATGTTTCTAGGAAGAAGTTGCTGCGGCTAAGGTCGAAAAGGTTGCTACCTGTGTTCTCCTTTAGGATTTTGATGGACTCCTGTGTCACGTTTAAGTCTTTCAACCGTTTGGAGTCTATTTTTGTGTGTGGTGTAAGGAAATGGTCCAGTTTCATTCTTCTGCATGTGGCTGTCCAATTTTCCCAACACCATTTGTTGAAGAGACTGTCTTTTTGCCATTGGACATTCTTTCCTGCTTTGTCAAAGATAAGTTGACCATAGAGTTGAGGGTCCATTTCTGGGCTCTCGATTCTGTTCCATTGATCTATGTGTCTGTTTTTGTGCCAGTACCATACTGTCTTGAAGATGACAGCTTTGTCATAGAGCTGGAAGTCGGGAATTGTGATGCCGCCAGCTTTGCTTTTCTTTTTCAGGAGTCCTCTGGCTATTCTGGGTCTCTTCTGGTTCCATACAAATTTGAGGATTATTTCTTCCATTTCTTTGAGAAAAGTGGATGGTATTTTGATGGGGATTGCATTGAATGTGTAGATTACTCTAGGTAGCATTGACATCTTCACAATGTTGATTCTCCCAATCCATGAGCACGGAACGTTGTTCCATTTCTATGTGTCTTCTTCCATTTCTTTCATGAGTATTTTATAGTTTTCTGAGTACAGATCCTTTGCCTCTTTGGTTAGATTTCTTCCTAGGGATCTAATGGTTTTGGGTGCAATTGTAAATGGGATCGACTCCTTGATTTGTCTCTCTTCTGTCTTGTTGTTGCTGTAGAGGAATGCCACCGATTTCTGTGCACTGATTTTGTATCCTGCTACTTTACTGAATTCCTGTATGAGTTCTAGCAGTTTTGGGGTGGAGTCTTTTGGGTTTTCCACATACAGTATCTTATCATCTGCAAAGAGTGAGAGGTTTGACTTCCTCTTTGCCGTTTTGGATGCCTTTGATTTCTTTTTGTTGTCTGATTGCTGTGGCTAGGACTTCTAATACTACGTTGAATAGCACTGGTGAGAGTGGACATCCCTGCCGCGTTCCTGACTTTATGGGAAAAGCTCTCGGCCTTTCCCCATTGAGAATGATATTCGCTGTCGGTTTTTCATAGATGGCTTTTATGATATTGAGGTATGTACCCTCTATCCCTATACTGTGAAGAGTTTTGATCAAGAAACGATGTTGTACTTTGTCAAATGCTTTTTCTGCATCTATTGAGAGGATCATATGATTCTTGCTCTTTCTTTTGTTAATGTATTGTATCACGTTGATTGATTTGCGGATGTTGAACCAGCCTTGCAGCCCAGGAATAAATCCCACTTGGTCCTGGTGAATAATCCTTTTAATGTACTGTTGGAACCCATTGGCTAGTTTTTTTTATGTGTGTGTGAGAATTTTTGCTTCCATGTTCATCAAGGATATTGGTCTGTAATTCTCTTTTTTGATGGGGTCTTTGTCTGGTTTGGGGATCAAGGTAATGCTGGCCTCATAAAATGAGTTTGGAAGTTTCCCTTCCATTTCTATTTTTTGGAACAGTTTCAGGAGAATAGGTAGTAATTCTTCTTGAAATGGCTGATAGAATTCCCCTGGGAAGCCATCTGGCCCTGGGCTTTTGTTTCTTGGGAGATTTTTGATGACTGTTTCAATTTCCTTAGTGGTTATAGGTCTGTTCAGGTTTTCTATTTCTTCCTGGTTCAATTTTGGTAGTTGATACATCTCTAGGAATGCACCCATTTCTTCCAGGTTATCTAATTTGCTGGCATAGAGTTGCTCATAATATGTTCTTATCATTGTTTGTATTTCTTTGGTGTTGGTTGTGATCTCTCCTCTTTCCTTCATGATTTTGTTGATTTGGGTCATTTCTCTTTTCTTCTTGATAAGTCTGGCCAGGGGTTTATCAATCTTGTTCATTCTTTCCAAGAACCAGCTCCTAGTTTCGTGGATCTGTTCTACTGTTCTTTTGGTTTCTAGTTCATTGATTTCTGCTCTGATCTTTATGATTTCTCTTCTCCTGCTGGGTTTAGGCTTTATTTGCTGTTCTTTCTCCAGCTCCTTTAGGTGTAGGGTTAGGTTGTGTATTTGAGACCTTTCTTGTTTCTTGAGAAAGGCTTGTATTGCTATATACTTTCCTCTCAGGACTGCCTTTGTTGTATCCCAAAGATTTTGAACCGTTGTGTTTTCATTTTCATTGGTTTCCATGAAATTTTTTAATTCTTCTTTAATTTCCTGGTTGACCCATTCATTCTTTAGTAGGATGCTCTTTAGCCTCCATGTATTTGAGTTCTTTCCGACTTTCCTCTTGTGGTTGAGTTCTAGTTTCAAAGCATTGTGGTCTGAAAATATGCAGGGAATGATCCCAATCTTTTGGTACCGATTGAGACCTGATTTGTGACCTGGGATGTGATCAGTTCTGGAGAATGTTCCATGGGCACTAGAGAAGAATGTGTATTCCTTTGCTTGGGGATGGAATGTTCTGAATATGTCTGTGAAGTCCATTTGGTCCAGTGTGTCATTTAAAGTCTTTATTTCCTTGTTGATCTTTTGCTTAGATGATCTGTCCATTTCAGTCAGGGGGGTGTTAAAGTCCCCCACTATTATTGTATTGTTGTCAATGTGTTTCTTTGCTTTTGTTATTAATTGCCTTATATAATTGGCTGCTCCCATGTTCGGGGCATAGATCTTTACAATTGTTAGATCTTCTTGTTGGATAGACCCTTTAAGTAGGATATAGTGTCCTTCCTCATCGCTTATTACAGTCTTTGTTTTAAAATCTAGTTTGTCTGATAGAAGGATTGCCACCCCAGCTTTCTTTTGGTGTCCATTAGCATGGTAAATGGTTTTCCACCCCCTCACTTTTAATGTGGGGGTGTCTTTGGCTCTAAAATGAGTCTCTTGCAGACAGCATATTGATGGGTCTGGTTTTTTTTTTTAATTTTTTATTGTTATGTTAATCACCATATATTGCATCATTAGTTTTTGGTGCAGTGTTCCATGATTCATTGTTTGTTCATAACACCCAGTGCTCCATGCAGAACGTGCCCTCCTCAATACCCATCACCAGGCTCACCCCTCCTCCTACCCCCCTCCCCTCTAGAACCCTCAGTTTGTTTCTCAGAGTCCATCATCTCTCATGGTTCGTCTCCCCCTCTGACATACTCCCCTTTTCTTCCTCTCCTGTTATCTTCTTCTTTTCCTTTTTTCTTAAAATATGTTGCGTTATTTCTTTCAGAAGTACAGAACTGTGATTCAACAGTCTGGCACAATTCACAGCACTCACCGTAGCACATACCCTCCCCAATGTCTATCACCCAGCCACCCCATCCCTCCCACCCCCAACCACTCCAGTAACACTCAGTTTCTTTCCCGAGATTAAGAATTCCTCATATCAGTGAGGTCATATGATACATGTCTTTCTCTGATTGACTTATTTCACTCAGCATAACACCCTCCAGTTCCATCCACGTTGTTGCAAATGGCAAGATCTCATTCCTTTTGATGGCTGCATAATATTCCATTGTGTATATACACCACATCTTCTTTATCCATTCATCTGTCGATGGGCATCTTGGCTCTTTCCACCGTTTGGCTATGGTGGACATTGCTGCTATAAACATTGGGGTACACGTACCCCTTCGGGTCCCTACATTTGTATCTTTGTGGTAAATACCCAGTAGTGCAATTGCTGGATGGAACGGTAGCTCTAATTTCAACTGTTTGAGGAACCTCCATATTGTTTTCCAGAGGGGTTGCACTAGCTTGCATTCCCACCAACAGTGTAGGAGGGTTCCCCTTTCTCCACATCCCCGCCAACATCTGTCGTTCCCTGACTTGTTAATTTCAGCCATTCTGACGGGTGTGAGGTGGTATCTCATGGAGGTTTTGATTTGGATTTCCCTGATGCCGAGCGATGTGGAGCACTTTTTCATGTGCCTGTTGGCCATTTGGATGTCTTCTTTGGAGAAATGTCTGTTCATGTCTTCTGCCCATTTCTTGATTGGATTATTTCTTCTTTGGGTGTTGAGTTTGATCAGTTCTTTATAGATTTTGGATACTAGCCCTTTATCTGATAGGTCAGTTGCAAATATTTTCTCCCATTCTGTCGGTTGTCTTTTGGTTTTGTGGACTGTTTCTTTTGCTGTGCAAAAGCTTTTTATCTTGATGAAATCCCAAGAGTTCATTTTTGCCCTGGCTTCCCGTGCCTTTGGCGATGTTTCTAGGAAGAAGTTGCTGCGGCTAAGGTCGAAAAGGTTGCTACCTGTGTTCTCCTTTAGGATTTTGATGGACTCCTGTGTCACGTTTAGGTCTTTCAACCGTTTGGAGTCTATTTTTGTGTGTGGTGTAAGGAAATGGTCCAGTTTCATTCTTCTGCATGTGGCTGTCCAATTTTCCCAACACCATTTGTTGAAGAGACTGTCTTTTTGCCATTGGACATTCTTTCCTGCTTTGTCAAAGATAAGTTGACCATAGAGTTGAGGGTCCATTTCTGGGCTCTCGATTCTGTTCCATTGATCTATGTGTCTGTTTTTGTGCCAGTACCATACTGTCTTGAAGATGACAGCTTTGTCATAGAGCTGGAAGTCGGGAATTGTGATGCCGCCAGCTTTGCTTTTCTTTTTCAGGAGTCCTCTGGCTATTCTGGGTCTCTTCTGGTTCCATACAAATTTGAGGATTATTTCTTCCATTTCTTTGAGAAAAGTGGATGGTATTTTGATGGGGATTGCATTGAATGTGTAGATTACTCTAGGTAGCATTGACATCTTCACAATGTTGATTCTCCCAATCCATGAGCACGGAACGTTGTTCCATTTCTTTGTGTCTTCTTCCATTTCTTTCATGAGTATTTTATAGTTTTCTGAGTACAGATCCTTTGCCTCTTTGGTTAGATTTCTTCCTAGGGATCTAATGGTTTTGGGTGCAATTGTAAATGGGATCGACTCCTTGATTTGTCTCTCTTCTGTCTTGTTGTTGCTGTAGAGGAATGCCACCGATTTCTGTGCACTGATTTTGTATCCTGCTACTTTACTGAATTCCTGTATGAGTTCTAGCAGTTTTGGGGTGGAGTCTTTTGGGTTTTCCACATACAGTATCTTATCATCTGCAAAGAGTGAGAGGTTTGACTTCCTCTTTGCCGTTTTGGATGCCTTTGATTTCTTTTTGTTGTCTGATTGCTGTGGCTAGGACTTCTAATACTACGTTGAATAGCACTGGTGAGAGTGGACATCCCTGCCGCGTTCCTGACTTTATGGGAAAAGCTCTCGGCCTTTCCCCATTGAGAATGATATTCGCTGTCGGTTTTTCATAGATGGCTTTTATGATATTGAGGTATGTACCCTCTATCCCTATACTGTGAAGAGTTTTGATCAAGAAACGATGTTGTACTTTGTCAAATGCTTTTTCTGCATCTATTGAGAGGATCATATGATTCTTGCTCTTTCTTTTGTTAATGTATTGTATCACGTTGATTGATTTGCGGATGTTGAACCAGCCTTGCAGCCCAGGAATAAATCCCACTTGGTCCTGGTGAATAATCCTTTTAATGTACTGTTGGAACCCATTGGCTAGTTTTTTTTGTGTGTGTGTGAGAATTTTTGCTTCCATGTTCATCAAGGATATTGGTCTGTAATTCTCTTTTTTGATGGGGTCTTTGTCTGGTTTTGGGATCAAGGTAATGCTGGCCTCATAAAATGAGTTTGGAAGTTTCCCTTCCATTTCTATTTTTTGGAACAGTTTCAGGAGAATAGGTAGTAATTCTTCTTGAAATGGCTGATAGAATTCCCCTGGGAAGCCATCTAGCCCTGGGCTTTTGTTTCTTGGGAGATTTTTGATGACTGTTTCAATTTCCTTAGTGGTTATAGGTCTGTTCAGGTTTTCTATTTCTTCCTGGTTCAATTTTGGTAGTTGATACATCTCTAGGAATGCACCCATTTCTTCCAGGTTATCTAATTTGCTGGCATAGAGTTGCTCATAATATGTTCTTATCATTGTTTGTATTTCTTTGGTGTTGGTTGTGATCTCTCCTCTTTCCTTCATGATTTTGTTGATTTGGGTCATTTCTCTTTTCTTCTTGATAAGTCTGGCCAGGGGTTTATCAATCTTGTTCATTCTTTCCAAGAACCAGCTCCTAGTTTCGTGGATCTGTTCTACTGTTCTTTTGGTTTCTAGTTCATTGATTTCTGCTCTGATCTTTATCATTTCTCTTCTCCTGCTGGGTTTAGGCTTTATTTGCTGTTCTTTCTCCAGCTCCTTTAGGTGTAGGGTTAGGTTGTGTATTTGAGACCTTTCTTGTTTCTTGAGAAAGGCTTGTATTGCTATATACTTTCCTCTCAGGACTGCCTTTGTTGTATCCCAAAGATTTTGAACCGTTGTGTTTTCATTTTCATTGGTTTCCATGAAATTTTTTAATTCTTCTTTAATTTCCTGGTTGACCCATTCATTCTTTAGTAGGATGCTCTTTAGCCTCCATGTATTTGAGTTCTTTCCGACTTTCCTCTTGTGGTTGAGTTCTAGTTTCAAAGCATTGTGGTCTGAAAATATGCAGGGAATGATCCCAATCTTTTGGTACCGATTGAGACCTGATTTGTGACCTGGGATGTGATCAGTTCTGGAGAATGTTCCATGGGCACTAGAGAAGAATGTGTATTCCTTTGCTTGGGGATGGAATGTTCTGAATATGTCTGTGAAGTCCATTTGGTCCAGTGTGTCATTTAAAGTCTTTATTTCCTTGTTGATCTTTTGCTTAGATGATCTGTCCATTTCAGTCAGGGGGGTGTTAAAGTCCCCCACTATTATTGTATTGTTGTCAATGTGTTTCTTTGCTTTTGTTATTAATTGCCTTATATAATTGGCTGCTCCCATGTTCGGGGCATAGATCTTTACAATTGTTAGATCTTCTTGTTGGATAGACCCTTTAAGTAGGATATAGTGTCCTTCCTCATCGCTTATTACAGTCTTTGTTTTAAAATCTAGTTTGTCTGATAGAAGGATTGCCACCCCAGCTTTCTTTTGGTGTCCATTAGCATGGTAAATGGTTTTCCACCCCCTCACTTTCAATCTGGGGGTGTCTTTGGGTCTAAAATGAGTCTCTTGCAGACAGCATATTGATGGGTCTTGTTTTTTAATCCAATCTGATAGCCTGTGTCTTTTGATTGGGGCATTTACGCCATTTGCATTCAGGGTAACTATTGAAAAGTATGAATTTAGTGCCATTGTATTACCTGTAAGGTGACTGTTAACTCTCTCTTGTCTGTGTTCGTTTCTGCTCTTTGCTGCTTTTAGGTTCTCTCTTTGCTTAGAGGACCCCTCTCAATATTTCTTGGAGGGGTGGTTTTGTGTTTGCAAATTCCTTTAGTTTTTGTTTGTTCTGGAAGCTTTTTATCTCTCCTTCTATTTTCAATGATAGCCTAGCTGGATATAGTATTCTTGGCTGCATATTTTTCTCGTTTAGTGCTCTGAAGATATCTTGCCAGTCCTTTCTGGCCTGCCAGGTCTCTGTGGATAGGTCTGTTGCCAATCTAATGTTTCTACCATTGTAGGTTACATATCTCTTCTCCGGAGCTGCTTTCAGGATTTTCTCTTTGTCTCTGAGACTCGTAAGTTTTACTATTAGATGTCGGGTGTTGACCTATTATTATTGATTTTGAGAGGGGTTCTCTGTGCCTCCTGGATTTTAATGCCTGTTTCCTTCCTCACATTAGGGAAGTTCTCTGTTATAATTTGCTCCAATATACCTTCTGCCCCTCTCTCTCTCTCTTCTTCTTCTGGGATCCCAATTATTCTAATGTTGTTTCGTCTTATCGTATCACTTATCTCTCGAATTCTGCCCTCGTGATCCTGTAGTTGTTTCTCTCTCTTTTTCTCAGCCTCTTTATTTTCCATCATTTGGTCTTCTATATCGCTGATTCTCTCTTCTGCCTCATTTATCCTAGCATTTAGTGCCCCCATTTTTGATTGCACCTCATCAATAGCCTTTTTGATTTCGATTTGGTTAGATTTTAGTTCTTTTATTTCTCCAGAAAGGGTTTCTCTAATAACTTCCACGCTTTTTTCAAGCCCAGCTAGTATCTTTAAAGTCATGATTCTGAACTCTAGGTCCGACATCGTACTAATGTCCGTATTGAGTAGGTCCCTGGCTGACGGTACTACCTCTTGTTCTTTTTGCTGAGGTGATTTCTTTCGTCTTGTCATTTTCTCCAGAGGAGAATAGATGAATGAGAGAACAAAATCCTAACAGGTTTACAACGTCCCCAGCAAATATACTGTATACAAATCAGAAAAGACCTGAAACCAGGGGAAAAGAAAGGGAAAGAAAGAAAAACGAAAGAGAAAAAGAAAAAAAAGGATAAAAACAAAAACAAAACAATACAAAAAAGGCAGAATATGATCAAATATGATCAGGCTAGTGCATAGATCAGTGCCGCACACTAGATTTTGGGCGTATTTTGGTCTGTTAGAAAAAGGTGCCTCCTAAAATTTTAAAGGAAGAAAGACATATATGTACAAAATAATGGTTGATACAATGAAGGGATGGAAGATGACTGTAAAGATGAAAATTATAAAAGATTTTATAAAAGGACTTGGTAAGATAAGTTGTTTGAAAAAAGAAAGAAGATTTAAGAAAAAAAAAAGGAAAAAGGGAGAGAATGTGATCAGGCAGGAGACTAGAACAAAGCCATACACTAGTGATTTAGGGTATATTTTGATCTGTTAGAAGAAACTGTACCTCAAAATTTTAAAGAGAGAACAACTTATATATATATATATATATGCCAAAAATAAGGGTAACTACTATGAAGGGATAAAATATGACTCTAAAAATGAAAAATAAAAAATGTTTGTTTTTTTTTTTAAAAAAGGGATTTATAAGATGTTGGTTGAAAAAGGGAAAAAGAAAAAAAAACAGTCAACAAAAATTAACTTTGATGAAATAATGAATCATGGTTAAAAAAAAAAAAAAAGCCATGAATCTATGTGCAGTGTTCCCCTAGCGCTGGAGTTCTCCTATTCTCCTTGATCGATCAACTTGGTCTTGCCTTGCTGGCTGTTTGTGCTGATCTTCTGGGGGAGGGGCCTGTTGCTGTGGTTTCCAAATGTCTTTGCCGGAGGCGGAATTGCCCCGCCCTTGTCAGTCCGGGCTAAGGAAGCTGCTCCGCTTTGCTCTCAGGAGCTTTTGTTCCCTGCAAGCTCTCGGTACAGCCTTGGAGGACCAGGGCAGAAATGGTGGCCTCCCAATCTCCCCTCGGAGGAGCTGAGAACCTGGGGCCCCGCTCCTCAGTGTGCCCCCAGAGAAAAGCAGTCACTTCCGTGTCCCCGTTCTCCGGCCGCACTCCGTGCTCACCCGGCCTGTGACCGAGCGTTGCTATCTATGGCACCCGACCCCGCACGGAGTCTCCAAACCCAGCAGATCCCTGCAGTGCGCTCCCGCACCGCTCCTCCCCGGGAAGGAAGGGGAGTCTCCCCGGATCTGCTGCTTGTTGGGTCCCTGCTGGGGGAGCCGTGCTCCGACTGGGCCGCAGATCACAGTTTATGGCAACCCCGAGCTGAGAGCCCACGACTCTGCTCCGTCTCTGCAGCCGGCTTCCCCGCGAGCATGCAAGTCTTACTGCTCGCTTAGCAAGGCAAGAAACAGTAGTGTAGGGGAACCGTGTGTACATAGCCTCACTGTTGCGAGGAGTGGGAACACTTGTTGTGCCTGTGCGTAAGAGCCTGACTGACAATTCCCTTAAGTTACTGGGCGAGAGAAACGGATTCATGCAGCTGCACCTCTCCCACCAGCTCTCAGTATCAGAATGGTAGCACTCCTCCGGCCTGTGTGCCTGCAGGCCTAAGTTTCAGGCCCCTCCCTGGAATACACTACACTGGAGAAACCGCGCTTTAGCTCCCGCCAGTCCCTAGCGGAGAGGAAGCTGTATGGTGTGCGCTGTGCTTGAGAGCCCGGCGAACGTCTTCCCTACGTAAAACCGGGGGAAAGAAATGCCGTTGCCGGAGACGCCTCTCGGCTCACCTCTTTTCCTGGAGCTAGTACCTTTACCCCGGTGCGCGTGCAGGCCCAAAGCCAAAAACCTCACTCGAGGGAACCGCACTGTAGAGAATCCGGGCTTCGGCCAGACTAGGCCTTCCTGAGGGTGGAAGACTTTTGCTATGAGCATGCGTGCGAGCACTGCCAGCGAGTCCAAAACCATTTTCTGAGGGAGACTGAGGCCGCGGCAGAAGGGAGAACAAAACTCCCCACTTGTTTCCTGAAGGCAGCCCAGCAGCCGCCCCCTTGGACATGCAAGTCTCACTGCTCACGTACCAAAGCAAAGAAACAGTACTGTAGGGGAACCTTGTTGTAGGTAGACTCCCTGTTGCGCGAGTGGGAACACTTGGAGTGCCTGTGCGTAAGAGCCTGGCCGAATAGTCCCTTAAGTTCCTGGGCGAGAGAAACGGATTCGTGCAGCCGCAACTCTCCCACCAGCTCTCAGTATCAGAATGGTAGCACTCCTCCGCCCTGTGTGCGTGCAGGCCTAAGAGGCAGGCCCCTCCTTGGAAGGCACAGCACTGTGGAGAACCCGCGTTAGTTCCCGCCAGTCCCTAGCGGAGAGGACGCTGTATGGTGTGCGCTGTGCTTCAGAGCCCGGCGAACGGCTTCCCTATGTAAAAGCGAGGGAAAGAAAGGCCTGTGCCGGAGACACCTCTCGGCTGAGCTCTTGTTCCTGGGGCTAGTATCGTGCTCCGTTGTGCGAGCAGACCAAAAGCCAACCACCTAAATCCAGGGAACTGCACTGTGTGGAATCCAGGCTTCGGGCAGACTAGGCCTTCCTGAGGGTGGAAACCTTTTGCAGTGTGAATGCGGGCGAGCACTGCCAGCGAGTCCAAAACCATTTTGCGAAGGAGACTGAGGCCGCGGCAGAAGTGAGAACTCAACTCCCCACTTGTTTCCTGAAGCCAGCCAGGCGGCCGCCCCCTTGAGCATGCATGTCTCACTGCTTGTGGACCAACGCAAAGAAACAGTAGGGTAGGTGACCGTGTTGTACAGAGCCTCACTGTTCCGGAGAGGGGAAACACTTGGAGTGTGTGTGCATGAGACCCTGGGAGACGAGTCCCATACGTTACTGGGCGAGAGAAACGAACTCGTGCAGCCGCACCTCTCCCACCAGCTCTCAGTGGCAGAATGCAAGCACTCCTCAGGCATGTGTGCGAGCAGGCCTAAGTAGCAGGCCCCTCCCTGGAAGGCACAACACTGTGGTGAAAGCGCACGGTAGCTCCCGCCAGGCACCGGCGGGGAGGACGCTGTATGGTGTGCGCTGTGCCTGAGAGCCCGGCGAGCATCTTCCCTATGTAAAACCGGGGGAAAGAAAGGCCAGTGCCGGAGAGGCCTCTCGGCTGAGCTCTTTTCCTGGAGCTAGTACCTTTATCCCGGTGGGCGTGCAGGCCAAAAGCCAAAAACCTCACTCGAGGAAACCGCATTGTAGAGAATCCGGGCTTCGGCCAGACTAGGCCTTCCTCTGGTTGGAAGCCTTTTGCTGTGTGCATGCTTATGAGCTCCGCCCCGGAGTCCAAAACCATTTTCGGAGGGAGACTGAGGCCGCGGCAGAAGGGAGAACACAACTCCCCACTTGTTTCCTGAAGCCAGCCCAGCGGCCGCCCGCTTGGGCATGCAAGTCTCACTGCTCGCGTACCAAGGAAAGAAACAGTAGTGTAGGGGAACCGTGTGTACATAGCCTCACTGTTGCGGGGAGTGGGAACACTTGGAGTGCCTGTGCGTAAGAGCCTGACTGACAATTCCCTTAAGTTACTGTGCAAGGGAAATGGATTCGTGCAGCCGCCCCTCTCCCACCAGCTCTCAGTAGCAGAATGGTAGCACTCCTCCGGCATGTGTGCCTGCAGGCCTAAGTTGCAGGCCCCTCTCTGGAATGCACTACACTGGAGAAACCGCGCTATAGCTCCCGCAAGTCCGTAGCGGAGAGGAAGCTGTATGGTGTGCGCTGTGCTTGAGAGCCCGGCGAACGTCTTCCCTACGTAAAACCGGGAGAAAGAAAGGCCGTTGGCGGAGAAGTCTCTCGGCTAAGCTCTTGTTCCTGGAGCTAGTACCTTTACCCCGGTGTGCGTGCAGGCCAAAACCCAAAAACCTCACTGGAGGGAACCGCACTGTAGAGAATCCGGGCTTCGGGCAGACTAGGCCTTCCTGAGGGTGGAAGCCTTCTGCTGTGTGCATGCGTATGAGCTCCACCAGGGAATCTAAAACCATTTTCTGAGGGAGACTGAGGCCGCAGAAGAAGGGAGAACAAAACACCCCACTTGTTTCCTGCTACTGGCCCTGCGTCTAACCCCTTGTGCATGCATGTCTCACTGCTCCCAAACCAACGTAAGAAATGCAGGGTAGGGGACCGTGTTGTAGAGAGTCTCACTGTTACGGAAGGTGGAAACACTGGGAGTGTGTGTACGTGAGAGCCTGGGAGACGAGTCCCCTAAGTTACTGGGCGAGAGAAAAGGATTAGTTGCAGCGGCACCTCTCCAACCAGCTCTCAGTGGCAGAATGCTAGCACTCCTCAGGCATGTGTTCGTGCAGGACTAAGTATCAGGCCCCTCCCTGGAAGGCACATAACTGTGGTGTAATCGCGCTTCAGCTCCGGCCGGTCCCCGGCGGGGAGGACGCTGTAAGGTTTCCTCTGTACTTGAGAGCCCGGCGAACGGCTTCCCTATGTAAAACCGAGGGAAAGAAAGGCCGGTGCCTGAGACGCCTCTCGGCTCAGCTCTTGTTCCTGGGGCTAGTACCGTTGCCCCGGTGTGCTTGAAGGACAAAAGCCAACCACCTAACTCGAGGGAATCACACTATAGAGAATCCGGGCTTCGGCTGGACTAGGCCTTCCTGAGGGTGGAAAGCTTCTGCTGAGAGCATGCATGCGAGCACTGCCAGCGAGTCCAAAACCATTTTCCCAGGGAGACTGAGGCCGCGGCAGAAGGGAGAACACAACTGCCCATTTGTTTCCTGAAGCCAGCCCAGCAGCCGACCCCTAGGGCATGCAAGTCTCACGCTCGCTTACCAACGCAATGAAACCGTACTGTAGGGGAACCGTGTATACAGAGCCTCACTGTTGCGCGCAGTGGGAACTCTTGGAGTGCCTGTACGTAAGAGCCTGGCTGAAGAGTCCCTTCAGTTCCTGGGCGAGAGAAACGGATTCGTGCAGCCGCACCTCTCCCACCAGCTCTCAGTATCAGAATGGTAGCACTCCTCCGGCCTGTGTGCGTGCAGGCCTAAGTTGCAGGCCCCTCCCTGGAAGGCAGTACACTGTGGAGAAACCGCGCTTTAGCTGCCGCCGTTCCCTAGCGGAGAGGAAGCTGTAGGGTGTGCGATGTGCCTAGAGCCCGGCGAACGTCTTCCCTACGTAAAACCGGGGGAAACAAAGGCCGGTGCCGGAGACGCGTCTCGGCTCAGCTCTTGTTCATGGAGCTAGTATCTTTACCCCGGTGTGCGTGCAGGCCGAAAGCCAAAAACCTCACACGAGGGAAACGCACTGTAGAGAATCGGGCTTCGGCCAGACTAGGCCTTCCTGAGGGTGGAAGCCTTCTGCTGTGTGCATGCGTATGAGCTCGGCCACGGAGTACAAAACCATTTTCTGAGGGAGACTGAGGCCGCAGTAGAAGGGAGAACAAAGCTCCCCACTTGTTTCCTGCTACTGGCCCTGCGTCCAACCCCTTGTGCATGCATGTCTCACTGCTCCCATACCAACGTAAGAAAAGTAGGGTAGGGGACCGTGTTGTAGAGAGTCTCACTGTTACGGAGGGTGGAAACACTGGGAGTGTGTGTACGTGAGAGCCTGGGAGACGAGTCCCCTAAGTTACTGAGCGAGAGAAAAGGATTAGTTGCAGCAGCACCTCTCCCACCAGCTCTCAGTGGCAGAATGCTAGCACTCCTCAGGCATGTGTGCGTGCAGGCCTAAGTATCAGGCCCCTCCCTGGAAGGCACAAAACTGCGGTGAAAGCGCGCTTCAGCTCCGGCCTGTCCCCGGCGTGGAGGACGCTGTAAGGTTTCCTCTGTACTTGAGAGCCCGGCGAACGGCTTCCCTATGTAAAACCGAGAGGGAAAGAAAGGCCGGTGCCTGAGACGCCTCTCGGCTCAGCTCTTGTTCCTGGGGCTAGTACCGTTGCCCCGGTGTGCTTGAAGGACAAAAGCCAACCACCTAACTCGAGGGAATCACACTATAGAGAATCCGGGCTTCGGCTGGACTAGGCCTTCCTGAGGGTGGAAAGCTTCTGCTGAGAGCATGCATGCGAGCACTGCCAGCGAGTCCAAAACCATTTTCCCAGGGAGACTGAGGCCGCGGCAGAAGGGAGAACACAACTGCCCATTTGTTTCCTGAAGCCAGCCCAGCAGCCGACCCCTAGGGCATGCAAGTCTCACGCTCGCTTACCAACGCAATGAAACCGTACTGTAGGGGATCCTTGTATACAGAGCCTCACTGTTGCGCGCAGGGGGAACTCTTGGAGTGCCTGTACGTAAGAGCCTGGCTGAAGAGTCCCTTCAGTTCCTGGGCGAGAGAAACGGATTCGTGCAGCCGCACCTCTCCCACCAGCTCTCAGTATCAGAATGGTAGCACTCCTCCGGCCTGTGTGCGTGCAGGCCTAAGTTGCAGGCCCCTCCCTGGAAGGCAGTACACTGTGGAGAAACCGCGCTTTAGCTGCCGCCGTTCCCTAGCGGAGAGGAAGCTGTAGGGTGTGCGATGTGCCTAGAGCCCGGCGAACGTCTTCCCTAGGTAAAACCGGGGGAAACAAGGGCCGGTGCCGGAGACGCGTCTCGGCTCAGCTCTTGTTCATGGAGCTAGTATCTTTACCCCGGTGTGCGTGCAGGCCGAAAGCCAAAAACCTCACACGAGGGAACCGCACTGTAGAGAATCCAGGCTTCGGCCAGACTAGGCCTTCCTGAGGGTGGAAGCCTTCTGCTGTGTGCATGCGTATGAGCTCCGCCACGGAGTACAAAACCATTTTCTGAGGGAGACTGAGGCCGCGGCAGAAGTGAGAACAAAGCTCCCCACTTGTTTCCTGCTAGTGGCCCTGCGTCCAACCCCTTGTGCATGCACGTCTCACTGCTCCCATACCAACGTAAGAAAAGTAGGGTAGGGGACCGTGTTGTAGAGAGTCTCACTGTTACGGAGGGTGGAAACACTGGGAGTGTGTGTACGTGAGAGCCTGGGAGACGAGTCCCCTAAGTTACTGGGGGAGAGAAAAGGATTAGTTGCAGCGGCACCTCTCCAAACAGCTCTCAGTATTAGAATGATAGCATTCCTCCGGCATGTGTGCGAGCAGGCCTAAGAGGCAGGCCCCTCCTTGGAAGGCACAGCACTGTGGAGAACCCGCGTTAGCTCCCGCCGATCCCTAGCGGAGAGGACGCTGTATGGTGTGCGCTGTGCTTCAGAGCCCGGCGAACGGCTTCCCTATGTAAAAGCGAGGGAAAGAAAGGCCTGTGCCGGAGACACCTCTCGGCTGAGCTCTTGTTCCTGGGCTACTATCGTGCTCCATTGTGCGAGCAGACCAAAAGCCAACCACCTAAATCCAGGGAACTACACTGTGTGGAATCCAGGCTTCGGCCAGACTAGGCCTTCCTGAGGGTGGAAACCTCTTGCAGTGTGAATGCGGGCGAGCACTGCCAGCGAGTCCAAAACCATTTTGTGAGGAAGACTGAGGCCTCGGCAGAAGTGAGAACTCAACTCCCCACTTTTTTCCTGAAGCCAGCCAGACGGCCGCCCCCTTGAGCATGCATGTCTCACTGCTTGCCGACCAAGGCAAAGAGACAGTGGGGTAGGGGACCGTGTTGTAGAGAGCCTGACTGTTAGGGAGGGTGGAAACACTTGGAGTGTGTGTACGTGAGAGCCTAGGAGACGAGTCCCCTAAGTTACTGGGCGAGAGAAAAGGATTAGTTGCAGCGGCACCTCTCCCACCAGCTCTCAGTATCAGAATGGTAGCACTCCTCCGGCATGTGTGTGTGCAGACCTAAGTGGCAGGCCCCTCCTTGGAAGGCACAACACTGTGGAGAAACCGCGCTTTAGCTCCTGCCGGTCCCTAGCGGAGAGGACGCTATATGGTGTGCGCTGTGCTTGAGAGCCCGGCGATCGGCTTCCCTATGTATAAGCGAGGGAAAGAAAGGCCGGTGCCCGAGACGCCTCTCGGCTCAGCTCTTGTTCCTGGAGCTAGTACCGTTACCCTGGTGTGCTTGCAGGCCGAGGGCCAACCTCCCAATTCGAGGGAACCACACTGTAGAAATTCCTTACTTCGGCCAGACTAGGCCTTCCTGAGGGAGGTAACCCTTTGCAGTGTGAATGCGGGCGAGCACTGCCAGCGAGTCCAAAACCGTTTTACGAGGGAGACTGAGGCCGCGACCGAAGTGAGAACTCAACTCCCCATTTGTTTCCTGAAGCCAGCCCGGCAGCCGCCCCCTTGAGCATGCAAGTCTCACTGTTTGCGTCCCAACGCAAGGAAACAGTAGGCTGGGGGACCGTGTTGTAGAGAGCCTCACTGTTCCGGAGAGTGGAAACACTTCGAGTGCGTGTGCGTGAGAGCCTGGGAGACGAGTGTCCTACGTTACTGGGCGAGAGAAACGAACTCGTGCAGCCGCACCTCTCCCACCAGCTCTCAGTGGCAGAATGCTAGCACTCCTCAGGCATGCGTTCGTGCAGGCCTAAGTATCAGGGCCCTCCCTGGAAGGCACAAAACTGTGGTGAAAGCGCGCTTCAGCTCCGGCCGGTCCCCGGCGGGGAGGACGCGGTAAGGTTTCCTCTGTACTTGAGAGCCCGGCGAACGGCATCCCTATGTAAAACCGAGGGAAAGAAAGGCCGGTGCCTGAGACGCCTCTCGGCTCAGCTCTTGTTCCTGGGGCTAGTACCGTTGCCCCGGTGTGCTTGAAGGACAAAAGCCAACCACCTAACTCGAGGGAATCACACTATAGAGAATCCGGGCTTCGGCTGGACTAGGCCTTCCTGAGGGTGGAAAGCTTCTGCTGAGAGCATGCATGCGAGCACTGCCAGCGAGTCCAAAACCATTTTCCCAGGGAGACTGAGGCCGCGGCAGAAGGGAGAACACAACTGCCCATATGTTTCCTGAAGCCAGCCCAGCAGCCGACCCCTAGGGCATGCAAGTCTCACGCTCGCTTACCAACGCAATGAAACAGTACTGTAGGGGAACCGTGTATACAGAGCCTCACTGTTGCGCGCAGTGGGAACTCTTGGAGTGCCTGTACGTAAGAGCCTGGCTGAAGAGTCCCTTCAGTTCCTGGGCGAGAGAAACGGATTCGTGCAGCCGCACCTCTCCCACCAGCTCTCAGTATCAGAATGGTAGCACTCCTCCGGCCTGTGTGCGTGCAGGCCTAAGTTGCAGGCCCCTCCCTGGAAGGCAGTACACTGTGGAGAAACCGCGCTTTAGCTGCCGCCGTTCCCTAGCGGAGAGGAAGCTGTAGGGTGTGCGATGTGCCTAGAGCCCGGCGAACGTCTTCCCTACGTAAAACCGGGGGAAACAAAGGCCGGTGCCGGAGACGCGTCTCGGCTCAGCTCTTGTTCATGGAGCTAGTATCTTTACCCCGGTGTGCGTGCAGGCCGAAAGCCAAAAACCTCACACGAGGGAAACGCACTGTAGAGAATCGGGCTTCGGCCAGACTAGGCCTTCCTGAGGGTGGAAGCCTTCTGCTGGGTGCATGCGTATGAGCTCGGCCACGGAGTACAAAACCATTTTCTGAGGGAGACTGAGGCCGCAGTAGAAGGGAGAACAAAGCTCCCCACTTGTTTCCTGCTACTGGCCCTGCGTCCAACCCCTTGTGCATGCATGTCTCACTGCTCCCATACCAACGTAAGAAAAGTAGGGTAGGGGACCGTGTTGTAGAGAGTCTCACTGTTACGGAGGGTGGAAACACTGGGAGTGTGTGTACGTGAGAGCCTGGGAGACGAGTCCCCTAAGTTACTGAGCGAGAGAAAAGGATTAGTTGCAGCAGCACCTCTCCCACCAGCTCTCAGTGGCAGAATGCTAGCACTCCTCAGGCATGTGTGCGTGCAGGCCTAAGTATCAGGCCCCTCCCTGGAAGGCACAAAACTGCGGTGAAAGCGCGCTTCAGCTCCGGCCTGTCCCCGGCGTGGAGGACGCTGTAAGGTTTCCTCTGTACTTGAGAGCCCGGCGAAAGGCTTCCCTATGTAAAACCGAGAGGGAAAGAAAGGCCGGTGCCTGAGACGCCTCTCGGCTCAGCTCTTGTTCCTGGGGCTAGTACCGTTGCCCCGGTGTGCTTGAAGGACAAAAGCCAACCACCTAACTCGAGGGAATCACACTATAGAGAATCCGGGCTTCGGCTGGACTAGGCCTTCCTGAGGGTGGAAAGCTTCTGCTGAGAGCATGCATGCGAGCACTGCCAGCGAGTCCAAAACCATTTTCCCAGGGAGACTGAGGCCGCGGCAGAAGGGAGAACACAACTGCCCATTTGTTTCCTGAAGCCAGCCCAGCAGCCGACCCCTAGGGCATGCAAGTCTCACGCTCGCTTACCAACGCAATGAAACAGTACTGTAGGGGAACCTTGTATACAGAGCCTCACTGTTGCGCGCAGTGGGAACTCTTGGAGTGCCTGTACGTAAGAGCCTGGCTGAAGAGTCCCTTCAGTTCCTGGGCGAGAGAAACGGATTCGTGCAGCCGCACCTCTCCCACCAGCTCTCAGTATCAGAATGGTAGCACTCCTCCGGCCTGTGTGCGTGCAGGCCTAAGTTGCAGGCCCCTCCCTGGAAGGCAGTACACTGTGGAGAAACCGCGCTTTAGCTGCCGCCGTTCCCTAGCGGAGAGGAAGCTGTAGGGTGTGCGATGTGCCTAGAGCCCGGCGAACGTCTTCCCTACTTAAAACTGGGGGAAACAAAGGCCGGTGCCGGAGACGCGTCTCGGCTCAGCTCTTGTTCCTGGAACTAGCACCTTTACCACGGTGTGCGTGCAGTCCAAAAGCCAAAAACCTCATTGGAGGGAAGCGCACTGTAGAGAAACCGGGCTTCGGGCAGAGTAGGCCTTCCTGAGGGTGGCAGCCTTTTGCTGTGATTATACCTGCTTGCACTGCCAGCGCGTCCAAAACCATTTTCTGAGGGAGACTGAGGCCACGGCAGAAGGGAGAACACAACTCCCCACTTCTTTCCTGAAGGCGGTCCTGCGACCGTCCCCTTGAGCATGCATGTCTTTTTTTTTAATTTTTTATTGTTATGTTAATCACCATATATTACATCATTAGTTTTTGGTGCAGTGTTCCATGATTCATTGTTTGTTCATAACACCCAGTGCTCCATGCAGAACGTGCCCTCCTCAATACCCATCACCAGGCTCACCCCTCCTCCTACCCCCCTCCCCTCTAGAACCCTCAGTTTGTTTCTCAGAGTCCATCATCTCTCATGGTTCGTCTCCCCCTCTGACATACTCCCCTTTTCTTCCTCTCCTGTTATCTTCTTCTTTTTCTTTTTTCTTAAAATATGTTGCGTTATTTGTTTCAGAAGTACAGAACTGTGATTCAACAGTCTGGCACAATTCACAGCGCTCACCGTAGCACATACCCTCCCCAATGTCTATCACCCAGCCACCCCATCCCTCCCACCCCCAACCACTCCAGTAACACTCAGTTTCTTTCCCGAGATGAAGAATTCCTCATATCAGTGAGGTCATATGATACATGTCTTTCTCTGATTGACTTATTTCACTCAGCATAACACCCTCCAGTTCCATCCACGTCGTTGCAAATGGCAAGATCTCATTCCTTTTGATGGCTGCATAATATTCCATTGTGTATATACACCACATCTTCTTTATCCATTCATCTGTCGATGGGCATCTTGGCTCTTTCCACCGTTTGGCTATGGTGGACATTGCTGCTATAAACATTGGGGTACACGTACCCCTTCGGGTCCCTACATTTGTATCTTTGTGGTAAATACCCAGTAGTGCAACTGCTGGATCGAACGGTAGCTCTAATTTCAACTGTTTGAGGAACCTCCATACTGTTTTCCAGAGGGGTTGCACTAGCTTGCATTCCCACCAACAGTGTAGGAGGGTTCCCCTTTCTCCACATCCCCGCCAACATCTGTCGTTCCCTGACTTGTTAATTTCAGCCATTCTGACGGGTGTGAGGTGGTATCTCATGGAGGTTTTGATTTGGATTTCCCTGATGCCGAGCGATGTGGAGCACTTTTTCATGTGCCTGTTGGCCATTTGGATGTCTTCTTTGGAGACATGTCTGTTCATGTCTTCTGCCCATTTCTTGATTGAATTATTTCTTCTTTGGGTGTTGAGTTTGATCAGTTCTTTATAGATTTTGGATAATAGCCCTTTATCTGATAGGTCAGTTGCAAATATTTTCTCCCATTCTGTCGGTTGTCTTTTGGTTTTGTGGACTGTGTCTTTTGCTGTGCAAAAGCTTTTTATCTTGATGAAATCCCAAGAGTTCATTTTTGCCCTGGCTTCCCGTGCCTTTGGCGATGTTTCTAGGAAGAAGTTGCTGCGGCTAAGGTCGAAAAGGTTGCTACCTGTGTTCTCCTTTAGGATTTTGATGGACTCCTGTCTCACGTTTAGGTCTTTCAACCGTTTGGAGTCTATTTTTGTGTGTGGTGTAAGGAAATGGTCCAGTTTCATTCTTCTGCATGTGGCTGTCCAATTTTCCCAACACCATTTGTTGAAGAGACTGTCTTTTTGCCATTGGACATTCTTTCCTGCTTTGTCAAAGATAAGTTGACCATAGAGTTGAGGGTCCATTTCTGGGCTCTCGATTCTGTTCCATTGATCTATGTGTCTGTTTTTGTGCCAGTACCATACTGTCTTGATGATGACAGGTTTGTCATAGAGCTGAAAGTCCGGAATTGTGAAGCCGCCAGCTTTGCTTTTCTTTTTCATTAGTCCTCTGGCTATTCTGGGTCTCTTCTGGTTCCATACAAATATGAGGATTATTTCTTCCATTTCTTTGAGAAAAGTGGATGGTATTTTGATGGGGATTGCATTGAATGTGTAGATTGCTCTAGGTAGCATTGACATCTTCAGAATGTTGATTCTCCCAATCCATGAGCACGGAACGCTGTTCCATTTCTTTGTGTCTTCTTCCATTTCTTTCATGAGTATTTTATAGTTTTCTGAGTACAGATCCTTTGCCTCTTTGGTTAGATTTCTTCCTAGGGATCTAATGGTTTTGGGTGCAATTGTAAATGGGATCGACTCCTTGATTTGTCTCTCTTCTGTCTTGTTGTTGGTGTAGAGGAATGCCACCGATTTCTGTGCACTGATTTTGTATCCTGCTACTTTACTGAATTCCTGTATGAGTTCTAGCAGTTTTGCGGTGGAGTCTTTTGGGTTTTCCACATACAGTATCTTATCATCTGCAAAGAGTGAGAGGTTTGACTTCCTCTTTGCCGTTTTGGATGCCTTTGATTTCTTTTTGTTGTCTGATTGCTGTGGCTAGGACTTCTAATACTACGTTGAATAGCAGTGGTGAGAGTGGACATCCCTGCCGCGTTCCTGACTTTATGGGAAAAGCTCTCGGCCTTTCCCCATTGAGAATGATATTCGCTGTCGGTTTTTCATAGATGGCTTTTATGATATTGAGGTATGTACCCTCTATCCCTATACTGTGAAGAGTTTTGATCAAGAAAGGATGTTGTACTTTGTCAAATGCTTTTTCTGCATCTATTGAGAGGATCATATGATTCTTGCTCTTTCTTCTGTTAATGTATTGTATCACGTTGATTGATTTGCGGATGGTGAACCAGCCTTGCAGCCCAGGAATAAATCCCACTTGGTCCTGGTGAATAATCCTTTTAATGTACTGTTGGAACCCATTGGCTAGTTTTTTTTTTTTTTGTGAGAATTTTTGCTTCCATGTTCATCAAGGATATTGGTCTGTAATTCTCTTTTTTGATGGGGTCTTTGTCTGGTTTTGGGATCAAGGTAATGCTGGCCTCATAAAATGAGTTTGGAAGTTTCCCTTCCATTTCTATTTTTTGGAACAGTTTCAGGAGAATAGGTAGTAATTCTTCTTGAAATGGCTGATAGAATTCCCCTGGGAAGCCATCTGGCCCTGGGCTTTTGTTTCTTGGGAGATTTTTGATGACTGTTTCAATTTCCTTAGTGGTTATAGGTCTGTTCAGGTTTTCTATTTCTTCCTGGTTCAATTTTGGTAGTTGATACATCTCTAGGAATGCACCCATTTCTTCCAGGTTATCTAATTTGCTGGCATAGAGTTGCTCATAATATGTTCTTATCATTGTTTGTATTTCTTTGGTGTTGGTTGTGATCTCTCCTCTTTCCTTCATGATTTTGTTGATTTGGGTCATTTCTCTTTTCTTCTTGATAAGTCTGGCCAGGGGTTTATCAATCTTGTTCATTCTTTCCAAGAACCAGCTCCTAGTTTCGTGGATCTGTTCTACTGTTCTTTTGGTTTCTAGTTCATTGATTTCTGCTCTGATCTTTATGATTTCTCTTCTCCTGCTGGGTTTAGGCTTTATTTGCTGTTCTTTCTCCAGCTCCTTTAGGTGTAGGGTTAGGTTGTGTATTTGAGACCTTTCTTGTTTCTTGAGAAAGGCTTGTATTGCTATATACTTTCCTCTCAGGACTGCCTTTGTTGTATCCCAAAGATTTTGAACCGTTGTGTTTTCATTTTCATTGGTTTCCATGAAATTTTTTAATTCTTCTTTAATTTCCTGGTTGACCCATTCATTCTTTAGTAGGATGCTCTTTAGCCTCCATGTATTTGAGTTCTTTCCGACTTTCCTCTTGTGGTTGAGTTCTAGTTTCAAAGCATTGTGGTCTGAAAATATGCAGGGAATGATCCCAATCTTTTGGTACCGATTGAGACCTGATTTGTGACCTGGGATGTGATCAGTTCTGGAGAATGTTCCATGGGCACTAGAGAAGAATGTGTATTCCTTTGCTTGGGGATGGAATGTTCTGAATATGTCTGTGAAGTCCATTTGGTCCAGTGTGTCATTTAAAGTCTTTATTTCCTTGTTGATCTTTTGCTTAGATGATCTGTCCATTTCAGTCAGGGGGGTGTTAAAGTCCCCCACTATTATTGTATTGTTGTCAATGTGTTTCTTTGCTTTTGTTATTAATTGCCTTATATAATTGGCTGCTCCCATGTTCGGGGCATAGATCTTTACAATTGTTAGATCTTCTTGTTGGATAGACCCTTTAAGTAGGATATAGTGTCCTTCGTCATCTCTTATTACAGTCTTTGTTTTAAAATCTAGTTTGTCTGATAGAAGGATTGCCACCCCAGCTTTCTTTTGGTGTCCATTAGCATGGTAAATGGTTTTCCACCCCCTCACTTTTAATGTGGGGGTGTCTTTGGCTCTAAAATGAGTCTCTTGCAGACAGCATATTGATGGGTCTGGTTTTTTTTTTTAATTTTTTATTGTTATGTTAATCACCATATATTGCATCATTAGTTTTTGGTGCAGTGTTCCATGATTCATTGTTTGTTCATAACACCCAGTGCTCCATGCAGAACGTGCCCTCCTCAATACCCATCACCAGGCTCACCCCTCCTCCTACCCCCCTCCCCTCTAGAACCCTCAGTTTGTTTCTCAGAGTCCATCATCTCTCATGGTTCGTCTCCCCCTCTGACATACTCCCCTTTTCTTCCTCTCCTGTTATCTTCTTCTTTTCCTTTTTTCTTAAAATATGTTGCGTTATTTCTTTCAGAAGTACAGAACTGTGATTCAACAGTCTGGCACAATTCACAGCACTCACCGTAGCACATACCCTCCCCAATGTCTATCACCCAGCCACCCCATCCCTCCCACCCCCAACCACTCCAGTAACACTCAGTTTCTTTCCCGAGATTAAGAATTCCTCATATCAGTGAGGTCATATGATACATGTCTTTCTCTGATTGACTTATTTCACTCAGCATAACACCCTCCAGTTCCATCCACGTTGTTGCAAATGGCAAGATCTCATTCCTTTTGATGGCTGCATAATATTCCATTGTGTATATACACCACATCTTCTTTATCCATTCATCTGTCGATGGGCATCTTGGCTCTTTCCACCGTTTGGCTATGGTGGACATTGCTGCTATAAACATTGGGGTACACGTACCCCTTCGGGTCCCTACATTTGTATCTTTGTGGTAAATACCCAGTAGTGCAATTGCTGGATCGAACGGTAGCTCTAATTTCAACTGTTTGAGGAACCTCCATATTGTTTTCCAGAGGGGTTGCACTAGCTTGCATTCCCACCAACAGTGTAGGAGGGTTCCCCTTTCTCCACATCCCCGCCAACATCTGTCGTTCCCTGACTTGTTAATTTCAGCCATTCTGACGGGTGTGAGGTGGTATCTCATGGAGGTTTTGATTTGGATTTCCCTGATGCCGAGCGATGTGGAGCACTTTTTCATGTGCCTGTTGGCCATTTGGATGTCTTCTTTGGAGAAATGTCTGTTCATGTCTTCTGCCCATTTCTTGATTGGATTATTTCTTCTTTGGGTGTTGAGTTTGATCAGTTCTTTATAGATTTTGGATACTAGCCCTTTATCTGATAGGTCAGTTGCAAATATTTTCTCCCATTCTGTCGGTTGTCTTTTGGTTTTGTGGACTGTTTCTTTTGCTGTGCAAAAGCTTTTTATCTTGATGAAATCCCAAGAGTTCATTTTTGCCCTGGCTTCCCGTGCCTTTGGCGATGTTTCTAGGAAGAAGTTGCTGCGGCTAAGGTCGAAAAGGTTGCTACCTGTGTTCTCCTTTAGGATTTTGATGGACTCCTGTGTCACGTTTAGGTCTTTCAACCGTTTGGAGTCTATTTTTGTGTGTGGTGTAAGGAAATGGTCCAGTTTCATTCTTCTGCATGTGGCTGTCCAATTTTCCCAACACCATTTGTTGAAGAGACTGTCTTTTTGCCATTGGACATTCTTTCCTGCTTTGTCAAAGATAAGTTGACCATAGAGTTGAGGGTCCATTTCTGGGCTCTCGATTCTGTTCCATTGATCTATGTGTCTGTTTTTGTGCCAGTACCATACTGTCTTGAAGATGACAGCTTTGTCATAGAGCTGGAAGTCGGGAATTGTGATGCCGCCAGCTTTGCTTTTCTTTTTCAGGAGTCCTCTGGCTATTCTGGGTCTCTTCTGGTTCCATACAAATTTGAGGATTATTTCTTCCATTTCTTTGAGAAAAGTGGATGGTATTTTGATGGGGATTGCATTGAATGTGTAGATTACTCTAGGTAGCATTGACATCTTCACAATGTTGATTCTCCCAATCCATGAGCACGGAACGTTGTTCCATTTCTTTGTGTCTTCTTCCATTTCTTTCATGAGTATTTTATAGTTTTCTGAGTACAGATCCTTTGCCTCTTTGGTTAGATTTCTTCCTAGGGATCTAATGGTTTTGGGTGCAATTGTAAATGGGATCGACTCCTTGATTTGTCTCTCTTCTGTCTTGTTGTTGCTGTAGAGGAATGCCACCGATTTCTGTGCACTGATTTTGTATCCTGCTACTTTACTGAATTCCTGTATGAGTTCTAGCAGTTTTGGGGTGGAGTCTTTTGGGTTTTCCACATACAGTATCTTATCATCTGCAAAGAGTGAGAGGTTTGACTTCCTCTTTGCCGTTTTGGATGCCTTTGATTTCTTTTTGTTGTCTGATTGCTGTGGCTAGGACTTCTAATACTACGTTGAATAGCACTGGTGAGAGTGGACATCCCTGCCGCGTTCCTGACTTTATGGGAAAAGCTCTCGGCCTTTCCCCATTGAGAATGATATTCGCTGTCGGTTTTTCATAGATGGCTTTTATGATATTGAGGTATGTACCCTCTATCCCTATACTGTGAAGAGTTTTGATCAAGAAACGATGTTGTACTTTGTCAAATGCTTTTTCTGCATCTATTGAGAGGATCATATGATTCTTGCTCTTTCTTTTGTTAATGTATTGTATCACGTTGATTGATTTGCGGATGTTGAACCAGCCTTGCAGCCCAGGAATAAATCCCACTTGGTCCTGGTGAATAATCCTTTTAATGTACTGTTGGAACCCATTGGCTAGTTTTTTTTGTGTGTGTGTGAGAATTTTTGCTTCCATGTTCATCAAGGATATTGGTCTGTAATTCTCTTTTTTGATGGGGTCTTTGTCTGGTTTGGGGATCAAGGTAATGCTGGCCTCATAAAATGAGTTTGGAAGTTTCCCTTCCATTTCTATTTTTTGGAACAGTTTCAGGAGAATAGGTAGTAATTCTTCTTGAAATGGCTGATAGAATTCCCCTGGGAAGCCATCTGGCCCTGGGCTTTTGTTTCTTGGGAGATTTTTGATGACTGTTTCAATTTCCTTAGTGGTTATAGGTCTGTTCAGGTTTTCTATTTCTTCCTGGTTCAATTTTGGTAGTTGATACATCTCTAGGAATGCACCCATTTCTTCCAGGTTATCTAATTTGCTGGCATAGAGTTGCTCATAATATGTTCTTATCATTGTTTGTATTTCTTTGGTGTTGGTTGTGATCTCTCCTCTTTCCTTCATGATTTTGTTGATTTGGGTCATTTCTCTTTTCTTCTTGATAAGTCTGGCCAGGGGTTTATCAATCTTGTTCATTCTTTCCAAGAACCAGCTCCTAGTTTCGTGGATCTGTTCTACTGTTCTTTTGGTTTCTAGTTCATTGATTTCTGCTCTGATCTTTATGATTTCTCTTCTCCTGCTGGGTTTAGGCTTTATTTGCTGTTCTTTCTCCAGCTCCTTTAGGTGTAGGGTTAGGTTGTGTATTTGAGACCTTTCTTGTTTCTTGAGAAAGGCTTGTATTGCTATATACTTTCCTCTCAGGACTGCCTTTGTTGTATCCCAAAGATTTTGAACCGTTGTGTTTTCATTTTCATTGGTTTCCATGAAATTTTTTAATTCTTCTTTAATTTCCTGGTTGACCCATTCATTCTTTAGTAGGATGCTCTTTAGCCTCCATGTATTTGAGTTCTTTCCGACTTTCCTCTTGTGGTTGAGTTCTAGTTTCAAAGCATTGTGGTCTGAAAATATGCAGGGAATGATCCCAATCTTTTGGTACCGATTGAGACCTGATTTGTGACCTGGGATGTGATCAGTTCTGGAGAATGTTCCATGGGCACTAGAGAAGAATGTGTATTCCTTTGCTTGGGGATGGAATGTTCTGAATATGTCTGTGAAGTCCATTTGGTCCAGTGTGTCATTTAAAGTCTTTATTTCCTTGTTGATCTTTTGCTTAGATGATCTGTCCATTTCAGTCAGGGGGGTGTTAAAGTCCCCCACTATTATTGTATTGTTGTCAATGTGTTTCTTTGCTTTTGTTATTAATTGCCTTATATAATTGGCTGCTCCCATGTTCGGGGCATAGATCTTTACAATTGTTAGATCTTCTTGTTGGATAGACCCTTTAAGTAGGATATAGTGTCCTTCCTCATCGCTTATTACAGTCTTTGTTTTAAAATCTAGTTTGTCTGATAGAAGGATTGCCACCCCAGCTTTCTTTTGGTGTCCATTAGCATGGTAAATGGTTTTCCACCCCCTCACTTTCAATCTGGGGGTGTCTTTGGGTCTAAAATGAGTCTCTTGCAGACAGCATATTGATGGGTCTTGTTTTTTAATCCAATCTGATAGCCTGTGTCTTTTGATTGGGGCATTTACGCCATTTGCATTCAGGGTAACTATTGAAAAGTATGAATTTAGTGCCATTGTATTACCTGTAAGGTGACTGTTAACTCTCTCTTGTCTGTGTTCGTTTCTGCTCTTTGCTGCTTTTAGGTTCTCTCTTTGCTTAGAGGACCCCTCTCAATATTTCTTGGAGGGGTGGTTTTGTGTTTGCAAATTCCTTTAGTTTTTGTTTGTTCTGGAAGCTTTTTATCTCTCCTTCTATTTTCAATGATAGCCTAGCTGGATATAGTATTCTTGGCTGCATATTTTTCTCGTTTAGTGCTCTGAAGATATCTTGCCAGTCCTTTCTGGCCTGCCAGGTCTCTGTGGATAGGTCTGTTGCCAATCTAATGTTTCTACCATTGTAGGTTACATATCTCTTCTCCGGAGCTGCTTTCAGGATTTTCTCTTTGTCTCTGAGACTCGTAAGTTTTACTATTAGATGTCGGGTGTTGACCTATTATTATTGATTTTGAGAGGGGTTCTCTGTGCCTCCTGGATTTTAATGCCTGTTTCCTTCCTCACATTAGGGAAGTTCTCTGTTATAATTTGCTCCAATATACCTTCTGCCCCTCTCTCTCTCTCTTCTTCTTCTGGGATCCCAATTATTCTAATGTTGTTTCGTCTTATCGTATCACTTATCTCTCGAATTCTGCCCTCGTGATCCTGTAGTTGTTTCTCTCTCTTTTTCTCAGCCTCTTTATTTTCCATCATTTGGTCTTCTATATCGCTGATTCTCTCTTCTGCCTCATTTATCCTAGCATTTAGTGCCCCCATTTTTGATTGCACCTCATCAATAGCCTTTTTGATTTCGATTTGGTTAGATTTTAGTTCTTTTATTTCTCCAGAAAGGGTTTCTCTAATAACTTCCACGCTTTTTTCAAGCCCAGCTAGTATCTTTAAAGTCATGATTCTGAACTCTAGGTCCGACATCGTACTAATGTCCGTATTGAGTAGGTCCCTGGCTGACGGTACTACCTCTTGTTCTTTTTGCTGAGGTGATTTCTTTCGTCTTGTCATTTTCTCCAGAGGAGAATAGATGAATGAGAGAACAAAATCCTAACAGGTTTACAACGTCCCCAGCAAATATACTGTATACAAATCAGAAAAGACCTGAAACCAGGGGAAAAGAAAGGGAAAGAAAGAAAAACGAAAGAGAAAAAGAAAAAAAAGGATAAAAACAAAAACAAAACAATACAAAAAAGGCAGAATATGATCAAATATGATCAGGCTAGTGCATAGATCAGTGCCGCACACTAGATTTTGGGCGTATTTTGGTCTGTTAGAAAAAGGTGCCTCCTAAAATTTTAAAGGAAGAAAGACATATATGTACAAAATAATGGTTGATACAATGAAGGGATGGAAGATGACTGTAAAGATGAAAATTATAAAAGATTTTATAAAAGGACTTGGTAAGATAAGTTGTTTGAAAAAAGAAAGAAGATTTAAGAAAAAAAAAAGGAAAAAGGGAGAGAATGTGATCAGGCAGGAGACTAGAACAAAGCCATACACTAGTGATTTAGGGTATATTTTGATCTGTTAGAAGAAACTGTACCTCAAAATTTTAAAGAGAGAACAACTTATATATATATATATATGCCAAAAATAAGGGTAACTACTATGAAGGGATAAAATATGACTCTAAAAATGAAAAATAAAAAATGTTTGTTTTTTTTTTTAAAAAGGGATTTATAAGATGTTGGTTGAAAAAGGGAAAAAGAAAAAAAAACAGTCAACAAAAATTAACTTTGATGAAATAATGAATCATGGTTAAAAAAAAAAAAAAAAGCCATGAATCTATGTGCAGTGTTCCCCTAGCGCTGGAGTTCTCCTATTCTCCTTGATCGATCAACTTGGTCTTGCCTTGCTGGCTGTTTGTGCTGATCTTCTGGGGGAGGGGCCTGTTGCTGTGGTTTCCAAATGTCTTTGCTGGAGGCGGAATTGCCCCGCCCTTGTCAGTCCGGGCTAAGGAAGCTGCTCCGCTTTGCTCTCAGGAGCTTTTGTTCCCTGCAAGCTCTCGGTACAGCCTTGGAGGACCAGGGCAGAAATGGTGGCCTCCCAATCTCCCCTCGGAGGAGCTGAGAACCTGGGGCCCCGCTCCTCAGTGTGCCCCCAGAGAAAAGCAGTCACTTCCGTGTCCCCGTTCTCCGGCCGCACTCCGTGCTCACCCGGCCTGTGACCGAGCGTTGCTATCTATGGCACCCGACCCCGCACGGAGTCTCCAAACCCAGCAGATCCCTGCAGTGCGCTCCCGCACCGCTCCTCCCCGGGAAGGAAGGGGAGTCTCCCCGGATCTGCTGCTTGTTGGGTCCCTGCTGGGGGAGCCGTGCTCCGACTGGGCCGCAGATCACAGTTTATGGCAACCCCGAGCTGAGAGCCCACGACTCTGCTCCGTCTCTGCAGCCGGCTTCCCCGCGAGCATGCAAGTCTTACTGCTCGCTTAGCAAGGAAAGAAACAGTAGTGTAGGGGAACCGTGTGTACATAGCCTCACTGTTGCGAGGAGTGGGAACACTTGTTGTGCCTGTGCGTAAGAGCCTGACTGACAATTCCCTTAAGTTACTGGGCGAGAGAAACGGATTCATGCAGCTGCACCTCTCCCACCAGCTCTCAGTATCAGAATGGTAGCACTCCTCCGGCCTGTGTGCCTGCAGGCCTAAGTTTCAGGCCCCTCCCTGGAATACACTACACTGGAGAAACCGCGCTTTAGCTCCCGCCAGTCCCTAGCGGAGAGGAAGCTGTATGGTGTGCGCTGTGCTTGAGAGCCCGGCGAACGTCTTCCCTACGTAAAACCGGGGGAAAGAAATGCCGTTGCCGGAGACGCCTCTCGGCTCACCTCTTTTCCTGGAGCTAGTACCTTTACCCCGGTGCGCGTGCAGGCCCAAAGCCAAAAACCTCACTCGAGGGAACCGCACTGTAGAGAATCCGGGCTTCGGCCAGACTAGGCCTTCCTGAGGGTGGAAGACTTTTGCTATGAGCATGCGTGCGAGCACTGCCAGCGAGTCCAAAACCATTTTCTGAGGGAGACTGAGGCCGCGGCAGAAGGGAGAACAAAACTCCCCACTTGTTTCCTGAAGGCAGCCCAGCAGCCGCCCCCTTGGACATGCAAGTCTCACTGCTCACGTACCAAAGCAAAGAAACAGTACTGTAGGGGAACCTTGTTGTAGGTAGACTCCCTGTTGCGCGAGTGGGAACACTTGGAGTGCCTGTGCGTAAGAGCCTGGCCGAATAGTCCCTTAAGTTCCTGGGCGAGAGAAACGGATTCGTGCAGCCGCAACTCTCCCACCAGCTCTCAGTATCAGAATGGTAGCACTCCTCCGCCCTGTGTGCGTGCAGGCCTAAGAGGCAGGCCCCTCCTTGGAAGGCACAGCACTGTGGAGAACCCGCGTTAGTTCCCGCCAGTCCCTAGCGGAGAGGACGCTGTATGGTGTGCGCTGTGCTTCAGAGCCCGGCGAACGGCTTCCCTATGTAAAAGCGAGGGAAAGAAAGGCCTGTGCCGGAGACACCTCTCGGCTGAGCTCTTGTTCCTGGGGCTAGTATCGTGCTCCGTTGTGCGAGCAGACCAAAAGCCAACCACCTAAATCCAGGGAACTGCACTGTGTGGAATCCAGGCTTCGGGCAGACTAGGCCTTCCTGAGGGTGGAAACCTTTTGCAGTGTGAATGCGGGCGAGCACTGCCAGCGAGTCCAAAACCATTTTGCGAAGGAGACTGAGGCCGCGGCAGAAGTGAGAACTCAACTCCCCACTTGTTTCCTGAAGCCAGCCAGGCGGCCGCCCCCTTGAGCATGCATGTCTCACTGCTTGTGGACCAACGCAAAGAAACAGTAGGGTAGGTGACCGTGTTGTACAGAGCCTCACTGTTCCGGAGAGGGGAAACACTTGGAGTGTGTGTGCATGAGACCCTGGGAGACGAGTCCCATACGTTACTGGGCGAGAGAAACGAACTCGTGCAGCCGCACCTCTCCCACCAGCTCTCAGTGGCAGAATGCAAGCACTCCTCAGGCATGTGTGCGAGCAGGCCTAAGTAGCAGGCCCCTCCCTGGAAGGCACAACACTGTGGTGAAAGCGCACGGTAGCTCCCGCCAGGCACCGGCGGGGAGGACGCTGTATGGTGTGCGCTGTGCCTGAGAGCCCGGCGAGCATCTTCCCTATGTAAAACCGGGGGAAAGAAAGGCCAGTGCCGGAGAGGCCTCTCGGCTGAGCTCTTTTCCTGGAGCTAGTACCTTTATCCCGGTGGGCGTGCAGGCCAAAAGCCAAAAACCTCACTCGAGGAAACCGCATTGTAGAGAATCCGGGCTTCGGCCAGACTAGGCCTTCCTCTGGTTGGAAGCCTTTTGCTGTGTGCATGCTTATGAGCTCCGCCCCGGAGTCCAAAACCATTTTCGGAGGGAGACTGAGGCCGCGGCAGAAGGGAGAACACAACTCCCCACTTGTTTCCTGAAGCCAGCCCAGCGGCCGCCCGCTTGGGCATGCAAGTCTCACTGCTCGCGTACCAAGGAAAGAAACAGTAGTGTAGGGGAACCGTGTGTACATAGCCTCACTGTTGCGGGGAGTGGGAACACTTGGAGTGCCTGTGCGTAAGAGCCTGACTGACAATTCCCTTAAGTTACTGTGCAAGGGAAATGGATTCGTGCAGCCGCCCCTCTCCCACCAGCTCTCAGTAGCAGAATGGTAGCACTCCTCCGGCATGTGTGTGTGCAGGCCTAAGTTGCAGGCCCCTCTCTGGAATGCACTACACTGGAGAAACCGCGCTATAGCTCCCGCAAGTCCGTAGCGGAGAGGAAGCTGTATGGTGTGCGCTGTGCTTGAGAGCCCGGCGAACGTCTTCCCTACGTAAAACCGGGAGAAAGAAAGGCCGTTGGCGGAGAAGTCTCTCGGCAAAGCTCTTGTTCCTGGAGCTAGTACCTTTACCCCGGTGTGCGTGCAGGCCAAAACCCAAAAACCTCACTGGAGGGAACCGCACTGTAGAGAATCCGGACTTCGGGCAGACTAGGCCTTCCTGAGGGTGGAAGCCTTCTGCTGTGTGCATGCGTATGAGCTCCACCAGGGAATCTAAAACCATTTCCTGAGGGAGACTGAGGCCGCAGAAGAAGGGAGAACAAAACACCCCACTTGTTTCCTGCTACTGGCCCTGCGTCTAACCCCTTGTGCATGCATGTCTCACTGCTCCCAAACCAACGTAAGAAATGCAGGGTAGGGGACCGTGTTGTAGAGAGTCTCACTGTTACGGAAGGTGGAAACACTGGGAGTGTGTGTACGTGAGAGCCTGGGAGACGAGTCCCCTAAGTTACTGGGCGAGAGAAAAGGATTAGTTGCAGCGGCACCTCTCCAACCAGCTCTCAGTGGCAGAATGCTAGCACTCCTCAGGCATGTGTTCGTGCAGGACTAAGTATCAGCGCCCTCCCTGGAAGGCACAAAACTGTGGTGAAAGCGCGCTTCAGCTCCGGCCGGTCCCTGGCGGGGAGGACGCGGTAAGGTTTCCTCTGTACTTGAGAGCCCGGCGAACGGCATCCCTATGTAAAACCGAGGGAAAGAAAGGCCGGTGCCTGAGACGCCTCTCGGCTCAGCTCTTGTTCCTGGGGCTAGTACCGTTGCCCCGGTGTGCTTGAAGGACAAAAGCCAACCACCTAACTCGAGGGAATCACACTATAGAGAATCCGGGCTTCGGCTGGACTAGGCCTTCCTGAGGGTGGAAAGCTTCTGCTGAGAGCATGCATGCGAGCACTGCCAGCGAGTCCAAAACCATTTTCCCAGGGAGACTGAGGCCGCGGCAGAAGGGAGAACACAACTGCCCATTTGTTTCCTGAAGCCAGCCCAGCAGCCGACCCCTAGGGCATGCAAGTCTCACGCTCGCTTACCAACGCAATGAAACCGTACTGTAGGGGAACCGTGTATACAGAGCCTCACTGTTGCGCGCAGTGGGAACTCTTGGAGTGCCTGTACGTAAGAGCCTGGCTGAAGAGTCCCTTCAGTTCCTGGGCGAGAGAAACGGATTCGTGCAGCCGCACCTCTCCCACCAGCTCTCAGTATCAGAATGGTAGCACTCCTCCGGCCTGTGTGCGTGCAGGCCTAAGTTGCAGGCCCCTCCCTGGAAGGCAGTACACTGTGGAGAAACCGCGCTTTAGCTGCCGCCGTTCCCTAGCGGAGAGGAAGCTGTAGGGTGTGCGATGTGCCTAGAGCCCGGCGAACGTCTTCCCTACGTAAAACCGGGGGAAACAAAGGCCGGTGCCGGAGACGCGTCTCGGCTCAGCTCTTGTTCATGGAGCTAGTATCTTTACCCCGGTGTGCGTGCAGGCCGAAAGCCAAAAACCTCACACGAGGGAAACGCACTGTAGAGAATCGGGCTTCGGCCAGACTAGGCCTTCCTGAGGGTGGAAGCCTTCTGCTGTGTGCATGCGTATGAGCTCGGCCACGGAGTACAAAACCATTTTCTGAGGGAGACTGAGGCCGCAGTAGAAGGGAGAACAAAGCTCCCCACTTGTTTCCTGCTACTGGCCCTGCGTCCAACCCCTTGTGCATGCATGTCTCACTGCTCCCATACCAACGTAAGAAAAGTAGGGTAGGGGACCGTGTTGTAGAGAGTCTCACTGTTACGGAGGGTGGAAACACTGGGCGTGTGTGTACGTGAGAGCCTGGGAGACGAGTCCCCTAAGTTACTGAGCGAGAGAAAAGGATTAGTTGCAGCAGCACCTCTCCCACCAGCTCTCAGTGGCAGAATGCTAGCACTCCTCAGGCATGTGTGCGTGCAGGCCTAAGTATCAGGCCCCTCCCTGGAAGGCACAAAACTGCGGTGAAAGCGCGCTTCAGCTCCGGCCTGTCCCCGGCGTGGAGGACGCTGTAAGGTTTCCTCTGTACTTGAGAGCCCGGCGAACGGCTTCCCTATGTAAAACCGAGAGGGAAAGAAAGGCCGGTGCCTGAGACGCCTCTCGGCTCAGCTCTTGTTCCTGGGGCTAGTACCGTTGCCCCGGTGTGCTTGAAGGACAAAAGCCAACCACCTAACTCGAGGGAATCACACTATAGAGAATCCGGGCTTCGGCTGGACTAGGCCTTCCTGAGGGTGGAAAGCTTCTGCTGAGAGCATGCATGCGAGCACTGCCAGCGAGTCCAAAACCATTTTCCCAGGGAGACTGAGGCCGCGGCAGAAGGGAGAACACAACTGCCCATTTGTTTCCTGAAGCCAGCCCAGCAGCCGACCCCTAGGGCATGCAAGTCTCACGCTCGCTTACCAACGCAATGAAACCGTACTGTAGGGGAACCTTGTATACAGAGCCTCACTGTTGCGCGCAGTGGGAACTCTTGGAGTGCCTGTACGTAAGAGCCTGGCTGAAGAGTCCCTTCAGTTCCTGGGCGAGAGAAACGGATTCGTGCAGCCGCACCTCTCCCACCAGCTCTCAGTATCAGAATGGTAGCACTCCTCCGGCCTGTGTGCGTGCAGGCCTAAGTTGCAGGCCCCTCCCTGGAAGGCAGTACACTGTGGAGAAACCGCGCTTTAGCTGCCGCCGTTCCCTAGCGGAGAGGAAGCTGTAGGGTGTGCGATGTGCCTAGAGCCCGGCGAATGTCTTCCCTAGGTAAAACCGGGGGAAACAAGGGCCGGTGCCGGAGACGCGTCTCGGCTCAGCTCTTGTTCATGGAGCTAGTATCTTTACCCCGGTGTGCGTGCAGGCCGAAAGCCAAAAACCTCACACGAGGGAACCGCACTGTAGAGAATCCAGGCTTCGGCCAGACTAGGCCTTCCTGAGGGTGGAAGCCTTCTGCTGTGTGCATGCGTATGAGCTCCGCCACGGAGTACAAAACCATTTTCTGAGGGAGACTGAGGCCGCGGCAGAAGTGAGAACAAAGCTCCCCACTTGTTTCCTGCTAGTGGCCCTGCGTCCAACCCCTTGTGCATGCATGTCTCACTGCTCCCATACCAACGTAAGAAAAGTAGGGTAGGGGACCGTGTTGTAGAGAGTCTCACTGTTACGGAGGGTGGAAACACTTGGAGTGTGTGTACGTGAGAGCCTGGGAGACGAGTCCCCTAAGTTACTGGGGGAGAGAAAAGGATTAGTTGCAGCGGCACCTCTCCAAACAGCTCTCAGTATTAGAATGATAGCATTCCTCCGGCATGTGTGCGAGCAGGCCTAAGAGGCAGGCCCCTCCTTGGAAGGCACAGCACTGTGGAGAACCCGCGTTAGCTCCCGCCGATCCCTAGCGGAGAGGACGCTGTATGGTGTGCGCTGTGCTTCAGAGCCCGGCGAACGGCTTCCCTATGTAAAAGCGAGGGAAAGAAAGGCCTGTGCCGGAGACACCTCTCGGCTGAGCTCTTGTTCCTGGGCTACTATCGTGCTCCATTGTGCGAGCAGACCAAAAGCCAACCACCTAAATCCAGGGAACTGCACTGTGTGGAATCCAGGCTTCGGCCAGACTAGGCCTTCCTGAGGGTGGAAACCTCTTGCAGTGTGAATGCGGGCGAGCACTGCCAGCGAGTCCAAAACCATTTTGTGAGGAAGACTGAGGCCTCGGCAGAAGTGAGAACTCAACTCCCCACTTTTTTCCTGAAGCCAGCCAGACGGCCGCCCCCTTGAGCATGCATGTCTCACTGCTTGCCGACCAAGGCAAAGAGACAGTGGGGTAGGGGACCGTGTTGTAGAGAGCCTGACTGTTAGGGAGGGTGGAAACACTTGGAGTGTGTGTACGTGAGAGCCTAGGAGACGAGTCCCCTAAGTTACTGGGCGAGAGAAAAGGATTAGTTGCAGCGGAACCTCTCCCACCAGCTCTCAGTATCAGAATGGTAGCACTCCTCCGGCATGTGTGTGTGCAGACCTAAGTGGCAGGCCCCTCCTTGGAAGGCACAACACTGTGGAGAAACCGCGCTTTAGCTCCTGCCGGTCCCTAGCGGAGAGGACGCTATATGGTGTGCGCTGTGCTTGAGAGCCCGGCGATCGGCTTCCCTATGTATAAGCGAGGGAAAGAAAGGCCGGTGCCCGAGACGCCTCTCGGCTCAGCTCTTGTTCCTGGAGCTAGTACCGTTACCCTGGTGTGCTTGCAGGCCGAGGGCCAACCTCCCAATTCGAGGGAACCACACTGTAGAAATTCCTTACTTCGGCCAGACTAGGCCTTCCTGAGGGAGGTAACCCTTTGCAGTGTGAATGCGGGCGAGCACTGCCAGCGAGTCCAAAACCGTTTTACGAGGGAGACTGAGGCCGCGACCGAAGTGAGAACTCAACTCCCCATTTGTTTCCTGAAGCCAGCCCGGCAGCCGCCCCCTTGAGCATGCAAGTCTCACTGTTCGCGTCCCAACGCAAGGAAACAGTAGGCTGGGGGACCGTGTTGTAGAGAGCCTCACTGTTCCGGAGAGTGGAAACACTTCGAGTGCGTGTGCGTGAGAGCCTGGGAGACGAGTGTCCTACGTTACTGGGCGAGAGAAACGAACTCGTGCAGCCGCACCTCTCCCACCAGCTCTCAGTGGCAGAATGCTAGCACTCCTCAGGCATGCGTTCGTGCAGGCCTAAGTATCAGGGCCCTCCCTGGAAGGCACAAAACTGTGGTGAAAGCGCGCTTCAGCTCCGGCCGGTCCCCGGCGGGGAGGACGCGGTAAGGTTTCCTCTGTACTTGAGAGCCCGGCGAACGGCATCCCTATGTAAAACCGAGGGAAAGAAAGGCCGGTGCCTGAGACGCCTCTCGGCTCAGCTCTTGTTCCTGGGGCTAGTACCGTTGCCCCGGTGTGCTTGAAGGACAAAAGCCAACCACCTAACTCGAGGGAATCACACTATAGAGAATCCGGGCTTCGGCTGGACTAGGCCTTCCTGAGGGTGGAAAGCTTCTGCTGAGAGCATGCATGCGAGCACTGCCAGCGAGTCCAAAACCATTTTCCCAGGGAGACTGAGGCCGCGGCAGAAGGGAGAACACAACTGCCCATTTGTTTCCTGAAGCCAGCCCAGCAGCCGACCCCTAGGGCATGCAAGTCTCACGCTCGCTTACCAACGCAATGAAACAGTACTGTAGGGGAACCGTGTATACAGAGCCTCACTGTTGCGCGCAGTGGGAACTCTTGGAGTGCCTGTACGTAAGAGCCTGGCTGAAGAGTCCCTTCAGTTCCTGGGCGAGAGAAACGGATTCGTGCAGCCGCACCTCTCCCACCAGCTCTCAGTATCAGAATGGTAGCACTCCTCCGGCCTGTGTGCGTGCAGGCCTAAGTTGCAGGCCCCTCCCTGGAAGGCAGTACACTGTGGAGAAACCGCGCTTTAGCTGCCGCCGTTCCCTAGCGGAGAGGAAGCTGTAGGGTGTGCGATGTGCCTAGAGCCCGGCGAACGTCTTCCCTACGTAAAACCGGGGGAAACAAAGGCCGGTGCCGGAGACGCGTCTCGGCTCAGCTCTTGTTCATGGAGCTAGTATCTTTACCCCGGTGTGCGTGCAGGCCGAAAGCCAAAAACCTCACACGAGGGAAACGCACTGTAGAGAATCGGGCTTCGGCCAGACTAGGCCTTCCTGAGGGTGGAAGCCTTCTGCTGTGTGCATGCGTATGAGCTCGGCCACGGAGTAGAAAACCATTTTCTGAGGGAGACTGAGGCCGCAGTAGAAGGGAGAACAAAGCTCCCCACTTGTTTCCTGCTACTGGCCCTGCGTCCAACCCCTTGTGCATGCATGTCTCACTGCTCCCATACCAACGTAAGAAAAGTAGGGTAGGGGACCGTGTTGTAGAGAGTCTCACTGTTACGGAGGGTGGAAACACTGGGCGTGTGTGTACGTGAGAGCCTGGGAGACGAGTCCCCTAAGTTACTGAGCGAGAGAAAAGGATTAGTTGCAGCAGCACCTCTCCCACCAGCTCTCAGTGGCAGAATGCTAGCACTCCTCAGGCATGTGTGCGTGCAGGCCTAAGTATCAGGCCCCTCCCTGGAAGGCACAAAACTGCGGTGAAAGCGCGCTTCAGCTCCGGCCTGTCCCCGGCGTGGAGGACGCTGTAAGGTTTCCTCTGTACTTGAGAGCCCGGCGAACGGCTTCCCTATGTAAAACCGAGAGGGAAAGAAAGGCCGGTGCCTGAGACGCCTCTCGGCTCAGCTCTTGTTCCTGGGGCTAGTACCGTTGCCCCGGTGTGCTTGAAGGACAAAAGCCAACCACCTAACTCGAGGGAATCACACTATAGAGAATCCGGGCTTCGGCTGGACTAGGCCTTCCTGAGGGTGGAAAGCTTCTGCTGAGAGCATGCATGCGAGCACTGCCAGCGAGTCCAAAACCATTTTCCCAGGGAGACTGAGGCCGCGGCAGAAGGGAGAACACAACTGCCCATTTGTTTCCTGAAGCCAGCCCAGCAGCCGACCCCTAGGGCATGCAAGTCTCACGCTCGCTTACCAACGCAATGAAACCGTACTGTAGGGGAACCTTGTATACAGAGCCTCACTGTTGCGCGCAGTGGGAACTCTTGGAGTGCCTGTACGTAAGAGCCTGGCTGAAGAGTCCCTTCAGTTCCTGGGCGAGAGAAACGGATTCGTGCAGCCGCACCTCTCCCACCAGCTCTCAGTATCAGAATGGTAGCACTCCTCCGGCCTGTGTGCGTGCAGGCCTAAGTTGCAGGCCCCTCCCTGGAAGGCAGTACACTGTGGAGAAACCGCGCTTTAGCTGCCGCCGTTCCCTAGCGGAGAGGAAGCTGTAGGGTGTGCGATGTGCCTAGAGCCCGGCGAACGTCTTCCCTACGTAAAACCGGGGGAAACAAGGGCCGGTGCCGGAGACGCGTCTCGGCTCAGCTCTTGTTCATGGAGCTAGTATCTTTACCCCGGTGTGCGTGCAGGCCGAAAGCCAAAAACCTCACAGGAGGGAACCGCACTGTAGAGAATCCAGGCTTCGGCCAGACTAGGCCTTCCTGAGGGTGGAAACCTCTTGCAGTGTGAATGCGGGCGAGCACTGCCAGCGAGTCCAAAACCATTTTGTGAGGAAGACTGAGGCCTCGGCAGAAGTGAGAACTCAACTCCCCACTTTTTTCCTGAAGCCAGCCAGACGGCCGCCCCCTTGAGCATGCATGTCTCACTGCTTGCCGACCAACGCAAAGAGACAGTGGGGTAGGGGACCGTGTTGTAGAGAGCCTTACTGTTAGGGAGGGTGGAAACACTTGGAGTGTGTGTACGTGAGAGCCTAGGAGACGAGTCCCCTAAGTTACTGGGCGAGAGAAAAGGATTAGTTGCAGCGGCACCTCTCCCACCAGCTCTCAGTATCAGAATGGTAGCACTCCTCCGGCATGTGTGTGTGCAGACCTAAGTGGCAGGCCCCTCCTTGGAAGGCACAACACTGTGGAGAAACCGCGCTTTAGCTCCTGCCGGTCCCTAGCGGAGAGGACGCTATATGGTGTGCGCTGTGCTTGAGAGCCCGGCGATCGGCTTCCCTATGTATAAGCGAGGGAAAGAAAGGCCGGTGCCCGAGACGCCTCTCGGCTCAGCTCTTGTTCCTGGAGCTAGTACCGTTACCCTGGTGTACTTGCAGGCCGAGGGCCAACCTCCCAATTCGAGGGAACCACACTGTAGAAATTCCTTACTTCGGCCAGACTAGGCCTTCCTGAGGGAGGTAACCCTTTGCAGTGTGAATGCGGGCGAGCACTGCCAGCGAGTCCAAAACCGTTTTACGAGGGAGACTGAGGCCGCGACCGAAGTGAGAACTCAACTCCCCATTTGTTTCCTGAAGCCAGCCCGGCAGCCGCCCCCTTGAGCATGCAAGTCTCACTGTTCGCGTCCCAACGCAAGGAAACAGTAGGCTGGGGGACCGTGTTGTAGAGAGCCTCACTGTTCCGGAGAGTGGAAACACTTCGAGTGCGTGTGCGTGAGAGCCTGGGAGACGAGTGTCCTACGTTACTGGGCGAGAGAAACGAACTCGTGCAGCCGCACCTCTCCCACCAGCTCTCAGTGGCAGAATGCTAGCACTCCTCAGGCATGCGTTCGTGCAGGCCTAAGTATCAGGGCCCTCCCTGGAAGGCACAAAACTGTGGTGAAAGCGCGCTTCAGCTCCGGCCGGTCCCCGGCGGGGAGGACGCGGTAAGGTTTCCTCTGTACTTGAGAGCCCGGCGAACGGCATCCCTATGTAAAACCGAGGGAAAGAAAGGCCGGTGCCTGAGACGCCTCTCGGCTCAGCTCTTGTTCCTGGGGCTAGTACCGTTGCCCCGGTGTGCTTGAAGGACAAAAGCCAACCACCTAACTCGAGGGAATCACACTATAGAGAATCCGGGCTTCGGCTGGACTAGGCCTTCCTGAGGGTGGAAAGCTTCTGCTGAGAGCATGCATGCGAGCACTGCCAGCGAGTCCAAAACCATTTTCCCAGGGAGACTGAGGCCGCGGCAGAAGGGAGAACACAACTGCCCATTTGTTTCCTGAAGCCAGCCCAGCAGCCGACCCCTAGGGCATGCAAGTCTCACGCTCGCTTACCAACGCAATGAAACAGTACTGTAGGGGAACCTTGTATACAGAGCCTCACTGTTGCGCGCAGTGGGAACTCTTGGAGTGCCTGTACGTAAGAGCCTGGCTGAAGAGTCCCTTCAGTTCCTGGGCGAGAGAAACGGATTCGTGCAGCCGCACCTCTCCCACCAGCTCTCAGTATCAGAATGGTAGCACTCCTCCGGCCTGTGTGCGTGCAGGCCTAAGTTGCAGGCCCCTCCCTGGAAGGCAGTACACTGTGGAGAAACCGCGCTTTAGCTGCCGCCGTTCCCTAGCGGAGAGGAAGCTGTAGGGTGTGCGATGTGCCTAGAGCCCGGCGAACGTCTTCCCTACTTAAAACCGGGGGAAACAAAGGCCGGTGCCGGAGACGCGTCTCGGCTCAGCTCTTGTTCCTGGAACTAGCACCTTTACCACGGTGTGCGTGCAGTCCAAAAGCCAAAAACCTCATTGGAGGGAAGCGCACTGTAGAGAAACCGGGCTTCGGGCAGAGTAGGCCTTCCTGAGGGTGGCAGCCTTTTGCTGTGATTATACCTGCTTGCACTGCCAGCGCGTCCAAAACCATTTTCTGAGGGAGACTGAGGCCACGGCAGAAGGGAGAACACAACTCCCCACTTCTTTCCTGAAGGCGGTCCTGCGACCGTCCCCTTGAGCATGCATGTCTTTTTTTTTAATTTTTTATTGTTATGTTAATCACCATATATTACATCATTAGTTTTTGGTGCAGTGTTCCATGATTCATTGTTTGTTCATAACACCCAGTGCTCCATGCAGAACGTGCCCTCCTCAATACCCATCACCAGGCTCACCCCTCCTCCTACCCCCCTCCCCTCTAGAACCCTCAGTTTGTTTCTCAGAGTCCATCATCTCTCATGGTTCGTCTCCCCCTCTGACATACTCCCCTTTTCTTCCTCTCCTGTTATCTTCTTCTTTTTCTTTTTTCTTAAAATATGTTGCGTTATTTGTTTCAGAAGTACAGAACTGTGATTCAACAGTCTGGCACAATTCACAGCGCTCACCGTAGCACATACCCTCCCCAATGTCTATCACCCAGCCACCCCATCCCTCCCACCCCCAACCACTCCAGTAACACTC
Source organism: Eumetopias jubatus (assembly GCF_037043125.1). NCBI lineage: Eukaryota > Metazoa > Chordata > Mammalia > Carnivora > Otariidae > Eumetopias > Eumetopias jubatus. Next base: position 444,904 of record NW_028274879.1, read on the forward strand.
AGTTTCTTTCCCGAGATGAAGAATTCCTCATATCAGTGAGGTCATATGATACATGTCTTTCTCTGATTGACTTATTTCACTCAGCATAACACCCTCCAGTTCCATCCACGTCGTTGCAAATGGCAAGATCTCATTCCTTTTGATGGCTGCATAATATTCCATTGTGTATATACACCACATCTTCTTTATCCATTTATCTGTCGATGGGCATCTTGGCTCTTTCCACCGTTTGGCTATGGTGGACATTGCTGCTATAAACATTGGGGTACACGTACCCCTTCGGGTCCCTACATTTGTATCTTTGTGGTAAATACCCAGTAGTGCAACTGCTGGATCGAACGGTAGCTCTAATTTCAACTGTTTGAGGAACCTCCATACTGTTTTCCAGAGGGGTTGCACTAGCTTGCATTCCCACCAACAGTGTAGGAGGGTTCCCCTTTCTCCACATCCCCGCCAACATCTGTCGTTCCCTGACTTGTTAATTTCAGCCATTCTGACGGGTGTGAGGTGGTATCTCATGGAGGTTTTGATTTGGATTTCCCTGATGCCGAGCGATGTGGAGCACTTTTTCATGTGCCTGTTGGCCATTTGGATGTCTTCTTTGGAGACATGTCTGTTCATGTCTTCTGCCCATTTCTTGATTGAATTATTTCTTCTTTGGGTGTTGAGTTTGATCAGTTCTTTATAGATTTTGGATAATAGCCCTTTATCTGATAGGTCAGTTGCAAATATTTTCTCCCATTCTGTCGGTTGTCTTTTGGTTTTGTGGACTGTGTCTTTTGCTGTGCAAAAGCTTTTTATCTTGATGAAATCCCAAGAGTTCATTTTTGCCCTGGCTTCCCGTGCCTTTGGCGATGTTTCTAGGAAGAAGTTGCTGCGGCTAAGGTCGAAAAGGTTGCTACCTGTGTTCTCCTTTAGGATTTTGATGGACTCCTGTCTCACGTTTAGGTCTTTCAACCGTTTGGAGTCTATTTTTGTGTGTGGTGTAAGGAAATGGTCCAGTTTCATTCTTCTGCATGTGGCTGTCCAATTTTCCCAACACCATTTGTTGAAGAGACTGTCTTTTTGCCATTGGACATTCTTTCCTGCTTTGTCAAAGATAAGTTGACCATAGAGTTGAGGGTCCATTTCTGGGCTCTCGATTCTGTTCCATTGATCTATGTGTCTGTTTTTGTGCCAGTACCATACTGTCTTGATGATGACAGGTTTGTCATAGAGCTGAAAGTCCGGAATTGTGAAGCCGCCAGCTTTGCTTTTCTTTTTCATTAGTCCTCTGGCTATTCTGGGTCTCTTCTGGTTCCATACAAATATGAGGATTATTTCTTCCATTTCTTTGAGAAAAGTGGATGGTATTTTGATGGGGATTGCATTGAATGTGTAGATTGCTCTAGGTAGCATTGACATCTTCAGAATGTTGATTCTCCCAATCCATGAGCACGGAACGTTGTTCCATTTCTTTGTGTCTTCTTCCATTTCTTTCATGAGTATTTTATAGTTTTCTGAGTACAGATCCTTTGCCTCTTTGGTTAGATTTCTTCCTAGGGATCTAATGGTTTTGGGTGCAATTGTAAATGGGATCGACTCCTTGATTTGTCTCTCTTCTGTCTTGTTGTTGCTGTAGAGGAATGCCACCGATTTCTGTGCACTGATTTTGTATCCTGCTACTTTACTGAATTCCTGTATGAGTTCTAGCAGTTTTGCGGTGGAGTCTTTTGGGTTTTCCACATACAGTATCTTATCATCTGCAAAGAGTGAGAGGTTTGACTTCCTCTTTGCCGTTTTGGATGCCTTTGATTTCTTTTTGTTGTCTGATTGCTGTGGCTAGGACTTCTAATACTACGTTGAATAGCAGTGGTGAGAGTGGACATCCCTGCCGCGTTCCTGACTTTATGGGAAAAGCTCTCGGCCTTTCCCCATTGAGAATGATATTCGCTGTCGGTTTTTCATAGATGGCTTTTATGATATTGAGGTATGTACCCTCTATCCCTATACTGTGAAGAGTTTTGATCAAGAAAGGATGTTGTACTTTGTCAAATGCTTTTTCTGCATCTATTGAGAGGATCATATGATTCTTGCTCTTTCTTCTGTTAATGTATTGTATCACGTTGATTGATTTGCGGATGGTGAACCAGCCTTGCAGCCCAGGAATAAATCCCACTTGGTCCTGGTGAATAATCCTTTTAATGTACTGTTGGAACCCATTGGCTAGTTTTTTTTTTTTTGTGAGAATTTTTGCTTCCATGTTCATCAAGGATATTGGTCTGTAATTCTCTTTTTTGATGGGGTCTTTGTCTGGTTTGGGGATCAAGGTAATGCTGGCCTCATAAAATGAGTTTGGAAGTTTCCCTTCCATTTCTATTTTTTGGAACAGTTTCAGGAGAATAGGTAGTAATTCTTCTTGAAATGGCTGATAGAATTCCCCTGGGAAGCCATCTGGCCCTGGGCTTTTGTTTCTTGGGAGATTTTTGATGACTGTTTCAATTTCCTTAGTGGTTATAGGTCTGTTCAGGTTTTCTATTTCTTCCTGGTTCAATTTTGGTAGTTGATACATCTCTAGGAATGCACCCATTTCTTCCAGGTTATCTAATTTGCTGGCATAGAGTTGCTCATAATATGTTCTTATCATTGTTTGTATTTCTTTGGTGTTGGTTGTGATCTCTCCTCTTTCCTTCATGATTTTGTTGATTTGGGTCATTTCTCTTTTCTTCTTGATAAGTCTGGCCAGGGGTTTATCAATCTTGTTCATTCTTTCCAAGAACCAGCTCCTAGTTTCGTGGATCTGTTCTACTGTTCTTTTGGTTTCTAGTTCATTGATTTCTGCTCTGATCTTTATGATTTCTCTTCTCCTGCTGGGTTTAGGCTTTATTTGCTGTTCTTTCTCCAGCTCCTTTAGGTGTAGGGTTAGGTTGTGTATTTGAGACCTTTCTTGTTTCTTGAGAAAGGCTTGTATTGCTATATACTTTCCTCTCAGGACTGCCTTTGTTGTATCCCAAAGATTTTGAACCGTTGTGTTTTCATTTTCATTGGTTTCCATGAAATTTTTTAATTCTTCTTTAATTTCCTGGTTGACCCATTCATTCTTTAGTAGGATGCTCTTTAGCCTCCATGTATTTGAGTTCTTTCCGACTTTCCTCTTGTGGTTGAGTTCTAGTTTCAAAGCATTGTGGTCTGAAAATATGCAGGGAATGATCCCAATCTTTTGGTACCGATTGAGACCTGATTTGTGACCTGGGATGTGATCAGTTCTGGAGAATGTTCCATGGGCACTAGAGAAGAATGTGTATTCCTTTGCTTGGGGATGGAATGTTCTGAATATGTCTGTGAAGTCCATTTGGTCCAGTGTGTCATTTAAAGTCTTTATTTCCTTGTTGATCTTTTGCTTAGATGATCTGTCCATTTCAGTCAGGGGGGTGTTAAAGTCCCCCACTATTATTGTATTGTTGTCAATGTGTTTCTTTGCTTTTGTTATTAATTGCCTTATATAATTGGCTGCTCCCATGTTCGGGGCATAGATCTTTACAATTGTTAGATCTTCTTGTTGGATAGACCCTTTAAGTAGGATATAGTGTCCTTCCTCATCGCTTATTACAGTCTTTGTTTTAAAATCTAGTTTGTCTGATAGAAGGATTGCCACCCCAGCTTTCTTTTGGTGTCCATTAGCATGGTAAATGGTTTTCCACCCCCTCACTTTTAATGTGGGGGTGTCTTTGGCTCTAAAATGAGTCTCTTGCAGACAGCATATTGATGGGTCTGGTTTTTTTTTTTTATTTTTTATTGTTATGTTAATCACCATATATTGCATCATTAGTTTTTGGTGCAGTGTTCCATGATTCATTGTTTGTTCATAACACCCAGTGCTCCATGCAGAACGTGCCCTCCTCAATACCCATCACCAGGCTCACCCCTCCTCCTACCCCCCTCCCCTCTAGAACCCTCAGTTTGTTTCTCAGAGTCCATCATCTCTCATGGTTCGTCTCCCCCTCTGACATACTCCCCTTTTCTTCCTCTCCTGTTATCTTCTTCTTTTCCTTTTTTCTTAAAATATGTTGCGTTATTTCTTTCAGAAGTACAGAACTGTGATTCAACAGTCTGGCACAATTCACAGCACTCACCGTAGCACATACCCTCCCCAATGTCTATCACCCAGCCACCCCATCCCTCCCACCCCCAACCACTCCAGTAACACTCAGTTTCTTTCCCGAGATTAAGAATTCCTCATATCAGTGAGGTCATATGATACATGTCTTTCTCTGATTGACTTATTTCACTCAGCATAACACCCTCCAGTTCCATCCACGTTGTTGCAAATGGCAAGATCTCATTCCTTTTGATGGCTGCATAATATTCCATTGTGTATATACACCACATCTTCTTTATCCATTCATCTGTCGATGGGCATCTTGGCTCTTTCCACCGTTTGGCTATGGTGGACATTGCTGCTATAAACATTGGGGTACACGTACCCCTTCGGGTCCCTACATTTGTATCTTTGTGGTAAATACCCAGTAGTGCAATTGCTGGATGGAACGGTAGCTCTAATTTCAACTGTTTGAGGAACCTCCATATTGTTTTCCAGAGGGGTTGCACTAGCTTGCATTCCCACCAACAGTGTAGGAGGGTTCCCCTTTCTCCACATCCCCGCCAACATCTGTCGTTCCCTGACTTGTTAATTTCAGCCATTCTGACGGGTGTGAGGTGGTATCTCATGGAGGTTTTGATTTGGATTTCCCTGATGCCGAGCGATGTGGAGCACTTTTTCATGTGCCTGTTGGCCATTTGGATGTCTTCTTTGGAGAAATGTCTGTTCATGTCTTCTGCCCATTTCTTGATTGGATTATTTCTTCTTTGGGTGTTGAGTTTGATCAGTTCTTTATAGATTTTGGATACTAGCCCTTTATCTGATAGGTCAGTTGCAAATATTTTCTCCCATTCTGTCGGTTGTCTTTTGGTTTTGTGGACTGTTTCTTTTGCTGTGCAAAAGCTTTTTATCTTGATGAAATCCCAAGAGTTCATTTTTGCCCTGGCTTCCCGTGCCTTTGGCGATGTTTCTAGGAAGAAGTTGCTGCGGCTAAGGTCGAAAAGGTTGCTACCTGTGTTCTCCTTTAGGATTTTGATGGACTCCTGTGTCACGTTTAGGTCTTTCAACCGTTTGGAGTCTATTTTTGTGTGTGGTGTAAGGAAATGGTCCAGTTTCATTCTTCTGCATGTGGCTGTCCAATTTTCCCAACACCATTTGTTGAAGAGACTGTCTTTTTGCCATTGGACATTCTTTCCTGCTTTGTCAAAGATAAGTTGACCATAGAGTTGAGGGTCCATTTCTGGGCTCTCGATTCTGTTCCATTGATCTATGTGTCTGTTTTTGTGCCAGTACCATACTGTCTTGAAGATGACAGCTTTGTCATAGAGCTGGAAGTCGGGAATTGTGATGCCGCCAGCTTTGCTTTTCTTTTTCAGGAGTCCTCTGGCTATTCTGGGTCTCTTCTGGTTCCATACAAATTTGAGGATTATTTCTTCCATTTCTTTGAGAAAAGTGGATGGTATTTTGATGGGGATTGCATTGAATGTGTAGATTACTCTAGGTAGCATTGACATCTTCACAATGTTGATTCTCCCAATCCATGAGCACGGAACGTTGTTCCATTTCTTTGTGTCTTCTTCCATTTCTTTCATGAGTATTTTATAGTTTTCTGAGTACAGATCCTTTGCCTCTTTGGTTAGATTTCTTCCTAGGGATCTAATGGTTTTGGGTGCAATTGTAAATGGGATCGACTCCTTGATTTGTCTCTCTTCTGTCTTGTTGTTGCTGTAGAGGAATGCCACCGATTTCTGTGCACTGATTTTGTATCCTGCTACTTTACTGAATTCCTGTATGAGTTCTAGCAGTTTTGGGGTGGAGTCTTTTGGGTTTTCCACATACAGTATCTTATCATCTGCAAAGAGTGAGAGGTTTGACTTCCTCTTTGCCGTTTTGGATGCCTTTGATTTCTTTTTGTTGTCTGATTGCTGTGGCTAGGACTTCTAATACTACGTTGAATAGCACTGGTGAGAGTGGACATCCCTGCCGCGTTCCTGACTTTATGGGAAAAGCTCTCGGCCTTTCCCCATTGAGAATGATATTCGCTGTCGGTTTTTCATAGATGGCTTTTATGATATTGAGGTATGTACCCTCTATCCCTATACTGTGAAGAGTTTTGATCAAGAAACGATGTTGTACTTTGTCAAATGCTTTTTCTGCATCTATTGAGAGGATCATATGATTCTTGCTCTTTCTTTTGTTAATGTATTGTATCACGTTGATTGATTTGCGGATGTTGAACCAGCCTTGCAGCCCAGGAATAAATCCCACTTGGTCCTGGTGAATAATCCTTTTAATGTACTGTTGGAACCCATTGGCTAGTTTTTTTTGTGTGTGTGTGAGAATTTTTGCTTCCATGTTCATCAAGGATATTGGTCTGTAATTCTCTTTTTTGATGGGGTCTTTGTCTGGTTTGGGGATCAAGGTAATGCTGGCCTCATAAAATGAGTTTGGAAGTTTCCCTTCCATTTCTATTTTTTGGAACAGTTTCAGGAGAATAGGTAGTAATTCTTCTTGAAATGGCTGATAGAATTCCCCTGGGAAGCCATCTGGCCCTGGGCTTTTGTTTCTTGGGAGATTTTTGATGACTGTTTCAATTTCCTTAGTGGTTATAGGTCTGTTCAGGTTTTCTATTTCTTCCTGGTTCAATTTTGGTAGTTGATACATCTCTAGGAATGCACCCATTTCTTCCAGGTTATCTAATTTGCTGGCATAGAGTTGCTCATAATATGTTCTTATCATTGTTTGTATTTCTTTGGTGTTGGTTGTGATCTCTCCTCTTTCCTTCATGATTTTGTTGATTTGGGTCATTTCTCTTTTCTTCTTGATAAGTCTGGCCAGGGGTTTATCAATCTTGTTCATTCTTTCCAAGAACCAGCTCCTAGTTTCGTGGATCTGTTCTACTGTTCTTTTGGTTTCTAGTTCATTGATTTCTGCTCTGATCTTTATGATTTCTCTTCTCCTGCTGGGTTTAGGCTTTATTTGCTGTTCTTTCTCCAGCTCCTTTAGGTGTAGGGTTAGGTTGTGTATTTGAGACCTTTCTTGTTTCTTGAGAAAGGCTTGTATTGCTATATACTTTCCTCTCAGGACTGCCTTTGTTGTATCCCAAAGATTTTGAACCGTTGTGTTTTCATTTTCATTGGTTTCCATGAAATTTTTTAATTCTTCTTTAATTTCCTGGTTGACCCATTCATTCTTTAGTAGGATGCTCTTTAGCCTCCATGTATTTGAGTTCTTTCCGACTTTCCTCTTGTGGTTGAGTTCTAGTTTCAAAGCATTGTGGTCTGAAAATATGCAGGGAATGATCCCAATCTTTTGGTACCGATTGAGACCTGATTTGTGACCTGGGATGTGATCAGTTCTGGAGAATGTTCCATGGGCACTAGAGAAGAATGTGTATTCCTTTGCTTGGGGATGGAATGTTCTGAATATGTCTGTGAAGTCCATTTGGTCCAGTGTGTCATTTAAAGTCTTTATTTCCTTGTTGATCTTTTGCTTAGATGATCTGTCCATTTCAGTCAGGGGGGTGTTAAAGTCCCCCACTATTATTGTATTGTTGTCAATGTGTTTCTTTGCTTTTGTTATTAATTGCCTTATATAATTGGCTGCTCCCATGTTCGGGGCATAGATCTTTACAATTGTTAGATCTTCTTGTTGGATAGACCCTTTAAGTAGGATATAGTGTCCTTCCTCATCGCTTATTACAGTCTTTGTTTTAAAATCTAGTTTGTCTGATAGAAGGATTGCCACCCCAGCTTTCTTTTGGTGTCCATTAGCATGGTAAATGGTTTTCCACCCCCTCACTTTTAATGTGGGGGTGTCTTTGGCTCTAAAATGAGTCTCTTGCAGACAGCATATTGATGGGTCTGGTTTTTTTTTTTAATTTTTTATTGTTATGTTAATCACCATATATTGCATCATTAGTTTTTGGTGCAGTGTTCCATGATTCATTGTTTGTTCATAACACCCAGTGCTCCATGCAGAACGTGCCCTCCTCAATACCCATCACCAGGCTCACCCCTCCTCCTACCCCCCTCCCCTCTAGAACCCTCAGTTTGTTTCTCAGAGTCCATCATCTCTCATGGTTCGTCTCCCCCTCTGACATACTCCCCTTTTCTTCCTCTCCTGTTATCTTCTTCTTTTCCTTTTTTCTTAAAATATGTTGCGTTATTTCTTTCAGAAGTACAGAACTGTGATTCAACAGTCTGGCACAATTCACAGCACTCACCGTAGCACATACCCTCCCCAATGTCTATCACCCAGCCACCCCATCCCTCCCACCCCCAACCACTCCAGTAACACTCAGTTTCTTTCCCGAGATTAAGAATTCCTCATATCAGTGAGGTCATATGATACATGTCTTTCTCTGATTGACTTATTTCACTCAGCATAACACCCTCCAGTTCCATCCACGTTGTTGCAAATGGCAAGATCTCATTCCTTTTGATGGCTGCATAATATTCCATTGTGTATATACACCACATCTTCTTTATCCATTCATCTGTCGATGGGCATCTTGGCTCTTTCCACCGTTTGGCTATGGTGGACATTGCTGCTATAAACATTGGGGTACACGTACCCCTTCGGGTCCCTACATTTGTATCTTTGTGGTAAATACCCAGTAGTGCAATTGCTGGATCGAACGGTAGCTCTAATTTCAACTGTTTGAGGAACCTCCATATTGTTTTCCAGAGGGGTTGCACTAGCTTGCATTCCCACCAACAGTGTAGGAGGGTTCCCCTTTCTCCACATCCCCGCCAACATCTGTCGTTCCCTGACTTGTTAATTTCAGCCATTCTGACGGGTGTGAGGTGGTATCTCATGGAGGTTTTGATTTGGATTTCCCTGATGCCGAGCGATGTGGAGCACTTTTTCATGTGCCTGTTGGCCATTTGGATGTCTTCTTTGGAGAAATGTCTGTTCATGTCTTCTGCCCATTTCTTGATTGGATTATTTCTTCTTTGGGTGTTGAGTTTGATCAGTTCTTTATAGATTTTGGATACTAGCCCTTTATCTGATAGGTCAGTTGCAAATATTTTCTCCCATTCTGTCGGTTGTCTTTTGGTTTTGTGGACTGTTTCTTTTGCTGTGCAAAAGCTTTTTATCTTGATGAAATCCCAAGAGTTCATTTTTGCCCTGGCTTCCCGTGCCTTTGGCGATGTTTCTAGGAAGAAGTTGCTGCGGCTAAGGTCGAAAAGGTTGCTACCTGTGTTCTCCTTTAGGATTTTGATGGACTCCTGTGTCACGTTTAGGTCTTTCAACCGTTTGGAGTCTATTTTTGTGTGTGGTGTAAGGAAATGGTCCAGTTTCATTCTTCTGCATGTGGCTGTCCAATTTTCCCAACACCATTTGTTGAAGAGACTGTCTTTTTGCCATTGGACATTCTTTCCTGCTTTGTCAAAGATAAGTTGACCATAGAGTTGAGGGTCCATTTCTGGGCTCTCGATTCTGTTCCATTGATCTATGTGTCTGTTTTTGTGCCAGTACCATACTGTCTTGAAGATGACAGCTTTGTCATAGAGCTGGAAGTCGGGAATTGTGATGCCGCCAGCTTTGCTTTTCTTTTTCAGGAGTCCTCTGGCTATTCTGGGTCTCTTCTGGTTCCATACAAATTTGAGGATTATTTCTTCCATTTCTTTGAGAAAAGTGGATGGTATTTTGATGGGGATTGCATTGAATGTGTAGATTACTCTAGGTAGCATTGACATCTTCACAATGTTGATTCTCCCAATCCATGAGCACGGAACGTTGTTCCATTTCTTTGTGTCTTCTTCCATTTCTTTCATGAGTATTTTATAGTTTTCTGAGTACAGATCCTTTGCCTCTTTGGTTAGATTTCTTCCTAGGGATCTAATGGTTTTGGGTGCAATTGTAAATGGGATCGACTCCTTGATTTGTCTCTCTTCTGTCTTGTTGTTGCTGTAGAGGAATGCCACCGATTTCTGTGCACTGATTTTGTATCCTGCTACTTTACTGAATTCCTGTATGAGTTCTAGCAGTTTTGGGGTGGAGTCTTTTGGGTTTTCCACATACAGTATCTTATCATCTGCAAAGAGTGAGAGGTTTGACTTCCTCTTTGCCGTTTTGGATGCCTTTGATTTCTTTTTGTTGTCTGATTGCTGTGGCTAGGACTTCTAATACTACGTTGAATAGCACTGGTGAGAGTGGACATCCCTGCCGCGTTCCTGACTTTATGGGAAAAGCTCTCGGCCTTTCCCCATTGAGAATGATATTCGCTGTCGGTTTTTCATAGATGGCTTTTATGATATTGAGGTATGTACCCTCTATCCCTATACTGTGAAGAGTTTTGATCAAGAAACGATGTTGTACTTTGTCAAATGCTTTTTCTGCATCTATTGAGAGGATCATATGATTCTTGCTCTTTCTTTTGTTAATGTATTGTATCACGTTGATTGATTTGCGGATGTTGAACCAGCCTTGCAGCCCAGGAATAAATCCCACTTGGTCCTGGTGAATAATCCTTTTAATGTACTGTTGGAACCCATTGGCTAGTTTTTTTTGTGTGTGTGTGAGAATTTTTGCTTCCATGTTCATCAAGGATATTGGTCTGTAATTCTCTTTTTTGATGGGGTCTTTGTCTGGTTTGGGGATCAAGGTAATGCTGGCCTCATAAAATGAGTTTGGAAGTTTCCCTTCCATTTCTATTTTTTGGAACAGTTTCAGGAGAATAGGTAGTAATTCTTCTTGAAATGGCTGATAGAATTCCCCTGGGAAGCCATCTGGCCCTGGGCTTTTGTTTCTTGGGAGATTTTTGATGACTGTTTCAATTTCCTTAGTGGTTATAGGTCTGTTCAGGTTTTCTATTTCTTCCTGGTTCAATTTTGGTAGTTGATACATCTCTAGGAATGCACCCATTTCTTCCAGGTTATCTAATTTGCTGGCATAGAGTTGCTCATAATATGTTCTTATCATTGTTTGTATTTCTTTGGTGTTGGTTGTGATCTCTCCTCTTTCCTTCATGATTTTGTTGATTTGGGTCATTTCTCTTTTCTTCTTGATAAGTCTGGCCAGGGGTTTATCAATCTTGTTCATTCTTTCCAAGAACCAGCTCCTAGTTTCGTGGATCTGTTCTACTGTTCTTTTGGTTTCTAGTTCATTGATTTCTGCTCTGATCTTTATGATTTCTCTTCTCCTGCTGGGTTTAGGCTTTATTTGCTGTTCTTTCTCCAGCTCCTTTAGGTGTAGGGTTAGGTTGTGTATTTGAGACCTTTCTTGTTTCTTGAGAAAGGCTTGTATTGCTATATACTTTCCTCTCAGGACTGCCTTTGTTGTATCCCAAAGATTTTGAACCGTTGTGTTTTCATTTTCATTGGTTTCCATGAAATTTTTTAATTCTTCTTTAATTTCCTGGTTGACCCATTCATTCTTTAGTAGGATGCTCTTTAGCCTCCATGTATTTGAGTTCTTTCCGACTTTCCTCTTGTGGTTGAGTTCTAGTTTCAAAGCATTGTGGTCTGAAAATATGCAGGGAATGATCCCAATCTTTTGGTACCGATTGAGACCTGATTTGTGACCTGGGATGTGATCAGTTCTGGAGAATGTTCCATGGGCACTAGAGAAGAATGTGTATTCCTTTGCTTGGGGATGGAATGTTCTGAATATGTCTGTGAAGTCCATTTGGTCCAGTGTGTCATTTAAAGTCTTTATTTCCTTGTTGATCTTTTGCTTAGATGATCTGTCCATTTCAGTCAGGGGGGTGTTAAAGTCCCCCACTATTATTGTATTGTTGTCAATGTGTTTCTTTGCTTTTGTTATTAATTGCCTTATATAATTGGCTGCTCCCATGTTCGGGGCATAGATCTTTACAATTGTTAGATCTTCTTGTTGGATAGACCCTTTAAGTAGGATATAGTGTCCTTCCTCATCGCTTATTACAGTCTTTGTTTTAAAATCTAGTTTGTCTGATAGAAGGATTGCCACCCCAGCTTTCTTTTGGTGTCCATTAGCATGGTAAATGGTTTTCCACCCCCTCACTTTCAATCTGGGGGTGTCTTTGGGTCTAAAATGAGTCTCTTGCAGACAGCATATTGATGGGTCTTGTTTTTTAATCCAATCTGATAGCCTGTGTCTTTTGATTGGGGCATTTACGCCATTTGCATTCAGGGTAACTATTGAAAAGTATGAATTTAGTGCCATTGTATTACCTGTAAGGTGACTGTTAACTCTCTCTTGTCTGTGTTCGTTTCTGCTCTTTGCTGCTTTTAGGTTCTCTCTTTGCTTAGAGGACCCCTCTCAATATTTCTTGGAGGGGTGGTTTTGTGTTTGCAAATTCCTTTAGTTTTTGTTTGTTCTGGAAGCTTTTTATCTCTCCTTCTATTTTCAATGATAGCCTAGCTGGATATAGTATTCTTGGCTGCATATTTTTCTCGTTTAGTGCTCTGAAGATATCTTGCCAGTCCTTTCTGGCCTGCCAGGTCTCTGTGGATAGGTCTGTTGCCAATCTAATGTTTCTACCATTGTAGGTTACATATCTCTTCTCCGGAGCTGCTTTCAGGATTTTCTCTTTGTCTCTGAGACTCGTAAGTTTTACTATTAGATGTCGGGTGTTGACCTATTATTATTGATTTTGAGAGGGGTTCTCTGTGCCTCCTGGATTTTAATGCCTGTTTCCTTCCTCACATTAGGGAAGTTCTCTGTTATAATTTGCTCCAATATACCTTCTGCCCCTCTCTCTCTCTCTTCTTCTTCTGGGATCCCAATTATTCTAATGTTGTTTCGTCTTATCGTATCACTTATCTCTCGAATTCTGCCCTCGTGATCCTGTAGTTGTTTCTCTCTCTTTTTCTCAGCCTCTTTATTTTCCATCATTTGGTCTTCTATATCGCTGATTCTCTCTTCTGCCTCATTTATCCTAGCATTTAGTGCCCCCATTTTTGATTGCACCTCATCAATAGCCTTTTTGATTTCGATTTGGTTAGATTTTAGTTCTTTTATTTCTCCAGAAAGGGTTTCTCTAATAACTTCCACGCTTTTTTCAAGCCCAGCTAGTATCTTTAAAGTCATGATTCTGAACTCTAGGTCCGACATCGTACTAATGTCCGTATTGAGTAGGTCCCTGGCTGACGGTACTACCTCTTGTTCTTTTTGCTGAGGTGATTTCTTTCGTCTTGTCATTTTCTCCAGAGGAGAATAGATGAATGAGAGAACAAAATCCTAACAGGTTTACAACGTCCCCAGCAAATATACTGTATACAAATCAGAAAAGACCTGAAACCAGGGGAAAAGAAAGGGAAAGAAAGAAAAACGAAAGAGAAAAAGAAAAAAAAGGATAAAAACAAAAACAAAACAATACAAAAAAGGCAGAATATGATCAAATATGATCAGGCTAGTGCATAGATCAGTGCCGCACACTAGATTTTGGGCGTATTTTGGTCTGTTAGAAAAAGGTGCCTCCTAAAATTTTAAAGGAAGAAAGACATATATGTACAAAATAATGGTTGATACAATGAAGGGATGGAAGATGACTGTAAAGATGAAAATTATAAAAGATTTTATAAAAGGACTTGGTAAGATAAGTTGTTTGAAAAAAGAAAGAAGATTTAAGAAAAAAAAAAGGAAAAAGGGAGAGAATGTGATCAGGCAGGAGACTAGAACAAAGCCATACACTAGTGATTTAGGGTATATTTTGATCTGTTAGAAGAAACTGTACCTCAAAATTTTAAAGAGAGAACAACTTATATATATATATATATATGCCAAAAATAAGGGTAACTACTATGAAGGGATAAAATATGACTCTAAAAATGAAAAATAAAAAATGTTTGTTTTTTTTTTTAAAAAAGGGATTTATAAGATGTTGGTTGAAAAAGGGAAAAAGAAAAAAAAACAGTCAACAAAAATTAACTTTGATGAAATAATGAATCATGGTTAAAAAAAAAAAAAAAGCCATGAATCTATGTGCAGTGTTCCCCTAGCGCTGGAGTTCTCCTATTCTCCTTGATCGATCAACTTGGTCTTGCCTTGCTGGCTGTTTGTGCTGATCTTCTGGGGGAGGGGCCTGTTGCTGTGGTTTCCAAATGTCTTTGCCGGAGGCGGAATTGCCCCGCCCTTGTCAGTCCGGGCTAAGGAAGCTGCTCCGCTTTGCTCTCAGGAGCTTTTGTTCCCTGCAAGCTCTCGGTACAGCCTTGGAGGACCAGGGCAGAAATGGTGGCCTCCCAATCTCCCCTCGGAGGAGCTGAGAACCTGGGGCCCCGCTCCTCAGTGTGCCCCCAGAGAAAAGCAGTCACTTCCGTGTCCCCGTTCTCCGGCCGCACTCCGTGCTCACCCGGCCTGTGACCGAGCGTTGCTATCTATGGCACCCGACCCCGCACGGAGTCTCCAAACCCAGCAGATCCCTGCAGTGCGCTCCCGCACCGCTCCTCCCCGGGAAGGAAGGGGAGTCTCCCCGGATCTGCTGCTTGTTGGGTCCCTGCTGGGGGAGCCGTGCTCCGACTGGGCCGCAGATCACAGTTTATGGCAACCCCGAGCTGAGAGCCCACGACTCTGCTCCGTCTCTGCAGCCGGCTTCCCCGCGAGCATGCAAGTCTTACTGCTCGCTTAGCAAGGCAAGAAACAGTAGTGTAGGGGAACCGTGTGTACATAGCCTCACTGTTGCGAGGAGTGGGAACACTTGTTGTGCCTGTGCGTAAGAGCCTGACTGACAATTCCCTTAAGTTACTGGGCGAGAGAAACGGATTCATGCAGCTGCACCTCTCCCACCAGCTCTCAGTATCAGAATGGTAGCACTCCTCCGGCCTGTGTGCCTGCAGGCCTAAGTTTCAGGCCCCTCCCTGGAATACACTACACTGGAGAAACCGCGCTTTAGCTCCCGCCAGTCCCTAGCGGAGAGGAAGCTGTATGGTGTGCGCTGTGCTTGAGAGCCCGGCGAACGTCTTCCCTACGTAAAACCGGGGGAAAGAAATGCCGTTGCCGGAGACGCCTCTCGGCTCACCTCTTTTCCTGGAGCTAGTACCTTTACCCCGGTGCGCGTGCAGGCCCAAAGCCAAAAACCTCACTCGAGGGAACCGCACTGTAGAGAATCCGGGCTTCGGCCAGACTAGGCCTTCCTGAGGGTGGAAGACTTTTGCTATGAGCATGCGTGCGAGCACTGCCAGCGAGTCCAAAACCATTTTCTGAGGGAGACTGAGGCCGCGGCAGAAGGGAGAACAAAACTCCCCACTTGTTTCCTGAAGGCAGCCCAGCAGCCGCCCCCTTGGACATGCAAGTCTCACTGCTCACGTACCAAAGCAAAGAAACAGTACTGTAGGGGAACCTTGTTGTAGGTAGACTCCCTGTTGCGCGAGTGGGAACACTTGGAGTGCCTGTGCGTAAGAGCCTGGCCGAATAGTCCCTTAAGTTCCTGGGCGAGAGAAACGGATTCGTGCAGCCGCAACTCTCCCACCAGCTCTCAGTATCAGAATGGTAGCACTCCTCCGCCCTGTGTGCGTGCAGGCCTAAGAGGCAGGCCCCTCCTTGGAAGGCACAGCACTGTGGAGAACCCGCGTTAGTTCCCGCCAGTCCCTAGCGGAGAGGACGCTGTATGGTGTGCGCTGTGCTTCAGAGCCCGGCGAACGGCTTCCCTATGTAAAAGCGAGGGAAAGAAAGGCCTGTGCCGGAGACACCTCTCGGCTGAGCTCTTGTTCCTGGGGCTAGTATCGTGCTCCGTTGTGCGAGCAGACCAAAAGCCAACCACCTAAATCCAGGGAACTGCACTGTGTGGAATCCAGGCTTCGGGCAGACTAGGCCTTCCTGAGGGTGGAAACCTTTTGCAGTGTGAATGCGGGCGAGCACTGCCAGCGAGTCCAAAACCATTTTGCGAAGGAGACTGAGGCCGCGGCAGAAGTGAGAACTCAACTCCCCACTTGTTTCCTGAAGCCAGCCAGGCGGCCGCCCCCTTGAGCATGCATGTCTCACTGCTTGTGGACCAACGCAAAGAAACAGTAGGGTAGGTGACCGTGTTGTACAGAGCCTCACTGTTCCGGAGAGGGGAAACACTTGGAGTGTGTGTGCATGAGACCCTGGGAGACGAGTCCCATACGTTACTGGGCGAGAGAAACGAACTCGTGCAGCCGCACCTCTCCCACCAGCTCTCAGTGGCAGAATGCAAGCACTCCTCAGGCATGTGTGCGAGCAGGCCTAAGTAGCAGGCCCCTCCCTGGAAGGCACAACACTGTGGTGAAAGCGCACGGTAGCTCCCGCCAGGCACCGGCGGGGAGGACGCTGTATGGTGTGCGCTGTGCCTGAGAGCCCGGCGAGCATCTTCCCTATGTAAAACCGGGGGAAAGAAAGGCCAGTGCCGGAGAGGCCTCTCGGCTGAGCTCTTTTCCTGGAGCTAGTACCTTTATCCCGGTGGGCGTGCAGGCCAAAAGCCAAAAACCTCACTCGAGGAAACCGCATTGTAGAGAATCCGGGCTTCGGCCAGACTAGGCCTTCCTCTGGTTGGAAGCCTTTTGCTGTGTGCATGCTTATGAGCTCCGCCCCGGAGTCCAAAACCATTTTCGGAGGGAGACTGAGGCCGCGGCAGAAGGGAGAACACAACTCCCCACTTGTTTCCTGAAGCCAGCCCAGCGGCCGCCCGCTTGGGCATGCAAGTCTCACTGCTCGCGTACCAAGGAAAGAAACAGTAGTGTAGGGGAACCGTGTGTACATAGCCTCACTGTTGCGGGGAGTGGGAACACTTGGAGTGCCTGTGCGTAAGAGCCTGACTGACAATTCCCTTAAGTTACTGTGCAAGGGAAATGGATTCGTGCAGCCGCCCCTCTCCCACCAGCTCTCAGTAGCAGAATGGTAGCACTCCTCCGGCATGTGTGCCTGCAGGCCTAAGTTGCAGGCCCCTCTCTGGAATGCACTACACTGGAGAAACCGCGCTATAGCTCCCGCAAGTCCGTAGCGGAGAGGAAGCTGTATGGTGTGCGCTGTGCTTGAGAGCCCGGCGAACGTCTTCCCTACGTAAAACCGGGAGAAAGAAAGGCCGTTGGCGGAGAAGTCTCTCGGCTAAGCTCTTGTTCCTGGAGCTAGTACCTTTACCCCGGTGTGCGTGCAGGCCAAAACCCAAAAACCTCACTGGAGGGAACCGCACTGTAGAGAATCCGGGCTTCGGGCAGACTAGGCCTTCCTGAGGGTGGAAGCCTTCTGCTGTGTGCATGCGTATGAGCTCCACCAGGGAATCTAAAACCATTTTCTGAGGGAGACTGAGGCCGCAGAAGAAGGGAGAACAAAACACCCCACTTGTTTCCTGCTACTGGCCCTGCGTCTAACCCCTTGTGCATGCATGTCTCACTGCTCCCAAACCAACGTAAGAAATGCAGGGTAGGGGACCGTGTTGTAGAGAGTCTCACTGTTACGGAAGGTGGAAACACTGGGAGTGTGTGTACGTGAGAGCCTGGGAGACGAGTCCCCTAAGTTACTGGGCGAGAGAAAAGGATTAGTTGCAGCGGCACCTCTCCAACCAGCTCTCAGTGGCAGAATGCTAGCACTCCTCAGGCATGTGTTCGTGCAGGACTAAGTATCAGGCCCCTCCCTGGAAGGCACATAACTGTGGTGTAATCGCGCTTCAGCTCCGGCCGGTCCCCGGCGGGGAGGACGCTGTAAGGTTTCCTCTGTACTTGAGAGCCCGGCGAACGGCTTCCCTATGTAAAACCGAGGGAAAGAAAGGCCGGTGCCTGAGACGCCTCTCGGCTCAGCTCTTGTTCCTGGGGCTAGTACCGTTGCCCCGGTGTGCTTGAAGGACAAAAGCCAACCACCTAACTCGAGGGAATCACACTATAGAGAATCCGGGCTTCGGCTGGACTAGGCCTTCCTGAGGGTGGAAAGCTTCTGCTGAGAGCATGCATGCGAGCACTGCCAGCGAGTCCAAAACCATTTTCCCAGGGAGACTGAGGCCGCGGCAGAAGGGAGAACACAACTGCCCATTTGTTTCCTGAAGCCAGCCCAGCAGCCGACCCCTAGGGCATGCAAGTCTCACGCTCGCTTACCAACGCAATGAAACCGTACTGTAGGGGAACCGTGTATACAGAGCCTCACTGTTGCGCGCAGTGGGAACTCTTGGAGTGCCTGTACGTAAGAGCCTGGCTGAAGAGTCCCTTCAGTTCCTGGGCGAGAGAAACGGATTCGTGCAGCCGCACCTCTCCCACCAGCTCTCAGTATCAGAATGGTAGCACTCCTCCGGCCTGTGTGCGTGCAGGCCTAAGTTGCAGGCCCCTCCCTGGAAGGCAGTACACTGTGGAGAAACCGCGCTTTAGCTGCCGCCGTTCCCTAGCGGAGAGGAAGCTGTAGGGTGTGCGATGTGCCTAGAGCCCGGCGAACGTCTTCCCTACGTAAAACCGGGGGAAACAAAGGCCGGTGCCGGAGACGCGTCTCGGCTCAGCTCTTGTTCATGGAGCTAGTATCTTTACCCCGGTGTGCGTGCAGGCCGAAAGCCAAAAACCTCACACGAGGGAAACGCACTGTAGAGAATCGGGCTTCGGCCAGACTAGGCCTTCCTGAGGGTGGAAGCCTTCTGCTGTGTGCATGCGTATGAGCTCGGCCACGGAGTACAAAACCATTTTCTGAGGGAGACTGAGGCCGCAGTAGAAGGGAGAACAAAGCTCCCCACTTGTTTCCTGCTACTGGCCCTGCGTCCAACCCCTTGTGCATGCATGTCTCACTGCTCCCATACCAACGTAAGAAAAGTAGGGTAGGGGACCGTGTTGTAGAGAGTCTCACTGTTACGGAGGGTGGAAACACTGGGAGTGTGTGTACGTGAGAGCCTGGGAGACGAGTCCCCTAAGTTACTGAGCGAGAGAAAAGGATTAGTTGCAGCAGCACCTCTCCCACCAGCTCTCAGTGGCAGAATGCTAGCACTCCTCAGGCATGTGTGCGTGCAGGCCTAAGTATCAGGCCCCTCCCTGGAAGGCACAAAACTGCGGTGAAAGCGCGCTTCAGCTCCGGCCTGTCCCCGGCGTGGAGGACGCTGTAAGGTTTCCTCTGTACTTGAGAGCCCGGCGAACGGCTTCCCTATGTAAAACCGAGAGGGAAAGAAAGGCCGGTGCCTGAGACGCCTCTCGGCTCAGCTCTTGTTCCTGGGGCTAGTACCGTTGCCCCGGTGTGCTTGAAGGACAAAAGCCAACCACCTAACTCGAGGGAATCACACTATAGAGAATCCGGGCTTCGGCTGGACTAGGCCTTCCTGAGGGTGGAAAGCTTCTGCTGAGAGCATGCATGCGAGCACTGCCAGCGAGTCCAAAACCATTTTCCCAGGGAGACTGAGGCCGCGGCAGAAGGGAGAACACAACTGCCCATTTGTTTCCTGAAGCCAGCCCAGCAGCCGACCCCTAGGGCATGCAAGTCTCACGCTCGCTTACCAACGCAATGAAACCGTACTGTAGGGGATCCTTGTATACAGAGCCTCACTGTTGCGCGCAGGGGGAACTCTTGGAGTGCCTGTACGTAAGAGCCTGGCTGAAGAGTCCCTTCAGTTCCTGGGCGAGAGAAACGGATTCGTGCAGCCGCACCTCTCCCACCAGCTCTCAGTATCAGAATGGTAGCACTCCTCCGGCCTGTGTGCGTGCAGGCCTAAGTTGCAGGCCCCTCCCTGGAAGGCAGTACACTGTGGAGAAACCGCGCTTTAGCTGCCGCCGTTCCCTAGCGGAGAGGAAGCTGTAGGGTGTGCGATGTGCCTAGAGCCCGGCGAACGTCTTCCCTAGGTAAAACCGGGGGAAACAAGGGCCGGTGCCGGAGACGCGTCTCGGCTCAGCTCTTGTTCATGGAGCTAGTATCTTTACCCCGGTGTGCGTGCAGGCCGAAAGCCAAAAACCTCACACGAGGGAACCGCACTGTAGAGAATCCAGGCTTCGGCCAGACTAGGCCTTCCTGAGGGTGGAAGCCTTCTGCTGTGTGCATGCGTATGAGCTCCGCCACGGAGTACAAAACCATTTTCTGAGGGAGACTGAGGCCGCGGCAGAAGTGAGAACAAAGCTCCCCACTTGTTTCCTGCTAGTGGCCCTGCGTCCAACCCCTTGTGCATGCACGTCTCACTGCTCCCATACCAACGTAAGAAAAGTAGGGTAGGGGACCGTGTTGTAGAGAGTCTCACTGTTACGGAGGGTGGAAACACTGGGAGTGTGTGTACGTGAGAGCCTGGGAGACGAGTCCCCTAAGTTACTGGGGGAGAGAAAAGGATTAGTTGCAGCGGCACCTCTCCAAACAGCTCTCAGTATTAGAATGATAGCATTCCTCCGGCATGTGTGCGAGCAGGCCTAAGAGGCAGGCCCCTCCTTGGAAGGCACAGCACTGTGGAGAACCCGCGTTAGCTCCCGCCGATCCCTAGCGGAGAGGACGCTGTATGGTGTGCGCTGTGCTTCAGAGCCCGGCGAACGGCTTCCCTATGTAAAAGCGAGGGAAAGAAAGGCCTGTGCCGGAGACACCTCTCGGCTGAGCTCTTGTTCCTGGGCTACTATCGTGCTCCATTGTGCGAGCAGACCAAAAGCCAACCACCTAAATCCAGGGAACTGCACTGTGTGGAATCCAGGCTTCGGCCAGACTAGGCCTTCCTGAGGGTGGAAACCTCTTGCAGTGTGAATGCGGGCGAGCACTGCCAGCGAGTCCAAAACCATTTTGTGAGGAAGACTGAGGCCTCGGCAGAAGTGAGAACTCAACTCCCCACTTTTTTCCTGAAGCCAGCCAGACGGCCGCCCCCTTGAGCATGCATGTCTCACTGCTTGCCGACCAAGGCAAAGAGACAGTGGGGTAGGGGACCGTGTTGTAGAGAGCCTGACTGTTAGGGAGGGTGGAAACACTTGGAGTGTGTGTACGTGAGAGCCTAGGAGACGAGTCCCCTAAGTTACTGGGCGAGAGAAAAGGATTAGTTGCAGCGGCACCTCTCCCACCAGCTCTCAGTATCAGAATGGTAGCACTCCTCCGGCATGTGTGTGTGCAGACCTAAGTGGCAGGCCCCTCCTTGGAAGGCACAACACTGTGGAGAAACCGCGCTTTAGCTCCTGCCGGTCCCTAGCGGAGAGGACGCTATATGGTGTGCGCTGTGCTTGAGAGCCCGGCGATCGGCTTCCCTATGTATAAGCGAGGGAAAGAAAGGCCGGTGCCCGAGACGCCTCTCGGCTCAGCTCTTGTTCCTGGAGCTAGTACCGTTACCCTGGTGTGCTTGCAGGCCGAGGGCCAACCTCCCAATTCGAGGGAACCACACTGTAGAAATTCCTTACTTCGGCCAGACTAGGCCTTCCTGAGGGAGGTAACCCTTTGCAGTGTGAATGCGGGCGAGCACTGCCAGCGAGTCCAAAACCGTTTTACGAGGGAGACTGAGGCCGCGACCGAAGTGAGAACTCAACTCCCCATTTGTTTCCTGAAGCCAGCCCGGCAGCCGCCCCCTTGAGCATGCAAGTCTCACTGTTTGCGTCCCAACGCAAGGAAACAGTAGGCTGGGGGACCGTGTTGTAGAGAGCCTCACTGTTCCGGAGAGTGGAAACACTTCGAGTGCGTGTGCGTGAGAGCCTGGGAGACGAGTGTCCTACGTTACTGGGCGAGAGAAACGAACTCGTGCAGCCGCACCTCTCCCACCAGCTCTCAGTGGCAGAATGCTAGCACTCCTCAGGCATGCGTTCGTGCAGGCCTAAGTATCAGGGCCCTCCCTGGAAGGCACAAAACTGTGGTGAAAGCGCGCTTCAGCTCCGGCCGGTCCCCGGCGGGGAGGACGCGGTAAGGTTTCCTCTGTACTTGAGAGCCCGGCGAACGGCATCCCTATGTAAAACCGAGGGAAAGAAAGGCCGGTGCCTGAGACGCCTCTCGGCTCAGCTCTTGTTCCTGGGGCTAGTACCGTTGCCCCGGTGTGCTTGAAGGACAAAAGCCAACCACCTAACTCGAGGGAATCACACTATAGAGAATCCGGGCTTCGGCTGGACTAGGCCTTCCTGAGGGTGGAAAGCTTCTGCTGAGAGCATGCATGCGAGCACTGCCAGCGAGTCCAAAACCATTTTCCCAGGGAGACTGAGGCCGCGGCAGAAGGGAGAACACAACTGCCCATATGTTTCCTGAAGCCAGCCCAGCAGCCGACCCCTAGGGCATGCAAGTCTCACGCTCGCTTACCAACGCAATGAAACAGTACTGTAGGGGAACCGTGTATACAGAGCCTCACTGTTGCGCGCAGTGGGAACTCTTGGAGTGCCTGTACGTAAGAGCCTGGCTGAAGAGTCCCTTCAGTTCCTGGGCGAGAGAAACGGATTCGTGCAGCCGCACCTCTCCCACCAGCTCTCAGTATCAGAATGGTAGCACTCCTCCGGCCTGTGTGCGTGCAGGCCTAAGTTGCAGGCCCCTCCCTGGAAGGCAGTACACTGTGGAGAAACCGCGCTTTAGCTGCCGCCGTTCCCTAGCGGAGAGGAAGCTGTAGGGTGTGCGATGTGCCTAGAGCCCGGCGAACGTCTTCCCTACGTAAAACCGGGGGAAACAAAGGCCGGTGCCGGAGACGCGTCTCGGCTCAGCTCTTGTTCATGGAGCTAGTATCTTTACCCCGGTGTGCGTGCAGGCCGAAAGCCAAAAACCTCACACGAGGGAAACGCACTGTAGAGAATCGGGCTTCGGCCAGACTAGGCCTTCCTGAGGGTGGAAGCCTTCTGCTGGGTGCATGCGTATGAGCTCGGCCACGGAGTACAAAACCATTTTCTGAGGGAGACTGAGGCCGCAGTAGAAGGGAGAACAAAGCTCCCCACTTGTTTCCTGCTACTGGCCCTGCGTCCAACCCCTTGTGCATGCATGTCTCACTGCTCCCATACCAACGTAAGAAAAGTAGGGTAGGGGACCGTGTTGTAGAGAGTCTCACTGTTACGGAGGGTGGAAACACTGGGAGTGTGTGTACGTGAGAGCCTGGGAGACGAGTCCCCTAAGTTACTGAGCGAGAGAAAAGGATTAGTTGCAGCAGCACCTCTCCCACCAGCTCTCAGTGGCAGAATGCTAGCACTCCTCAGGCATGTGTGCGTGCAGGCCTAAGTATCAGGCCCCTCCCTGGAAGGCACAAAACTGCGGTGAAAGCGCGCTTCAGCTCCGGCCTGTCCCCGGCGTGGAGGACGCTGTAAGGTTTCCTCTGTACTTGAGAGCCCGGCGAACGGCTTCCCTATGTAAAACCGAGAGGGAAAGAAAGGCCGGTGCCTGAGACGCCTCTCGGCTCAGCTCTTGTTCCTGGGGCTAGTACCGTTGCCCCGGTGTGCTTGAAGGACAAAAGCCAACCACCTAACTCGAGGGAATCACACTATAGAGAATCCGGGCTTCGGCTGGACTAGGCCTTCCTGAGGGTGGAAAGCTTCTGCTGAGAGCATGCATGCGAGCACTGCCAGCGAGTCCAAAACCATTTTCCCAGGGAGACTGAGGCCGCGGCAGAAGGGAGAACACAACTGCCCATTTGTTTCCTGAAGCCAGCCCAGCAGCCGACCCCTAGGGCATGCAAGTCTCACGCTCGCTTACCAACGCAATGAAACAGTACTGTAGGGGAACCGTGTATACAGAGCCTCACTGTTGCGCGCAGTGGGAACTCTTGGAGTGCCTGTACGTAAGAGCCTGGCTGAAGAGTCCCTTCAGTTCCTGGGCGAGAGAAACGGATTCGTGCAGCCGCACCTCTCCCACCAGCTCTCAGTATCAGAATGGTAGCACTCCTCCGGCCTGTGTGCGTGCAGGCCTAAGTTGCAGGCCCCTCCCTGGAAGGCAGTACACTGTGGAGAAACCGCGCTTTAGCTGCGGCCGTTCCCTAGCGGAGAGGAAGCTGTAGGGTGTGCGATGTGCCTAGAGCCCGGCGAACGTCTTCCCTACGTAAAACCGGGGGAAACAAAGGCCGGTGCCGGAGACGCGTCTCGGCTCAGCTCTTGTTCCTGGAACTAGCACCTTTACCACGGTGTGCGTGCAGTCCAAAAGCCAAAAACCTCATTGGAGGGAAGCGCACTGTAGAGAAACCGGGCTTCGGGCAGAGTAGGCCTTCCTGAGGGTGGCAGCCTTTTGCTGTGATTATACCTGCTTGCACTGCCAGCGCGTCCAAAACCATTTTCTGAGGGAGACTGAGGCCACGGCAGAAGGGAGAACACAACTCCCCACTTCTTTCCTGAAGGCGGTCCTGCGACCGTCCCCTTGAGCATGCATGTCTTTTTTTTTAATTTTTTATTGTTATGTTAATCACCATATATTACATCATTAGTTTTTGGTGCAGTGTTCCATGATTCATTGTTTGTTCATAACACCCAGTGCTCCATGCAGAACGTGCCCTCCTCAATACCCATCACCAGGCTCACCCCTCCTCCTACCCCCCTCCCCTCTAGAACCCTCAGTTTGTTTCTCAGAGTCCATCATCTCTCATGGTTCGTCTCCCCCTCTGACATACTCCCCTTTTCTTCCTCTCCTGTTATCTTCTTCTTTTTCTTTTTTCTTAAAATATGTTGCGTTATTTGTTTCAGAAGTACAGAACTGTGATTCAACAGTCTGGCACAATTCACAGCGCTCACCGTAGCACATACCCTCCCCAATGTCTATCACCCAGCCACCCCATCCCTCCCACCCCCAACCACTCCAGTAACACTCAGTTTCTTTCCCGAGATGAAGAATTCCTCATATCAGTGAGGTCATATGATACATGTCTTTCTCTGATTGACTTATTTCACTCAGCATAACACCCTCCAGTTCCATCCACGTCGTTGCAAATGGCAAGATCTCATTCCTTTTGATGGCTGCATAATATTCCATTGTGTATATACACCACATCTTCTTTATCCATTCATCTGTCGATGGGCATCTTGGCTCTTTCCACCGTTTGGCTATGGTGGACATTGCTGCTATAAACATTGGGGTACACGTACCCCTTCGGGTCCCTACATTTGTATCTTTGTGGTAAATACCCAGTAGTGCAACTGCTGGATCGAACGGTAGCTCTAATTTCAACTGTTTGAGGAACCTCCATACTGTTTTCCAGAGGGGTTGCACTAGCTTGCATTCCCACCAACAGTGTAGGAGGGTTCCCCTTTCTCCACATCCCCGCCAACATCTGTCGTTCCCTGACTTGTTAATTTCAGCCATTCTGACGGGTGTGAGGTGGTATCTCATGGAGGTTTTGATTTGGATTTCCCTGATGCCGAGCGATGTGGAGCACTTTTTCATGTGCCTGTTGGCCATTTGGATGTCTTCTTTGGAGACATGTCTGTTCATGTCTTCTGCCCATTTCTTGATTGAATTATTTCTTCTTTGGGTGTTGAGTTTGATCAGTTCTTTATAGATTTTGGATAATAGCCCTTTATCTGATAGGTCAGTTGCAAATATTTTCTCCCATTCTGTCGGTTGTCTTTTGGTTTTGTGGACTGTGTCTTTTGCTGTGCAAAAGCTTTTTATCTTGATGAAATCCCAAGAGTTCATTTTTGCCCTGGCTTCCCGTGCCTTTGGCGATGTTTCTAGGAAGAAGTTGCTGCGGCTAAGGTCGAAAAGGTTGCTACCTGTGTTCTCCTTTAGGATTTTGATGGACTCCTGTCTCACGTTTAGGTCTTTCAACCGTTTGGAGTCTATTTTTGTGTGTGGTGTAAGGAAATGGTCCAGTTTCATTCTTCTGCATGTGGCTGTCCAATTTTCCCAACACCATTTGTTGAAGAGACTGTCTTTTTGCCATTGGACATTCTTTCCTGCTTTGTCAAAGATAAGTTGACCATAGAGTTGAGGGTCCATTTCTGGGCTCTCGATTCTGTTCCATTGATCTATGTGTCTGTTTTTGTGCCAGTACCATACTGTCTTGATGATGACAGGTTTGTCATAGAGCTGAAAGTCCGGAATTGTGAAGCCGCCAGCTTTGCTTTTCTTTTTCATTAGTCCTCTGGCTATTCTGGGTCTCTTCTGGTTCCATACAAATATGAGGATTATTTCTTCCATTTCTTTGAGAAAAGTGGATGGTATTTTGATGGGGATTGCATTGAATGTGTAGATTGCTCTAGGTAGCATTGACATCTTCAGAATGTTGATTCTCCCAATCCATGAGCACGGAACGTTGTTCCATTTCTTTGTGTCTTCTTCCATTTCTTTCATGAGTATTTTATAGTTTTCTGAGTACAGATCCTTTGCCTCTTTGGTTAGATTTCTTCCTAGGGATCTAATGGTTTTGGGTGCAATTGTAAATGGGATCGACTCCTTGATTTGTCTCTCTTCTGTCTTGTTGTTGCTGTAGAGGAATGCCACCGATTTCTGTGCACTGATTTTGTATCCTGCTACTTTACTGAATTCCTGTATGAGTTCTAGCAGTTTTGCGGTGGAGTCTTTTGGGTTTTCCACATACAGTATCTTATCATCTGCAAAGAGTGAGAGGTTTGACTTCCTCTTTGCCGTTTTGGATGCCTTTGATTTCTTTTTGTTGTCTGATTGCTGTGGCTAGGACTTCTAATACTACGTTGAATAGCAGTGGTGAGAGTGGACATCCCTGCCGCGTTCCTGACTTTATGGGAAAAGCTCTCGGCCTTTCCCCATTGAGAATGATATTCGCTGTCGGTTTTTCATAGATGGCTTTTATGATATTGAGGTATGTACCCTCTATCCCTATACTGTGAAGAGTTTTGATCAAGAAAGGATGTTGTACTTTGTCAAATGCTTTTTCTGCATCTATTGAGAGGATCATATGATTCTTGCTCTTTCTTCTGTTAATGTATTGTATCACGTTGATTGATTTGCGGATGGTGAACCAGCCTTGCAGCCCAGGAATAAATCCCACTTGGTCCTGGTGAATAATCCTTTTAATGTACTGTTGGAACCCATTGGCTAGTTTTTTTTTTTTTTTGTGAGAATTTTTGCTTCCATGTTCATCAAGGATATTGGTCTGTAATTCTCTTTTTTGATGGGGTCTTTGTCTGGTTTTGGGATCAAGGTAATGCTGGCCTCATAAAATGAGTTTGGAAGTTTCCCTTCCATTTCTATTTTTTGGAACAGTTTCAGGAGAATAGGTAGTAATTCTTCTTGAAATGGCTGATAGAATTCCCCTGGGAAGCCATCTGGCCCTGGGCTTTTGTTTCTTGGGAGATTTTTGATGACTGTTTCAATTTCCTTAGTGGTTATAGGTCTGTTCAGGTTTTCTATTTCTTCCTGGTTCAATTTTGGTAGTTGATACATCTCTAGGAATGCACCCATTTCTTCCAGGTTATCTAATTTGCTGGCATAGAGTTGCTCATAATATGTTCTTATCATTGTTTGTATTTCTTTGGTGTTGGTTGTGATCTCTCCTCTTTCCTTCATGATTTTGTTGATTTGGGTCATTTCTCTTTTCTTCTTGATAAGTCTGGCCAGGGGTTTATCAATCTTGTTCATTCTTTCCAAGAACCAGCTCCTAGTTTCGTGGATCTGTTCTACTGTTCTTTTGGTTTCTAGTTCATTGATTTCTGCTCTGATCTTTATGATTTCTCTTCTCCTGCTGGGTTTAGGCTTTATTTGCTGTTCTTTCTCCAGCTCCTTTAGGTGTAGGGTTAGGTTGTGTATTTGAGACCTTTCTTGTTTCTTGAGAAAGGCTTGTATTGCTATATACTTTCCTCTCAGGACTGCCTTTGTTGTATCCCAAAGATTTTGAACCGTTGTGTTTTCATTTTCATTGGTTTCCATGAAATTTTTTAATTCTTCTTTAATTTCCTGGTTGACCCATTCATTCTTTAGTAGGATGCTCTTTAGCCTCCATGTATTTGAGTTCTTTCCGACTTTCCTCTTGTGGTTGAGTTCTAGTTTCAAAGCATTGTGGTCTGAAAATATGCAGGGAATGATCCCAATCTTTTGGTACCGATTGAGACCTGATTTGTGACCTGGGATGTGATCAGTTCTGGAGAATGTTCCATGGGCACTAGAGAAGAATGTGTATTCCTTTGCTTGGGGATGGAATGTTCTGAATATGTCTGTGAAGTCCATTTGGTCCAGTGTGTCATTTAAAGTCTTTATTTCCTTGTTGATCTTTTGCTTAGATGATCTGTCCATTTCAGTCAGGGGGGTGTTAAAGTCCCCCACTATTATTGTATTGTTGTCAATGTGTTTCTTTGCTTTTGTTATTAATTGCCTTATATAATTGCCTGCTCCCATGTTCGGGGCATAGATCTTTACAATTGTTAGATCTTCTTGTTGGATAGACCCTTTAAGTAGGATATAGTGTCCTTCGTCATCTCTTATTACAGTCTTTGTTTTAAAATCTAGTTTGTCTGATAGAAGGATTGCCACCCCAGCTTTCTTTTGGTGTCCATTAGCATGGTAAATGGTTTTCCACCCCCTCACTTTTAATGTGGGGGTGTCTTTGGCTCTAAAATGAGTCTCTTGCAGACAGCATATTGATGGGTCTGGTTTTTTTTTTTAATTTTTTATTGTTATGTTAATCACCATATATTGCATCATTAGTTTTTGGTGCAGTGTTCCATGATTCATTGTTTGTTCATAACACCCAGTGCTCCATGCAGAACGTGCCCTCCTCAATACCCATCACCAGGCTCACCCCTCCTCCTACCCCCCTCCCCTCTAGAACCCTCAGTTTGTTTCTCAGAGTCCATCATCTCTCATGGTTCGTCTCCCCCTCTGACATACTCCCCTTTTCTTCCTCTCCTGTTATCTTCTTCTTTTCCTTTTTTCTTAAAATATGTTGCGTTATTTCTTTCAGAAGTACAGAACTGTGATTCAACAGTCTGGCACAATTCACAGCACTCACCGTAGCACATACCCTCCCCAATGTCTATCACCCAGCCACCCCATCCCTCCCACCCCCAACCACTCCAGTAACACTCAGTTTCTTTCCCGAGATGAAGAATTCCTCATATCAGTGAGGTCATATGATACATGTCTTTCTCTGATTGACTTATTTCACTCAGCATAACACCCTCCAGTTCCATCCACGTTGTTGCAAATGGCAAGATCTCATTCCTTTTGATGGCTGCATAATATTCCATTGTGTATATACACCACATCTTCTTTATCCATTCATCTGTCGATGGGCATCTTGGCTCTTTCCACCGTTTGGCTATGGTGGACATTGCTGCTATAAACATTGGGGTACACGTACCCCTTCGGGTCCCTACATTTGTATCTTTGTGGTAAATACCCAGTAGTGCAATTGCTGGATGGAACGGTAGCTCTAATTTCAACTGTTTGAGGAACCTCCATATTGTTTTCCAGAGGGGTTGCACTAGCTTGCATTCCCACCAACAGTGTAGGAGGGTTCCCCTTTCTCCACATCCCCGCCAACATCTGTCGTTCCCTGACTTGTTAATTTCAGCCATTCTGACGGGTGTGAGGTGGTATCTCATGGAGGTTTTGATTTGGATTTCCCTGATGCCGAGCGATGTGGAGCACTTTTTCATGTGCCTGTTGGCCATTTGGATGTCTTCTTTGGAGAAATGTCTGTTCATGTCTTCTGCCCATTTCTTGATTGGATTATTTCTTCTTTGGGTGTTGAGTTTGATCAGTTCTTTATAGATTTTGGATACTAGCCCTTTATCTGATAGGTCAGTTGCAAATATTTTCTCCCATTCTGTCGGTTGTCTTTTGGTTTTGTGGACTGTTTCTTTTGCTGTGCAAAAGCTTTTTATCTTGATGAAATCCCAAGAGTTCATTTTTGCCCTGGCTTCCCGTGCCTTTGGCGATGTTTCTAGGAAGAAGTTGCTGCGGCTAAGGTCGAAAAGGTTGCTACCTGTGTTCTCCTTTAGGATTTTGATGGACTCCTGTGTCACGTTTAGGTCTTTCAACCGTTTGGAGTCTATTTTTGTGTGTGGTGTAAGGAAATGGTCCAGTTTCATTCTTCTGCATGTGGCTGTCCAATTTTCCCAACACCATTTGTTGAAGAGACTGTCTTTTTGCCATTGGACATTCTTTCCTGCTTTGTCAAAGATAAGTTGACCATAGAGTTGAGGGTCCATTTCTGGGCTCTCGATTCTGTTCCATTGATCTATGTGTCTGTTTTTGTGCCAGTACCATACTGTCTTGAAGATGACAGCTTTGTCATAGAGCTGGAAGTCGGGAATTGTGATGCCGCCAGCTTTGCTTTTCTTTTTCAGGAGTCCTCTGGCTATTCTGGGTCTCTTCTGGTTCCATACAAATTTGAGGATTATTTCTTCCATTTCTTTGAGAAAAGTGGATGGTATTTTGATGGGGATTGCATTGAATGTGTAGATTACTCTAGGTAGCATTGACATCTTCACAATGTTGATTCTCCCAATCCATGAGCACGGAACGTTGTTCCATTTCTTTGTGTCTTCTTCCATTTCTTTCATGAGTATTTTATAGTTTTCTGAGTACAGATCCTTTGCCTCTTTGGTTAGATTTCTTCCTAGGGATCTAATGGTTTTGGGTGCAATTGTAAATGGGATCGACTCCTTGATTTGTCTCTCTTCTGTCTTGTTGTTGCTGTAGAGGAATGCCACCGATTTCTGTGCACTGATTTTGTATCCTGCTACTTTACTGAATTCCT
Source organism: Eumetopias jubatus (assembly GCF_037043125.1). Classification (NCBI taxonomy): domain Eukaryota; kingdom Metazoa; phylum Chordata; class Mammalia; order Carnivora; family Otariidae; genus Eumetopias; species Eumetopias jubatus. The sequence continues at coordinate 475,392 of NW_028274879.1, forward strand.
GTATGAGTTCTAGCAGTTTTGGGGTGGAGTCTTTTGGGTTTTCCACATACAGTATCTTATCATCTGCAAAGAGTGAGAGGTTTGACTTCCTCTTTGCCGTTTTGGATGCCTTTGATTTCTTTTTGTTGTCTGATTGCTGTGGCTAGGACTTCTAATACTACGTTGAATAGCAGTGGTGAGAGTGGACATCCCTGCCGCGTTCCTGACTTTATGGGAAAAGCTCTCGGCCTTTCCCCATTGAGAATGATATTCGCTGTCGGTTTTTCATAGATGGCTTTTATGATATTGAGGTATGTACCCTCTATCCCTATACTGTGAAGAGTTTTGATCAAGAAAGGATGTTGTACTTTGTCAAATGCTTTTTCTGCATCTATTGAGAGGATCATATGATTCTTGCTCTTTCTTCTGTTAATGTATTGTATCACGTTGATTGATTTGCGGATGGTGAACCAGCCTTGCAGCCCAGGAATAAATCCCACTTGGTCCTGGTGAATAATCCTTTTAATGTACTGTTGGAACCCATTGGCTAGTTTTTTTTGTGTGTGTGTGAGAATTTTTGCTTCCATGTTCATCAAGGATATTGGTCTGTAATTCTCTTTTTTGATGGGGTCTTTGTCTGGTTTTGGGATCAAGGTAATGCTGGCCTCATAAAATGAGTTTGGAAGTTTCCCTTCCATTTCTATTTTTTGGAACAGTTTCAGGAGAATAGGTAGTAATTCTTCTTGAAATGGCTGATAGAATTCCCCTGGGAAGCCATCTGGCCCTGGGCTTTTGTTTCTTGGGAGATTTTTGATGACTGTTTCAATTTCCTTAGTGGTTATAGGTCTGTTCAGGTTTTCTATTTCTTCCTGGTTCAATTTTGGTAGTTGATACATCTCTAGGAATGCACCCATTTCTTCCAGGTTATCTAATTTGCTGGCATAGAGTTGCTCATAATATGTTCTTATCATTGTTTGTATTTCTTTGGTGTTGGTTGTGATCTCTCCTCTTTCCTTCATGATTTTGTTGATTTGGGTCATTTCTCTTTTCTTCTTGATAAGTCTGGCCAGGGGTTTATCAATCTTGTTCATTCTTTCCAAGAACCAGCTCCTAGTTTCGTGGATCTGTTCTACTGTTCTTTTGGTTTCTAGTTCATTGATTTCTGCTCTGATCTTTATGATTTCTCTTCTCCTGCTGGGTTTAGGCTTTATTTGCTGTTCTTTCTCCAGCTCCTTTAGGTGTAGGGTTAGGTTGTGTATTTGAGACCTTTCTTGTTTCTTGAGAAAGGCTTGTATTGCTATATACTTTCCTCTCAGGACTGCCTTTGTTGTATCCCAAAGATTTTGAACCGTTGTGTTTTCATTTTCATTGGTTTCCATGAAATTTTTTAATTCTTCTTTAATTTCCTGGTTGACCCATTCATTCTTTAGTAGGATGCTCTTTAGCCTCCATGTATTTGAGTTCTTTCCGACTTTCCTCTTGTGGTTGAGTTCTAGTTTCAAAGCATTGTGGTCTGAAAATATGCAGGGAATGATCCCAATCTTTTGGTACCGATTGAGACCTGATTTGTGACCTGGGATGTGATCAGTTCTGGAGAATGTTCCATGGGCACTAGAGAAGAATGTGTATTCCTTTGCTTGGGGATGGAATGTTCTGAATATGTCTGTGAAGTCCATTTGGTCCAGTGTGTCATTTAAAGTCTTTATTTCCTTGTTGATCTTTTGCTTAGATGATCTGTCCATTTCAGTCAGGGGGGTGTTAAAGTCCCCCACTATTATTGTATTGTTGTCAATGTGTTTCTTTGCTTTTGTTATTAATTGCCTTATATAATTGCCTGCTCCCATGTTCGGGGCATAGATCTTTACAATTGTTAGATCTTCTTGTTGGATAGACCCTTTAAGTAGGATATAGTGTCCTTCGTCATCTCTTATTACAGTCTTTGTTTTAAAATCTAGTTTGTCTGATAGAAGGATTGCCACCCCAGCTTTCTTTTGGTGTCCATTAGCATGGTAAATGGTTTTCCACCCCCTCACTTTTAATGTGGGGGTGTCTTTGGCTCTAAAATGAGTCTCTTGCAGACAGCATATTGATGGGTCTGGTTTTTTTTTTTAATTTTTTATTGTTATGTTAATCACCATATATTGCATCATTAGTTTTTGGTGCAGTGTTCCATGATTCATTGTTTGTTCATAACACCCAGTGCTCCATGCAGAACGTGCCCTCCTCAATACCCATCACCAGGCTCACCCCTCCTCCTACCCCCCTCCCCTCTAGAACCCTCAGTTTGTTTCTCAGAGTCCATCATCTCTCATGGTTCGTCTCCCCCTCTGACATACTCCCCTTTTCTTCCTCTCCTGTTATCTTCTTCTTTTCCTTTTTTCTTAAAATATGTTGCGTTATTTCTTTCAGAAGTACAGAACTGTGATTCAACAGTCTGGCACAATTCACAGCACTCACCGTAGCACATACCCTCCCCAATGTCTATCACCCAGCCACCCCATCCCTCCCACCCCCAACCACTCCAGTAACACTCAGTTTCTTTCCCGAGATGAAGAATTCCTCATATCAGTGAGGTCATATGATACATGTCTTTCTCTGATTGACTTATTTCACTCAGCATAACACCCTCCAGTTCCATCCACGTTGTTGCAAATGGCAAGATCTCATTCCTTTTGATGGCTGCATAATATTCCATTGTGTATATACACCACATCTTCTTTATCCATTCATCTGTCGATGGGCATCTTGGCTCTTTCCACCGTTTGGCTATGGTGGACATTGCTGCTATAAACATTGGGGTACACGTACCCCTTCGGGTCCCTACATTTGTATCTTTGTGGTAAATACCCAGTAGTGCAATTGCTGGATGGAACGGTAGCTCTAATTTCAACTGTTTGAGGAACCTCCATATTGTTTTCCAGAGGGGTTGCACTAGCTTGCATTCCCACCAACAGTGTAGGAGGGTTCCCCTTTCTCCACATCCCCGCCAACATCTGTCGTTCCCTGACTTGTTAATTTCAGCCATTCTGACGGGTGTGAGGTGGTATCTCATGGAGGTTTTGATTTGGATTTCCCTGATGCCGAGCGATGTGGAGCACTTTTTCATGTGCCTGTTGGCCATTTGGATGTCTTCTTTGGAGAAATGTCTGTTCATGTCTTCTGCCCATTTCTTGATTGGATTATTTCTTCTTTGGGTGTTGAGTTTGATCAGTTCTTTATAGATTTTGGATACTAGCCCTTTATCTGATAGGTCAGTTGCAAATATTTTCTCCCATTCTGTCGGTTGTCTTTTGGTTTTGTGGACTGTTTCTTTTGCTGTGCAAAAGCTTTTTATCTTGATGAAATCCCAAGAGTTCATTTTTGCCCTGGCTTCCCGTGCCTTTGGCGATGTTTCTAGGAAGAAGTTGCTGCGGCTAAGGTCGAAAAGGTTGCTACCTGTGTTCTCCTTTAGGATTTTGATGGACTCCTGTGTCACGTTTAGGTCTTTCAACCGTTTGGAGTCTATTTTTGTGTGTGGTGTAAGGAAATGGTCCAGTTTCATTCTTCTGCATGTGGCTGTCCAATTTTCCCAACACCATTTGTTGAAGAGACTGTCTTTTTGCCATTGGACATTCTTTCCTGCTTTGTCAAAGATAAGTTGACCATAGAGTTGAGGGTCCATTTCTGGGCTCTCGATTCTGTTCCATTGATCTATGTGTCTGTTTTTGTGCCAGTACCATACTGTCTTGAAGATGACAGCTTTGTCATAGAGCTGGAAGTCGGGAATTGTGATGCCGCCAGCTTTGCTTTTCTTTTTCAGGAGTCCTCTGGCTATTCTGGGTCTCTTCTGGTTCCATACAAATTTGAGGATTATTTCTTCCATTTCTTTGAGAAAAGTGGATGGTATTTTGATGGGGATTGCATTGAATGTGTAGATTACTCTAGGTAGCATTGACATCTTCACAATGTTGATTCTCCCAATCCATGAGCACGGAACGTTGTTCCATTTCTTTGTGTCTTCTTCCATTTCTTTCATGAGTATTTTATAGTTTTCTGAGTACAGATCCTTTGCCTCTTTGGTTAGATTTCTTCCTAGGGATCTAATGGTTTTGGGTGCAATTGTAAATGGGATCGACTCCTTGATTTGTCTCTCTTCTGTCTTGTTGTTGCTGTAGAGGAATGCCACCGATTTCTGTGCACTGATTTTGTATCCTGCTACTTTACTGAATTCCTGTATGAGTTCTAGCAGTTTTGGGGTGGAGTCTTTTGGGTTTTCCACATACAGTATCTTATCATCTGCAAAGAGTGAGAGGTTTGACTTCCTCTTTGCCGTTTTGGATGCCTTTGATTTCTTTTTGTTGTCTGATTGCTGTGGCTAGGACTTCTAATACTACGTTGAATAGCACTGGTGAGAGTGGACATCCCTGCCGCGTTCCTGACTTTATGGGAAAAGCTCTCGGCCTTTCCCCATTGAGAATGATATTCGCTGTCGGTTTTTCATAGATGGCTTTTATGATATTGAGGTATGTACCCTCTACCCCTATACTGTGAAGAGTTTGGATCAAGAAAGGATGTTGTACTTTGTCAAATGCTTTTTCTGCATCTATTGAGAGGATCATATGATTCTTGCTCTTTCTTCTGTTAATGTATTGTATCACGTTGATTGATTTGCGGATGGTGAACCAGCCTTGCAGCCCAGGAATAAATCCCACTTGGTCCTGGTGAATAATCCTTTTAATGTACTGTTGGAACCCATTGGCTAGTTTTTTTTGTGTGTGTGTGAGAATTTTTGCTTCCATGTTCATCAAGGATATTGGTCTGTAATTCTCTTTTTTGATGGGGTCTTTGTCTGGTTTTGGGATCAAGGTAATGCTGGCCTCATAAAATGAGTTTGGAAGTTTCCCTTCCATTTCTATTTTTTGGAACAGTTTCAGGAGAATAGGTAGTAATTCTTCTTGAAATGGCTGATAGAATTCCCCTGGGAAGCCATCTGGCCCTGGGCTTTTGTTTCTTGGGAGATTTTTGATGACTGTTTCAATTTCCTTAGTGGTTATAGGTCTGTTCAGGTTTTCTATTTCTTCCTGGTTCAATTTTGGTAGTTGATACATCTCTAGGAATGCACCCATTTCTTCCAGGTTATCTAATTTGCTGGCATAGAGTTGCTCATAATATGTTCTTATCATTGTTTGTATTTCTTTGGTGTTGGTTGTGATCTCTCCTCTTTCCTTCATGATTTTGTTGATTTGGGTCATTTCTCTTTTCTTCTTGATAAGTCTGGCCAGGGGTTTATCAATCTTGTTCATTCTTTCCAAGAACCAGCTCCTAGTTTCGTGGATCTGTTCTACTGTTCTTTTGGTTTCTAGTTCATTGATTTCTGCTCTGATCTTTATCATTTCTCTTCTCCTGCTGGGTTTAGGCTTTATTTGCTGTTCTTTCTCCAGCTCCTTTAGGTGTAGGGTTAGGTTGTGTATTTGAGACCTTTCTTGTTTCTTGAGAAAGGCTTGTATTGCTATATACTTTCCTCTCAGGACTGCCTTTGTTGTATCCCAAAGATTTTGAACCGTTGTGTTTTCATTTTCATTGGTTTCCATGAAATTTTTTAATTCTTCTTTAATTTCCTGGTTGACCCATTCATTCTTTAGTAGGATGCTCTTTAGCCTCCATGTATTTGAGTTCTTTCCGACTTTCCTCTTGTGGTTGAGTTCTAGTTTCAAAGCATTGTGGTCTGAAAATATGCAGGGAATGATCCCAATCTTTTGGTACCGATTGAGACCTGATTTGTGACCTGGGATGTGATCAGTTCTGGAGAATGTTCCATGGGCACTAGAGAAGAATGTGTATTCCTTTGCTTGGGGATGGAATGTTCTGAATATGTCTGTGAAGTCCATTTGGTCCAGTGTGTCATTTAAAGTCTTTATTTCCTTGTTGATCTTTTGCTTAGATGATCTGTCCATTTCAGTCAGGGGGGTGTTAAAGTCCCCCACTATTATTGTATTGTTGTCAATGTGTTTCTTTGCTTTTGTTATTAATTGCCTTATATAATTGGCTGCTCCCATGTTCGGGGCATAGATCTTTACAATTGTTAGATCTTCTTGTTGGATAGACCCTTTAAGTAGGATATAGTGTCCTTCCTCATCGCTTATTACAGTCTTTGTTTTAAAATCTAGTTTGTCTGATAGAAGGATTGCCACCCCAGCTTTCTTTTGGTGTCCATTAGCATGGTAAATGGTTTTCCACCCCCTCACTTTCAATCTGGGGGTGTCTTTGGGTCTAAAATGAGTCTCTTGCAGACAGCATATTGATGGGTCTTGTTTTTTAATCCAATCTGATAGCCTGTGTCTTTTGATTGGGGCATTTACGCCATTTGCATTCAGGGTAACTATTGAAAAGTATGAATTTAGTGCCATTGTATTACCTGTAAGGTGACTGTTAACTCTCTCTTGTCTGTGTTCGTTTCTGCTCTTTGCTGCTTTTAGGTTCTCTCTTTGCTTAGAGGACCCCTCTCAATATTTCTTGGAGGGGTGGTTTTGTGTTTGCAAATTCCTTTAGTTTTTGTTTGTTCTGGAAGCTTTTTATCTCTCCTTCTATTTTCAATGATAGCCTAGCTGGATATAGTATTCTTGGCTGCATATTTTTCTCGTTTAGTGCTCTGAAGATATCTTGCCAGTCCTTTCTGGCCTGCCAGGTCTCTGTGGATAGGTCTGTTGCCAATCTAATGTTTCTACCATTGTAGGTTACATATCTCTTCTCCGGAGCTGCTTTCAGGATTTTCTCTTTGTCTCTGAGACTCGTAAGTTTTACTATTAGATGTCGGGTGTTGACCTATTATTATTGATTTTGAGAGGGGTTCTCTGTGCCTCCTGGATTTTAATGCCTGTTTCCTTCCTCACATTAGGGAAGTTCTCTGTTATAATTTGCTCCAATATACCTTCTGCCCCTCTCTCTCTCTCTTCTTCTTCTGGGATCCCAATTATTCTAATGTTGTTTCGTCTTATCGTATCACTTATCTCTCGAATTCTGCCCTCGTGATCCTGTAGTTGTTTCTCTCTCTTTTTCTCAGCCTCTTTATTTTCCATCATTTGGTCTTCTATATCGCTGATTCTCTCTTCTGCCTCATTTATCCTAGCATTTAGTGCCCCCATTTTTGATTGCACCTCATCAATAGCCTTTTTGATTTCGATTTGGTTAGATTTTAGTTCTTTTATTTCTCCAGAAAGGGTTTCTCTAATAACTTCCACGCTTTTTTCAAGCCCAGCTAGTATCTTTAAAGTCATGATTCTGAACTCTAGGTCCGACATCGTACTAATGTCCGTATTGAGTAGGTCCCTGGCTGACGGTACTACCTCTTGTTCTTTTTGCTGAGGTGATTTCTTTCGTCTTGTCATTTTCTCCAGAGGAGAATAGATGAATGAGAGAACAAAATCCTAACAGGTTTACAACGTCCCCAGCAAATATACTGTATACAAATCAGAAAAGACCTGAAACCAGGGGAAAAGAAAGGGAAAGAAAGAAAAACGAAAGAGAAAAAGAAAAAAAAGGATAAAAACAAAAACAAAACAATACAAAAAAGGCAGAATATGATCAAATATGATCAGGCTAGTGCATAGATCAGTGCCGCACACTAGATTTTGGGCGTATTTTGGTCTGTTAGAAAAAGGTGCCTCCTAAAATTTTAAAGGAACAAAGACATATATGTACAAAATAATGGTTGATACAATGAAGGGATGGAAGATGACTGTAAAGATGAAAATTATAAAAGATTTTATAAAAGGACTTGGTAAGATAAGTTGTTTGAAAAAAGAAAGAAGATTTAAGAAAAAAAAAAGGAAAAAGGGAGAGAATGTGATCAGGCAGGAGACTAGAACAAAGCCATACACTAGTGATTTAGGGTATATTTTGATCTGTTAGAAGAAACTGTACCTCAAAATTTTAAAGAGAGAACAACTTATATATATATATATATGCCAAAAATAAGGGTAACTACTATGAAGGGATAAAATATGACTCTAAAAATGAAAAATAAAAAATGTTTGTTTTTTTTTTAAAAAAGGGATTTATAAGATGTTGGTTGAAAAAGGGAAAAAGAAAAAAAAACAGTCAACAAAAATTAACTTTGATGAAATAATGAATCATGGTTAAAAAAAAAAAAAAGCCATGAATCTATGTGCAGTGTTCCCCTAGCGCTGGAGTTCTCCTATTCTCCTTGATCGATCAACTTGGTCTTGCCTTGCTGGCTGTTTGTGCTGATCTTCTGGGGGAGGGGCCTGTTGCTGTGGTTTCCAAATGTCTTTGCCGGAGGCGGAATTGCCCCGCCCTTGTCAGTCCGGGCTAAGGAAGCTGCTCCGCTTTGCTCTCAGGAGCTTTTGTTCCCTGCAAGCTCTCGGTACAGCCTTGGAGGACCAGGGCAGAAATGGTGGCCTCCCAATCTCCCCTCGGAGGAGCTGAGAACCTGGGGCCCCGCTCCTCAGTGTGCCCCCAGAGAAAAGCAGTCACTTCCGTGTCCCCGTTCTCCGGCCGCACTCCGTGCTCACCCGGCCTGTGACCGAGCGTTGCTATCTATGGCACCCGACCCCGCACGGAGTCTCCAAACCCAGCAGATCCCTGCAGTGCGCTCCCGCACCGCTCCTCCCCGGGAAGGAAGGGGAGTCTCCCCGGATCTGCTGCTTGTTGGGTCCCTGCTGGGGGAGCCGTGCTCCGACTGGGCCGCAGATCACAGTTTATGGCAACCCCGAGCTGAGAGCCCACGACTCTGCTCCGTCTCTGCAGCCAGCTTCCCCGCGAGCATGCAAGTCTTACTGCTCGCTTAGCAAGGAAAGAAACAGTAGTGTAGGGGAACCGTGTGTACATAGCCTCACTGTTGCGAGGAGTGGGAACACTTGTTGTGCCTGTGCGTAAGAGCCTGACTGACAATTCCCTTAAGTTACTGGGCGAGAGAAACGGATTCATGCAGCTGCACCTCTCCCACCAGCTCTCAGTATCAGAATGGTAGCACTCCTCCGGCCTGTGTGCCTGCAGGCCTAAGTTTCAGGCCCCTCCCTGGAATACACTACACTGGAGAAACCGCGCTTTAGCTCCCGCCAGTCCCTAGCGGAGAGGAAGCTGTATGGTGTGCGCTGTGCTTGAGAGCCCGGCGAACGTCTTCCCTACGTAAAACCGGGGGAAAGAAATGCCGTTGCCGGAGACGCCTCTCGGCTCACCTCTTTTCCTGGAGCTAGTACCTTTACCCCGGTGCGCGTGCAGGCCCAAAGCCAAAAACCTCACTCGAAGGAACCGCACTGTAGAGAATCCGGGCTTCGGCCAGACTAGGCCTTCCTGAGGGTGGAAGACTTTTGCTATGAGCATGCGTGCGAGCACTGCCAGCGAGTCCAAAACCATTTTCTGAGGGAGACTGAGGCCGCGGCAGAAGGGAGAACAAAACTCCCCACTTGTTTCCTGAAGGCAGCCCAGCAGCCGCCCCCTTGGACATGCAAGTCTCACTGCTCACGTACCAAAGCAAAGAAACAGTACTGTAGGGGAACCTTGTTGTAGGTAGACTCCCTGTTGCGCGAGTGGGAACACTTGGAGTGCCTGTGCGTAAGAGCCTGGCCGAATAGTCCCTTAAGTTCCTGGGCGAGAGAAACGGATTCGTGCAGCCGCAACTCTCCCACCAGCTCTCAGTATCAGAATGGTAGCACTCCTCCGCCCTGTGTGCGTGCAGGCCTAAGAGGCAGGCCCCTCCTTGGAAGGCACAGCACTGTGGAGAACCCGCGTTAGTTCCCGCCAGTCCCTAGCGGAGAGGACGCTGTATGGTGTGCGCTGTGCTTCAGAGCCCGGCGAACGGCTTCCCTATGTAAAAGCGAGGGAAAGAAAGGCCTGTGCCGGAGACACCTCTCGGCTGAGCTCTTGTTCCTGGGGCTAGTATCGTGCTCCGTTGTGCGAGCAGACCAAAAGCCAACCACCTAAATCCAGGGAACTGTACTGTGTTGAATCCAGGCTTCGGGCAGACTAGGCCTTCCTGAGGGTGGAAACCTTTTGCAGTGTGAATGCGGGCGAGCACTGCCAGCGAGTCCAAAACCATTTTGCGAAGGAGACTGAGGCCGCGACAGAAGTGAGAACTCAACTCCCCACTTGTTTCCTGAAGCCAGCCAGGCGGCCGCCCCCTTGAGCATGCATGTCTCACTGCTTGTGGACCAACGCAAAGAAACAGTAGGGTAGGTGACCGTGTTGTACAGAGCCTCACTGTTCCGGAGAGGGGAAACACTTGGAGTGTGTGTGCATGAGACCCTGGGAGACGAGTCCCATACGTTACTGGGCGAGAGAAACGAACTCGTGCAGCCGCACCTCTCCCACCAGCTCTCAGTGGCAGAATGCAAGCACTCCTCAGGCATGTGTGCGAGCAGGCCTAAGTAGCAGGCCCCTCCCTGGAAGGCACAACACTGTGGTGAAAGCGCACGGTAGCTCCCGCCAGGCACCGGCGGGGAGGACGCTGTATGGTGTGCGCTGTGCCTGAGAGCCCGGCGAGCATCTTCCCTATGTAAAACCGGGGGAAAGAAAGGCCAGTGCCGGAGAGGCCTCTCGGCTGAGCTCTTTTCCTGGAGCTAGTACCTTTATCCCGGTGGGCGTGCAGGCCAAAAGCCAAAAACCTCACTCGAGGAAACCGCATTGTAGAGAATCCGGGCTTCGGCCAGACTAGGCCTTCCTCTGGTTGGAAGCCTTTTGCTGTGTGCATGCTTATGAGCTCCGCCCCGGAGTCCAAAACCATTTTCGGAGGGAGACTGAGGCCGCGGCAGAAGGGAGAACACAACTCCCCACTTGTTTCCTGAAGCCAGCCCAGCGGCCGCCCGCTTGGGCATGCAAGTCTCACTGCTCGCGTACCAAGGAAAGAAACAGTAGTGTAGGGGAACCGTGTGTACATAGCCTCACTGTTGCGGGGAGTGGGAACACTTGGAGTGCCTGTGCGTAAGAGCCTGACTGACAATTCCCTTAAGTTACTGTGCAAGGGAAATGGATTCGTGCAGCCGCCCCTCTCCCACCAGCTCTCAGTAGCAGAATGGTAGCACTCCTCCGGCATGTGTGTGTGCAGGCCTAAGTTGCAGGCCCCTCTCTGGAATGCACTACACTGGAGAAACCGCGCTATAGCTCCCGCAAGTCCGTAGCGGAGAGGAAGCTGTATGGTGTGCGCTGTGCTTGAGAGCCCGGCGAACGTCTTCCCTACGTAAAACCGGGAGAAAGAAAGGCCGTTGGCGGAGAAGTCTCTCGGCTAAGCTCTTGTTCCTGGAGCTAGTACCTTTACCCCGGTGTGCGTGCAGGCCAAAACCCAAAAACCTCACTGGAGGGAACCGCACTGTAGAGAATCCGGACTTCGGGCAGACTAGGCCTTCCTAAGGGTGGAAGCCTTCTGCTGTGTGCATGCGTATGAGCTCCACCAGGGAATCTAAAACCATTTTCTGAGGGAGACTGAGGCCGCAGAAGAAGGGAGAACAAAACACCCCACTTGTTTCCTGCTACTGGCCCTGCGTCTAACCCCTTGTGCATGCATGTCTCACTGCTCCCAAACCAACGTAAGAAATGCAGGGTAGGGGACCGTGTTGTAGAGAGTCTCACTGTTACGGAAGGTGGAAACACTGGGAGTGTGTGTACGTGAGAGCCTGGGAGACGAGTCCCCTAAGTTACTGGGCGAGAGAAAAGGATTAGTTGCAGCGGCACCTCTCCAACCAGCTCTCAGTGGCAGAATGCTAGCACTCCTCAGGCATGTGTTCGTGCAGGACTAAGTATCAGGCCCCTCCCTGGAAGGCACATAACTGTGGTGTAATCGCGCTTCAGCTCCGGCCGGTCCCCGGCGGGGAGGACGCTGTAAGGTTTCCTCTGTACTTGAGAGCCCGGCGAACGGCATCCCTATGTAAAACCGAGGGAAAGAAAGGCCGGTGCCTGAGACGCCTCTCGGCTCAGCTCTTGTTCCTGGGGCTAGTACCGTTGCCCCGGTGTGCTTGAAGGACAAAAGCCAACCACCTAACTCGAGGGAATCACACTATAGAGAATCCGGGCTTCGGCTGGACTAGGCCTTCCTGAGGGTGGAAAGCTTCTGCTGAGAGCATGCATGCGAGCACTGCCAGCGAGTCCAAAACCATTTTCCCAGGGAGACTGAGGCCGCGGCAGAAGGGAGAACACAACTGCCCATTTGTTTCCTGAAGCCAGCCCAGCAGCCGACCCCTAGGGCATGCAAGTCTCACGCTCGCTTACCAACGCAATGAAACCGTACTGTAGGGGAACCGTGTATACAGAGCCTCACTGTTGCGCGCAGTGGGAACTCTTGGAGTGCCTGTATGTAAGAGCCTGGCTGAAGAGTCCCTTCAGTTCCTGGGCGAGAGAAACGGATTCGTGCAGCCGCACCTCTCCCACCAGCTCTCAGTATCAGAATGGTAGCACTCCTCCGGCCTGTGTGCGTGCAGGCCTAAGTTGCAGGCCCCTCCCTGGAAGGCAGTACACTGTGGAGAAACCGCGCTTTAGCTGCCGCCGTTCCCTAGCGGAGAGGAAGCTGTAGGGTGTGCGATGTGCCTAGAGCCCGGCGAACGTCTTCCCTACGTAAAACCGGGGGAAACAAAGGCCGGTGCCGGAGACGCGTCTCGGCTCAGCTCTTGTTCATGGAGCTAGTATCTTTACCCCGGTGTGCGTGCAGGCCGAAAGCCAAAAACCTCACACGAGGGAAACGCACTGTAGAGAATCGGGCTTCGGCCAGACTAGGCCTTCCTGAGGGTGGAAGCCTTCTGCTGTGTGCATGCGTATGAGCTCGGCCACGGAGTACAAAACCATTTTCTGAGGGAGACTGAGGCCGCAGTAGAAGGGAGAACAAAGCTCCCCACTTGTTTCCTGCTACTGGCCCTGCGTCCAACCCCTTGTGCATGCATGTCTCACTGCTCCCATACCAACGTAAGAAAAGTAGGGTAGGGGACCGTGTTGTAGAGAGTCTCACTGTTACGGAGGGTGGAAACACTGGGAGTGTGTGTACGTGAGAGCCTGGGAGACGAGTCCCCTAAGTTACTGAGCGAGAGAAAAGGATTAGTTGCAGCGGCACCTCTCCCACCAGCTCTCAGTGGCAGAATGCTAGCACTCCTCAGGCATGTGTGCGTGCAGGCCTAAGTATCAGGCCCCTCCCTGGAAGGCACAAAACTGCGGTGAAAGCGCGCTTCAGCTCCGGCCTGTCCCCGGCGTGGAGGACGCTGTAAGGTTTCCTCTGTACTTGAGAGCCCGGCGAACGGCTTCCCTATGTAAAACCGAGAGGGAAAGAAAGGCCGGTGCCTGAGACGCCTCTCGGCTCAGCTCTTGTTCCTGGGGCTAGTACCGTTGCCCCGGTGTGCTTGAAGGACAAAAGCCAACCACCTAACTCGAGGGAATCACACTATAGAGAATCCGGGCTTCGGCTGGACTAGGCCTTCCTGAGGGTGGAAAGCTTCTGCTGAGAGCATGCATGCGAGCACTGCCAGCGAGTCCAAAACCATTTTCCCAGGGAGACTGAGGCCGCGGCAGAAGGGAGAACACAACTGCCCATTTGTTTCCTGAAGCCAGCCCAGCAGCCGACCCCTAGGGCATGCAAGTCTCACGCTCGCTTACCAACGCAATGAAACAGTACTGTAGGGGAACCGTGTATACAGAGCCTCACTGTTGCGCGCAGTGGGAACTCTTGGAGTGCCTGTACGTAAGAGCCTGGCTGAAGAGTCCCTTCAGTTCCTGGGCGAGAGAAAAGGATTCGTGCAGCCGCACCTCTCCCACCAGCTCTCAGTATCAGAATGGTAGCACTCCTCCGTCCTGTGTGCGTGCAGGCCTAAGTTGCAGGCCCCTCCCTGGAAGGCAGTACACTGTGGAGAAACCGCGCTTTAGCTGCCGCCGTTCCCTAGCGGAGAGGAAGCTGTAGGGTGTGCGATGTGCCTAGAGCCCGGCGAACGTCTTCCCTACGTAAAACCGGGGGAAACAAAGGCCGGTGCCGGAGACGCGTCTCGGCTCAGCTCTTGTTCATGGAGCTAGTATCTTTACCCCGGTGTGCGTGCAGGCCGAAAGCCAAAAACCTCACACGAGGGAAACGCACTGTAGAGAATCGGGCTTCGGCCAGACTAGGCCTTCCTGAGGGTGGAAGCCTTCTGCTGTGTGCATGCGTATGAGCTCGGCCACGGAGTACAAAACCATTTTCTGAGGGAGACTGAGGCAGCAGTAGAAGGGAGAACAAAGCTCCCCACTTGTTTCCTGCTACTGGCCCTGCGTCCAACCCCTTGTGCATGCATGTCTCACTGCTCCCATACCAACGTAAGAAAAGTAGGGTAGGGGACCGTGTTGTAGAGAGTCTCACTGTTACGGAGGGTGGAAACACTGGGAGTGTGTGTACGTGAGAGCCTGGGAGACGAGTCCCCTAAGTTACTGAGCGAGAGAAAAGGATTAGTTGCAGCAGCACCTCTCCCACCAGCTCTCAGTGGCAGAATGCTAGCACTCCTCAGGCATGTGTGCGTGCAGGCCTAAGTATCAGGCCCCTCCCTGGAAGGCACAAAACTGCGGTGAAAGCGCGCTTCAGCTCCGGCCTGTCCCCGGCGTGGAGGACGCTGTAAGGTTTCCTCTGTACTTGAGAGCCCGGCGAACGGCTTCCCTATGTAAAACCGAGAGGGAAAGAAAGGCCGGTGCCTGAGACGCCTCTCGGCTCAGCTCTTGTTCCTGGGGCTAGTACCGTTGCCCCGGTGTGCTTGAAGGACAAAAGCCAACCACCTAACTCGAGGGAATCACACTATAGAGAATCCGGGCTTCGGCTGGACTAGGCCTTCCTGAGGGTGGAAAGCTTCTGCTGAGAGCATGCATGCGAGCACTGCCAGCGAGTCCAAAACCATTTTCCCAGGGAGACTGAGGCCGCGGCAGAAGGGAGAACACAACTGCCCATTTGTTTCCTGAAGCCAGCCCAGCAGCCGACCCCTAGGGCATGCAAGTCTCACGCTCGCTTACCAACGCAATGAAACCGTACTGTAGGGGAACCTTGTATACAGAGCCTCACTGTTGCGCGGAGTGGGAACTCTTGGAGTGCCTGTACGTAAGAGCCTGGCTGAAGAGTCCCTTCAGTTCCTGGGCGAGAGAAACGGATTCGTGCAGCCGCACCTCTCCCACCAGCTCTCAGTATCAGAATGGTAGCACTCCTCCGGCCTGTGTGCGTGCAGGCCTAAGTTGCAGGCCCCTCCCTGGAAGGCAGTACACTGTGGAGAAACCGCGCTTTAGCTGCCGCCGTTCCCTAGCGGAGAGGAAGCTGTAGGGTGTGCGATGTGCCTAGAGCCCGGCGAACGTCTTCCCTAGGTAAAACCGGGGGAAACAAGGGCCGGTGCCGGAGACGCGTCTCGGCTCAGCTCTTGTTCATGGAGCTAGTATCTTTACCCCGGTGTGCGTGCAGGCCGAAAGCCAAAAACCTCACACGAGGGAACCGCACTGTAGAGAATCCAGGCTTCGGCCAGACTAGGCCTTCCTGAGGGTGGAAGCCTTCTGCTGTGTGCATGCGTATGAGCTCCGCCACGGAGTACAAAACCATTTTCTGAGGGAGACTGAGGCCGCGGCAGAAGTGAGAACAAAGCTCCCCACTTGTTTCCTGCTAGTGGCCCTGCGTCCAACCCCTTGTGCATGCACGTCTCACTGCTCCCATACCAACGTAAGAAAAGTAGGGTAGGGGACCGTGTTGCAGAGAGTCTCACTGTTACGGAGGGTGGAAACACTGGGAGTGTGTGTACGTGAGAGCCTGGGAGACGAGTCCCCTAAGTTACTGGGGGAGAGAAAAGGATTAGTTGCAGCGGCACCTCTCCAAACAGCTCTCAGTATTAGAATGATAGCATTCCTCCGGCATGTGTGCGAGCAGGCCTAAGAGGCAGGCCCCTCCTTGGAAGGCACAGCACTGTGGAGAACCCGCGTTAGCTCCCGCCGATCCCTAGCGGAGAGGACGCTGTATGGTGTGCGCTGTGCTTCAGAGCCCGGCGAACGGCTTCCCTATGTAAAAGCGAGGGAAAGAAAGGCCTGTGCCGGAGACACCTCTCGGCTGAGCTCTTGTTCCTGGGCTACTATCGTGCTCCATTGTGCGAACAGACCAAAAGCCAACCACCTAAATCCAGGGAACTGCACTGTGTGGAATCCAGGCTTCGGCCAGACTAGGCCTTCCTGAGGGTGGAAACCTCTTGCAGTGTGAATGCGGGCGAGCACTGCCAGCGAGTCCAAAACCATTTTGTGAGGAAGACTGAGGCCTCGGCAGAAGTGAGAACTCAACTCCCCACTTTTTTCCTGAAGCCAGCCAGACGGCCGCCCCCTTGAGCATGCATGTCTCACTGCTTGCCGACCAACGCAAAGAGACAGTGGGGTAGGGGACCGTGTTGTAGAGAGCCTGACTGTTAGGGAGGGTGGAAACACTTGGAGTGTGTGTACGTGAGAGCCTAGGAGACGAGTCCCCTAAGTTACTGGGCGAGAGAAAAGGATTAGTTGCAGCGGCACCTCTCCCACCAGCTCTCAGTATCAGAATGGTAGCACTCCTCCGGCATGTGTGTGTGCAGACCTAAGTGGCAGGCCCCTCCTTGGAAGGCACAACACTGTGGAGAAACCGCGCTTTAGCTCCTGCCGGTCCCTAGCGGAGAGGACGCTATATGGTGTGCGCTGTGCTTGAGAGCCCGGCGATCGGCTTCCCTATGTATAAGCGAGGGAAAGAAAGGCCGGTGCCCGAGACGCCTCTCGGCTCAGCTCTTGTTCCTGGAGCTAGTACCGTTACCCTGGTGTGCTTGCAGGCCGAGGGCCAACCTCCCAATTCGAGGGAACCACACTGTAGAAATTCCTTACTTCGGCCAGACTAGGCCTTCCTGAGGGAGGTAACCCTTTGCAGTGTGAATGCGGGCGAGCACTGCCAGCGAGTCCAAAACCGTTTTACGAGGGAGACTGAGGCCGCGACCGAAGTGAGAACTCAACTCCCCATTTGTTTCCTGAAGCCAGCCCGGCAGCCGCCCCCTTGAGCATGCAAGTCTCACTGTTCGCGTCCCAACGCAAGGAAACAGTAGGCTGGGGGACCGTGTTGTAGAGAGCCTCACTGTTCCGGAGAGTGGAAACACTTCGAGTGCGTGTGCGTGAGAGCCTGGGAGACGAGTGTCCTACGTTACTGGGCGAGAGAAACGAACTCGTGCAGCCGCACCTCTCCCACCAGCTCTCAGTGGCAGAATGCTAGCACTCCTCAGGCATGCGTTCGTGCAGGCCTAAGTATCAGGGCCCTCCCTGGAAGGCACAAAACTGTGGTGAAAGCGCGCTTCAGCTCCGGCCGGTCCCCGGCGGGGAGGACGCGGTAAGGTTTCCTCTGTACTTGAGAGCCCGGCGAACGGCATCCCTATGTAAAACCGAGGGAAAGAAAGGCCGGTGCCTGAGACGCCTCTCGGCTCAGCTCTTGTTCCTGGGGCTAGTACCGTTGCCCCGGTGTGCTTGAAGGACAAAAGCCAACCACCTAACTCGAGGGAATCACACTATAGAGAATCCGGGCTTCGGCTGGACTAGGCCTTCCTGAGGGTGGAAAGCTTCTGCTGAGAGCATGCATGCGAGCACTGCCAGCGAGTCCAAAACCATTTTCCCAGGGAGACTGAGGCCGCGGCAGAAGGGAGAACACAACTGCCCATTTGTTTCCTGAAGCCAGCCCAGCAGCCGACCCCTAGGGCATGCAAGTCTCACGCTCGCTTACCAACGCAATGAAACCGTACTGTAGGGGAACCGTGTATACAGAGCCTCACTGTTGCGCGCAGTGGGAACTCTTGGAGTGCCTGTACGTAAGAGCCTGGCTGAAGAGTCCCTTCAGTTCCTGGGCGAGAGAAACGGATTCGTGCAGCCGCACCTCTCCCACCAGCTCTCAGTATCAGAATGGTAGCACTCCTCCGGCCTGTGTGCGTGCAGGCCTAAGTTGCAGGCCCCTCCCTGGAAGGCAGTACACTGTGGAGAAACCGCGCTTTAGCTGCCGCCGTTCCCTAGCGGAGAGGAAGCTGTAGGGTGTGCGATGTGCCTAGAGCCCGGCGAACGTCTTCCCTACGTAAAACCGGGGGAAACAAAGGCCGGTGCCGGAGACGCGTCTCGGCTCAGCTCTTGTTCATGGAGCTAGTATCTTTACCCCGGTGTGCGTGCAGGCCGAAAGCCAAAAACCTCACACGAGGGAAACGCACTGTAGAGAATCGGGCTTCGGCCAGACTAGGCCTTCCTGAGGGTGGAAGCCTTCTGCTGTGTGCATGCGTATGAGCTCGGCCACGGAGTACAAAACCATTTTCTGAGGGAGACTGAGGCCGCAGTAGAAGGGAGAACAAAGCTCCCCACTTGTTTCCTGCTACTGGCCCTGCGTCCAACCCCTTGTGCATGCATGTCTCACTGCTCCCATACCAACGTAAGAAAAGTAGGGTAGGGGACCGTGTTGTAGAGAGTCTCACTGTTACGGAGGGTGGAAACACTGGGAGTGTGTGTACGTGAGAGCCTGGGAGACGAGTCCCCTAAGTTACTGAGCGAGAGAAAAGGATTAGTTGCAGCAGCACCTCTCCCACCAGCTCTCAGTGGCAGAATGCTAGCACTCCTCAGGCATGTGTGCGTGCAGGCCTAAGTATCAGGCCCCTCCCTGGAAGGCACAAAACTGCGGTGAAAGCGCGCTTCAGCTCCGGCCTGTCCCCGGCGTGGAGGACGCTGTAAGGTTTCCTCTGTACTTGAGAGCCCGGCGAACGGCTTCCCTATGTAAAACCGAGAGGGAAAGAAAGGCCGGTGCCTGAGACGCCTCTCGGCTCAGCTCTTGTTCCTGGGGCTAGTACCGTTGCCCCGGTGTGCTTGAAGGACAAAAGCCAACCACCTAACTCGAGGGAATCACACTATAGAGAATCCGGGCTTCGGCTGGACTAGGCCTTCCTGAGGGTGGAAAGCTTCTGCTGAGAGCATGCATGCGAGCACTGCCAGCGAGTCCAAAACCATTTTCCCAGGGAGACTGAGGCCGCGGCAGAAGGGAGAACACAACTGCCCATTTGTTTCCTGAAGCCAGCCCAGCAGCCGACCCCTAGGGCATGCAAGTCTCACGCTCGCTTACCAACGCAATGAAACCGTACTGTAGGGGATCCTTGTATACAGAGCCTCACTGTTGCGCGCAGGGGGAACTCTTGGAGTGCCTGTACGTAAGAGCCTGGCTGAAGAGTCCCTTCAGTTCCTGGGCGAGAGAAACGGATTCGTGCAGCCGCACCTCTCCCACCAGCTCTCAGTATCAGAATGGTAGCACTCCTCCGGCCTGTGTGCGTGCAGGCCTAAGTTGCAGGCCCCTCCCTGGAAGGCAGTACACTGTGGAGAAACCGCGCTTTAGCTGCCGCCGTTCCCTAGCGGAGAGGAAGCTGTAGGGTGTGCGATGTGCCTAGAGCCCGGCGAACGTCTTCCCTAGGTAAAACCGGGGGAAACAAGGGCCGGTGCCGGAGACGCGTCTCGGCTCAGCTCTTGTTCATGGAGCTAGTATCTTTACCCCGGTGTGCGTGCAGGCCGAAAGCCAAAAACCTCACACGAGGGAACCGCACTGTAGAGAATCCAGGCTTCGGCCAGACTAGGCCTTCCTGAGGGTGGAAGCCTTCTGCTCTGTGCATGCGTATGAGCTCCGCCACGGAGTACAAAACCATTTTCTGAGGGAGACTGAGGCCGCGGCAGAAGTGAGAACAAAGCTCCCCACTTGTTTCCTGCTAGTGGCCCTGCGTCCAACCCCTTGTGCATGCACGTCTCACTGCTCCCATACCAACGTAAGAAAAGTAGGGTAGGGGACCGTGTTGCAGAGAGTCTCACTGTTACGGAGGGTGGAAACACTGGGAGTGTGTGTACGTGAGAGCCTGGGAGACGAGTCCCCTAAGTTACTGGGGGAGAGAAAAGGATTAGTTGCAGCGGCACCTCTCCAAACAGCTCTCAGTATTAGAATGATAGCATTCCTCCGGCATGTGTGCGAGCAGGCCTAAGAGGCAGGCCCCTCCTTGGAAGGCACAGCACTGTGGAGAACCCGCGTTAGCTCCCGCCGATCCCTAGCGGAGAGGACGCTGTATGGTGTGCGCTGTGCTTCAGAGCCCGGCGAACGGCTTCCCTATGTAAAAGCGAGGGAAAGAAAGGCCTGTGCCGGAGACACCTCTCGGCTGAGCTCTTGTTCCTGGGCTACTATCGTGCTCCATTGTGCGAGCAGACCAAAAGCCAACCACCTAAATCCAGGGAACTGCACTGTGTGGAATCCAGGCTTCGGCCAGACTAGGCCTTCCTGAGGGTGGAAACCTCTTGCAGTGTGAATGCGGGCGAGCACTGCCAGCGAGTCCAAAACCATTTTGTGAGGAAGACTGAGGCCTCGGCAGAAGTGAGAACTCAACTCCCCACTTTTTTCCTGAAGCCAGCCAGACGGCCGCCCCCTTGAGCATGCATGTCTCACTGCTTGCCGACCAACGCAAAGAGACAGTGGGGTAGGGGACCGTGTTGTAGAGAGCCTGACTGTTAGGGAGGGTGGAAACACTTGGAGTGTGTGTACGTGAGAGCCTAGGAGACGAGTCCCCTAAGTTACTGGGCGAGAGAAAAGGATTAGTTGCAGCGGCACCTCTCCCACCAGCTCTCAGTATCAGAATGGTAGCACTCCTCCGGCATGTGTGTGTGCAGACCTAAGTGGCAGGCCCCTCCTTGGAAGGCACAACACTGTGGAGAAACCGCGCTTTAGCTCCTGCCGGTCCCTAGCGGAGAGGACGCTATATGGTGTGCGCTGTGCTTGAGAGCCCGGCGATCGGCTTCCCTATGTATAAGCGAGGGAAAGAAAGGCCGGTGCCCGAGACGCCTCTCGGCTCAGCTCTTGTTCCTGGAGCTAGTACCGTTACCCTGGTGTGCTTGCAGGCCGAGGGCCAACCTCCCAATTCGAGGGAACCACACTGTAGAAATTCCTTACTTCGGCCAGACTAGGCCTTCCTGAGGGAGGTAACCCTTTGCAGTGTGAATGCGGGCGAGCACTGCCAGCGAGTCCAAAACCGTTTTACGAGGGAGACTGAGGCCGCGACCGAAGTGAGAACTCAACTCCCCATTTGTTTCCTGAAGCCAGCCCGGCAGCCGCCCCCTTGAGCATGCAAGTCTCACTGTTCGCGTCCCAACGCAAGGAAACAGTAGGCTGGGGGACCGTGTTGTAGAGAGCCTCACTGTTCCGGAGAGTGGAAACACTTCGAGTGCGTGTGCGTGAGAGCCTGGGAGACGAGTGTCCTACGTTACTGGGCGAGAGAAACGAACTCGTGCAGCCGCACCTCTCCCACCAGCTCTCAGTGGCAGAATGCTAGCACTCCTCAGGCATGCGTTCGTGCAGGCCTAAGTATCAGGGCCCTCCCTGGAAGGCACAAAACTGTGGTGAAAGCGCGCTTCAGCTCCGGCCGGTCCCCGGCGGGGAGGACGCGGTAAGGTTTCCTCTGTACTTGAGAGCCCGGCGAACGGCTTCCCTATGTAAAACCGAGAGGGAAAGAAAGGCCGGTGCCTGAGACGCCTCTCGGCTCAGCTCTTGTTCCTGGGGCTAGTACCGTTGCCCCGGTGTGCTTGAAGGACAAAAGCCAACCACCTAACTCGAGGGAATCACACTATAGAGAATCCGGGCTTCGGCTGGACTAGGCCTTCCTGAGGGTGGAAAGCTTCTGCTGAGAGCATGCATGCGAGCACTGCCAGCGAGTCCAAAACCATTTTCCCAGGGAGACTGAGGCCGCGGCAGAAGGGAGAACACAACTGCCCATTTGTTTCCTGAAGCCAGCCCAGCAGCCGACCCCTAGGGCATGCAAGTCTCACGCTCGCTTACCAACGCAATGAAACCGTACTGTAGGGGATCCTTGTATACAGAGCCTCACTGTTGCGCGCAGGGGGAACTCTTGGAGTGCCTGTACGTAAGAGCCTGGCTGAAGAGTCCCTTCAGTTCCTGGGCGAGAGAAACGGATTCGTGCAGCCGCACCTCTCCCACCAGCTCTCAGTATCAGAATGGTAGCACTCCTCCGGCCTGTGTGCGTGCAGGCCTAAGTTGCAGGCCCCTCCCTGGAAGGCAGTACACTGTGGAGAAACCGCGCTTTAGCTGCCGCCGTTCCCTAGCGGAGAGGAAGCTGTAGGGTGTGCGATGTGCCTAGAGCCCGGCGAACGTCTTCCCTACGTAAAACCGGGGGAAACAAAGGCCGGTGCCGGAGACGCGTCTCGGCTCAGCTCTTGTTCATGGAGCTAGTATCTTTACCCCGGTGTGCGTGCAGGCCGAAAGCCAAAAACCTCACACGAGGGAAACGCACTGTAGAGAATCGGGCTTCGGCCAGACTAGGCCTTCCTGAGGGTGGAAGCCTTCTGCTGTGTGCATGCGTATGAGCTCGGCCACGGAGTAGAAAACCATTTTCTGAGGGAGACTGAGGCCGCAGTAGAAGGGAGAACAAAGCTCCCCACTTGTTTCCTGCTACTGGCCCTGCGTCCAACCCCTTGTGCATGCATGTCTCACTGCTCCCATACCAACGTAAGAAAAGTAGGGTAGGGGACCGTGTTGTAGAGAGTCTCACTGTTACGGAGGGTGGAAACACTGGGCGTGTGTGTACGTGAGAGCCTGGGAGACGAGTCCCCTAAGTTACTGAGCGAGAGAAAAGGATTAGTTGCAGCAGCACCTCTCCCACCAGCTCTCAGTGGCAGAATGCTAGCACTCCTCAGGCATGTGTGCGTGCAGGCCTAAGTATCAGGCCCCTCCCTGGAAGGCACAAAACTGCGGTGAAAGCGCGCTTCAGCTCCGGCCTGTCCCCGGCGTGGAGGACGCTGTAAGGTTTCCTCTGTACTTGAGAGCCCGGCGAACGGCTTCCCTATGTAAAACCGAGAGGGAAAGAAAGGCCGGTGCCTGAGACGCCTCTCGGCTCAGCTCTTGTTCCTGGGGCTAGTACCGTTGCCCCGGTGTGCTTGAAGGACAAAAGCCAACCACCTAACTCGAGGGAATCACACTATAGAGAATCCGGGCTTCGGCTGGACTAGGCCTTCCTGAGGGTGGAAAGCTTCTGCTGAGAGCATGCATGCGAGCACTGCCAGCGAGTCCAAAACCATTTTCCCAGGGAGACTGAGGCCGCGGCAGAAGGGAGAACACAACTGCCCATTTGTTTCCTGAAGCCAGCCCAGCAGCCGACCCCTAGGGCATGCAAGTCTCACGCTCGCTTACCAACGCAATGAAACCGTACTGTAGGGGAACCTTGTATACAGAGCCTCACTGTTGCGCGCAGTGGGAACTCTTGGAGTGCCTGTACGTAAGAGCCTGGCTGAAGAGTCCCTTCAGTTCCTGGGCGAGAGAAACGGATTCGTGCAGCCGCACCTCTCCCACCAGCTCTCAGTATCAGAATGGTAGCACTCCTCCGGCCTGTGTGCGTGCAGGCCTAAGTTGCAGGCCCCTCCCTGGAAGGCAGTACACTGTGGAGAAACCGCGCTTTAGCTGCCGCCGTTCCCTAGCGGAGAGGAAGCTGTAGGGTGTGCGATGTGCCTAGAGCCCGGCGAACGTCTTCCCTACGTAAAACCGGGGGAAACAAAGGCCGGTGCCGGAGACGCGTCTCGGCTCAGCTCTTGTTCCTGGAACTAGCACCTTTACCACGGTGTGCGTGCAGTCCAAAAGCCAAAAACCTCATTGGAGGGAAGCGCACTGTAGAGAAACCGGGCTTCGGGCAGAGTAGGCCTTCCTGAGGGTGGCAGCCTTTTGCTGTGATTATACCTGCTTGCACTGCCAGCGCGTCCAAAACCATTTTCTGAGGGAGACTGAGGCCACGGCAGAAGGGAGAACACAACTCCCCACTTCTTTCCTGAAGGCGGTCCTGCGACCGTCCCCTTGAGCATGCATGTCTTTTTTTTTAATTTTTTATTGTTATGTTAATCACCATATATTACATCATTAGTTTTTGGTGCAGTGTTCCATGATTCATTGTTTGTTCATAACACCCAGTGCTCCATGCAGAACGTGCCCTCCTCAATACCCATCACCAGGCTCACCCCTCCTCCTACCCCCCTCCCCTCTAGAACCCTCAGTTTGTTTCTCAGAGTCCATCATCTCTCATGGTTCGTCTCCCCCTCTGACATACTCCCCTTTTCTTCCTCTCCTGTTATCTTCTTCTTTTTCTTTTTTCTTAAAATATGTTGCGTTATTTGTTTCAGAAGTACAGAACTGTGATTCAACAGTCTTGCACAATTCACAGCGCTCACCGTAGCACATACCCTCCCCAATGTCTATCACCCAGCCACCCCATCCCTCCCACCCCCAACCACTCCAGTAACACTCAGTTTCTTTCCCGAGATGAAGAATTCCTCATATCAGTGAGGTCATATGATACATGTCTTTCTCTGATTGACTTATTTCACTCAGCATAACACCCTCCAGTTCCATCCACGTCGTTGCAAATGGCAAGATCTCATTCCTTTTGATGGCTGCATAATATTCCATTGTGTATATACACCACATCTTCTTTATCCATTCATCTGTCGATGGGCATCTTGGCTCTTTCCACCGTTTGGCTATGGTGGACATTGCTGCTATAAACATTGGGGTACACGTACCCCTTCGGGTCCCTACATTTGTATCTTTGTGGTAAATACCCAGTAGTGCAACTGCTGGATCGAACGGTAGCTCTAATTTCAACTGTTTGAGGAAACTCCATACTGTTTTCCAGAGGGGTTGCACTAGCTTGCATTCCCACCAACAGTGTAGGAGGGTTCCCCTTTCTCCACATCCCCGCCAACATCTGTCGTTCCCTGACTTGTTAATTTCAGCCATTCTGACGGGTGTGAGGTGGTATCTCATGGAGGTTTTGATTTGGATTTCCCTGATGCCGAGCGATGTGGAGCACTTTTTCATGTGCCTGTTGGCCATTTGGATGTCTTCTTTGGAGACATGTCTGTTCATGTCTTCTGCCCATTTCTTGATTGGATTATTTCTTCTTTGGGTGTTGAGTTTGATCAGTTCTTTATAGATTTTGGATACTAGCCCTTTATCTGATAGGTCAGTTGCAAATATTTTCTCCCATTCTGTCGGTTGTCTTTTGGTTTTGTGGACTGTTTCTTTTGCTGTGCAAAAGCTTTTTATCTTGATGAAATCCCAAGAGTTCATTTTTGCCCTGGCTTCCCGTGCCTTTGGCGATGTTTCTAGGAAGAAGTTGCTGCGGCTAAGGTCGAAAAGGTTGCTACCTGTGTTCTCCTTTAGGATTTTGATGGACTCCTGTCTCACGTTTAGGTCTTTCAACCGTTTGGAGTCTATTTTTGTGTGTGGTGTAAGGAAATGGTCCAGTTTCATTCTTCTGCATGTGGCTGTCCAATTTTCCCAACACCATTTGTTGAAGAGACTGTCTTTTTGCCATTGGACATTCTTTCCTGCTTTGTCAAAGATAAGTTGACCATAGAGTTGAGGGTCCATTTCTGGGCTCTCGATTCTGTTCCATTGATCGATGTGTCTGTTTTTGTGCCAGTACCATACTGTCTTGATGATGACAGGTTTGTCATAGAGCTGAAAGTCCGGAATTGTGAAGCCGCCAGCTTTGCTTTTCTTTTTCATTAGTCCTCTGGCTATTCTGGGTCTCTTCTGGTTCCATACAAATTTGAGGATTATTTCTTCCATTTCTTTGAGAAAAGTGGATGGTATTTTGATGGGGATTGCATTGAATGTGTAGATTGCTCTAGGTAGCATTGACATCTTCAGAATGTTGATTCTCCCAATCCATGAGCACGGAACGTTGTTCCATTTCTTTGTGTCTTCTTCCATTTCTTTCATGAGTATTTTATAGTTTTCTGAGTACAGATCCTTTGCCTCTTTGGTTAGATTTCTTCCTAGGGATCTAATGGTTTTGGGTGCAATTGTAAATGGGATCGACTCCTTGATTTGTCTCTCTTCTGTCTTGTTGTTGGTGTAGAGGAATGCCACCGATTTCTGTGCACTGATTTTGTATCCTGCTACTTTACTGAATTCCTGTATGAGTTCTAGCAGTTTTGCGGTGGAGTCTTTTGGGTTTTCCACATACAGTATCTTATCATCTGCAAAGAGTGAGAGGTTTGACTTCCTCTTTGCCGTTTTGGATGCCTTTGATTTCTTTTTGTTGTCTGATTGCTGTGGCTAGGACTTCTAATACTACGTTGAATAGCACTGGTGAGAGTGGATATCCCTGCCGCGTTCCTGACTTTATGGGAAAAGCTCTCGGCCTTTCCCCATTGAGAATGATATTCGCTGTCGGTTTTTCATAGATGGCTTTTATGATATTGAGGTATGTACCCTCTATCCCTATACTGTGAAGAGTTTTGATCAAGAAACGATGTTGTACTTTGTCAAATGCTTTTTCTGCATCTATTGAGAGGATCATATGATTCTTGCTCTTTCTTTTGTTAATGTATTGTATCACGTTGATTGATTTGCGGATGTTGAACCAGCCTTGCAGCCCAGGAATAAATCCCACTTGGTCCTGGTGAATAATCCTTTTAATGTACTGTTGGAACCCATTGGCTAGTTTTTTTTGTGTGTGTGTGAGAATTTTTGCTTCCATGTTCATCAAGGATATTGGTCTGTAATTCTCTTTTTTGATGGGGTCTTTGTCTGGTTTGGGGATCAAGGTAATGCTGGCCTCATAAAATGAGTTTGGAAGTTTCCCTTCCATTTCTATTTTTTGGAACAGTTTCAGGAGAATAGGTAGTAATTCTTCTTGAAATGGCTGATAGAATTCCCCTGGGAAGCCATCTGGCCCTGGGCTTTTGTTTCTTGGGAGATTTTTGATGACTGTTTCAATTTCCTTAGTGGTTATAGGTCTGTTCAGGTTTTCTATTTCTTCCTGGTTCAATTTTGGTAGTTGATACATCTCTAGGAATGCACCCATTTCTTCCAGGTTATCTAATTTGCTGGCATAGAGTTGCTCATAATATGTTCTTATCATTGTTTGTATTTCTTTGGTGTTGGTTGTGATCTCTCCTCTTTCCTTCATGATTTTGTTGATTTGGGTCATTTCTCTTTTCTTCTTGATAAGTCTGGCCAGGGGTTTATCAATCTTGTTCATTCTTTCCAAGAACCAGCTCCTAGTTTCGTGGATCTGTTCTACTGTTCTTTTGGTTTCTAGTTCATTGATTTCTGCTCTGATCTTTATCATTTCTCTTCTCCTGCTGGGTTTAGGCTTCATTTGCTGTTCTTTTCCAGCTCCTTTAGGTGTAGGGTTAGGTTGTGTATTTGAGACCTTTCTTGTTTCTTGAGAAAGGCTTGTATTGCTATATACTTTCCTCTCAGGACTGCCTTTGTTGTATCCCAAAGATTTTGAACCGTTGTGTTTTCATTTTCATTGGTTTCCATGAAATTTTTTAATTCTTCTTTAATTTCCTGGTTGACCCATTCATTCTTTAGTAGGATGCTCTTTAGCCTCCATGTATTTGAGTTCTTTCCGACTTTCCTCTTGTGGTTGAGTTCTAGTTTCAAAGCATTGTGGTCTGAAAATATGCAGGGAATGATCCCAATCTTTTGGTACCGATTGAGACCTGATTTGTGACCTGGGATGTGATCAGTTCTGGAGAATGTTCCATGGGCACTAGAGAAGAATGTGTATTCCTTTGCTTGGGGATGGAATGTTCTGAATATGTCTGTGAAGTCCATTTGGTCCAGTGTGTCATTTAAAGTCTTTATTTCCTTGTTGATCTTTTGCTTAGATGATCTGTCCATTTCAGTCAGGGGGGTGTTAAAGTCCCCCACTATTATTGTATTGTTGTCAATGTGTTTCTTTGCTTTTGTTATTAATTGCCTTATATAATTGGCTGCTCCCATGTTCGGGGCATAGATCTTTACAATTGTTAGATCTTCTTGTTGGATAGACCCTTTAAGTAGGATATAGTGTCCTTCCTCATCGCTTATTACAGTCTTTGTTTTAAAATCTAGTTTGTCTGATAGAAGGATTGCCACCCCAGCTTTCTTTTGGTGTCCATTAGCATGGTAAATGGTTTTCCACCCCCTCACTTTCAATCTGGGGGTGTCTTTGGGTCTAAAATGAGTCTCTTGCAGACAGCATATTGATGGGTCTTGTTTTTTAATCCAATCTGATAGCCTGTGTCTTTTGATTGGGGCATTTACGCCATTTGCATTCAGGGTAACTATTGAAAAGTATGAATTTAGTGCCATTGTATTACCTGTAAGGTGACTGTTAACTCTCTCTTGTCTGTGTTCGTTTCTGCTCTTTGCTGCTTTTAG
Source organism: Eumetopias jubatus (assembly GCF_037043125.1). Taxonomy (NCBI): domain Eukaryota; kingdom Metazoa; phylum Chordata; class Mammalia; order Carnivora; family Otariidae; genus Eumetopias; species Eumetopias jubatus. The sequence goes on from NW_028274879.1 coordinate 503,533, forward strand.
GTTCTCTCTTTGCTTAGAGGACCCCTCTCAATATTTCTTGGAGGGGTGGTTTTGTGTTTGCAAATTCCTTTAGTTTTTGTTTGTTCTGGAAGCTTTTTATCTCTCCTTCTATTTTCAATGATAGCCTAGCTGGATATAGTATTCTTGGCTGCATATTTTTCTCGTTTAGTGCTCTGAAGATATCTTGCCAGTCCTTTCTGGCCTGCCAGGTCTCTGTGGATAGGTCTGTTGCCAATCTAATGTTTCTACCATTGTAGGTTACATATCTCTTCTCCGGAGCTGCTTTCAGGATTTTCTCTTTGTCTCTGAGACTCGTAAGTTTTACTATTAGATGTCGGGTGTTGACCTATTATTATTGATTTTGAGAGGGGTTCTCTGTGCCTCCTGGATTTTAATGCCTGTTTCCTTCCTCACATTAGGGAAGTTCTCTGTTATAATTTGCTCCAATATACCTTCTGCCCCTCTCTCTCTCTCTTCTTCTTCTGGGATCCCAATTATTCTAATGTTGTTTCGTCTTATCGTATCACTTATCTCTCGAATTCTGCCCTCGTGATCCTGTAGTTGTTTCTCTCTCTTTTTCTCAGCCTCTTTATTTTCCATCATTTGGTCTTCTATATCGCTGATTCTCTCTTCTGCCTCATTTATCCTAGCATTTAGTGCCCCCATTTTTGATTGCACCTCATCAATAGCCTTTTTGATTTCGATTTGGTTAGATTTTAGTTCTTTTATTTCTCCAGAAAGGGTTTCTCTAATAACTTCCACGCTTTTTTCAAGCCCAGCTAGTATCTTTAAAGTCATGATTCTGAACTCTAGGTCCGACATCGTACTAATGTCCGTATTGAGTAGGTCCCTGGCTGACGGTACTACCTCTTGTTCTTTTTGCTGAGGTGATTTCTTTCGTCTTGTCATTTTCTCCAGAGGAGAATAGATGAATGAGAGAACAAAATCCTAACAGGTTTACAACGTCCCCAGCAAATATACTGTATACAAATCAGAAAAGACCTGAAACCAGGGGAAAAGAAAGGGAAAGAAAGAAAAACGAAAGAGAAAAAGAAAAAAAAGGATAAAAACAAAAACAAAACAATACAAAAAAGGCAGAATATGATCAAATATGATCAGGCTAGTGCATAGATCAGTGCCGCACACTAGATTTTGGGCGTATTTTGGTCTGTTAGAAAAAGGTGCCTCCTAAAATTTTAAAGGAACAAAGACATATATGTACAAAATAATGGTTGATACAATGAAGGGATGGAAGATGACTGTAAAGATGAAAATTATAAAAGATTTTATAAAAGGACTTGGTAAGATAAGTTGTTTGAAAAAAGAAAGAAGATTTAAGAAAAAAAAAAGGAAAAAGGGAGAGAATGTGATCAGGCAGGAGACTAGAACAAAGCCATACACTAGTGATTTAGGGTATATTTTGATCTGTTAGAAGAAACTGTACCTCAAAATTTTAAAGAGAGAACAACTTATATATATATATATATGCCAAAAATAAGGGTAACTACTATGAAGGGATAAAATATGACTCTAAAAATGAAAAATAAAAAATGTTTGTTTTTTTTTTTAAAAAAGGGATTTATAAGATGTTGGTTGAAAAAGGGAAAAAGAAAAAAAAACAGTCAACAAAAATTAACTTTGATGAAATAATGAATCATGGTTAAAAAAAAAAAAAAAGCCATGAATCTATGTGCAGTGTTCCCCTAGCGCTGGAGTTCTATTCTCCTTGATCGATCAACTTGGTCTTGCCTTGCTGGCTGTTTGTGCTGATCTTCTGGGGGAGGGGCCTGTTGCTGTGGTTTCCAAATGTCTTTGCCGGAGGCGGAATTGCCCCGCCCTTGTCAGTCCGGGCTAAGGAAGCTGCTCCGCTTTGCTCTCAGGAGCTTTTGTTCCCTGCAAGCTCTCGGTACAGCCTTGGAGGACCAGGGCAGAAATGGTGGCCTCCCAATCTCCCCTCGGAGGAGCTGAGAACCTGGGGCCCCGCTCCTCAGTGTGCCCCCAGAGAAAAGCAGTCACTTCCGTGTCCCCGTTCTCCGGCCGCACTCCGTGCTCACCCGGCCTGTGACCGAGCATTGCTATCTATGGCACCCGACCCCGCACGGAGTCTCCAAACCCAGCAGATCCCTGCAGTGCGCTCCCGCACCGCTCCTCCCCGGGAAGGAAGGGGAGTCTCCCCGGATCTGCTGCTTGTTGGGTCCCTGCTGGGGGAGCCGTGCTCCGACTGGGCCGCAGATCACAGTTTATGGCAACCCCGAGCTGAGAGCCCACGACTCTGCTCCGTCTCTGCAGCCGGCTTCCCCGCGAGCATGCAAGTCTTACTGCTCGCTTAGCAAGGAAAGAAACAGTAGTGTAGGGGAACCGTGTGTACATAGCCTCACTGTTGCGAGGAGTGGGAACACTTGTTGTGCCTGTGCGTAAGAGCCTGACTGACAATTCCCTTAAGTTACTGGGCGAGAGAAACGGATTCATGCAGCTGCACCTCTCCCACCAGCTCTCAGTATCAGAATGGTAGCACTCCTCCGGCCTGTGTGCCTGCAGGCCTAAGTTTCAGGCCCCTCCCTGGAATACACTACACTGGAGAAACCGCGCTTTAGCTCCCGCCAGTCCCTAGCGGAGAGGAAGCTGTATGGTGTGCGCTGTGCTTGAGAGCCCGGCGAACGTCTTCCCTACGTAAAACCGGGGGAAAGAAATGCCGTTGCCGGAGACGCCTCTCGGCTCACCTCTTTTCCTGGAGCTAGTACCTTTACCCCGGTGCGCGTGCAGGCCCAAAGCCAAAAACCTCACTCGAGGGAACCGCACTGTAGAGAATCCGGGCTTCGGCCAGACTAGGCCTTCCTGAGGGTGGAAGACTTTTGCTATGAGCATGCGTGCGAGCACTGCCAGCGAGTCCAAAACCATTTTCTGAGGGAGACTGAGGCCGCAGCAGAAGGGAGAACAAAACTCCCCACTTGTTTCCTGAAGGCAGCCCAGCAGCCGCCCCCTTGGACATGCAAGTCTCACTGCTCACGTACCAAAGCAAAGAAACAGTACTGTAGGGGAACCTTGTTGTAGGTAGACTCCCTGTTGCGCGAGTGGGAACACTTGGAGTGCCTGTGCGTAAGAGCCTGGCCGAATAGTCCCTTAAGTTCCTGGGCGAGAGAAACGGATTCGTGCAGCCGCAACTCTCCCACCAGCTCTCAGTATCAGAATGGTAGCACTCCTCCGCCCTGTGTGCGTGCAGGCCTAAGAGGCAGGCCCCTCCTTGGAAGGCACAGCACTGTGGAGAACCCGCGTTAGTTCCCGCCAGTCCCTAGCGGAGAGGACGCTGTATGGTGTGCGCTGTGCTTCAGAGCCCGGCGAACGGCTTCCCTATGTAAAAGCGAGGGAAAGAAAGGCCTGTGCCGGAGACACCTCTCGGCTGAGCTCTTGTTCCTGGGGCTAGTATCGTGCTCCGTTGTGCGAGCAGACCAAAAGCCAACCACCTAAATCCAGGGAACTGCACTGTGTGGAATCCAGGCTTCGGGCAGACTAGGCCTTCCTGAGGGTGGAAACCTTTTGCAGTGTGAATGCGGGCGAGCACTGCCAGCGAGTCCAAAACCATTTTGCGAAGGAGACTGAGGCCGCGGCAGAAGTGAGAACTCAACTCCCCACTTGTTTCCTGAAGCCAGCCAGGCGGCCGCCCCCTTGAGCATGCATGTCTCACTGCTTGTGGACCAACGCAAAGAAACAGTAGGGTAGGTGACCGTGTTGTACAGAGCCTCACTGTTCCGGAGAGGGGAAACACTTGGAGTGTGTGTGCATGAGACCCTGGGAGACGAGTCCCATACGTTACTGGGCGAGAGAAACGAACTCGTGCAGCCGCACCTCTCCCACCAGCTCTCAGTGGCAGAATGCAAGCACTCCTCAGGCATGTGTGCGAGCAGGCCTAAGTAGCAGGCCCCTCCCTGGAAGGCACAACACTGTGGTGAAAGCGCACGGTAGCTCCCGCCAGGCACCGGCGGGGAGGACGCTGTATGGTGTGCGCTGTGCCTGAGAGCCCGGCGAGCATCTTCCCTATGTAAAACCGGGGGAAAGAAAGGCCAGTGCCGGAGAGGCCTCTCGGCTGAGCTCTTTTCCTGGAGCTAGTACCTTTATCCCGGTGGGCGTGCAGGCCAAAAGCCAAAAACCTCACTCGAGGAAACCGCATTGTAGAGAATCCGGGCTTCGGCCAGACTAGGCCTTCCTCTGGTTGGAAGCCTTTTGCTGTGTGCATGCTTATGAGCTCCGCCCCGGAGTCCAAAACCATTTTCGGAGGGAGACTGAGGCCGCGGCAGAAGGGAGAACACAACTCCCCACTTGTTTCCTGAAGCCAGCCCAGCGGCCGCCCGCTTGGGCATGCAAGTCTCACTGCTCGCGTACCAAGGAAAGAAACAGTAGTGTAGGGGAACCGTGTGTACATAGCCTCACTGTTGCGGGGAGTGGGAACACTTGGAGTGCCTGTGCGTAAGAGCCTGACTGACAATTCCCTTAAGTTACTGTGCAAGGGAAATGGATTCGTGCAGCCGCCCCTCTCCCACCAGCTCTCAGTAGCAGAATGGTAGCACTCCTCCGGCATGTGTGCCTGCAGGCCTAAGTTGCAGGCCCCTCTCTGGAATGCACTACACTGGAGAAACCGCGCTATAGCTCCCGCAAGTCCGTAGCGGAGAGGAAGCTGTATGGTGTGCGCTGTGCTTGAGAGCCCGGCGAACGTCTTCCCTACGTAAAACCGGGAGAAAGAAAGGCCGTTGGCGGAGAAGTCTCTCGGCTAAGCTCTTGTTCCTGGAGCTAGTACCTTTACCCCGGTGTGCGTGCAGGCCAAAACCCAAAAACCTCACTGGAGGGAACCGCACTGTAGAGAATCCGGGCTTCGGGCAGACTAGGCCTTCCTGAGGGTGGAAGCCTTCTGCTGTGTGCATGCGTATGAGCTCCACCAGGGAATCTAAAACCATTTTCTGAGGGAGACTGAGGCCGCAGAAGAAGGGAGAACAAAACACCCCACTTGTTTCCTGCTACTGGCCCTGCGTCTAACCCCTTGTGCATGCATGTCTCACTGCTCCCAAACCAACGTAAGAAATGCAGGGTAGGGGACCGTGTTGTAGAGAGTCTCACTGTTACGGAAGGTGGAAACACTGGGAGTGTGTGTACGTGAGAGCCTGGGAGACGAGTCCCCTAAGTTACTGGGCGAGAGAAAAGGATTAGTTGCAGCGGAACCTCTCCAACCAGCTCTCAGTGGCAGAATGCTAGCACTCCTCAGGCATGTGTTCGTGCAGGACTAAGTATCAGGCCCCTCCCTGGAAGGCACATAACTGTGGTGTAATCGCGCTTCAGCTCCGGCCGGTCCCCGGCGGGGAGGACGCTGTAAGGTTTCCTCTGTACTTGAGAGCCCGGCGAACGGCATCCCTATGTAAAACCGAGGGAAAGAAAGGCCGGTGCCTGAGACGCCTCTCGGCTCAGCTCTTGTTCCTGGGGCTAGTACCGTTGCCCCGGTGTGCTTGAAGGACAAAAGCCAACCACCTAACTCGAGGGAATCACACTATAGAGAATCCGGGCTTCGGCTGGACTAGGCCTTCCTGAGGGTGGAAAGCTTCTGCTGAGAGCATGCATGCGAGCACTGCCAGCGAGTCCAAAACCATTTTCCCAGGGAGACTGAGGCCGCGGCAGAAGGGAGAACACAACTGCCCATTTGTTTCCTGAAGCCAGCCCAGCAGCCGACCCCTAGGGCATGCAAGTCTCACGCTCGCTTACCAACGCAATGAAACCGTACTGTAGGGGAACCGTGTATACAGAGCCTCACTGTTGCGCGCAGTGGGAACTCTTGGAGTGCCTGTATGTAAGAGCCTGGCTGAAGAGTCCCTTCAGTTCCTGGGCGAGAGAAACGGATTCGTGCAGCCGCACCTCTCCCACCAGCTCTCAGTATCAGAATGGTAGCACTCCTCCGGCCTGTGTGCGTGCAGGCCTAAGTTGCAGGCCCCTCCCTGGAAGGCAGTACACTGTGGAGAAACCGCGCTTTAGCTGCCGCCGTTCCCTAGCGGAGAGGAAGCTGTAGGGTGTGCGATGTGCCTAGAGCCCGGCGAACGTCTTCCCTACGTAAAACCGGGGGAAACAAAGGCCGGTGCCGGAGACGCGTCTCGGCTCAGCTCTTGTTCATGGAGCTAGTATCTTTACCCCGGTGTGCGTGCAGGCCGAAAGCCAAAAACCTCACACGAGGGAAACGCACTGTAGAGAATCGGGCTTCGGCCAGACTAGGCCTTCCTGAGGGTGGAAGCCTTCTGCTGTGTGCATGCGTATGAGCTCGGCCACGGAGTACAAAACCATTTTCTGAGGGAGACTGAGGCCGCAGTAGAAGGGAGAACAAAGCTCCCCACTTGTTTCCTGCTACTGGCCCTGCGTCCAACCCCTTGTGCATGCATGTCTCACTGCTCCCATACCAACGTAAGAAAAGTAGGGTAGGGGACCGTGTTGTAGAGAGTCTCACTGTTACGGAGGGTGGAAACACTGGGAGTGTGTGTACGTGAGAGCCTGGGAGACGAGTCCCCTAAGTTACTGAGCGAGAGAAAAGGATTAGTTGCAGCGGCACCTCTCCCACCAGCTCTCAGTGGCAGAATGCTAGCACTCCTCAGGCATGTGTGCGTGCAGGCCTAAGTATCAGGCCCCTCCCTGGAAGGCACAAAACTGCGGTGAAAGCGCGCTTCAGCTCCGGCCTGTCCCCGGCGTGGAGGACGCTGTAAGGTTTCCTCTGTACTTGAGAGCCCGGCGAACGGCTTCCCTATGTAAAACCGAGAGGGAAAGAAAGGCCGGTGCCTGAGACGCCTCTCGGCTCAGCTCTTGTTCCTGGGGCTAGTACCGTTGCCCCGGTGTGCTTGAAGGACAAAAGCCAACCACCTAACTCGAGGGAATCACACTATAGAGAATCCGGGCTTCGGCTGGACTAGGCCTTCCTGAGGGTGGAAAGCTTCTGCTGAGAGCATGCATGCGAGCACTGCCAGCGAGTCCAAAACCATTTTCCCAGGGAGACTGAGGCCGCGGCAGAAGGGAGAACACAACTGCCCATTTGTTTCCTGAAGCCAGCCCAGCAGCCGACCCCTAGGGCATGCAAGTCTCACGCTCGCTTACCAACGCAATGAAACAGTACTGTAGGGGAACCGTGTATACAGAGCCTCACTGTTGCGCGCAGTGGGAACTCTTGGAGTGCCTGTACGTAAGAGCCTGGCTGAAGAGTCCCTTCAGTTCCTGGGCGAGAGAAAAGGATTCGTGCAGCCGCACCTCTCCCACCAGCTCTCAGTATCAGAATGGTAGCACTCCTCCGTCCTGTGTGCGTGCAGGCCTAAGTTGCAGGCCCCTCCCTGGAAGGCAGTACACTGTGGAGAAACCGCGCTTTAGCTGCCGCCGTTCCCTAGCGGAGAGGAAGCTGTAGGGTGTGCGATGTGCCTAGAGCCCGGCGAACGTCTTCCCTACGTAAAACCGGGGGAAACAAAGGCCGGTGCCGGAGACGCGTCTCGGCTCAGCTCTTGTTCATGGAGCTAGTATCTTTACCCCGGTGTGCGTGCAGGCCGAAAGCCAAAAACCTCACACGAGGGAAACGCACTGTAGAGAATCGGGCTTCGGCCAGACTAGGCCTTCCTGAGGGTGGAAGCCTTCTGCTGTGTGCATGCGTATGAGCTCGGCCACGGAGTACAAAACCATTTTCTGAGGGAGACTGAGGCAGCAGTAGAAGGGAGAACAAAGCTCCCCACTTGTTTCCTGCTACTGGCCCTGCGTCCAACCCCTTGTGCATGCATGTCTCACTGCTCCCATACCAACGTAAGAAAAGTAGGGTAGGGGACCGTGTTGTAGAGAGTCTCACTGTTACGGAGGGTGGAAACACTGGGAGTGTGTGTACGTGAGAGCCTGGGAGACGAGTCCCCTAAGTTACTGAGCGAGAGAAAAGGATTAGTTGCAGCAGCACCTCTCCCACCAGCTCTCAGTGGCAGAATGCTAGCACTCCTCAGGCATGTGTGCGTGCAGGCCTAAGTATCAGGCCCCTCCCTGGAAGGCACAAAACTGCGGTGAAAGCGCGCTTCAGCTCCGGCCTGTCCCCGGCGTGGAGGACGCTGTAAGGTTTCCTCTGTACTTGAGAGCCCGGCGAACGGCTTCCCTATGTAAAACCGAGAGGGAAAGAAAGGCCGGTGCCTGAGACGCCTCTCGGCTCAGCTCTTGTTCCTGGGGCTAGTACCGTTGCCCCGGTGTGCTTGAAGGACAAAAGCCAACCACCTAACTCGAGGGAATCACACTATAGAGAATCCGGGCTTCGGCTGGACTAGGCCTTCCTGAGGGTGGAAAGCTTCTGCTGAGAGCATGCATGCGAGCACTGCCAGCGAGTCCAAAACCATTTTCCCAGGGAGACTGAGGCCGCGGCAGAAGGGAGAACACAACTGCCCATTTGTTTCCTGAAGCCAGCCCAGCAGCCGACCCCTAGGGCATGCAAGTCTCACGCTCGCTTACCAACGCAATGAAACCGTACTGTAGGGGAACCTTGTATACAGAGCCTCACTGTTGCGCGGAGTGGGAACTCTTGGAGTGCCTGTACGTAAGAGCCTGGCTGAAGAGTCCCTTCAGTTCCTGGGCGAGAGAAACGGATTCGTGCAGCCGCACCTCTCCCACCAGCTCTCAGTATCAGAATGGTAGCACTCCTCCGGCCTGTGTGCGTGCAGGCCTAAGTTGCAGGCCCCTCCCTGGAAGGCAGTACACTGTGGAGAAACCGCGCTTTAGCTGCCGCCGTTCCCTAGCGGAGAGGAAGCTGTAGGGTGTGCGATGTGCCTAGAGCCCGGCGAACGTCTTCCCTAGGTAAAACCGGGGGAAACAAGGGCCGGTGCCGGAGACGCGTCTCGGCTCAGCTCTTGTTCATGGAGCTAGTATCTTTACCCCGGTGTGCGTGCAGGCCGAAAGCCAAAAACCTCACACGAGGGAACCGCACTGTAGAGAATCCAGGCTTCGGCCAGACTAGGCCTTCCTGAGGGTGGAAGCCTTCTGCTGTGTGCATGCGTATGAGCTCCGCCACGGAGTACAAAACCATTTTCTGAGGGAGACTGAGGCCGCGGCAGAAGTGAGAACAAAGCTCCCCACTTGTTTCCTGCTAGTGGCCCTGCGTCCAACCCCTTGTGCATGCACGTCTCACTGCTCCCATACCAACGTAAGAAAAGTAGGGTAGGGGACCGTGTTGCAGAGAGTCTCACTGTTACGGAGGGTGGAAACACTGGGAGTGTGTGTACGTGAGAGCCTGGGAGACGAGTCCCCTAAGTTACTGGGGGAGAGAAAAGGATTAGTTGCAGCGGCACCTCTCCAAACAGCTCTCAGTATTAGAATGATAGCATTCCTCCGGCATGTGTGCGAGCAGGCCTAAGAGGCAGGCCCCTCCTTGGAAGGCACAGCACTGTGGAGAACCCGCGTTAGCTCCCGCCGATCCCTAGCGGAGAGGACGCTGTATGGTGTGCGCTGTGCTTCAGAGCCCGGCGAACGGCTTCCCTATGTAAAAGCGAGGGAAAGAAAGGCCTGTGCCGGAGACACCTCTCGGCTGAGCTCTTGTTCCTGGGCTACTATCGTGCTCCATTGTGCGAACAGACCAAAAGCCAACCACCTAAATCCAGGGAACTGCACTGTGTGGAATCCAGGCTTCGGCCAGACTAGGCCTTCCTGAGGGTGGAAACCTCTTGCAGTGTGAATGCGGGCGAGCACTGCCAGCGAGTCCAAAACCATTTTGTGAGGAAGACTGAGGCCTCGGCAGAAGTGAGAACTCAACTCCCCACTTTTTTCCTGAAGCCAGCCAGACGGCCGCCCCCTTGAGCATGCATGTCTCACTGCTTGCCGACCAACGCAAAGAGACAGTGGGGTAGGGGACCGTGTTGTAGAGAGCCTGACTGTTAGGGAGGGTGGAAACACTTGGAGTGTGTGTACGTGAGAGCCTAGGAGACGAGTCCCCTAAGTTACTGGGCGAGAGAAAAGGATTAGTTGCAGCGGCACCTCTCCCACCAGCTCTCAGTATCAGAATGGTAGCACTCCTCCGGCATGTGTGTGTGCAGACCTAAGTGGCAGGCCCCTCCTTGGAAGGCACAACACTGTGGAGAAACCGCGCTTTAGCTCCTGCCGGTCCCTAGCGGAGAGGACGCTATATGGTGTGCGCTGTGCTTGAGAGCCCGGCGATCGGCTTCCCTATGTATAAGCGAGGGAAAGAAAGGCCGGTGCCCGAGACGCCTCTCGGCTCAGCTCTTGTTCCTGGAGCTAGTACCGTTACCCTGGTGTGCTTGCAGGCCGAGGGCCAACCTCCCAATTCGAGGGAACCACACTGTAGAAATTCCTTACTTCGGCCAGACTAGGCCTTCCTGAGGGAGGTAACCCTTTGCAGTGTGAATGCGGGCGAGCACTGCCAGCGAGTCCAAAACCGTTTTACGAGGGAGACTGAGGCCGCGACCGAAGTGAGAACTCAACTCCCCATTTGTTTCCTGAAGCCAGCCCGGCAGCCGCCCCCTTGAGCATGCAAGTCTCACTGTTCGCGTCCCAACGCAAGGAAACAGTAGGCTGGGGGACCGTGTTGTAGAGAGCCTCACTGTTCCGGAGAGTGGAAACACTTCGAGTGCGTGTGCGTGAGAGCCTGGGAGACGAGTGTCCTACGTTACTGGGCGAGAGAAACGAACTCGTGCAGCCGCACCTCTCCCACCAGCTCTCAGTGGCAGAATGCTAGCACTCCTCAGGCATGCGTTCGTGCAGGCCTAAGTATCAGGGCCCTCCCTGGAAGGCACAAAACTGTGGTGAAAGCGCGCTTCAGCTCCGGCCGGTCCCCGGCGGGGAGGACGCGGTAAGGTTTCCTCTGTACTTGAGAGCCCGGCGAACGGCATCCCTATGTAAAACCGAGGGAAAGAAAGGCCGGTGCCTGAGACGCCTCTCGGCTCAGCTCTTGTTCCTGGGGCTAGTACCGTTGCCCCGGTGTGCTTGAAGGACAAAAGCCAACCACCTAACTCGAGGGAATCACACTATAGAGAATCCGGGCTTCGGCTGGACTAGGCCTTCCTGAGGGTGGAAAGCTTCTGCTGAGAGCATGCATGCGAGCACTGCCAGCGAGTCCAAAACCATTTTCCCAGGGAGACTGAGGCCGCGGCAGAAGGGAGAACACAACTGCCCATTTGTTTCCTGAAGCCAGCCCAGCAGCCGACCCCTAGGGCATGCAAGTCTCACGCTCGCTTACCAACGCAATGAAACCGTACTGTAGGGGAACCGTGTATACAGAGCCTCACTGTTGCGCGCAGTGGGAACTCTTGGAGTGCCTGTACGTAAGAGCCTGGCTGAAGAGTCCCTTCAGTTCCTGGGCGAGAGAAACGGATTCGTGCAGCCGCACCTCTCCCACCAGCTCTCAGTATCAGAATGGTAGCACTCCTCCGGCCTGTGTGCGTGCAGGCCTAAGTTGCAGGCCCCTCCCTGGAAGGCAGTACACTGTGGAGAAACCGCGCTTTAGCTGCCGCCGTTCCCTAGCGGAGAGGAAGCTGTAGGGTGTGCGATGTGCCTAGAGCCCGGCGAACGTCTTCCCTACGTAAAACCGGGGGAAACAAAGGCCGGTGCCGGAGACGCGTCTCGGCTCAGCTCTTGTTCATGGAGCTAGTATCTTTACCCCGGTGTGCGTGCAGGCCGAAAGCCAAAAACCTCACACGAGGGAAACGCACTGTAGAGAATCGGGCTTCGGCCAGACTAGGCCTTCCTGAGGGTGGAAGCCTTCTGCTGTGTGCATGCGTATGAGCTCGGCCACGGAGTACAAAACCATTTTCTGAGGGAGACTGAGGCCGCAGTAGAAGGGAGAACAAAGCTCCCCACTTGTTTCCTGCTACTGGCCCTGCGTCCAACCCCTTGTGCATGCATGTCTCACTGCTCCCATACCAACGTAAGAAAAGTAGGGTAGGGGACCGTGTTGTAGAGAGTCTCACTGTTACGGAGGGTGGAAACACTGGGAGTGTGTGTACGTGAGAGCCTGGGAGACGAGTCCCCTAAGTTACTGAGCGAGAGAAAAGGATTAGTTGCAGCAGCACCTCTCCCACCAGCTCTCAGTGGCAGAATGCTAGCACTCCTCAGGCATGTGTGCGTGCAGGCCTAAGTATCAGGCCCCTCCCTGGAAGGCACAAAACTGCGGTGAAAGCGCGCTTCAGCTCCGGCCTGTCCCCGGCGTGGAGGACGCTGTAAGGTTTCCTCTGTACTTGAGAGCCCGGCGAACGGCTTCCCTATGTAAAACCGAGAGGGAAAGAAAGGCCGGTGCCTGAGACGCCTCTCGGCTCAGCTCTTGTTCCTGGGGCTAGTACCGTTGCCCCGGTGTGCTTGAAGGACAAAAGCCAACCACCTAACTCGAGGGAATCACACTATAGAGAATCCGGGCTTCGGCTGGACTAGGCCTTCCTGAGGGTGGAAAGCTTCTGCTGAGAGCATGCATGCGAGCACTGCCAGCGAGTCCAAAACCATTTTCCCAGGGAGACTGAGGCCGCGGCAGAAGGGAGAACACAACTGCCCATTTGTTTCCTGAAGCCAGCCCAGCAGCCGACCCCTAGGGCATGCAAGTCTCACGCTCGCTTACCAACGCAATGAAACCGTACTGTAGGGGATCCTTGTATACAGAGCCTCACTGTTGCGCGCAGGGGGAACTCTTGGAGTGCCTGTACGTAAGAGCCTGGCTGAAGAGTCCCTTCAGTTCCTGGGCGAGAGAAACGGATTCGTGCAGCCGCACCTCTCCCACCAGCTCTCAGTATCAGAATGGTAGCACTCCTCCGGCCTGTGTGCGTGCAGGCCTAAGTTGCAGGCCCCTCCCTGGAAGGCAGTACACTGTGGAGAAACCGCGCTTTAGCTGCCGCCGTTCCCTAGCGGAGAGGAAGCTGTAGGGTGTGCGATGTGCCTAGAGCCCGGCGAACGTCTTCCCTAGGTAAAACCGGGGGAAACAAGGGCCGGTGCCGGAGACGCGTCTCGGCTCAGCTCTTGTTCATGGAGCTAGTATCTTTACCCCGGTGTGCGTGCAGGCCGAAAGCCAAAAACCTCACACGAGGGAACCGCACTGTAGAGAATCCAGGCTTCGGCCAGACTAGGCCTTCCTGAGGGTGGAAGCCTTCTGCTCTGTGCATGCGTATGAGCTCCGCCACGGAGTACAAAACCATTTTCTGAGGGAGACTGAGGCCGCGGCAGAAGTGAGAACAAAGCTCCCCACTTGTTTCCTGCTAGTGGCCCTGCGTCCAACCCCTTGTGCATGCACGTCTCACTGCTCCCATACCAACGTAAGAAAAGTAGGGTAGGGGACCGTGTTGCAGAGAGTCTCACTGTTACGGAGGGTGGAAACACTGGGAGTGTGTGTACGTGAGAGCCTGGGAGACGAGTCCCCTAAGTTACTGGGGGAGAGAAAAGGATTAGTTGCAGCGGCACCTCTCCAAACAGCTCTCAGTATTAGAATGATAGCATTCCTCCGGCATGTGTGCGAGCAGGCCTAAGAGGCAGGCCCCTCCTTGGAAGGCACAGCACTGTGGAGAACCCGCGTTAGCTCCCGCCGATCCCTAGCGGAGAGGACGCTGTATGGTGTGCGCTGTGCTTCAGAGCCCGGCGAACGGCTTCCCTATGTAAAAGCGAGGGAAAGAAAGGCCTGTGCCGGAGACACCTCTCGGCTGAGCTCTTGTTCCTGGGCTACTATCGTGCTCCATTGTGCGAGCAGACCAAAAGCCAACCACCTAAATCCAGGGAACTGCACTGTGTGGAATCCAGGCTTCGGCCAGACTAGGCCTTCCTGAGGGTGGAAACCTCTTGCAGTGTGAATGCGGGCGAGCACTGCCAGCGAGTCCAAAACCATTTTGTGAGGAAGACTGAGGCCTCGGCAGAAGTGAGAACTCAACTCCCCACTTTTTTCCTGAAGCCAGCCAGACGGCCGCCCCCTTGAGCATGCATGTCTCACTGCTTGCCGACCAACGCAAAGAGACAGTGGGGTAGGGGACCGTGTTGTAGAGAGCCTGACTGTTAGGGAGGGTGGAAACACTTGGAGTGTGTGTACGTGAGAGCCTAGGAGACGAGTCCCCTAAGTTACTGGGCGAGAGAAAAGGATTAGTTGCAGCGGCACCTCTCCCACCAGCTCTCAGTATCAGAATGGTAGCACTCCTCCGGCATGTGTGTGTGCAGACCTAAGTGGCAGGCCCCTCCTTGGAAGGCACAACACTGTGGAGAAACCGCGCTTTAGCTCCTGCCGGTCCCTAGCGGAGAGGACGCTATATGGTGTGCGCTGTGCTTGAGAGCCCGGCGATCGGCTTCCCTATGTATAAGCGAGGGAAAGAAAGGCCGGTGCCCGAGACGCCTCTCGGCTCAGCTCTTGTTCCTGGAGCTAGTACCGTTACCCTGGTGTGCTTGCAGGCCGAGGGCCAACCTCCCAATTCGAGGGAACCACACTGTAGAAATTCCTTACTTCGGCCAGACTAGGCCTTCCTGAGGGAGGTAACCCTTTGCAGTGTGAATGCGGGCGAGCACTGCCAGCGAGTCCAAAACCGTTTTACGAGGGAGACTGAGGCCGCGACCGAAGTGAGAACTCAACTCCCCATTTGTTTCCTGAAGCCAGCCCGGCAGCCGCCCCCTTGAGCATGCAAGTCTCACTGTTCGCGTCCCAACGCAAGGAAACAGTAGGCTGGGGGACCGTGTTGTAGAGAGCCTCACTGTTCCGGAGAGTGGAAACACTTCGAGTGCGTGTGCGTGAGAGCCTGGGAGACGAGTGTCCTACGTTACTGGGCGAGAGAAACGAACTCGTGCAGCCGCACCTCTCCCACCAGCTCTCAGTGGCAGAATGCTAGCACTCCTCAGGCATGCGTTCGTGCAGGCCTAAGTATCAGGGCCCTCCCTGGAAGGCACAAAACTGTGGTGAAAGCGCGCTTCAGCTCCGGCCGGTCCCCGGCGGGGAGGACGCGGTAAGGTTTCCTCTGTACTTGAGAGCCCGGCGAACGGCTTCCCTATGTAAAACCGAGAGGGAAAGAAAGGCCGGTGCCTGAGACGCCTCTCGGCTCAGCTCTTGTTCCTGGGGCTAGTACCGTTGCCCCGGTGTGCTTGAAGGACAAAAGCCAACCACCTAACTCGAGGGAATCACACTATAGAGAATCCGGGCTTCGGCTGGACTAGGCCTTCCTGAGGGTGGAAAGCTTCTGCTGAGAGCATGCATGCGAGCACTGCCAGCGAGTCCAAAACCATTTTCCCAGGGAGACTGAGGCCGCGGCAGAAGGGAGAACACAACTGCCCATTTGTTTCCTGAAGCCAGCCCAGCAGCCGACCCCTAGGGCATGCAAGTCTCACGCTCGCTTACCAACGCAATGAAACCGTACTGTAGGGGATCCTTGTATACAGAGCCTCACTGTTGCGCGCAGGGGGAACTCTTGGAGTGCCTGTACGTAAGAGCCTGGCTGAAGAGTCCCTTCAGTTCCTGGGCGAGAGAAACGGATTCGTGCAGCCGCACCTCTCCCACCAGCTCTCAGTATCAGAATGGTAGCACTCCTCCGGCCTGTGTGCGTGCAGGCCTAAGTTGCAGGCCCCTCCCTGGAAGGCAGTACACTGTGGAGAAACCGCGCTTTAGCTGCCGCCGTTCCCTAGCGGAGAGGAAGCTGTAGGGTGTGCGATGTGCCTAGAGCCCGGCGAACGTCTTCCCTACGTAAAACCGGGGGAAACAAAGGCCGGTGCCGGAGACGCGTCTCGGCTCAGCTCTTGTTCATGGAGCTAGTATCTTTACCCCGGTGTGCGTGCAGGCCGAAAGCCAAAAACCTCACACGAGGGAAACGCACTGTAGAGAATCGGGCTTCGGCCAGACTAGGCCTTCCTGAGGGTGGAAGCCTTCTGCTGTGTGCATGCGTATGAGCTCGGCCACGGAGTAGAAAACCATTTTCTGAGGGAGACTGAGGCCGCAGTAGAAGGGAGAACAAAGCTCCCCACTTGTTTCCTGCTACTGGCCCTGCGTCCAACCCCTTGTGCATGCATGTCTCACTGCTCCCATACCAACGTAAGAAAAGTAGGGTAGGGGACCGTGTTGTAGAGAGTCTCACTGTTACGGAGGGTGGAAACACTGGGCGTGTGTGTACGTGAGAGCCTGGGAGACGAGTCCCCTAAGTTACTGAGCGAGAGAAAAGGATTAGTTGCAGCAGCACCTCTCCCACCAGCTCTCAGTGGCAGAATGCTAGCACTCCTCAGGCATGTGTGCGTGCAGGCCTAAGTATCAGGCCCCTCCCTGGAAGGCACAAAACTGCGGTGAAAGCGCGCTTCAGCTCCGGCCTGTCCCCGGCGTGGAGGACGCTGTAAGGTTTCCTCTGTACTTGAGAGCCCGGCGAACGGCTTCCCTATGTAAAACCGAGAGGGAAAGAAAGGCCGGTGCCTGAGACGCCTCTCGGCTCAGCTCTTGTTCCTGGGGCTAGTACCGTTGCCCCGGTGTGCTTGAAGGACAAAAGCCAACCACCTAACTCGAGGGAATCACACTATAGAGAATCCGGGCTTCGGCTGGACTAGGCCTTCCTGAGGGTGGAAAGCTTCTGCTGAGAGCATGCATGCGAGCACTGCCAGCGAGTCCAAAACCATTTTCCCAGGGAGACTGAGGCCGCGGCAGAAGGGAGAACACAACTGCCCATTTGTTTCCTGAAGCCAGCCCAGCAGCCGACCCCTAGGGCATGCAAGTCTCACGCTCGCTTACCAACGCAATGAAACCGTACTGTAGGGGAACCTTGTATACAGAGCCTCACTGTTGCGCGCAGTGGGAACTCTTGGAGTGCCTGTACGTAAGAGCCTGGCTGAAGAGTCCCTTCAGTTCCTGGGCGAGAGAAACGGATTCGTGCAGCCGCACCTCTCCCACCAGCTCTCAGTATCAGAATGGTAGCACTCCTCCGGCCTGTGTGCGTGCAGGCCTAAGTTGCAGGCCCCTCCCTGGAAGGCAGTACACTGTGGAGAAACCGCGCTTTAGCTGCCGCCGTTCCCTAGCGGAGAGGAAGCTGTAGGGTGTGCGATGTGCCTAGAGCCCGGCGAACGTCTTCCCTACGTAAAACCGGGGGAAACAAAGGCCGGTGCCGGAGACGCGTCTCGGCTCAGCTCTTGTTCCTGGAACTAGCACCTTTACCACGGTGTGCGTGCAGTCCAAAAGCCAAAAACCTCATTGGAGGGAAGCGCACTGTAGAGAAACCGGGCTTCGGGCAGAGTAGGCCTTCCTGAGGGTGGCAGCCTTTTGCTGTGATTATACCTGCTTGCACTGCCAGCGCGTCCAAAACCATTTTCTGAGGGAGACTGAGGCCACGGCAGAAGGGAGAACACAACTCCCCACTTCTTTCCTGAAGGCGGTCCTGCGACCGTCCCCTTGAGCATGCATGTCTTTTTTTTTAATTTTTTATTGTTATGTTAATCACCATATATTACATCATTAGTTTTTGGTGCAGTGTTCCATGATTCATTGTTTGTTCATAACACCCAGTGCTCCATGCAGAACGTGCCCTCCTCAATACCCATCACCAGGCTCACCCCTCCTCCTACCCCCCTCCCCTCTAGAACCCTCAGTTTGTTTCTCAGAGTCCATCATCTCTCATGGTTCGTCTCCCCCTCTGACATACTCCCCTTTTCTTCCTCTCCTGTTATCTTCTTCTTTTTCTTTTTTCTTAAAATATGTTGCGTTATTTGTTTCAGAAGTACAGAACTGTGATTCAACAGTCTTGCACAATTCACAGCGCTCACCGTAGCACATACCCTCCCCAATGTCTATCACCCAGCCACCCCATCCCTCCCACCCCCAACCACTCCAGTAACACTCAGTTTCTTTCCCGAGATGAAGAATTCCTCATATCAGTGAGGTCATATGATACATGTCTTTCTCTGATTGACTTATTTCACTCAGCATAACACCCTCCAGTTCCATCCACGTCGTTGCAAATGGCAAGATCTCATTCCTTTTGATGGCTGCATAATATTCCATTGTGTATATACACCACATCTTCTTTATCCATTCATCTGTCGATGGGCATCTTGGCTCTTTCCACCGTTTGGCTATGGTGGACATTGCTGCTATAAACATTGGGGTACACGTACCCCTTCGGGTCCCTACATTTGTATCTTTGTGGTAAATACCCAGTAGTGCAACTGCTGGATCGAACGGTAGCTCTAATTTCAACTGTTTGAGGAAACTCCATACTGTTTTCCAGAGGGGTTGCACTAGCTTGCATTCCCACCAACAGTGTAGGAGGGTTCCCCTTTCTCCACATCCCCGCCAACATCTGTCGTTCCCTGACTTGTTAATTTCAGCCATTCTGACGGGTGTGAGGTGGTATCTCATGGAGGTTTTGATTTGGATTTCCCTGATGCCGAGCGATGTGGAGCACTTTTTCATGTGCCTGTTGGCCATTTGGATGTCTTCTTTGGAGACATGTCTGTTCATGTCTTCTGCCCATTTCTTGATTGGATTATTTCTTCTTTGGGTGTTGAGTTTGATCAGTTCTTTATAGATTTTGGATACTAGCCCTTTATCTGATAGGTCAGTTGCAAATATTTTCTCCCATTCTGTCGGTTGTCTTTTGGTTTTGTGGACTGTTTCTTTTGCTGTGCAAAAGCTTTTTATCTTGATGAAATCCCAAGAGTTCATTTTTGCCCTGGCTTCCCGTGCCTTTGGCGATGTTTCTAGGAAGAAGTTGCTGCGGCTAAGGTCGAAAAGGTTGCTACCTGTGTTCTCCTTTAGGATTTTGATGGACTCCTGTCTCACGTTTAGGTCTTTCAACCGTTTGGAGTCTATTTTTGTGTGTGGTGTAAGGAAATGGTCCAGTTTCATTCTTCTGCATGTGGCTGTCCAATTTTCCCAACACCATTTGTTGAAGAGACTGTCTTTTTGCCATTGGACATTCTTTCCTGCTTTGTCAAAGATAAGTTGACCATAGAGTTGAGGGTCCATTTCTGGGCTCTCGATTCTGTTCCATTGATCGATGTGTCTGTTTTTGTGCCAGTACCATACTGTCTTGATGATGACAGGTTTGTCATAGAGCTGAAAGTCCGGAATTGTGAAGCCGCCAGCTTTGCTTTTCTTTTTCATTAGTCCTCTGGCTATTCTGGGTCTCTTCTGGTTCCATACAAATTTGAGGATTATTTCTTCCATTTCTTTGAGAAAAGTGGATGGTATTTTGATGGGGATTGCATTGAATGTGTAGATTGCTCTAGGTAGCATTGACATCTTCAGAATGTTGATTCTCCCAATCCATGAGCACGGAACGTTGTTCCATTTCTTTGTGTCTTCTTCCATTTCTTTCATGAGTATTTTATAGTTTTCTGAGTACAGATCCTTTGCCTCTTTGGTTAGATTTCTTCCTAGGGATCTAATGGTTTTGGGTGCAATTGTAAATGGGATCGACTCCTTGATTTGTCTCTCTTCTGTCTTGTTGTTGGTGTAGAGGAATGCCACCGATTTCTGTGCACTGATTTTGTATCCTGCTACTTTACTGAATTCCTGTATGAGTTCTAGCAGTTTTGCGGTGGAGTCTTTTGGGTTTTCCACATACAGTATCTTATCATCTGCAAAGAGTGAGAGGTTTGACTTCCTCTTTGCCGTTTTGGATGCCTTTGATTTCTTTTTGTTGTCTGATTGCTGTGGCTAGGACTTCTAATACTACGTTGAATAGCACTGGTGAGAGTGGATATCCCTGCCGCGTTCCTGACTTTATGGGAAAAGCTCTCGGCCTTTCCCCATTGAGAATGATATTCGCTGTCGGTTTTTCATAGATGGCTTTTATGATATTGAGGTATGTACCCTCTATCCCTATACTGTGAAGAGTTTTGATCAAGAAACGATGTTGTACTTTGTCAAATGCTTTTTCTGCATCTATTGAGAGGATCATATGATTCTTGCTCTTTCTTTTGTTAATGTATTGTATCACGTTGATTGATTTGCGGATGTTGAACCAGCCTTGCAGCCCAGGAATAAATCCCACTTGGTCCTGGTGAATAATCCTTTTAATGTACTGTTGGAACCCATTGGCTAGTTTTTTTTGTGTGTGTGTGAGAATTTTTGCTTCCATGTTCATCAAGGATATTGGTCTGTAATTCTCTTTTTTGATGGGGTCTTTGTCTGGTTTGGGGATCAAGGTAATGCTGGCCTCATAAAATGAGTTTGGAAGTTTCCCTTCCATTTCTATTTTTTGGAACAGTTTCAGGAGAATAGGTAGTAATTCTTCTTGAAATGGCTGATAGAATTCCCCTGGGAAGCCATCTGGCCCTGGGCTTTTGTTTCTTGGGAGATTTTTGATGACTGTTTCAATTTCCTTAGTGGTTATAGGTCTGTTCAGGTTTTCTATTTCTTCCTGGTTCAATTTTGGTAGTTGATACATCTCTAGGAATGCACCCATTTCTTCCAGGTTATCTAATTTGCTGGCATAGAGTTGCTCATAATATGTTCTTATCATTGTTTGTATTTCTTTGGTGTTGGTTGTGATCTCTCCTCTTTCCTTCATGATTTTGTTGATTTGGGTCATTTCTCTTTTCTTCTTGATAAGTCTGGCCAGGGGTTTATCAATCTTGTTCATTCTTTCCAAGAACCAGCTCCTAGTTTCGTGGATCTGTTCTACTGTTCTTTTGGTTTCTAGTTCATTGATTTCTGCTCTGATCTTTATCATTTCTCTTCTCCTGCTGGGTTTAGGCTTCATTTGCTGTTCTTTTCCAGCTCCTTTAGGTGTAGGGTTAGGTTGTGTATTTGAGACCTTTCTTGTTTCTTGAGAAAGGCTTGTATTGCTATATACTTTCCTCTCAGGACTGCCTTTGTTGTATCCCAAAGATTTTGAACCGTTGTGTTTTCATTTTCATTGGTTTCCATGAAATTTTTTAATTCTTCTTTAATTTCCTGGTTGACCCATTCATTCTTTAGTAGGATGCTCTTTAGCCTCCATGTATTTGAGTTCTTTCCGACTTTCCTCTTGTGGTTGAGTTCTAGTTTCAAAGCATTGTGGTCTGAAAATATGCAGGGAATGATCCCAATCTTTTGGTACCGATTGAGACCTGATTTGTGACCTGGGATGTGATCAGTTCTGGAGAATGTTCCATGGGCACTAGAGAAGAATGTGTATTCCTTTGCTTGGGGATGGAATGTTCTGAATATGTCTGTGAAGTCCATTTGGTCCAGTGTGTCATTTAAAGTCTTTATTTCCTTGTTGATCTTTTGCTTAGATGATCTGTCCATTTCAGTCAGGGGGGTGTTAAAGTCCCCCACTATTATTGTATTGTTGTCAATGTGTTTCTTTGCTTTTGTTATTAATTGCCTTATATAATTGGCTGCTCCCATGTTCGGGGCATAGATCTTTACAATTGTTAGATCTTCTTGTTGGATAGACCCTTTAAGTAGGATATAGTGTCCTTCCTCATCGCTTATTACAGTCTTTGTTTTAAAATCTAGTTTGTCTGATAGAAGGATTGCCACCCCAGCTTTCTTTTGGTGTCCATTAGCATGGTAAATGGTTTTCCACCCCCTCACTTTCAATCTGGGGGTGTCTTTGGGTCTAAAATGAGTCTCTTGCAGACAGCATATTGATGGGTCTTGTTTTTTAATCCAATCTGATAGCCTGTGTCTTTTGATTGGGGCATTTACGCCATTTGCATTCAGGGTAACTATTGAAAAGTATGAATTTAGTGCCATTGTATTACCTGTAAGGTGACTGTTAACTCTCTCTTGTCTGTGTTCGTTTCTGCTCTTTGCTGCTTTTAGGTTCTCTCTTTGCTTAGAGGACCCCTCTCAATATTTCTTGGAGGGGTGGTTTTGTGTTTGCAAATTCCTTTAGTTTTTGTTTGTTCTGGAAGCTTTTTATCTCTCCTTCTATTTTCAATGATAGCCTAGCTGGATATAGTATTCTTGGCTGCATATTTTTCTCGTTTAGTGCTCTGAAGATATCTTGCCAGTCCTTTCTGGCCTGCCAGGTCTCTGTGGATAGGTCTGTTGCCAATCTAATGTTTCTACCATTGTAGGTTACATATCTCTTCTCCGGAGCTGCTTTCAGGATTTTCTCTTTGTCTCTGAGACTCGTAAGTTTTACTATTAGATGTCGGGTGTTGACCTATTATTATTGATTTTGAGAGGGGTTCTCTGTGCCTCCTGGATTTTAATGCCTGTTTCCTTCCTCACATTAGGGAAGTTCTCTGTTATAATTTGCTCCAATATACCTTCTGCCCCTCTCTCTCTCTCTTCTTCTTCTGGGATCCCAATTATTCTAATGTTGTTTCGTCTTATCGTATCACTTATCTCTCGAATTCTGCCCTCGTGATCCTGTAGTTGTTTCTCTCTCTTTTTCTCAGCCTCTTTATTTTCCATCATTTGGTCTTCTATATCGCTGATTCTCTCTTCTGCCTCATTTATCCTAGCATTTAGTGCCCCCATTTTTGATTGCACCTCATCAATAGCCTTTTTGATTTCGATTTGGTTAGATTTTAGTTCTTTTATTTCTCCAGAAAGGGTTTCTCTAATAACTTCCACGCTTTTTTCAAGCCCAGCTAGTATCTTTAAAGTCATGATTCTGAACTCTAGGTCCGACATCGTACTAATGTCCGTATTGAGTAGGTCCCTGGCTGACGGTACTACCTCTTGTTCTTTTTGCTGAGGTGATTTCTTTCGTCTTGTCATTTTCTCCAGAGGAGAATAGATGAATGAGAGAACAAAATCCTAACAGGTTTACAACGTCCCCAGCAAATATACTGTATACAAATCAGAAAAGACCTGAAACCAGGGGAAAAGAAAGGGAAAGAAAGAAAAACGAAAGAGAAAAAGAAAAAAAAGGATAAAAACAAAAACAAAACAATACAAAAAAGGCAGAATATGATCAAATATGATCAGGCTAGTGCATAGATCAGTGCCGCACACTAGATTTTGGGCGTATTTTGGTCTGTTAGAAAAAGGTGCCTCCTAAAATTTTAAAGGAACAAAGACATATATGTACAAAATAATGGTTGATACAATGAAGGGATGGAAGATGACTGTAAAGATGAAAATTATAAAAGATTTTATAAAAGGACTTGGTAAGATAAGTTGTTTGAAAAAAGAAAGAAGATTTAAGAAAAAAAAAAGGAAAAAGGGAGAGAATGTGATCAGGCAGGAGACTAGAACAAAGCCATACACTAGTGATTTAGGGTATATTTTGATCTGTTAGAAGAAACTGTACCTCAAAATTTTAAAGAGAGAACAACTTATATATATATATATATGCCAAAAATAAGGGTAACTACTATGAAGGGATAAAATATGACTCTAAAAATGAAAAATAAAAAATGTTTGTTTTTTTTTTTAAAAAAGGGATTTATAAGATGTTGGTTGAAAAAGGGAAAAAGAAAAAAAAACAGTCAACAAAAATTAACTTTGATGAAATAATGAATCATGGTTAAAAAAAAAAAAAAAGCCATGAATCTATGTGCAGTGTTCCCCTAGCGCTGGAGTTCTATTCTCCTTGATCGATCAACTTGGTCTTGCCTTGCTGGCTGTTTGTGCTGATCTTCTGGGGGAGGGGCCTGTTGCTGTGGTTTCCAAATGTCTTTGCCGGAGGCGGAATTGCCCCGCCCTTGTCAGTCCGGGCTAAGGAAGCTGCTCCGCTTTGCTCTCAGGAGCTTTTGTTCCCTGCAAGCTCTCGGTACAGCCTTGGAGGACCAGGGCAGAAATGGTGGCCTCCCAATCTCCCCTCGGAGGAGCTGAGAACCTGGGGCCCCGCTCCTCAGTGTGCCCCCAGAGAAAAGCAGTCACTTCCGTGTCCCCGTTCTCCGGCCGCACTCCGTGCTCACCCGGCCTGTGACCGAGCATTGCTATCTATGGCACCCGACCCCGCACGGAGTCTCCAAACCCAGCAGATCCCTGCAGTGCGCTCCCGCACCGCTCCTCCCCGGGAAGGAAGGGGAGTCTCCCCGGATCTGCTGCTTGTTGGGTCCCTGCTGGGGGAGCCGTGCTCCGACTGGGCCGCAGATCACAGTTTATGGCAACCCCGAGCTGAGAGCCCACGACTCTGCTCCGTCTCTGCAGCCGGCTTCCCCGCGAGCATGCAAGTCTTACTGCTCGCTTAGCAAGGAAAGAAACAGTAGTGTAGGGGAACCGTGTGTACATAGCCTCACTGTTGCGAGGAGTGGGAACACTTGTTGTGCCTGTGCGTAAGAGCCTGACTGACAATTCCCTTAAGTTACTGGGCGAGAGAAACGGATTCATGCAGCTGCACCTCTCCCACCAGCTCTCAGTATCAGAATGGTAGCACTCCTCCGGCCTGTGTGCCTGCAGGCCTAAGTTTCAGGCCCCTCCCTGGAATACACTACACTGGAGAAACCGCGCTTTAGCTCCCGCCAGTCCCTAGCGGAGAGGAAGCTGTATGGTGTGCGCTGTGCTTGAGAGCCCGGCGAACGTCTTCCCTACGTAAAACCGGGGGAAAGAAATGCCGTTGCCGGAGACGCCTCTCGGCTCACCTCTTTTCCTGGAGCTAGTACCTTTACCCCGGTGCGCGTGCAGGCCCAAAGCCAAAAACCTCACTCGAGGGAACCGCACTGTAGAGAATCCGGGCTTCGGCCAGACTAGGCCTTCCTGAGGGTGGAAGACTTTTGCTATGAGCATGCGTGCGAGCACTGCCAGCGAGTCCAAAACCATTTTCTGAGGGAGACTGAGGCCGCAGCAGAAGGGAGAACAAAACTCCCCACTTGTTTCCTGAAGGCAGCCCAGCAGCCGCCCCCTTGGACATGCAAGTCTCACTGCTCACGTACCAAAGCAAAGAAACAGTACTGTAGGGGAACCTTGTTGTAGGTAGACTCCCTGTTGCGCGAGTGGGAACACTTGGAGTGCCTGTGCGTAAGAGCCTGGCCGAATAGTCCCTTAAGTTCCTGGGCGAGAGAAACGGATTCGTGCAGCCGCAACTCTCCCACCAGCTCTCAGTATCAGAATGGTAGCACTCCTCCGCCCTGTGTGCGTGCAGGCCTAAGAGGCAGGCCCCTCCTTGGAAGGCACAGCACTGTGGAGAACCCGCGTTAGTTCCCGCCAGTCCCTAGCGGAGAGGACGCTGTATGGTGTGCGCTGTGCTTCAGAGCCCGGCGAACGGCTTCCCTATGTAAAAGCGAGGGAAAGAAAGGCCTGTGCCGGAGACACCTCTCGGCTGAGCTCTTGTTCCTGGGGCTAGTATCGTGCTCCGTTGTGCGAGCAGACCAAAAGCCAACCACCTAAATCCAGGGAACTGCACTGTGTGGAATCCAGGCTTCGGGCAGACTAGGCCTTCCTGAGGGTGGAAACCTTTTGCAGTGTGAATGCGGGCGAGCACTGCCAGCGAGTCCAAAACCATTTTGCGAAGGAGACTGAGGCCGCGGCAGAAGTGAGAACTCAACTCCCCACTTGTTTCCTGAAGCCAGCCAGGCGGCCGCCCCCTTGAGCATGCATGTCTCACTGCTTGTGGACCAACGCAAAGAAACAGTAGGGTAGGTGACCGTGTTGTACAGAGCCTCACTGTTCCGGAGAGGGAAACACTTGGAGTGTGTGTGCATGAGACCCTGGGAGACGAGTCCCATACGTTACTGGGCGAGAGAAACGAACTCGTGCAGCCGCACCTCTCCCACCAGCTCTCAGTGGCAGAATGCAAGCACTCCTCAGGCATGTGTGCGAGCAGGCCTAAGTAGCAGGCCCCTCCCTGGAAGGCACAACACTGTGGTGAAAGCGCACGGTAGCTCCCGCCAGGCACCGGCGGGGAGGACGCTGTATGGTGTGCGCTGTGCCTGAGAGCCCGGCGAGCATCTTCCCTATGTAAAACCGGGGGAAAGAAAGGCCAGTGCCGGAGAGGCCTCTCGGCTGAGCTCTTTTCCTGGAGCTAGTACCTTTATCCCGGTGGGCGTGCAGGCCAAAAGCCAAAAACCTCACTCGAGGAAACCGCATTGTAGAGAATCCGGGCTTCGGCCAGACTAGGCCTTCCTCTGGTTGGAAGCCTTTTGCTGTGTGCATGCTTATGAGCTCCGCCCCGGAGTCCAAAACCATTTTCGGAGGGAGACTGAGGCCGCGGCAGAAGGGAGAACACAACTCCCCACTTGTTTCCTGAAGCCAGCCCAGCGGCCGCCCGCTTGGGCATGCAAGTCTCACTGCTCGCGTACCAAGGAAAGAAACAGTAGTGTAGGGGAACCGTGTGTACATAGCCTCACTGTTGCGGGGAGTGGGAACACTTGGAGTGCCTGTGCGTAAGAGCCTGACTGACAATTCCCTTAAGTTACTGTGCAAGGGAAATGGATTCGTGCAGCCGCCCCTCTCCCACCAGCTCTCAGTAGCAGAATGGTAGCACTCCTCCGGCATGTGTGCCTGCAGGCCTAAGTTGCAGGCCCCTCTCTGGAATGCACTACACTGGAGAAACCGCGCTATAGCTCCCGCAAGTCCGTAGCGGAGAGGAAGCTGTATGGTGTGCGCTGTGCTTGAGAGCCCGGCGAACGTCTTCCCTACGTAAAACCGGGGAAAGAAAGGCCGTTGGCGGAGAAGTCTCTCGGCTAAGCTCTTGTTCCTGGAGCTAGTACCTTTACCCCGGTGTGCGTGCAGGCCAAAACCCAAAAACCTCACTGGAGGGAACCGCACTGTAGAGAATCCGGGCTTTGGGCAGACTAGGCCTTCCTGAGGGGGGAAGCCTTCTGCTGTGTGCATGCGTATGAGCTCCACCAGGGAATCTAAAACCATTTTCTGAGGGAGACTGAGGCCGCAGAAGAAGGGAGAACAAAACACCCCACTTGTTTCCTGCTACTGGCCCTGCGTCTAACCCCTTGTGCATGCATGTCTCACTGCTCCCAAACCAACGTAAGAAATGCAGGGTAGGGGACCGTGTTGTAGAGAGTCTCACTGTTACGGAAGGTGGAAACACTGGGAGTGTGTGTACGTGAGAGCCTGGGAGACGAGTCCCCTAAGTTACTGGGCGAGAGAAAAGGATTAGTTGCAGCGGCACCTCTCCAACCAGCTCTCAGTGGCAGAATGCTAGCACTCCTCAGGCATGTGTTCGTGCAGGACTAAGTATCAGGGCCCTCCCTGGAAGGCACAAAACTGTGGTGAAAGCGCGCTTCAGCTCCGGCCGGTCCCCGGCGGGGAGGACGCGGTAAGGTTTCCTCTGTACTTGAGAGCCCGGCGAACGGCATCCCTATGTAAAACCGAGGGAAAGAAAGGCCGGTGCCTGAGACGCCTCTCGGCTCAGCTCTTGTTCCTGGGGCTAGTACCGTTGCCCCGGTGTGCTTGAAGGACAAAAGCCAACCACCTAACTCGAGGGAATCACACTATAGAGAATCCGGGCTTCGGCTGGACTAGGCCTTCCTGAGGGTGGAAAGCTTCTGCTGAGAGCATGCATGCGAGCACTGCCAGCGAGTCCAAAACCATTTTCCCAGGGAGACTGAGGCCGCGGCAGAAGGGAGAACACAACTGCCCATTTGTTTCCTGAAGCCAGCCCAGCAGCCGACCCCTAGGGCATGCAAGTCTCACGCTCGCTTACCAACGCAATGAAACCGTACTGTAGGGGAACCGTGTATACAGAGCCTCACTGTTGCGCGCAGTGGGAACTCTTGGAGTGCCTGTACGTAAGAGCCTGGCTGAAGAGTCCCTTCAGTTCCTGGGCGAGAGAAACGGATTCGTGCAGCCGCACCTCTCCCACCAGCTCTCAGTATCAGAATGGTAGCACTCCTCCGGCCTGTGTGCGTGCAGGCCTAAGTTGCAGGCCCCTCCCTGGAAGGCAGTACACTGTGGAGAAACCGCGCTTTAGCTGCCGCCGTTCCCTAGCGGAGAGGAAGCTGTAGGGTGTGCGATGTGCCTAGAGCCCGGCGAACGTCTTCCCTACGTAAAACCGGGGGAAACAAAGGCCGGTGCCGGAGACGCGTCTCGGCTCAGCTCTTGTTCATGGAGCTAGTATCTTTACCCCGGTGTGCGTGCAGGCCGAAAGCCAAAAACCTCACACGAGGGAAACGCACTGTAGAGAATCGGGCTTCGGCCAGACTAGGCCTTCCTGAGGGTGGAAGCCTTCTGCTGTGTGCATGCGTATGAGCTCGGCCACGGAGTACAAAACCATTTTCTGAGGGAGACTGAGGCCGCAGTAGAAGGGAGAACAAAGCTCCCCACTTGTTTCCTGCTACTGGCCCTGCGTCCAACCCCTTGTGCATGCATGTCTCACTGCTCCCATACCAACGTAAGAAAAGTAGGGTAGGGGACCGTGTTGTAGAGAGTCTCACTGTTACGGAGGGTGGAAACACTGGGCGTGTGTGTACGTGAGAGCCTGGGAGACGAGTCCCCTAAGTTACTGAGCGAGAGAAAAGGATTAGTTGCAGCAGCACCTCTCCCACCAGCTCTCAGTGGCAGAATGCTAGCACTCCTCAGGCATGTGTGCGTGCAGGCCTAAGTATCAGGCCCCTCCCTGGAAGGCACAAAACTGCGGTGAAAGCGCGCTTCAGCTCCGGCCTGTCCCCGGCGTGGAGGACGCTGTAAGGTTTCCTCTGTACTTGAGAGCCCGGCGAACGGCTTCCCTATGTAAAACCGAGAGGGAAAGAAAGGCCGGTGCCTGAGACGCCTCTCGGCTCAGCTCTTGTTCCTGGGGCTAGTACCGTTGCCCCGGTGTGCTTGAAGGACAAAAGCCAACCACCTAACTCGAGGGAATCACACTATAGAGAATCCGGGCTTCGGCTGGACTAGGCCTTCCTGAGGGTGGAAAGCTTCTGCTGAGAGCATGCATGCGAGCACTGCCAGCGAGTCCAAAACCATTTTCCCAGGGAGACTGAGGCCGCGGCAGAAGGGAGAACACAACTGCCCATTTGTTTCCTGAAGCCAGCCCAGCAGCCGACCCCTAGGGCATGCAAGTCTCACGCTCGCTTACCAACGCAATGAAACCGTACTGTAGGGGAACCTTGTATTCAGAGCCTCACTGTTGCGCGGAGTGGGAACTCTTGGAGTGCCTGTACGTAAGAGCCTGGCTGAAGAGTCCCTTCAGTTCCTGGGCGAGAGAAACGGATTCGTGCAGCCGCACCTCTCCCACCAGCTCTCAGTATCAGAATGGTAGCACTCCTCCGGCCTGTGTGCGTGCAGGCCTAAGTTGCAGGCCCCTCCCTGGAAGGCAGTACACTGTGGAGAAACCGCGCTTTAGCTGCGGCCGTTCCCTAGCGGAGAGGAAGCTGTAGGGTGTGCGATGTGCCTAGAGCCCGGCGAACGTCTTCCCTACGTAAAACCGGGGGAAACAAAGGCCGGTGCCGGAGACGCGTCTCGGCTCAGCTCTTGTTCCTGGAACTAGCACCTTTACCACGGTGTGCGTGCAGTCCAAAAGCCAAAAACCTCATTGGAGGGAAGCGCACTGTAGAGAAACCGGGCTTCGGGCAGAGTAGGCCTTCCTGAGGGTGGCAGCCTTTTGCTGTGATTATACCTGCTTGCACTGCCAGCGCGTCCAAAACCATTTTCTGAGGGAGACTGAGGCCACGGCAGAAGGGAGAACACAACTCCCCACTTCTTTCCTGAAGGCGGTCCTGCGACCGTCCCCTTGAGCATGCATGTCTTTTTTTTTAATTTTTTATTGTTATGTTAATCACCATATATTACATCATTAGTTTTTGGTGCAGTGTTCCATGATTCATTGTTTGTTCATAACACCCAGTGCTCCATGCAGAACGTGCCCTCCTCAATACCCATCACCAGGCTCACCCCTCCTCCTACCCCCCTCCCCTCTAGAACCCTCAGTTTGTTTCTCAGAGTCCATCATCTCTCATGGTTCGTCTCCCCCTCTGACATACTCCCCTTTTCTTCCTCTCCTGTTATCTTCTTCTTTTTCTTTTTTCTTAAAATATGTTGCGTTATTTGTTTCAGAAGTACAGAACTGTGATTCAACAGTCTTGCACAATTCACAGCGCTCACCGTAGCACATACCCTCCCCAATGTCTATCACCCAGCCACCCCATCCCTCCCACCCCCAACCACTCCAGTAACACTCAGTTTCTTTCCCGAGATGAAGAATTCCTCATATCAGTGAGGTCATATGATACATGTCTTTCTCTGATTGACTTATTTCACTCAGCATAACACCCTCCAGTTCCATCCACGTCGTTGCAAATGGCAAGATCTCATTCCTTTTGATGGCTGCATAATATTCCATTGTGTATATACACCACATCTTCTTTATCCATTCATCTGTCGATGGGCATCTTGGCTCTTTCCACCGTTTGGCTATGGTGGACATTGCTGCTATAAACATTGGGGTACACGTACCCCTTCGGGTCCCTACATTTGTATCTTTGTGGTAAATACCCAGTAGTGCAACTGCTGGATCGAACGGTAGCTCTAATTTCAACTGTTTGAGGAAACTCCATACTGTTTTCCAGAGGGGTTGCACTAGCTTGCATTCCCACCAACAGTGTAGGAGGGTTCCCCTTTCTCCACATCCCCGCCAACATCTGTCGTTCCCTGACTTGTTAATTTCAGCCATTCTGACGGGTGTGAGGTGGTATCTCATGGAGGTTTTGATTTGGATTTCCCTGATGCCGAGCGATGTGGAGCACTTTTTCATGTGCCTGTTGGCCATTTGGATGTCTTCTTTGGAGACATGTCTGTTCATGTCTTCTGCCCATTTCTTGATTGGATTATTTCTTCTTTGGGTGTTGAGTTTGATCAGTTCTTTATAGATTTTGGATACTAGCCCTTTATCTGATAGGTCAGTTGCAAATATTTTCTCCCATTCTGTCGGTTGTCTTTTGGTTTTGTGGACTGTTTCTTTTGCTGTGCAAAAGCTT
Organism: Eumetopias jubatus; assembly: GCF_037043125.1. NCBI lineage: Eukaryota > Metazoa > Chordata > Mammalia > Carnivora > Otariidae > Eumetopias > Eumetopias jubatus. Next base: position 534,244 of record NW_028274879.1, read on the forward strand.
TTTATCTTGATGAAATCCCAAGAGTTCATTTTTGCCCTGGCTTCCCGTGCCTTTGGCGATGTTTCTAGGAAGAAGTTGCTGCGGCTAAGGTCGAAAAGGTTGCTACCTGTGTTCTCCTTTAGGATTTTGATGGACTCCTGTCTCACGTTTAGGTCTTTCAACCGTTTGGAGTCTATTTTTGTGTGTGGTGTAAGGAAATGGTCCAGTTTCATTCTTCTGCATGTGGCTGTCCAATTTTCCCAACACCATTTGTTGAAGAGACTGTCTTTTTGCCATTGGACATTCTTTCCTGCTTTGTCAAAGATAAGTTGACCATAGAGTTGAGGGTCCATTTCTGGGCTCTCGATTCTGTTCCATTGATCGATGTGTCTGTTTTTGTGCCAGTACCATACTGTCTTGATGATGACAGGTTTGTCATAGAGCTGAAAGTCCGGAATTGTGAAGCCGCCAGCTTTGCTTTTCTTTTTCATTAGTCCTCTGGCTATTCTGGGTCTCTTCTGGTTCCATACAAATTTGAGGATTATTTCTTCCATTTCTTTGAGAAAAGTGGATGGTATTTTGATGGGGATTGCATTGAATGTGTAGATTGCTCTAGGTAGCATTGACATCTTCAGAATGTTGATTCTCCCAATCCATGAGCACGGAACGTTGTTCCATTTCTTTGTGTCTTCTTCCATTTCTTTCATGAGTATTTTATAGTTTTCTGAGTACAGATCCTTTGCCTCTTTGGTTAGATTTCTTCCTAGGGATCTAATGGTTTTGGGTGCAATTGTAAATGGGATCGACTCCTTGATTTGTCTCTCTTCTGTCTTGTTGTTGGTGTAGAGGAATGCCACCGATTTCTGTGCACTGATTTTGTATCCTGCTACTTTACTGAATTCCTGTATGAGTTCTAGCAGTTTTGCGGTGGAGTCTTTTGGGTTTTCCACATACAGTATCTTATCATCTGCAAAGAGTGAGAGGTTTGACTTCCTCTTTGCCGTTTTGGATGCCTTTGATTTCTTTTTGTTGTCTGATTGCTGTGGCTAGGACTTCTAATACTACGTTGAATAGCACTGGTGAGAGTGGATATCCCTGCCGCGTTCCTGACTTTATGGGAAAAGCTCTCGGCCTTTCCCCATTGAGAATGATATTCGCTGTCGGTTTTTCATAGATGGCTTTTATGATATTGAGGTATGTACCCTCTATCCCTATACTGTGAAGAGTTTTGATCAAGAAACGATGTTGTACTTTGTCAAATGCTTTTTCTGCATCTATTGAGAGGATCATATGATTCTTGCTCTTTCTTTTGTTAATGTATTGTATCACGTTGATTGATTTGCGGATGTTGAACCAGCCTTGCAGCCCAGGAATAAATCCCACTTGGTCCTGGTGAATAATCCTTTTAATGTACTGTTGGAACCCATTGGCTAGTTTTTTTTGTGTGTGTGTGAGAATTTTTGCTTCCATGTTCATCAAGGATATTGGTCTGTAATTCTCTTTTTTGATGGGGTCTTTGTCTGGTTTGGGGATCAAGGTAATGCTGGCCTCATAAAATGAGTTTGGAAGTTTCCCTTCCATTTCTATTTTTTGGAACAGTTTCAGGAGAATAGGTAGTAATTCTTCTTGAAATGGCTGATAGAATTCCCCTGGGAAGCCATCTGGCCCTGGGCTTTTGTTTCTTGGGAGATTTTTGATGACTGTTTCAATTTCCTTAGTGGTTATAGGTCTGTTCAGGTTTTCTATTTCTTCCTGGTTCAATTTTGGTAGTTGATACATCTCTAGGAATGCACCCATTTCTTCCAGGTTATCTAATTTGCTGGCATAGAGTTGCTCATAATATGTTCTTATCATTGTTTGTATTTCTTTGGTGTTGGTTGTGATCTCTCCTCTTTCCTTCATGATTTTGTTGATTTGGGTCATTTCTCTTTTCTTCTTGATAAGTCTGGCCAGGGGTTTATCAATCTTGTTCATTCTTTCCAAGAACCAGCTCCTAGTTTCGTGGATCTGTTCTACTGTTCTTTTGGTTTCTAGTTCATTGATTTCTGCTCTGATCTTTATCATTTCTCTTCTCCTGCTGGGTTTAGGCTTCATTTGCTGTTCTTTTCCAGCTCCTTTAGGTGTAGGGTTAGGTTGTGTATTTGAGACCTTTCTTGTTTCTTGAGAAAGGCTTGTATTGCTATATACTTTCCTCTCAGGACTGCCTTTGTTGTATCCCAAAGATTTTGAACCGTTGTGTTTTCATTTTCATTGGTTTCCATGAAATTTTTTAATTCTTCTTTAATTTCCTGGTTGACCCATTCATTCTTTAGTAGGATGCTCTTTAGCCTCCATGTATTTGAGTTCTTTCCGACTTTCCTCTTGTGGTTGAGTTCTAGTTTCAAAGCATTGTGGTCTGAAAATATGCAGGGAATGATCCCAATCTTTTGGTACCGATTGAGACCTGATTTGTGACCTGGGATGTGATCAGTTCTGGAGAATGTTCCATGGGCACTAGAGAAGAATGTGTATTCCTTTGCTTGGGGATGGAATGTTCTGAATATGTCTGTGAAGTCCATTTGGTCCAGTGTGTCATTTAAAGTCTTTATTTCCTTGTTGATCTTTTGCTTAGATGATCTGTCCATTTCAGTCAGGGGGGTGTTAAAGTCCCCCACTATTATTGTATTGTTGTCAATGTGTTTCTTTGCTTTTGTTATTAATTGCCTTATATAATTGGCTGCTCCCATGTTCGGGGCATAGATCTTTACAATTGTTAGATCTTCTTGTTGGATAGACCCTTTAAGTAGGATATAGTGTCCTTCCTCATCGCTTATTACAGTCTTTGTTTTAAAATCTAGTTTGTCTGATAGAAGGATTGCCACCCCAGCTTTCTTTTGGTGTCCATTAGCATGGTAAATGGTTTTCCACCCCCTCACTTTCAATCTGGGGGTGTCTTTGGGTCTAAAATGAGTCTCTTGCAGACAGCATATTGATGGGTCTTGTTTTTTAATCCAATCTGATAGCCTGTGTCTTTTGATTGGGGCATTTACGCCATTTGCATTCAGGGTAACTATTGAAAAGTATGAATTTAGTGCCATTGTATTACCTGTAAGGTGACTGTTAACTCTCTCTTGTCTGTGTTCGTTTCTGCTCTTTGCTGCTTTTAGGTTCTCTCTTTGCTTAGAGGACCCCTCTCAATATTTCTTGGAGGGGTGGTTTTGTGTTTGCAAATTCCTTTAGTTTTTGTTTGTTCTGGAAGCTTTTTATCTCTCCTTCTATTTTCAATGATAGCCTAGCTGGATATAGTATTCTTGGCTGCATATTTTTCTCGTTTAGTGCTCTGAAGATATCTTGCCAGTCCTTTCTGGCCTGCCAGGTCTCTGTGGATAGGTCTGTTGCCAATCTAATGTTTCTACCATTGTAGGTTACATATCTCTTCTCCGGAGCTGCTTTCAGGATTTTCTCTTTGTCTCTGAGACTCGTAAGTTTTACTATTAGATGTCGGGTGTTGACCTATTATTATTGATTTTGAGAGGGGTTCTCTGTGCCTCCTGGATTTTAATGCCTGTTTCCTTCCTCACATTAGGGAAGTTCTCTGTTATAATTTGCTCCAATATACCTTCTGCCCCTCTCTCTCTCTCTTCTTCTTCTGGGATCCCAATTATTCTAATGTTGTTTCGTCTTATCGTATCACTTATCTCTCGAATTCTGCCCTCGTGATCCTGTAGTTGTTTCTCTCTCTTTTTCTCAGCCTCTTTATTTTCCATCATTTGGTCTTCTATATCGCTGATTCTCTCTTCTGCCTCATTTATCCTAGCATTTAGTGCCCCCATTTTTGATTGCACCTCATCAATAGCCTTTTTGATTTCGATTTGGTTAGATTTTAGTTCTTTTATTTCTCCAGAAAGGGTTTCTCTAATAACTTCCACGCTTTTTTCAAGCCCAGCTAGTATCTTTAAAGTCATGATTCTGAACTCTAGGTCCGACATCGTACTAATGTCCGTATTGAGTAGGTCCCTGGCTGACGGTACTACCTCTTGTTCTTTTTGCTGAGGTGATTTCTTTCGTCTTGTCATTTTCTCCAGAGGAGAATAGATGAATGAGAGAACAAAATCCTAACAGGTTTACAACGTCCCCAGCAAATATACTGTATACAAATCAGAAAAGACCTGAAACCAGGGGAAAAGAAAGGGAAAGAAAGAAAAACGAAAGAGAAAAAGAAAAAAAAGGATAAAAACAAAAACAAAACAATACAAAAAAGGCAGAATATGATCAAATATGATCAGGCTAGTGCATAGATCAGTGCCGCACACTAGATTTTGGGCGTATTTTGGTCTGTTAGAAAAAGGTGCCTCCTAAAATTTTAAAGGAAGAAAGACATATATGTACAAAATAATGGTTGATACAATGAAGGGATGGAAGATGACTGTAAAGATGAAAATTATAAAAGATTTTATAAAAGGACTTGGTAAGATAAGTTGTTTGAAAAAAGAAAGAAGATTTAAGAAAAAAAAAAGGAAAAAGGGAGAGAATGTGATCAGGCAGGAGACTAGAACAAAGCCATACACTAGTGATTTAGGGTATATTTTGATCTGTTAGAAGAAACTGTACCTCAAAATTTTAAAGAGAGAACAACTTATATATATATATATATGCCAAAAATAAGGGTAACTACTATGAAGGGATAAAATATGACTCTAAAAATGAAAAATAAAAAATGTTTGTTTTTTTTTTTAAAAAAGGGATTTATAAGATGTTGGTTGAAAAAGGGAAAAAGAAAAAAACACAGTCAACAAAAATTAACTTTGATGAAATAATGAATCATGGTTAAAAAAAAAAAAAAAGCCATGAATCTATGTGCAGTGTTCCCCTAGCGCTGGAGTTCTCCTATTCTCCTTGATCGATCAACTTGGTCTTGCCTTGCTGGCTGTTTGTGCTGATCTTCTGGGGGAGGGGCCTGTTGCTGTGGTTTCCAAATGTCTTTGCCGGAGGCGGAATTGCCCCGCCCTTGTCAGTCCGGGCTAAGGAAGCTGCTCCGCTTTGCTCTCAGGAGCTTTTGTTCCCTGCAAGCTCTCGGTACAGCCTTGGAGGACCAGGGCAGAAATGGTGGCCTCCCAATCTCCCCTCGGAGGAGCTGAGAACCTGGGGCCCCGCTCCTCAGTGTGCCCCCAGAGAAAAGCAGTCACTTCCGTGTCCCCGTTCTCCGGCCGCACTCCGTGCTCACCCGGCCTGTGACCGAGCATTGCTATCTATGGCACCCGACCCCGCACGGAGTCTCCAAACCCAGCAGATCCCTGCAGTGCGCTCCCGCACCGCTCCTCCCCGGGAAGGAAGGGGAGTCTCCCCGGATCTGCTGCTTGTTGGGTCCCTGCTGGGGGAGCCGTGCTCCGACTGGGCCGCAGATCACAGTTTATGGCAACCCCGAGCTGAGAGCCCACGACTCTGCTCCGTCTCTGCAGCCGGCTTCCCCGCGAGCATGCAAGTCTTACTGCTCGCTTAGCAAGGAAAGAAACAGTAGTGTAGGGGAACCGTGTGTACATAGCCTCACTGTTGCGAGGAGTGGGAACACTTGTTGTGCCTGTGCGTAAGAGCCTGACTGACAATTCCCTTAAGTTACTGGGCGAGAGAAACGGATTCATGCAGCTGCACCTCTCCCACCAGCTCTCAGTATCAGAATGGTAGCACTCCTCCGGCCTGTGTGCCTGCAGGCCTAAGTTTCAGGCCCCTCCCTGGAATACACTACACTGGAGAAACCGCGCTTTAGCTCCCGCCAGTCCCTAGCGGAGAGGAAGCTGTATGGTGTGCGCTGTGCTTGAGAGCCCGGCGAACGTCTTCCCTACGTAAAACCGGGGGAAAGAAATGCCGTTGCCGGAGACGCCTCTCGGCTCACCTCTTTTCCTGGAGCTAGTACCTTTACCCCGGTGCGCGTGCAGGCCCAAAGCCAAAAACCTCACTCGAGGGAACCGCACTGTAGAGAATCCGGGCTTCGGCCAGACTAGGCCTTCCTGAGGGTGGAAGACTTTTGCTATGAGCATGCGTGCGAGCACTGCCAGCGAGTCCAAAACCATTTTCTGAGGGAGACTGAGGCCGCAGCAGAAGGGAGAACAAAACTCCCCACTTGTTTCCTGAAGGCAGCCCAGCAGCCGCCCCCTTGGACATGCAAGTCTCACTGCTCACGTACCAAAGCAAAGAAACAGTACTGTAGGGGAACCTTGTTGTAGGTAGACTCCCTGTTGCGCGAGTGGGAACACTTGGAGTGCCTGTGCGTAAGAGCCTGGCCGAATAGTCCCTTAAGTTCCTGGGCGAGAGAAACGGATTCGTGCAGCCGCAACTCTCCCACCAGCTCTCAGTATCAGAATGGTAGCACTCCTCCGCCCTGTGTGCGTGCAGGCCTAAGAGGCAGGCCCCTCCTTGGAAGGCACAGCACTGTGGAGAACCCGCGTTAGTTCCCGCCAGTCCCTAGCGGAGAGGACGCTGTATGGTGTGCGCTGTGCTTCAGAGCCCGGCGAACGGCTTCCCTATGTAAAAGCGAGGGAAAGAAAGGCCTGTGCCGGAGACACCTCTCGGCTGAGCTCTTGTTCCTGGGGCTAGTATCGTGCTCCGTTGTGCGAGCAGACCAAAAGCCAACCACCTAAATCCAGGGAACTGCACTGTGTGGAATCCAGGCTTCGGGCAGACTAGGCCTTCCTGAGGGTGGAAACCTTTTGCAGTGTGAATGCGGGCGAGCACTGCCAGCGAGTCCAAAACCATTTTGCGAAGGAGACTGAGGCCGCGGCAGAAGTGAGAACTCAACTCCCCACTTGTTTCCTGAAGCCAGCCAGGCGGCCGCCCCCTTGAGCATGCATGTCTCACTGCTTGTGGACCAACGCAAAGAAACAGTAGGGTAGGTGACCGTGTTGTACAGAGCCTCACTGTTCCGGAGAGGGAAACACTTGGAGTGTGTGTGCATGAGACCCTGGGAGACGAGTCCCATACGTTACTGGGCGAGAGAAACGAACTCGTGCAGCCGCACCTCTCCCACCAGCTCTCAGTGGCAGAATGCAAGCACTCCTCAGGCATGTGTGCGAGCAGGCCTAAGTAGCAGGCCCCTCCCTGGAAGGCACAACACTGTGGTGAAAGCGCACGGTAGCTCCCGCCAGGCACCGGCGGGGAGGACGCTGTATGGTGTGCGCTGTGCCTGAGAGCCCGGCGAGCATCTTCCCTATGTAAAACCGGGGGAAAGAAAGGCCAGTGCCGGAGAGGCCTCTCGGCTGAGCTCTTTTCCTGGAGCTAGTACCTTTATCCCGGTGGGCGTGCAGGCCAAAAGCCAAAAACCTCACTCGAGGAAACCGCATTGTAGAGAATCCGGGCTTCGGCCAGACTAGGCCTTCCTCTGGTTGGAAGCCTTTTGCTGTGTGCATGCTTATGAGCTCCGCCCCGGAGTCCAAAACCATTTTCGGAGGGAGACTGAGGCCGCGGCAGAAGGGAGAACACAACTCCCCACTTGTTTCCTGAAGCCAGCCCAGCGGCCGCCCGCTTGGGCATGCAAGTCTCACTGCTCGCGTACCAAGGAAAGAAACAGTAGTGTAGGGGAACCGTGTGTACATAGCCTCACTGTTGCGGGGAGTGGGAACACTTGGAGTGCCTGTGCGTAAGAGCCTGACTGACAATTCCCTTAAGTTACTGTGCAAGGGAAATGGATTCGTGCAGCCGCCCCTCTCCCACCAGCTCTCAGTAGCAGAATGGTAGCACTCCTCCGGCATGTGTGCCTGCAGGCCTAAGTTGCAGGCCCCTCTCTGGAATGCACTACACTGGAGAAACCGCGCTATAGCTCCCGCAAGTCCGTAGCGGAGAGGAAGCTGTATGGTGTGCGCTGTGCTTGAGAGCCCGGCGAACGTCTTCCCTACGTAAAACCGGGGAAAGAAAGGCCGTTGGCGGAGAAGTCTCTCGGCTAAGCTCTTGTTCCTGGAGCTAGTACCTTTACCCCGGTGTGCGTGCAGGCCAAAACCCAAAAACCTCACTGGAGGGAACCGCACTGTAGAGAATCCGGGCTTTGGGCAGACTAGGCCTTCCTGAGGGGGGAAGCCTTCTGCTGTGTGCATGCGTATGAGCTCCACCAGGGAATCTAAAACCATTTTCTGAGGGAGACTGAGGCCGCAGAAGAAGGGAGAACAAAACACCCCACTTGTTTCCTGCTACTGGCCCTGCGTCTAACCCCTTGTGCATGCATGTCTCACTGCTCCCAAACCAACGTAAGAAATGCAGGGTAGGGGACCGTGTTGTAGAGAGTCTCACTGTTACGGAAGGTGGAAACACTGGGAGTGTGTGTACGTGAGAGCCTGGGAGACGAGTCCCCTAAGTTACTGGGCGAGAGAAAAGGATTAGTTGCAGCGGCACCTCTCCAACCAGCTCTCAGTGGCAGAATGCTAGCACTCCTCAGGCATGTGTTCGTGCAGGACTAAGTATCAGGGCCCTCCCTGGAAGGCACAAAACTGTGGTGAAAGCGCGCTTCAGCTCCGGCCGGTCCCCGGCGGGGAGGACGCGGTAAGGTTTCCTCTGTACTTGAGAGCCCGGCGAACGGCATCCCTATGTAAAACCGAGGGAAAGAAAGGCCGGTGCCTGAGACGCCTCTCGGCTCAGCTCTTGTTCCTGGGGCTAGTACCGTTGCCCCGGTGTGCTTGAAGGACAAAAGCCAACCACCTAACTCGAGGGAATCACACTATAGAGAATCCGGGCTTCGGCTGGACTAGGCCTTCCTGAGGGTGGAAAGCTTCTGCTGAGAGCATGCATGCGAGCACTGCCAGCGAGTCCAAAACCATTTTCCCAGGGAGACTGAGGCCGCGGCAGAAGGGAGAACACAACTGCCCATTTGTTTCCTGAAGCCAGCCCAGCAGCCGACCCCTAGGGCATGCAAGTCTCACGCTCGCTTACCAACGCAATGAAACCGTACTGTAGGGGAACCGTGTATACAGAGCCTCACTGTTGCGCGCAGTGGGAACTCTTGGAGTGCCTGTACGTAAGAGCCTGGCTGAAGAGTCCCTTCAGTTCCTGGGCGAGAGAAACGGATTCGTGCAGCCGCACCTCTCCCACCAGCTCTCAGTATCAGAATGGTAGCACTCCTCCGGCCTGTGTGCGTGCAGGCCTAAGTTGCAGGCCCCTCCCTGGAAGGCAGTACACTGTGGAGAAACCGCGCTTTAGCTGCCGCCGTTCCCTAGCGGAGAGGAAGCTGTAGGGTGTGCGATGTGCCTAGAGCCCGGCGAACGTCTTCCCTACGTAAAACCGGGGGAAACAAAGGCCGGTGCCGGAGACGCGTCTCGGCTCAGCTCTTGTTCATGGAGCTAGTATCTTTACCCCGGTGTGCGTGCAGGCCGAAAGCCAAAAACCTCACACGAGGGAAACGCACTGTAGAGAATCGGGCTTCGGCCAGACTAGGCCTTCCTGAGGGTGGAAGCCTTCTGCTGTGTGCATGCGTATGAGCTCGGCCACGGAGTACAAAACCATTTTCTGAGGGAGACTGAGGCCGCAGTAGAAGGGAGAACAAAGCTCCCCACTTGTTTCCTGCTACTGGCCCTGCGTCCAACCCCTTGTGCATGCATGTCTCACTGCTCCCATACCAACGTAAGAAAAGTAGGGTAGGGGACCGTGTTGTAGAGAGTCTCACTGTTACGGAGGGTGGAAACACTGGGCGTGTGTGTACGTGAGAGCCTGGGAGACGAGTCCCCTAAGTTACTGAGCGAGAGAAAAGGATTAGTTGCAGCAGCACCTCTCCCACCAGCTCTCAGTGGCAGAATGCTAGCACTCCTCAGGCATGTGTGCGTGCAGGCCTAAGTATCAGGCCCCTCCCTGGAAGGCACAAAACTGCGGTGAAAGCGCGCTTCAGCTCCGGCCTGTCCCCGGCGTGGAGGACGCTGTAAGGTTTCCTCTGTACTTGAGAGCCCGGCGAACGGCTTCCCTATGTAAAACCGAGAGGGAAAGAAAGGCCGGTGCCTGAGACGCCTCTCGGCTCAGCTCTTGTTCCTGGGGCTAGTACCGTTGCCCCGGTGTGCTTGAAGGACAAAAGCCAACCACCTAACTCGAGGGAATCACACTATAGAGAATCCGGGCTTCGGCTGGACTAGGCCTTCCTGAGGGTGGAAAGCTTCTGCTGAGAGCATGCATGCGAGCACTGCCAGCGAGTCCAAAACCATTTTCCCAGGGAGACTGAGGCCGCGGCAGAAGGGAGAACACAACTGCCCATTTGTTTCCTGAAGCCAGCCCAGCAGCCGACCCCTAGGGCATGCAAGTCTCACGCTCGCTTACCAACGCAATGAAACCGTACTGTAGGGGATCCTTGTATACAGAGCCTCACTGTTGCGCGCAGGGGGAACTCTTGGAGTGCCTGTACGTAAGAGCCTGGCTGAAGAGTCCCTTCAGTTCCTGGGCGAGAGAAACGGATTCGTGCAGCCGCACCTCTCCCACCAGCTCTCAGTATCAGAATGGTAGCACTCCTCCGGCCTGTGTGCGTGCAGGCCTAAGTTGCAGGCCCCTCCCTGGAAGGCAGTACACTGTGGAGAAACCGCGCTTTAGCTGCCGCCGTTCCCTAGCGGAGAGGAAGCTGTAGGGTGTGCGATGTGCCTAGAGCCCGGCGAACGTCTTCCCTAGGTAAAACCGGGGGAAACAAGGGCCGGTGCCGGAGACGCGTCTCGGCTCAGCTCTTGTTCATGGAGCTAGTATCTTTACCCCGGTGTGCGTGCAGGCCGAAAGCCAAAAACCTCACACGAGGGAACCGCACTGTAGAGAATCCAGGCTTCGGCCAGACTAGGCCTTCCTGAGGGTGGAAGCCTTCTGCTGTGTGCATGCGTATGAGCTCCGCCACGGAGTACAAAACCATTTTCTGAGGGAGACTGAGGCCGCGGCAGAAGTGAGAACAAAGCTCCCCACTTGTTTCCTGCTAGTGGCCCTGCGTCCAACCCCTTGTGCATGCACGTCTCACTGCTCCCATACCAACGTAAGAAAAGTAGGGTAGGGGACCGTGTTGCAGAGAGTCTCACTGTTACGGAGGGTGGAAACACTGGGAGTGTGTGTACGTGAGAGCCTGGGAGACGAGTCCCCTAAGTTACTGGGGGAGAGAAAAGGATTAGTTGCAGCGGCACCTCTCCAAACAGCTCTCAGTATTAGAATGATAGCATTCCTCCGGCATGTGTGCGAGCAGGCCTAAGAGGCAGGCCCCTCCTTGGAAGGCACAGCACTGTGGAGAACCCGCGTTAGCTCCCGCCGATCCCTAGCGGAGAGGACGCTGTATGGTGTGCGCTGTGCTTCAGAGCCCGGCGAACGGCTTCCCTATGTAAAAGCGAGGGAAAGAAAGGCCTGTGCCGGAGACACCTCTCGGCTGAGCTCTTGTTCCTGGGCTACTATCGTGCTCCATTGTGCGAGCAGACCAAAAGCCAACCACCTAAATCCAGGGAACTGCACTGTGTGGAATCCAGGCTTCGGCCAGACTAGGCCTTCCTGAGGGTGGAAACCTCTTGCAGTGTGAATGCGGGCGAGCACTGCCAGCGAGTCCAAAACCATTTTGTGAGGAAGACTGAGGCCTCGGCAGAAGTGAGAACTCAACTCCCCACTTTTTTCCTGAAGCCAGCCAGACGGCCGCCCCCTTGAGCATGCATGTCTCACTGCTTGCCGACCAACGCAAAGAGACAGTGGGGTAGGGGACCGTGTTGTAGAGAGCCTGACTGTTAGGGAGGGTGGAAACACTTGGAGTGTGTGTACGTGAGAGCCTAGGAGACGAGTCCCCTAAGTTACTGGGCGAGAGAAAAGGATTAGTTGCAGCGGCACCTCTCCCACCAGCTCTCAGTATCAGAATGGTAGCACTCCTCCGGCATGTGTGTGTGCAGACCTAAGTGGCAGGCCCCTCCTTGGAAGGCACAACACTGTGGAGAAACCGCGCTTTAGCTCCTGCCGGTCCCTAGCGGAGAGGACGCTATATGGTGTGCGCTGTGCTTGAGAGCCCGGCGATCGGCTTCCCTATGTATAAGCGAGGGAAAGAAAGGCCGGTGCCCGAGACGCCTCTCGGCTCAGCTCTTGTTCCTGGAGCTAGTACCGTTACCCTGGTGTGCTTGCAGGCCGAGGGCCAACCTCCCAATTCGAGGGAACCACACTGTAGAAATTCCTTACTTCGGCCAGACTAGGCCTTCCTGAGGGAGGTAACCCTTTGCAGTGTGAATGCGGGCGAGCACTGCCAGCGAGTCCAAAACCGTTTTACGAGGGAGACTGAGGCCGCGACCGAAGTGAGAACTCAACTCCCCATTTGTTTCCTGAAGCCAGCCCGGCAGCCGCCCCCTTGAGCATGCAAGTCTCACTGTTCGCGTCCCAACGCAAGGAAACAGTAGGCTGGGGGACCGTGTTGTAGAGAGCCTCACTGTTCCGGAGAGTGGAAACACTTCGAGTGCGTGTGCGTGAGAGCCTGGGAGACGAGTGTCCTACGTTACTGGGCGAGAGAAACGAACTCGTGCAGCCGCACCTCTCCCACCAGCTCTCAGTGGCAGAATGCTAGCACTCCTCAGGCATGCGTTCGTGCAGGCCTAAGTATCAGGGCCCTCCCTGGAAGGCACAAAACTGTGGTGAAAGCGCGCTTCAGCTCCGGCCGGTCCCCGGCGGGGAGGACGCGGTAAGGTTTCCTCTGTACTTGAGAGCCCGGCGAACGGCTTCCCTATGTAAAACCGAGAGGGAAAGAAAGGCCGGTGCCTGAGACGCCTCTCGGCTCAGCTCTTGTTCCTGGGGCTAGTACCGTTGCCCCGGTGTGCTTGAAGGACAAAAGCCAACCACCTAACTCGAGGGAATCACACTATAGAGAATCCGGGCTTCGGCTGGACTAGGCCTTCCTGAGGGTGGAAAGCTTCTGCTGAGAGCATGCATGCGAGCACTGCCAGCGAGTCCAAAACCATTTTCCCAGAGAGACTGAGGCCGCGGCAGAAGGGAGAACACAACTGCCCATTTGTTTCCTGAAGCCTGCCCAGCAGCCGACCCCTAGGGCATGCAAGTCTCACGCTCGCTTACCAACGCAATGAAACCGTACTGTAGGGGAACCGTGTATACAGAGCCTCACTGTTGCGCGGAGTGGGAACTCTTGGAGTGCCTGTACATAAGAGCCTGGCTGAAGAGTCCCTTCAGTTCCTGGGCGAGAGAAACGGATTCGTGCAGCCGCACCTCTCCCACCAGCTCTCAGTATCAGAATGGTAGCACTCCTCCGGCCTGTGTGCGTGCAGGCCTAAGTTGCAGGCCCCTCCCTGGAAGGCAGTACACTGTGGAGAAACCGCGCTTTAGCTGCCGCCGTTCCCTAGCGGAGAGGAAGCTGTAGGGTGTGCGATGTGCCTAGAGCCCGGCGAACGTCTTCCCTACGTAAAACCGGGGGAAACAAAGGCCGGTGCCGGAGACGCGTCTCGGCTCAGCTCTTGTTCATGGAGCTAGTATCTTTACCCCGGTGTGCGTGCAGGCCGAAAGCCAAAAACCTCACACGAGGGAAACGCACTGTAGAGAATCGGGCTTCGGCCAGACTAGGCCTTCCTGAGGGTGGAAGCCTTCTGCTGTGTGCATGCGTATGAGCTCGGCCACGGAGTAGAAAACCATTTTCTGAGGGAGACTGAGGCCGCAGTAGAAGGGAGAACAAAGCTCCCCACTTGTTTCCTGCTACTGGCCCTGCGTCCAACCCCTTGTGCATGCATGTCTCACTGCTCCCATACCAACGTAAGAAAAGTAGGGTAGGGGACCGTGTTGTAGAGAGTCTCACTGTTACGGAGGGTGGAAACACTGGGCGTCTGTGTACGTGAGAGCCTGGGAGACGAGTCCCCTAAGTTACTGAGCGAGAGAAAAGGATTAGTTGCAGCAGCACCTCTCCCACCAGCTCTCAGTGGCAGAATGCTAGCACTCCTCAGGCATGTGTGCGTGCAGGCCTAAGTATCAGGCCCCTCCCTGGAAGGCACAAAACTGCGGTGAAAGCGCGCTTCAGCTCCGGCCTGTCCCCGGCGTGGAGGACGCTGTAAGGTTTCCTCTGTACTTGAGAGCCCGGCGAACGGCTTCCCTATGTAAAACCGAGAGGGAAAGAAAGGCCGGTGCCTGAGACGCCTCTCGGCTCAGCTCTTGTTCCTGGGGCTAGTACCGTTGCCCCGGTGTGCTTGAAGGACAAAAGCCAACCACCTAACTCGAGGGAATCACACTATAGAGAATCCGGGCTTCGGCTGGACTAGGCCTTCCTGAGGGTGGAAAGCTTCTGCTGAGAGCATGCATGCGAGCACTGCCAGCGAGTCCAAAACCATTTTCCCAGGGAGACTGAGGCCGCGGCAGAAGGGAGAACACAACTGCCCATTTGTTTCCTGAAGCCAGCCCAGCAGCCGACCCCTAGGGCATGCAAGTCTCACGCTCGCTTACCAACGCAATGAAACCGTACTGTAGGGGAACCTTGTATACAGAGCCTCACTGTTGCGCGGAGTGGGAACTCTTGGAGTGCCTGTACGTAAGAGCCTGGCTGAAGAGTCCCTTCAGTTCCTGGGCGAGAGAAACGGATTCGTGCAGCCGCACCTCTCCCACCAGCTCTCAGTATCAGAATGGTAGCACTCCTCCGGCCTGTGTGCGTGCAGGCCTAAGTTGCAGGCCCCTCCCTGGAAGGCAGTACACTGTGGAGAAACCGCGCTTTAGCTGCGGCCGTTCCCTAGCGGAGAGGAATCTGTAGGGTGTGCGATGTGCCTAGAGCCCGGCGAACGTCTTCCCTACGTAAAACCGGGGGAAACAAAGGCCGGTGCCGGAGACGCGTCTCGGCTCAGCTCTTGTTCCTGGAACTAGCACCTTTACCACGGTGTGCGTGCAGTCCAAAAGCCAAAAACCTCATTGGAGGGAAGCGCACTGTAGAGAAACCGGGCTTCGGGCAGAGTAGGCCTTCCTGAGGGTGGCAGCCTTTTGCTGTGATTATACCTGCTTGCACTGCCAGCGCGTCCAAAACCATTTTCTGAGGGAGACTGAGGCCACGGCAGAAGGGAGAACACAACTCCCCACTTCTTTCCTGAAGGCGGTCCTGCGACCGTCCCCTTGAGCATGCATGTCTTTTTTTTTAATTTTTTATTGTTATGTTAATCACCATATATTACATCATTAGTTTTTGGTGCAGTGTTCCATGATTCATTGTTTGTTCATAACACCCAGTGCTCCATGCAGAACGTGCCCTCCTCAATACCCATCACCAGGCTCACCCCTCCTCCTACCCCCCTCCCCTCTAGAACCCTCAGTTTGTTTCTCAGAGTCCATCATCTCTCATGGTTCGTCTCCCCCTCTGACATACTCCCCTTTTCTTCCTCTCCTGTTATCTTCTTCTTTTTCTTTTTTCTTAAAATATGTTGCGTTATTTGTTTCAGAAGTACAGAACTGTGATTCAACAGTCTTGCACAATTCACAGCGCTCACCGTAGCACATACCCTCCCCAATGTCTATCACCCAGCCACCCCATCCCTCCCACCCCCAACCACTCCAGTAACACTCAGTTTCTTTCCCGAGATGAAGAATTCCTCATATCAGTGAGGTCATATGATACATGTCTTTCTCTGATTGACTTATTTCACTCAGCATAACACCCTCCAGTTCCATCCACGTCGTTGCAAATGGCAAGATCTCATTCCTTTTGATGGCTGCATAATATTCCATTGTGTATATACACCACATCTTCTTTATCCATTCATCTGTCGATGGGCATCTTGGCTCTTTCCACCGTTTGGCTATGGTGGACATTGCTGCTATAAACATTGGGGTACACGTACCCCTTCGGGTCCCTACATTTGTATCTTTGTGGTAAATACCCAGTAGTGCAACTGCTGGATCGAACGGTAGCTCTAATTTCAACTGTTTGAGGAAACTCCATACTGTTTTCCAGAGGGGTTGCACTAGCTTGCATTCCCACCAACAGTGTAGGAGGGTTCCCCTTTCTCCACATCCCCGCCAACATCTGTCGTTCCCTGACTTGTTAATTTCAGCCATTCTGACGGGTGTGAGGTGGTATCTCATGGAGGTTTTGATTTGGATTTCCCTGATGCCGAGCGATGTGGAGCACTTTTTCATGTGCCTGTTGGCCATTTGGATGTCTTCTTTGGAGACATGTCTGTTCATGTCTTCTGCCCATTTCTTGATTGGATTATTTCTTCTTTGGGTGTTGAGTTTGATCAGTTCTTTATAGATTTTGGATAATAGCCCTTTATCTGATAGGTCAGTTGCAAATATTTTCTCCCATTCTGTCGGTTGTCTTTTGGTTTTGTGGACTGTTTCTTTTGCTGTGCAAAAGCTTTTTATCTTGATGAAATCCCAAGAGTTCATTTTTGCCCTGGCTTCCCGTGCCTTTGGCGATGTTTCTAGGAAGAAGTTGCTGCGGCTAAGGTCGAAAAGGTTGCTACCTGTGTTCTCCTTTAGGATGTTGATGGACTCCTGTCTCACGTTTAGGTCTTTCAACCGTTTGGAGTCTATTTTTGTGTGTGGTGTAAGGAAATGGTCCAGTTTCATTCTTCTGCATGTGGCTGTCCAATTTTCCCAACACCATTTGTTGAAGAGACTGTCTTTTTGCCATTGGACATTCTTTCCTGCTTTGTCAAAGATAAGTTGACCATAGAGTTGAGGGTCCATTTCTGGGCTCTCGATTCTGTTCCATTGATCGATGTGTCTGTTTTTGTGCCAGTACCATACTGTCTTGATGATGACAGGTTTGTCATAGAGCTGAAAGTCCGGAATTGTGAAGCCGCCAGCTTTGCTTTTCTTTTTCATTAGTCCTCTGGCTATTCTGGGTCTCTTCTGGTTCCATACAAATTTGAGGATTATTTCTTCCATTTCTTTGAGAAAAGTGGATGGTATTTTGATGGGGATTGCATTGAATGTGTAGATTGCTCTAGGTAGCATTGACATCTTCAGAATGTTGATTCTCCCAATCCATGAGCACGGAACGTTGTTCCATTTCTTTGTGTCTTCTTCCATTTCTTTCATGAGTATTTTATAGTTTTCTGAGTACAGATCCTTTGCCTCTTTGGTTAGATTTCTTCCTAGGGATCTAATGGTTTTGGGTGCAATTGTAAATGGGATCGACTCCTTGATTTGTCTCTCTTCTGTCTTGTTGTTGGTGTAGAGGAATGCCACCGATTTCTGTGCACTGATTTTGTATCCTGCTACTTTACTGAATTCCTGTATGAGTTCTAGCAGTTTTGCGGTGGAGTCTTTTGGGTTTTCCACATACAGTATCTTATCATCTGCAAAGAGTGAGAGGTTTGACTTCCTCTTTGCCGTTTTGGATGCCTTTGATTTCTTTTTGTTGTCTGATTGCTGTGGCTAGGACTTCTAATACTACGTTGAATAGCACTGGTGAGAGTGGATATCCCTGCCGCGTTCCTGACTTTATGGGAAAAGCTCTCGGCCTTTCCCCATTGAGAATGATATTCGCTGTCGGTTTTTCATAGATGGCTTTTATGATATTGAGGTATGTACCCTCTATCCCTATACTGTGAAGAGTTTTGATCAAGAAACGATGTTGTACTTTGTCAAATGCTTTTTCTGCATCTATTGAGAGGATCATATGATTCTTGCTCTTTCTTTTGTTAATGTATTGTATCACGTTGATTGATTTGCGGATGTTGAACCAGCCTTGCAGCCCAGGAATAAATCCCACTTGGTCCTGGTGAATAATCCTTTTAATGTACTGTTGGAACCCATTGGCTAGTTTTTTTTGTGTGTGTGTGAGAATTTTTGCTTCCATGTTCATCAAGGATATTGGTCTGTAATTCTCTTTTTTGATGGGGTCTTTGTCTGGTTTGGGGATCAAGGTAATGCTGGCCTCATAAAATGAGTTTGGAAGTTTCCCTTCCATTTCTATTTTTTGGAACAGTTTCAGGAGAATAGGTAGTAATTCTTCTTGAAATGGCTGATAGAATTCCCCTGGGAAGCCATCTGGCCCTGGGCTTTTGTTTCTTGGGAGATTTTTGATGACTGTTTCAATTTCCTTAGTGGTTATAGGTCTGTTCAGGTTTTCTATTTCTTCCTGGTTCAATTTTGGTAGTTGATACATCTCTAGGAATGCACCCATTTCTTCCAGGTTATCTAATTTGCTGGCATAGAGTTGCTCATAATATGTTCTTATCATTGTTTGTATTTCTTTGGTGTTGGTTGTGATCTCTCCTCTTTCCTTCATGATTTTGTTGATTTGGGTCATTTCTCTTTTCTTCTTGATAAGTCTGGCCAGGGGTTTATCAATCTTGTTCATTCTTTCCAAGAACCAGCTCCTAGTTTCGTGGATCTGTTCTACTGTTCTTTTGGTTTCTAGTTCATTGATTTCTGCTCTGATCTTTATCATTTCTCTTCTCCTGCTGGGTTTAGGCTTCATTTGCTGTTCTTTTCCAGCTCCTTTAGGTGTAGGGTTAGGTTGTGTATTTGAGACCTTTCTTGTTTCTTGAGAAAGGCTTGTATTGCTATATACTTTCCTCTCAGGACTGCCTTTGTTGTATCCCAAAGATTTTGAACCGTTGTGTTTTCATTTTCATTGGTTTCCATGAAATTTTTTAATTCTTCTTTAATTTCCTGGTTGACCCATTCATTCTTTAGTAGGATGCTCTTTAGCCTCCATGTATTTGAGTTCTTTCCGACTTTCCTCTTGTGGTTGAGTTCTAGTTTCAAAGCATTGTGGTCTGAAAATATGCAGGGAATGATCCCAATCTTTTGGTACCGATTGAGACCTGATTTGTGACCTGGGATGTGATCAGTTCTGGAGAATGTTCCATGGGCACTAGAGAAGAATGTGTATTCCTTTGCTTGGGGATGGAATGTTCTGAATATGTCTGTGAAGTCCATTTGGTCCAGTGTGTCATTTAAAGTCTTTATTTCCTTGTTGATCTTTTGCTTAGATGATCTGTCCATTTCAGTCAGGGGGGTGTTAAAGTCCCCCACTATTATTGTATTGTTGTCAATGTGTTTCTTTGCTTTTGTTATTAATTGCCTTATATAATTGGCTGCTCCCATGTTCGGGGCATAGATCTTTACAATTGTTAGATCTTCTTGTTGGATAGACCCTTTAAGTAGGATATAGTGTCCTTCCTCATCGCTTATTACAGTCTTTGTTTTAAAATCTAGTTTGTCTGATAGAAGGATTGCCACCCCAGCTTTCTTTTGGTGTCCATTAGCATGGTAAATGGTTTTCCACCCCCTCACTTTCAATCTGGGGGTGTCTTTGGGTCTAAAATGAGTCTCTTGCAGACAGCATATTGATGGGTCTTGTTTTTTAATCCAATCTGATAGCCTGTGTCTTTTGATTGGGGCATTTACGCCATTTGCATTCAGGGTAACTATTGAAAAGTATGAATTTAGTGCCATTGTATTACCTGTAAGGTGACTGTTAACTCTCTCTTGTCTGTGTTCGTTTCTGCTCTTTGCTGCTTTTAGGTTCTCTCTTTGCTTAGAGGACCCCTCTCAATATTTCTTGGAGGGGTGGTTTTGTGTTTGCAAATTCCTTTAGTTTTTGTTTGTTCTGGAAGCTTTTTATCTCTCCTTCTATTTTCAATGATAGCCTAGCTGGATATAGTATTCTTGGCTGCATATTTTTCTCGTTTAGTGCTCTGAAGATATCTTGCCAGTCCTTTCTGGCCTGCCAGGTCTCTGTGGATAGGTCTGTTGCCAATCTAATGTTTCTACCATTGTAGGTTACATATCTCTTCTCCGGAGCTGCTTTCAGGATTTTCTCTTTGTCTCTGAGACTCGTAAGTTTTACTATTAGATGTCGGGTGTTGACCTATTATTATTGATTTTGAGAGGGGTTCTCTGTGCCTCCTGGATTTTAATGCCTGTTTCCTTCCTCACATTAGGGAAGTTCTCTGTTATAATTTGCTCCAATATACCTTCTGCCCCTCTCTCTCTCTCTTCTTCTTCTGGGATCCCAATTATTCTAATGTTGTTTCGTCTTATCGTATCACTTATCTCTCGAATTCTGCCCTCGTGATCCTGTAGTTGTTTCTCTCTCTTTTTCTCAGCCTCTTTATTTTCCATCATTTGGTCTTCTATATCGCTGATTCTCTCTTCTGCCTCATTTATCCTAGCATTTAGTGCCCCCATTTTTGATTGCACCTCATCAATAGCCTTTTTGATTTCGATTTGGTTAGATTTTAGTTCTTTTATTTCTCCAGAAAGGGTTTCTCTAATAACTTCCACGCTTTTTTCAAGCCCAGCTAGTATCTTTAAAGTCATGATTCTGAACTCTAGGTCCGACATCGTACTAATGTCCGTATTGAGTAGGTCCCTGGCTGACGGTACTACCTCTTGTTCTTTTTGCTGAGGTGATTTCTTTCGTCTTGTCATTTTCTCCAGAGGAGAATAGATGAATGAGAGAACAAAATCCTAACAGGTTTACAACGTCCCCAGCAAATATACTGTATACAAATCAGAAAAGACCTGAAACCAGGGGAAAAGAAAGGGAAAGAAAGAAAAACGAAAGAGAAAAAGAAAAAAAAGGATAAAAACAAAAACAAAACAATACAAAAAAGGCAGAATATGATCAAATATGATCAGGCTAGTGCATAGATCAGTGCCGCACACTAGATTTTGGGCGTATTTTGGTCTGTTAGAAAAAGGTGCCTCCTAAAATTTTAAAGGAAGAAAGACATATATGTACAAAATAATGGTTGATACAATGAAGGGATGGAAGATGACTGTAAAGATGAAAATTATAAAAGATTTTATAAAAGGACTTGGTAAGATAAGTTGTTTGAAAAAAGAAAGAAGATTTAAGAAAAAAAAAAGGAAAAAGGGAGAGAATGTGATCAGGCAGGAGACTAGAACAAAGCCATACACTAGTGATTTAGGGTATATTTTGATCTGTTAGAAGAAACTGTACCTCAAAATTTTAAAGAGAGAACAACTTATATATATATATATATGCCAAAAATAAGGGTAACTACTATGAAGGGATAAAATATGACTCTAAAAATGAAAAATAAAAAATGTTTGTTTTTTTTTTTAAAAAAGGGATTTATAAGATGTTGGTTGAAAAAGGGAAAAAGAAAAAAAAACAGTCAACAAAAATTAACTTTGATGAAATAATGAATCATGGTTAAAAAAAAAAAAAAAGCCATGAATCTATGTGCAGTGTTCCCCTAGCGCTGGAGTTCTCCTATTCTCCTTGATCGATCAACTTGGTCTTGCCTTGCTGGCTGTTTGTGCTGATCTTCTGGGGGAGGGGCCTGTTGCTGTGGTTTCCAAATGTCTTTGCCGGAGGCGGAATTGCCCCGCCCTTGTCAGTCCGGGCTAAGGAAGCTGCTCCGCTTTGCTCTCAGGAGCTTTTGTTCCCTGCAAGCTCTCGGTACAGCCTTGGAGGACCAGGGCAGAAATGGTGGCCTCCCAATCTCCCCTCGGAGGAGCTGAGAACCTGGGGCCCCGCTCCTCAGTGTGCCCCCAGAGAAAAGCAGTCACTTCCGTGTCCCCGTTCTCCGGCCGCACTCCGTGCTCACCCGGCCTGTGACCGAGCGTTGCTATCTATGGCACCCGACCCCGCACGGAGTCTCCAAACCCAGCAGATCCCTGCAGTGCGCTCCCGCACCGCTCCTCCCCGGGAAGGAAGGGGAGTCTCCCCGGATCTGCTGCTTGTTGGGTCCCTGCTGGGGGAGCCGTGCTCCGACTGGGCCGCAGATCACAGTTTATGGCAACCCCGAGCTGAGAGCCCACGACTCTGCTCCGTCTCTGCAGCCGGCTTCCCCGCGAGCATGCAAGTCTTACTGCTCGCTTAGCAAGGAAAGAAACAGTAGTGTAGGGGAACCGTGTGTACATAGCCTCACTGTTGCGAGGAGTGGGAACACTTGTTGTGCCTGTGCGTAAGAGCCTGACTGACAATTCCCTTAAGTTACTGGGCGAGAGAAACGGATTCATGCAGCTGCACCTCTCCCACCAGCTCTCAGTATCAGAATGGTAGCACTCCTCCGGCCTGTGTGCCTGCAGGCCTAAGTTTCAGGCCCCTCCCTGGAATACACTACACTGGAGAAACCGCGCTTTAGCTCCCGCCAGTCCCTAGCGGAGAGGAAGCTGTATGGTGTGCGCTGTGCTTGAGAGCCCGGCGAACGTCTTCCCTACGTAAAACCGGGGGAAAGAAATGCCGTTGCCGGAGACGCCTCTCGGCTCACCTCTTTTCCTGGAGCTAGTACCTTTACCCCGGTGCGCGTGCAGGCCCAAAGCCAAAAACCTCACTCGAGGGAACCGCACTGTAGAGAATCCGGGCTTCGGCCAGACTAGGCCTTCCTGAGGGTGGAAGACTTTTGCTATGAGCATGCGTGCGAGCACTGCCAGCGAGTCCAAAACCATTTTCTGAGGGAGACTGAGGCCGCGGCAGAAGGGAGAACAAAACTCCCCACTTGTTTCCTGAAGGCAGCCCAGCAGCCGCCCCCTTGGACATGCAAGTCTCACTGCTCACGTACCAAAGCAAAGAAACAGTACTGTAGGGGAACCTTGTTGTAGGTAGACTCCCTGTTGCGCGAGTGGGAACACTTGGAGTGCCTGTGCGTAAGAGCCTGGCCGAATAGTCCCTTAAGTTCCTGGGCGAGAGAAACGGATTCGTGCAGCCGCAACTCTCCCACCAGCTCTCAGTATCAGAATGGTAGCACTCCTCCGCCCTGTGTGCGTGCAGGCCTAAGAGGCAGGCCCCTCCTTGGAAGGCACAGCACTGTGGAGAACCCGCGTTAGTTCCCGCCAGTCCCTAGCGGAGAGGACGCTGTATGGTGTGCGCTGTGCTTCAGAGCCCGGCGAACGGCTTCCCTATGTAAAAGCGAGGGAAAGAAAGGCCTGTGCCGGAGACACCTCTCGGCTGAGCTCTTGTTCCTGGGGCTAGTATCGTGCTCCGTTGTGCGAGCAGACCAAAAGCCAACCACCTAAATCCAGGGAACTGCACTGTGTGGAATCCAGGCTTCGGGCAGACTAGGCCTTCCTGAGGGTGGAAACCTTTTGCAGTGTGAATGCGGGCGAGCACTGCCAGCGAGTCCAAAACCATTTTGCGAAGGAGACTGAGGCCGCGGCAGAAGTGAGAACTCAACTCCCCACTTGTTTCCTGAAGCCAGCCAGGCGGCCGCCCCCTTGAGCATGCATGTCTCACTGCTTGTGGACCAACGCAAAGAAACAGTAGGGTAGGTGACCGTGTTGTACAGAGCCTCACTGTTCCGGAGAGGGAAACACTTGGAGTGTGTGTGCATGAGACCCTGGGAGACGAGTCCCATACGTTACTGGGCGAGAGAAACGAACTCGTGCAGCCGCACCTCTCCCACCAGCTCTCAGTGGCAGAATGCAAGCACTCCTCAGGCATGTGTGCGAGCAGGCCTAAGTAGCAGGCCCCTCCCTGGAAGGCACAACACTGTGGTGAAAGCGCACGGTAGCTCCCGCCAGGCACCGGCGGGGAGGACGCTGTATGGTGTGCGCTGTGCCTGAGAGCCCGGCGAGCATCTTCCCTATGTAAAACCGGGGGAAAGAAAGGCCAGTGCCGGAGAGGCCTCTCGGCTGAGCTCTTTTCCTGGAGCTAGTACCTTTATCCCGGTGGGCGTGCAGGCCAAAAGCCAAAAACCTCACTCGAGGAAACCGCATTGTAGAGAATCCGGGCTTCGGCCAGACTAGGCCTTCCTCTGGTTGGAAGCCTTTTGCTGTGTGCATGCTTATGAGCTCCGCCCCGGAGTCCAAAACCATTTTCGGAGGGAGACTGAGGCCGCGGCAGAAGGGAGAACACAACTCCCCACTTGTTTCCTGAAGCCAGCCCAGCGGCCGCCCGCTTGGGCATGCAAGTCTCACTGCTCGCGTACCAAGGAAAGAAACAGTAGTGTAGGGGAACCGTGTGTACATAGCCTCACTGTTGCGGGGAGTGGGAACACTTGGAGTGCCTGTGCGTAAGAGCCTGACTGACAATTCCCTTAAGTTACTGTGCAAGGGAAATGGATTCGTGCAGCCGCCCCTCTCCCACCAGCTCTCAGTAGCAGAATGGTAGCACTCCTCCGGCATGTGTGTGTGCAGGCCTAAGTTGCAGGCCCCTCTCTGGAATGCACTACACTGGAGAAACCGCGCTATAGCTCCCGCAAGTCCGTAGCGGAGAGGAAGCTGTATGGTGTGCGCTGTGCTTGAGAGCCCGGCGAACGTCTTCCCTACGTAAAACCGGGAGAAAGAAAGGCCGTTGGCGGAGAAGTCTCTCGGCTAAGCTCTTGTTCCTGGAGCTAGTACCTTTACCCCGGTGTGCGTGCAGGCCAAAACCCAAAAACCTCACTGGAGGGAACCGCACTGTAGAGAATCCGGGCTTCGGGCAGACTAGGCCTTCCTGAGGGTGGAAGCCTTCTGCTGTGTGCATGCGTATGAGCTCCACCAGGGAATCTAAAACCATTTTCTGAGGGAGACTGAGGCCGCAGAAGAAGGGAGAACAAAACACCCCACTTGTTTCCTGCTACTGGCCCTGCGTCTAACCCCTTGTGCATGCATGTCTCACTGCTCCCAAACCAACGTAAGAAATGCAGGGTAGGGGACCGTGTTGTAGAGAGTCTCACTGTTACGGAAGGTGGAAACACTGGGAGTGTGTG
Organism: Eumetopias jubatus; assembly: GCF_037043125.1. Lineage (NCBI taxonomy): Eukaryota > Metazoa > Chordata > Mammalia > Carnivora > Otariidae > Eumetopias > Eumetopias jubatus. Next base: position 558,747 of record NW_028274879.1, read on the forward strand.
TACGTGAGAGCCTGGGAGACGAGTCCCCTAAGTTACTGGGCGAGAGAAAAGGATTAGTTGCAGCGGAACCTCTCCAACCAGCTCTCAGTGGCAGAATGCTAGCACTCCTCAGGCATGTGTTCGTGCAGGACTAAGTATCAGGCCCCTCCCTGGAAGGCACATAACTGTGGTGTAATCGCGCTTCAGCTCCGGCCGGTCCCCGGCGGGGAGGACGCTGTAAGGTTTCCTCTGTACTTGAGAGCCCGGCGAACGGCATCCCTATGTAAAACCGAGGGAAAGAAAGGCCGGTGCCTGAGACGCCTCTCGGCTCAGCTCTTGTTCCTGGGGCTAGTACCGTTGCCCCGGTGTGCTTGAAGGACAAAAGCCAACCACCTAACTCGAGGGAATCACACTATAGAGAATCCGGGCTTCGGCTGGACTAGGCCTTCCTGAGGGTGGAAAGCTTCTGCTGAGAGCATGCATGCGAGCACTGCCAGCGAGTCCAAAACCATTTTCCCAGGGAGACTGAGGCCGCGGCAGAAGGGAGAACACAACTGCCCATTTGTTTCCTGAAGCCAGCCCAGCAGCCGACCCCTAGGGCATGCAAGTCTCACGCTCGCTTACCAACGCAATGAAACAGTACTGTAGGGGAACCGTGTATACAGAGCCTCACTGTTGCGCGCAGTGGGAACTCTTGGAGTGCCTGTACGTAAGAGCCTGGCTGAAGAGTCCCTTCAGTTCCTGGGCGAGAGAAACGGATTCGTGCAGCCGCACCTCTCCCACCAGCTCTCAGTATCAGAATGGTAGCACTCCTCCGGCCTGTGTGTGTGCAGGCCTAAGTTGCAGGCCCCTCCCTGGAAGGCAGTACACTGTGGAGAAACCGCGCTTTAGCTGCCGCCGTTCCCTAGCGGAGAGGAAGCTGTAGGGTGTGCGATGTGCCTAGAGCCCGGCGAACGTCTTCCCTACGTAAAACCGGGGGAAACAAAGGCCGGTGCCGGAGACGCGTCTCGGCTCAGCTCTTGTTCATGGAGCTAGTATCTTTACCCCGGTGTGCGTGCAGGCCAAAAGCCAAAAACCTCACACGAGGGAAACGCACTGTAGAGAATCGGGCTTCGGCCAGACTAGGCCTTCCTGAGGGTGGAAGCCTTCTGCTGTGTGCATGCGTATGAGCTCGGCCACGGAGTACAAAACCATTTTCTGAGGGAGACTGAGGCCGCAGTAGAAGGGAGAACAAAGCTCCCCACTTGTTTCCTGCTACTGGCCCTGCGTCCAACCCCTTGTGCATGCATGTCTCACTGCTCCCATACCAACGTAAGAAAAGTAGGGTAGGGGACCGTGTTGTAGAGAGTCTCACTGTTACGGAGGGTGGAAACACTGGGAGTGTGTGTACGTGAGAGCCTGGGAGACGAGTCCCCTAAGTTACTGGGGGAGAGAAAAGGATTAGTTGCAGCGGCACCTCTCCAAACAGCTCTCAGTATTAGAATGATAGCATTCCTCCGGCATGTGTGCGAGCAGGCCTAAGAGGCAGGCCCCTCCTTGGAAGGCACAGCACTGTGGAGAACCCGCGTTAGCTCCCGCCGATCCCTAGCGGAGAGGACGCTGTATGGTGTGCGCTGTGCTTCAGAGCCCGGCGAACGGCTTCCCTATGTAAAAGCGAGGGAAAGAAAGGCCTGTGCCGGAGACACCTCTCGGCTGAGCTCTTGTTCCTGGGCTACTATCGTGCTCCATTGTGCGAGCAGACCAAAAGCCAACCACCTAAATCCAGGGAACTGCACTGTGTGGAATCCAGGCTTCGGCCAGACTAGGCCTTCCTGAGGGTGGAAACCTCTTGCAGTGTGAATGCGGGCGAGCACTGCCAGCGAGTCCAAAACCATTTTGTGAGGAAGACTGAGGCCTCGGCAGAAGTGAGAACTCAACTCCCCACTTTTTTCCTGAAGCCAGCCAGACGGCCGCCCCCTTGAGCATGCATGTCTCACTGCTTGCCGACCAAGGCAAAGAGACAGTGGGGTAGGGGACCGTGTTGTAGAGAGCCTGACTGTTAGGGAGGGTGGAAACACTTGGAGTGTGTGTACGTGAGAGCCTAGGAGACGAGTCCCCTAAGTTACTGGGCGAGAGAAAAGGATTAGTTGCAGCGGCACCTCTCCCACCAGCTCTCAGTATCAGAATGGTAGCACTCCTCCGGCATGTGTGTGTGCAGACCTAAGTGGCAGGCCCCTCCTTGGAAGGCACAACACTGTGGAGAAACCGCGCTTTAGCTCCTGCCGGTCCCTAGCGGAGAGGACGCTATATGGTGTGCGCTGTGCTTGAGAGCCCGGCGATCGGCTTCCCTATGTATAAGCGAGGGAAAGAAAGGCCGGTGCCCGAGACGCCTCTCGGCTCAGCTCTTGTTCCTGGAGCTAGTACCGTTACCCTGGTGTGCTTGCAGGCCGAGGGCCAACCTCCCAATTCGAGGGAACCACACTGTAGAAATTCCTTACTTCGGCCAGACTAGGCCTTCCTGAGGGAGGTAACCCTTTGCAGTGTGAATGCGGGCGAGCACTGCCAGCGAGTCCAAAACCGTTTTACGAGGGAGACTGAGGCCGCGACCGAAGTGAGAACTCAACTCCCCATTTGTTTCCTGAAGCCAGCCCGGCAGCCGCCCCCTTGAGCATGCAAGTCTCACTGTTTGCGTCCCAACGCAAGGAAACAGTAGGCTGGGGGACCGTGTTGTAGAGAGCCTCACTGTTCCGGAGAGTGGAAACACTTCGAGTGCGTGTGCGTGAGAGCCTGGGAGACGAGTGTCCTACGTTACTGGGCGAGAGAAACGAACTCGTGCAGCCGCACCTCTCCCACCAGCTCTCAGTGGCAGAATGCTAGCACTCCTCAGGCATGCGTTCGTGCAGGCCTAAGTATCAGGGCCCTCCCTGGAAGGCACAAAACTGTGGTGAAAGCGCGCTTCAGCTCCGGCCGGTCCCCGGCGGGGAGGACGCGGTAAGGTTTCCTCTGTACTTGAGAGCCCGGCGAACGGCATCCCTATGTAAAACCGAGGGAAAGAAAGGCCGGTGCCTGAGACGCCTCTCGGCTCAGCTCTTGTTCCTGGGGCTAGTACCGTTGCCCCGGTGTGCTTGAAGGACAAAAGCCAACCACCTAACTCGAGGGAATCACACTATAGAGAATCCGGGCTTCGGCTGGACTAGGCCTTCCTGAGGGTGGAAAGCTTCTGCTGAGAGCATGCATGCGAGCACTGCCAGCGAGTCCAAAACCATTTTCCCAGGGAGACTGAGGCCGCGGCAGAAGGGAGAACACAACTGCCCATTTGTTTCCTGAAGCCAGCCCAGCAGCCGACCCCTAGGGCATGCAAGTCTCACGCTCGCTTACCAACGCAATGAAACCGTACTGTAGGGGAACCGTGTATACAGAGCCTCACTGTTGCGCGCAGTGGGAACTCTTGGAGTGCCTGTACGTAAGAGCCTGGCTGAAGAGTCCCTTCAGTTCCTGGGCGAGAGAAACGGATTCGTGCAGCCGCACCTCTCCCACCAGCTCTCAGTATCAGAATGGTAGCACTCCTCCGGCCTGTGTGCGTGCAGGCCTAAGTTGCAGGCCCCTCCCTGGAAGGCAGTACACTGTGGAGAAACCGCGCTTTAGCTGCCGCCGTTCCCTAGCGGAGAGGAAGCTGTAGGGTGTGCGATGTGCCTAGAGCCCGGCGAACGTCTTCCCTACGTAAAACCGGGGGAAACAAAGGCCGGTGCCGGAGACGCGTCTCGGCTCAGCTCTTGTTCATGGAGCTAGTATCTTTACCCCGGTGTGCGTGCAGGCCGAAAGCCAAAAACCTCACACGAGGGAAACGCACTGTAGAGAATCGGGCTTCGGCCAGACTAGGCCTTCCTGAGGGTGGAAGCCTTCTGCTGGGTGCATGCGTATGAGCTCGGCCACGGAGTACAAAACCATTTTCTGAGGGAGACTGAGGCCGCAGTAGAAGGGAGAACAAAGCTCCCCACTTGTTTCCTGCTACTGGCCCTGCGTCCAACCCCTTGTGCATGCATGTCTCACTGCTCCCATACCAACGTAAGAAAAGTAGGGTAGGGGACCGTGTTGTAGAGAGTCTCACTGTTACGGAGGGTGGAAACACTGGGAGTGTGTGTACGTGAGAGCCTGGGAGACGAGTCCCCTAAGTTACTGAGCGAGAGAAAAGGATTAGTTGCAGCAGCACCTCTCCCACCAGCTCTCAGTGGCAGAATGCTAGCACTCCTCAGGCATGTGTGCGTGCAGGCCTAAGTATCAGGCCCCTCCCTGGAAGGCACAAAACTGCGGTGAAAGCGCGCTTCAGCTCCGGCCTGTCCCCGGCGTGGAGGACGCTGTAAGGTTTCCTCTGTACTTGAGAGCCCGGCGAACGGCTTCCCTATGTAAAACCGAGAGGGAAAGAAAGGCCGGTGCCTGAGACGCCTCTCGGCTCAGCTCTTGTTCCTGGGGCTAGTACCGTTGCCCCGGTGTGCTTGAAGGACAAAAGCCAACCACCTAACTCGAGGGAATCACACTATAGAGAATCCGGGCTTCGGCTGGACTAGGCCTTCCTGAGGGTGGAAAGCTTCTGCTGAGAGCATGCATGCGAGCACTGCCAGCGAGTCCAAAACCATTTTCCCAGGGAGACTGAGGCCGCGGCAGAAGGGAGAACACAACTGCCCATTTGTTTCCTGAAGCCAGCCCAGCAGCCGACCCCTAGGGCATGCAAGTCTCACGCTCGCTTACCAACGCAATGAAACAGTACTGTAGGGGAACCTTGTATACAGAGCCTCACTGTTGCGCGCAGTGGGAACTCTTGGAGTGCCTGTACGTAAGAGCCTGGCTGAAGAGTCCCTTCAGTTCCTGGGCGAGAGAAACGGATTCGTGCAGCCGCACCTCTCCCACCAGCTCTCAGTATCAGAATGGTAGCACTCCTCCGGCCTGTGTGCGTGCAGGCCTAAGTTGCAGGCCCCTCCCTGGAAGGCAGTACACTGTGGAGAAACCGCGCTTTAGCTGCCGCCGTTCCCTAGCGGAGAGGAAGCTGTAGGGTGTGCGATGTGCCTAGAGCCCGGCGAACGTCTTCCCTACTTAAAACCGGGGGAAACAAAGGCCGGTGCCGGAGACGCGTCTCGGCTCAGCTCTTGTTCCTGGAACTAGCACCTTTACCACGGTGTGCGTGCAGTCCAAAAGCCAAAAACCTCATTGGAGGGAAGCGCACTGTAGAGAAACCGGGCTTCGGGCAGAGTAGGCCTTCCTGAGGGTGGCAGCCTTTTGCTGTGATTATACCTGCTTGCACTGCCAGCGCGTCCAAAACCATTTTCTGAGGGAGACTGAGGCCACGGCAGAAGGGAGAACACAACTCCCCACTTCTTTCCTGAAGGCGGTCCTGCGACCGTCCCCTTGAGCATGCATGTCTTTTTTTTTAATTTTTTATTGTTATGTTAATCACCATATATTACATCATTAGTTTTTGGTGCAGTGTTCCATGATTCATTGTTTGTTCATAACACCCAGTGCTCCATGCAGAACGTGCCCTCCTCAATACCCATCACCAGGCTCACCCCTCCTCCTACCCCCCTCCCCTCTAGAACCCTCAGTTTGTTTCTCAGAGTCCATCATCTCTCATGGTTCGTCTCCCCCTCTGACATACTCCCCTTTTCTTCCTCTCCTGTTATCTTCTTCTTTTTCTTTTTTCTTAAAATATGTTGCGTTATTTGTTTCAGAAGTACAGAACTGTGATTCAACAGTCTGGCACAATTCACAGCGCTCACCGTAGCACATACCCTCCCCAATGTCTATCACCCAGCCACCCCATCCCTCCCACCCCCAACCACTCCAGTAACACTCAGTTTCTTTCCCGAGATGAAGAATTCCTCATATCAGTGAGGTCATATGATACATGTCTTTCTCTGATTGACTTATTTCACTCAGCATAACACCCTCCAGTTCCATCCACGTCGTTGCAAATGGCAAGATCTCATTCCTTTTGATGGCTGCATAATATTCCATTGTGTATATACACCACATCTTCTTTATCCATTCATCTGTCGATGGGCATCTTGGCTCTTTCCACCGTTTGGCTATGGTGGACATTGCTGCTATAAACATTGGGGTACACGTACCCCTTCGGGTCCCTACATTTGTATCTTTGTGGTAAATACCCAGTAGTGCAACTGCTGGATCGAACGGTAGCTCTAATTTCAACTGTTTGAGGAACCTCCATACTGTTTTCCAGAGGGGTTGCACTAGCTTGCATTCCCACCAACAGTGTAGGAGGGTTCCCCTTTCTCCACATCCCCGCCAACATCTGTCGTTCCCTGACTTGTTAATTTCAGCCATTCTGACGGGTGTGAGGTGGTATCTCATGGAGGTTTTGATTTGGATTTCCCTGATGCCGAGCGATGTGGAGCACTTTTTCATGTGCCTGTTGGCCATTTGGATGTCTTCTTTGGAGACATGTCTGTTCATGTCTTCTGCCCATTTCTTGATTGAATTATTTCTTCTTTGGGTGTTGAGTTTGATCAGTTCTTTATAGATTTTGGATAATAGCCCTTTATCTGATAGGTCAGTTGCAAATATTTTCTCCCATTCTGTCGGTTGTCTTTTGGTTTTGTGGACTGTGTCTTTTGCTGTGCAAAAGCTTTTTATCTTGATGAAATCCCAAGAGTTCATTTTTGCCCTGGCTTCCCGTGCCTTTGGCGATGTTTCTAGGAAGAAGTTGCTGCGGCTAAGGTCGAAAAGGTTGCTACCTGTGTTCTCCTTTAGGATTTTGATGGACTCCTGTCTCACGTTTAGGTCTTTCAACCGTTTGGAGTCTATTTTTGTGTGTGGTGTAAGGAAATGGTCCAGTTTCATTCTTCTGCATGTGGCTGTCCAATTTTCCCAACACCATTTGTTGAAGAGACTGTCTTTTTGCCATTGGACATTCTTTCCTGCTTTGTCAAAGATAAGTTGACCATAGAGTTGAGGGTCCATTTCTGGGCTCTCGATTCTGTTCCATTGATCTATGTGTCTGTTTTTGTGCCAGTACCATACTGTCTTGATGATGACAGGTTTGTCATAGAGCTGAAAGTCCGGAATTGTGAAGCCGCCAGCTTTGCTTTTCTTTTTCATTAGTCCTCTGGCTATTCTGGGTCTCTTCTGGTTCCATACAAATATGAGGATTATTTCTTCCATTTCTTTGAGAAAAGTGGATGGTATTTTGATGGGGATTGCATTGAATGTGTAGATTGCTCTAGGTAGCATTGACATCTTCAGAATGTTGATTCTCCCAATCCATGAGCACGGAACGCTGTTCCATTTCTTTGTGTCTTCTTCCATTTCTTTCATGAGTATTTTATAGTTTTCTGAGTACAGATCCTTTGCCTCTTTGGTTAGATTTCTTCCTAGGGATCTAATGGTTTTGGGTGCAATTGTAAATGGGATCGACTCCTTGATTTGTCTCTCTTCTGTCTTGTTGTTGGTGTAGAGGAATGCCACCGATTTCTGTGCACTGATTTTGTATCCTGCTACTTTACTGAATTCCTGTATGAGTTCTAGCAGTTTTGCGGTGGAGTCTTTTGGGTTTTCCACATACAGTATCTTATCATCTGCAAAGAGTGAGAGGTTTGACTTCCTCTTTGCCGTTTTGGATGCCTTTGATTTCTTTTTGTTGTCTGATTGCTGTGGCTAGGACTTCTAATACTACGTTGAATAGCAGTGGTGAGAGTGGACATCCCTGCCGCGTTCCTGACTTTATGGGAAAAGCTCTCGGCCTTTCCCCATTGAGAATGATATTCGCTGTCGGTTTTTCATAGATGGCTTTTATGATATTGAGGTATGTACCCTCTATCCCTATACTGTGAAGAGTTTTGATCAAGAAAGGATGTTGTACTTTGTCAAATGCTTTTTCTGCATCTATTGAGAGGATCATATGATTCTTGCTCTTTCTTCTGTTAATGTATTGTATCACGTTGATTGATTTGCGGATGGTGAACCAGCCTTGCAGCCCAGGAATAAATCCCACTTGGTCCTGGTGAATAATCCTTTTAATGTACTGTTGGAACCCATTGGCTAGTTTTTTTTTTTTTTGTGAGAATTTTTGCTTCCATGTTCATCAAGGATATTGGTCTGTAATTCTCTTTTTTGATGGGGTCTTTGTCTGGTTTTGGGATCAAGGTAATGCTGGCCTCATAAAATGAGTTTGGAAGTTTCCCTTCCATTTCTATTTTTTGGAACAGTTTCAGGAGAATAGGTAGTAATTCTTCTTGAAATGGCTGATAGAATTCCCCTGGGAAGCCATCTGGCCCTGGGCTTTTGTTTCTTGGGAGATTTTTGATGACTGTTTCAATTTCCTTAGTGGTTATAGGTCTGTTCAGGTTTTCTATTTCTTCCTGGTTCAATTTTGGTAGTTGATACATCTCTAGGAATGCACCCATTTCTTCCAGGTTATCTAATTTGCTGGCATAGAGTTGCTCATAATATGTTCTTATCATTGTTTGTATTTCTTTGGTGTTGGTTGTGATCTCTCCTCTTTCCTTCATGATTTTGTTGATTTGGGTCATTTCTCTTTTCTTCTTGATAAGTCTGGCCAGGGGTTTATCAATCTTGTTCATTCTTTCCAAGAACCAGCTCCTAGTTTCGTGGATCTGTTCTACTGTTCTTTTGGTTTCTAGTTCATTGATTTCTGCTCTGATCTTTATGATTTCTCTTCTCCTGCTGGGTTTAGGCTTTATTTGCTGTTCTTTCTCCAGCTCCTTTAGGTGTAGGGTTAGGTTGTGTATTTGAGACCTTTCTTGTTTCTTGAGAAAGGCTTGTATTGCTATATACTTTCCTCTCAGGACTGCCTTTGTTGTATCCCAAAGATTTTGAACCGTTGTGTTTTCATTTTCATTGGTTTCCATGAAATTTTTTAATTCTTCTTTAATTTCCTGGTTGACCCATTCATTCTTTAGTAGGATGCTCTTTAGCCTCCATGTATTTGAGTTCTTTCCGACTTTCCTCTTGTGGTTGAGTTCTAGTTTCAAAGCATTGTGGTCTGAAAATATGCAGGGAATGATCCCAATCTTTTGGTACCGATTGAGACCTGATTTGTGACCTGGGATGTGATCAGTTCTGGAGAATGTTCCATGGGCACTAGAGAAGAATGTGTATTCCTTTGCTTGGGGATGGAATGTTCTGAATATGTCTGTGAAGTCCATTTGGTCCAGTGTGTCATTTAAAGTCTTTATTTCCTTGTTGATCTTTTGCTTAGATGATCTGTCCATTTCAGTCAGGGGGGTGTTAAAGTCCCCCACTATTATTGTATTGTTGTCAATGTGTTTCTTTGCTTTTGTTATTAATTGCCTTATATAATTGCCTGCTCCCATGTTCGGGGCATAGATCTTTACAATTGTTAGATCTTCTTGTTGGATAGACCCTTTAAGTAGGATATAGTGTCCTTCGTCATCTCTTATTACAGTCTTTGTTTTAAAATCTAGTTTGTCTGATAGAAGGATTGCCACCCCAGCTTTCTTTTGGTGTCCATTAGCATGGTAAATGGTTTTCCACCCCCTCACTTTTAATGTGGGGGTGTCTTTGGCTCTAAAATGAGTCTCTTGCAGACAGCATATTGATGGGTCTGGTTTTTTTTTTTAATTTTTTATTGTTATGTTAATCACCATATATTGCATCATTAGTTTTTGGTGCAGTGTTCCATGATTCATTGTTTGTTCATAACACCCAGTGCTCCATGCAGAACGTGCCCTCCTCAATACCCATCACCAGGCTCACCCCTCCTCCTACCCCCCTCCCCTCTAGAACCCTCAGTTTGTTTCTCAGAGTCCATCATCTCTCATGGTTCGTCTCCCCCTCTGACATACTCCCCTTTTCTTCCTCTCCTGTTATCTTCTTCTTTTCCTTTTTTCTTAAAATATGTTGCGTTATTTCTTTCAGAAGTACAGAACTGTGATTCAACAGTCTGGCACAATTCACAGCACTCACCGTAGCACATACCCTCCCCAATGTCTATCACCCAGCCACCCCATCCCTCCCACCCCCAACCACTCCAGTAACACTCAGTTTCTTTCCCGAGATTAAGAATTCCTCATATCAGTGAGGTCATATGATACATGTCTTTCTCTGATTGACTTATTTCACTCAGCATAACACCCTCCAGTTCCATCCACGTTGTTGCAAATGGCAAGATCTCATTCCTTTTGATGGCTGCATAATATTCCATTGTGTATATACACCACATCTTCTTTATCCATTCATCTGTCGATGGGCATCTTGGCTCTTTCCACCGTTTGGCTATGGTGGACATTGCTGCTATAAACATTGGGGTACACGTACCCCTTCGGGTCCCTACATTTGTATCTTTGTGGTAAATACCCAGTAGTGCAATTGCTGGATGGAACGGTAGCTCTAATTTCAACTGTTTGAGGAACCTCCATATTGTTTTCCAGAGGGGTTGCACTAGCTTGCATTCCCACCAACAGTGTAGGAGGGTTCCCCTTTCTCCACATCCCCGCCAACATCTGTCGTTCCCTGACTTGTTAATTTCAGCCATTCTGACGGGTGTGAGGTGGTATCTCATGGAGGTTTTGATTTGGATTTCCCTGATGCCGAGCGATGTGGAGCACTTTTTCATGTGCCTGTTGGCCATTTGGATGTCTTCTTTGGAGAAATGTCTGTTCATGTCTTCTGCCCATTTCTTGATTGGATTATTTCTTCTTTGGGTGTTGAGTTTGATCAGTTCTTTATAGATTTTGGATACTAGCCCTTTATCTGATAGGTCAGTTGCAAATATTTTCTCCCATTCTGTCGGTTGTCTTTTGGTTTTGTGGACTGTTTCTTTTGCTGTGCAAAAGCTTTTTATCTTGATGAAATCCCAAGAGTTCATTTTTGCCCTGGCTTCCCGTGCCTTTGGCGATGTTTCTAGGAAGAAGTTGCTGCGGCTAAGGTCGAAAAGGTTGCTACCTGTGTTCTCCTTTAGGATTTTGATGGACTCCTGTGTCACGTTTAGGTCTTTCAACCGTTTGGAGTCTATTTTTGTGTGTGGTGTAAGGAAATGGTCCAGTTTCATTCTTCTGCATGTGGCTGTCCAATTTTCCCAACACCATTTGTTGAAGAGACTGTCTTTTGGCCATTGGACATTCTTTCCTGCTTTGTCAAAGATAAGTTGACCATAGAGTTGAGGGTCCATTTCTGGGCTCTCGATTCTGTTCCATTGATCTATGTGTCTGTTTTTGTGCCAGTACCATACTGTCTTGAAGATGACAGCTTTGTCATAGAGCTGGAAGTCCGGAATTGTGATGCCGCCAGCTTTGCTTTTCTTTTTCAGGAGTCCTCTGGCTATTCTGGGTCTCTTCTGGTTCCATACAAATTTGAGGATTATTTCTTCCATTTCTTTGAGAAAAGTGGATGGTATTTTGATGGGGATTGCATTGAATGTGTAGATTACTCTAGGTAGCATTGACATCTTCACAATGTTGATTCTCCCAATCCATGAGCACGGAACGTTGTTCCATTTCTTTGTGTCTTCTTCCATTTCTTTCATGAGTATTTTATAGTTTTCTGAGTACAGATCCTTTGCCTCTTTGGTTAGATTTCTTCCTAGGGATCTAATGGTTTTGGGTGCAATTGTAAATGGGATCGACTCCTTGATTTGTCTCTCTTCTGTCTTGTTGTTGCTGTAGAGGAATGCCACCGATTTCTGTGCACTGATTTTGTATCCTGCTACTTTACTGAATTCCTGTATGAGTTCTAGCAGTTTTGGGGTGGAGTCTTTTGGGTTTTCCACATACAGTATCTTATCATCTGCAAAGAGTGAGAGGTTTGACTTCCTCTTTGCCGTTTTGGATGCCTTTGATTTCTTTTTGTTGTCTGATTGCTGTGGCTAGGACTTCTAATACTACGTTGAATAGCACTGGTGAGAGTGGACATCCCTGCCGCGTTCCTGACTTTATGGGAAAAGCTCTCGGCCTTTCCCCATTGAGAATGATATTCGCTGTCGGTTTTTCATAGATGGCTTTTATGATATTGAGGTATGTACCCTCTATCCCTATACTGTGAAGAGTTTTGATCAAGAAACGATGTTGTACTTTGTCAAATGCTTTTTCTGCATCTATTGAGAGGATCATATGATTCTTGCTCTTTCTTCTGTTAATGTATTGTATCACGTTGATTGATTTGCGGATGTTGAACCAGCCTTGCAGCCCAGGAATAAATCCCACTTGGTCCTGGTGAATAATCCTTTTAATGTACTGTTGGAACCCATTGGCTAGTTTTTTTTGTGTGTGTGTGAGAATTTTTGCTTCCATGTTCATCAAGGATATTGGTCTGTAATTCTCTTTTTTGATGGGGTCTTTGTCTGGTTTGGGGATCAAGGTAATGCTGGCCTCATAAAATGAGTTTGGAAGTTTCCCTTCCATTTCTATTTTTTGGAACAGTTTCAGGAGAATAGGTATTAATTCTTCTTGAAATGGCTGATAGAATTCCCCTGGGAAGCCATCTGGCCCTGGGCTTTTGTTTCTTGGGAGATTTTTGATGACTGTTTCAATTTCCTTAGTGGTTATAGGTCTGTTCAGGTTTTCTATTTCTTCCTGGTTCAATTTTGGTAGTTGATACATCTCTAGGAATGCACCCATTTCTTCCAGGTTATCTAATTTGCTGGCATAGAGTTGCTCATAATATGTTCTTATCATTGTTTGTATTTCTTTGGTGTTGGTTGTGATCTCTCCTCTTTCCTTCATGATTTTGTTGATTTGGGTCATTTCTCTTTTCTTCTTGATAAGTCTGGCCAGGGGTTTATCAATCTTGTTCATTCTTTCCAAGAACCAGCTCCTAGTTTCGTGGATCTGTTCTACTGTTCTTTTGGTTTCTAGTTCATTGATTTCTGCTCTGATCTTTATGATTTCTCTTCTCCTGCTGGGTTTAGGCTTTATTTGCTGTTCTTTCTCCAGCTCCTTTAGGTGTAGGGTTAGGTTGTGTATTTGAGACCTTTCTTGTTTCTTGAGAAAGGCTTGTATTGCTATATACTTTCCTCTCAGGACTGCCTTTGTTGTATCCCAAAGATTTTGAACCGTTGTGTTTTCATTTTCATTGGTTTCCATGAAATTTTTTAATTCTTCTTTAATTTCCTGGTTGACCCATTCATTCTTTAGTAGGATGCTCTTTAGCCTCCATGTATTTGAGTTCTTTCCGACTTTCCTCTTGTGGTTGAGTTCTAGTTTCAAAGCATTGTGGTCTGAAAATATGCAGGGAATGATCCCAATCTTTTGGTACCGATTGAGACCTGATTTGTGACCTGGGATGTGATCAGTTCTGGAGAATGTTCCATGGGCACTAGAGAAGAATGTGTATTCCTTTGCTTGGGGATGGAATGTTCTGAATATGTCTGTGAAGTCCATTTGGTCCAGTGTGTCATTTAAAGTCTTTATTTCCTTGTTGATCTTTTGCTTAGATGATCTGTCCATTTCAGTCAGGGGGGTGTTAAAGTCCCCCACTATTATTGTATTGTTGTCAATGTGTTTCTTTGCTTTTGTTATTAATTGCCTTATATAATTGGCTGCTCCCATGTTCGGGGCATAGATCTTTACAATTGTTAGATCTTCTTGTTGGATAGACCCTTTAAGTAGGATATAGTGTCCTTCGTCATCTCTTATTACAGTCTTTGTTTTAAAATCTAGTTTGTCTGATAGAAGGATTGCCACCCCAGCTTTCTTTTGGTGTCCATTAGCATGGTAAATGGTTTTCCACCCCCTCACTTTTAATGTGGGGGTGTCTTTGGCTCTAAAATGAGTCTCTTGCAGACAGCATATTGATGGGTCTGGTTTTTTTTTTTAATTTTTTATTGTTATGTTAATCACCATATATTGCATCATTAGTTTTTGGTGCAGTGTTCCATGATTCATTGTTTGTTCATAACACCCAGTGCTCCATGCAGAACGTGCCCTCCTCAATACCCATCACCAGGCTCACCCCTCCTCCTACCCCCCTCCCCTCTAGAACCCTCAGTTTGTTTCTCAGAGTCCATCATCTCTCATGGTTCGTCTCCCCCTCTGACATACTCCCCTTTTCTTCCTCTCCTGTTATCTTCTTCTTTTCCTTTTTTCTTAAAATATGTTGCGTTATTTCTTTCAGAAGTACAGAACTGTGATTCAACAGTCTGGCACAATTCACAGCACTCACCGTAGCACATACCCTCCCCAATGTCTATCACCCAGCCACCCCATCCCTCCCACCCCCAACCACTCCAGTAACACTCAGTTTCTTTCCCGAGATTAAGAATTCCTCATATCAGTGAGGTCATATGATACATGTCTTTCTCTGATTGACTTATTTCACTCAGCATAACACCCTCCAGTTCCATCCACGTTGTTGCAAATGGCAAGATCTCATTCCTTTTGATGGCTGCATAATATTCCATTGTGTATATACACCACATCTTCTTTATCCATTCATCTGTCGATGGGCATCTTGGCTCTTTCCACCGTTTGGCTATGGTGGACATTGCTGCTATAAACATTGGGGTACACGTACCCCTTCGGGTCCCTACATTTGTATCTTTGTGGTAAATACCCAGTAGTGCAATTGCTGGATGGAACGGTAGCTCTAATTTCAACTGTTTGAGGAACCTCCATATTGTTTTCCAGAGGGGTTGCACTAGCTTGCATTCCCACCAACAGTGTAGGAGGGTTCCCCTTTCTCCACATCCCCGCCAACATCTGTCGTTCCCTGACTTGTTAATTTCAGCCATTCTGACGGGTGTGAGGTGGTATCTCATGGAGGTTTTGATTTGGATTTCCCTGATGCCGAGCGATGTGGAGCACTTTTTCATGTGCCTGTTGGCCATTTGGATGTCTTCTTTGGAGAAATGTCTGTTCATGTCTTCTGCCCATTTCTTGATTGGATTATTTCTTCTTTGGGTGTTGAGTTTGATCAGTTCTTTATAGATTTTGGATACTAGCCCTTTATCTGATAGGTCAGTTGCAAATATTTTCTCCCATTCTGTCGGTTGTCTTTTGGTTTTGTGGACTGTTTCTTTTGCTGTGCAAAAGCTTTTTATCTTGATGAAATCCCAAGAGTTCATTTTTGCCCTGGCTTCCCGTGCCTTTGGCGATGTTTCTAGGAAGAAGTTGCTGCGGCTAAGGTCGAAAAGGTTGCTACCTGTGTTCTCCTTTAGGATTTTGATGGACTCCTGTGTCACGTTTAGGTCTTTCAACCGTTTGGAGTCTATTTTTGTGTGTGGTGTAAGGAAATGGTCCAGTTTCATTCTTCTGCATGTGGCTGTCCAATTTTCCCAACACCATTTGTTGAAGAGACTGTCTTTTGGCCATTGGACATTCTTTCCTGCTTTGTCAAAGATAAGTTGACCATAGAGTTGAGGGTCCATTTCTGGGCTCTCGATTCTGTTCCATTGATCTATGTGTCTGTTTTTGTGCCAGTACCATACTGTCTTGAAGATGACAGCTTTGTCATAGAGCTGGAAGTCCGGAATTGTGATGCCGCCAGCTTTGCTTTTCTTTTTCAGGAGTCCTCTGGCTATTCTGGGTCTCTTCTGGTTCCATACAAATTTGAGGATTATTTCTTCCATTTCTTTGAGAAAAGTGGATGGTATTTTGATGGGGATTGCATTGAATGTGTAGATTACTCTAGGTAGCATTGACATCTTCACAATGTTGATTCTCCCAATCCATGAGCACGGAACGTTGTTCCATTTCTTTGTGTCTTCTTCCATTTCTTTCATGAGTATTTTATAGTTTTCTGAGTACAGATCCTTTGCCTCTTTGGTTAGATTTCTTCCTAGGGATCTAATGGTTTTGGGTGCAATTGTAAATGGGATCGACTCCTTGATTTGTCTCTCTTCTGTCTTGTTGTTGCTGTAGAGGAATGCCACCGATTTCTGTGCACTGATTTTGTATCCTGCTACTTTACTGAATTCCTGTATGAGTTCTAGCAGTTTTGGGGTGGAGTCTTTTGGGTTTTCCACATACAGTATCTTATCATCTGCAAAGAGTGAGAGGTTTGACTTCCTCTTTGCCGTTTTGGATGCCTTTGATTTCTTTTTGTTGTCTGATTGCTGTGGCTAGGACTTCTAATACTACGTTGAATAGCACTGGTGAGAGTGGACATCCCTGCCGCGTTCCTGACTTTATGGGAAAAGCTCTCGGCCTTTCCCCATTGAGAATGATATTCGCTGTCGGTTTTTCATAGATGGCTTTTATGATATTGAGGTATGTACCCTCTATCCCTATACTGTGAAGAGTTTTGATCAAGAAACGATGTTGTACTTTGTCAAATGCTTTTTCTGCATCTATTGAGAGGATCATATGATTCTTGCTCTTTCTTTTGTTAATGTATTGTATCACGTTGATTGATTTGCGGATGTTGAACCAGCCTTGCAGCCCAGGAATAAATCCCACTTGGTCCTGGTGAATAATCCTTTTAATGTACTGTTGGAACCCATTGGCTAGTTTTTTTTGTGTGTGTGTGAGAATTTTTGCTTCCATGTTCATCAAGGATATTGGTCTGTAATTCTCTTTTTTGATGGGGTCTTTGTCTGGTTTTGGGATCAAGGTAATGCTGGCCTCATAAAATGAGTTTGGAAGTTTCCCTTCCATTTCTATTTTTTGGAACAGTTTCAGGAGAATAGGTAGTAATTCTTCTTGAAATGGCTGATAGAATTCCCCTGGGAAGCCATCTGGCCCTGGGCTTTTGTTTCTTGGGAGATTTTTGATGACTGTTTCAATTTCCTTAGTGGTTATAGGTCTGTTCAGGTTTTCTATTTCTTCCTGGTTCAATTTTGGTAGTTGATACATCTCTAGGAATGCACCCATTTCTTCCAGGTTATCTAATTTGCTGGCATAGAGTTGCTCATAATATGTTCTTATCATTGTTTGTATTTCTTTGGTGTTGGTTGTGATCTCTCCTCTTTCCTTCATGATTTTGTTGATTTGGGTCATTTCTCTTTTCTTCTTGATAAGTCTGGCCAGGGGTTTATCAATCTTGTTCATTCTTTCCAAGAACCAGCTCCTAGTTTCGTGGATCTGTTCTACTGTTCTTTTGGTTTCTAGTTCATTGATTTGTGCTCTGATCTTTATCATTTCTCTTCTCCTGCTGGGTTTAGGCTTCATTTGCTGTTCTTTTCCAGCTCCTTTAGGTGTAGGGTTAGTTTGTGTATTTGAGACCTTTCTTGTTTCTTGAGAAAGGCTTGTATTGCTATATACTTTCCTCTCAGGACTGCCTTTGTTGTATCCCAAAGATTTTGAACCGTTGTGTTTTCATTTTCATTGGTTTCCATGAAATTTTTTAATTCTTCTTTAATTTCCTGGTTGACCCATTCATTCTTTAGTAGGATGCTCTTTAGCCTCCATGTATTTGAGTTCTTTCCGACTTTCCTCTTGTGGTTGAGTTCTAGTTTCAAAGCATTGTGGTCTGAAAATATGCAGGGAATGATCCCAATCTTTTGGTACCGATTGAGACCTGATTTGTGACCTGGGATGTGATCAGTTCTGGAGAATGTTCCATGGGCACTAGAGAAGAATGTGTATTCCTTTGCTTGGGGATGGAATGTTCTGAATATGTCTGTGAAGTCCATTTGGTCCAGTGTGTCATTTAAAGTCTTTATTTCCTTGTTGATCTTTTGCTTAGATGATCTGTCCATTTCAGTCAGGGGGGTGTTAAAGTCCCCCACTATTATTGTATTGTTGTCAATGTGTTTCTTTGCTTTTGTTATTAATTGCCTTATATAATTGGCTGCTCCCATGTTCGGGGCATAGATCTTTACAATTGTTAGATCTTCTTGTTGGATAGACCCTTTAAGTAGGATATAGTGTCCTTCCTCATCGCTTATTACAGTCTTTGTTTTAAAATCTAGTTTGTCTGATAGAAGGATTGCCACCCCAGCTTTCTTTTGGTGTCCATTAGCATGGTAAATGGTTTTCCACCCCCTCACTTTCAATCTGGGGGTGTCTTTGGGTCTAAAATGAGTCTCTTGCAGACAGCATATTGATGGGTCTTGTTTTTTAATCCAATCTGATAGCCTGTGTCTTTTGATTGGGGCATTTACGCCATTTGCATTCAGGGTAACTATTGAAAAGTATGAATTTAGTGCCATTGTATTACCTGTAAGGTGACTGTTAACTCTCTCTTGTCTGTGTTCGTTTCTGCTCTTTGCTGCTTTTAGGTTCTCTCTTTGCTTAGAGGACCCCTCTCAATATTTCTTGGAGGGGTGGTTTTGTGTTTGCAAATTCCTTTAGTTTTTGTTTGTTCTGGAAGCTTTTTATCTCTCCTTCTATTTTCAATGATAGCCTAGCTGGATATAGTATTCTTGGCTGCATATTTTTCTCGTTTAGTGCTCTGAAGATATCTTGCCAGTCCTTTCTGGCCTGCCAGGTCTCTGTGGATAGGTCTGTTGCCAATCTAATGTTTCTACCATTGTAGGTTACATATCTCTTCTCCGGAGCTGCTTTCAGGATTTTCTCTTTGTCTCTGAGACTCGTAAGTTTTACTATTAGATGTCGGGTGTTGACCTATTATTATTGATTTTGAGAGGGGTTCTCTGTGCCTCCTGGATTTTAATGCCTGTTTCCTTCCTCACATTAGGGAAGTTCTCTGTTATAATTTGCTCCAATATACCTTCTGCCCCTCTCTCTCTCTCTTCTTCTTCTGGGATCCCAATTATTCTAATGTTGTTTCGTCTTATCGTATCACTTATCTCTCGAATTCTGCCCTCGTGATCCTGTAGTTGTTTCTCTCTCTTTTTCTCAGCCTCTTTATTTTCCATCATTTGGTCTTCTATATCGCTGATTCTCTCTTCTGCCTCATTTATCCTAGCATTTAGTGCCCCCATTTTTGATTGCACCTCATCAATAGCCTTTTTGATTTCGATTTGGTTAGATTTTAGTTCTTTTATTTCTCCAGAAAGGGTTTCTCTAATAACTTCCACGCTTTTTTCAAGCCCAGCTAGTATCTTTAAAGTCATGATTCTGAACTCTAGGTCCGACATCGTACTAATGTCCGTATTGAGTAGGTCCCTGGCTGACGGTACTACCTCTTGTTCTTTTTGCTGAGGTGATTTCTTTCGTCTTGTCATTTTCTCCAGAGGAGAATAGATGAATGAGAGAACAAAATCCTAACAGGTTTACAACGTCCCCAGCAAATATACTGTATACAAATCAGAAAAGACCTGAAACCAGGGGAAAAGAAAGGGAAAGAAAGAAAAACGAAAGAGAAAAAGAAAAAAAAGGATAAAAACAAAAACAAAACAATACAAAAAAGGCAGAATATGATCAAATATGATCAGGCTAGTGCATAGATCAGTGCCGCACACTAGATTTTGGGCGTATTTTGGTCTGTTAGAAAAAGGTGCCTCCTAAAATTTTAAAGGAAGAAAGACATATATGTACAAAATAATGGTTGATACAATGAAGGGATGGAAGATGACTGTAAAGATGAAAATTATAAAAGATTTTATAAAAGGACTTGGTAAGATAAGTTGTTTGAAAAAAGAAAGAAGATTTAAGAAAAAAAAAAGGAAAAAGGGAGAGAATGTGATCAGGCAGGAGACTAGAACAAAGCCATACACTAGTGATTTAGGGTATATTTTGATCTGTTAGAAGAAACTGTACCTCAAAATTTTAAAGAGAGAACATCTTATATATATATATATATATGCCAAAAATAAGGGTAACTACTATGAAGGGATAAAATATGACTCTAAAAATGAAAAATAAAAAATGTTTGTTTTTTTTTTTAAAAAAGGGATTTATAAGATGTTGGTTGAAAAAGGGAAAAAGAAAAAAAAACAGTCAACAAAAATTAACTTTGATGAAATAATGAATCATGGTTAAAAAAAAAAAAAAGCCATGAATCTATGTGCAGTGTTCCCCTAGCGCTGGAGTTCTCCTATTCTCCTTGATCGATCAACTTGGTCTTGCCTTGCTGGCTGTTTGTGCTGATCTTCTGGGGGAGGGGCCTGTTGCTGTGGTTTCCAAATGTCTTTGCCGGAGGCGGAATTGCCCCGCCCTTGTCAGTCCGGGCTAAGGAAGCTGCTCCGCTTTGCTCTCAGGAGCTTTTGTTCCCTGCAAGCTCTCGGTACAGCCTTGGAGGACCAGGGCAGAAATGGTGGCCTCCCAATCTCCCCTCGGAGGAGCTGAGAACCTGGGGCCCCGCTCCTCAGTGTGCCCCCAGAGAAAAGCAGTCACTTCCGTGTCCCCGTTCTCCGGCCGCACTCCGTGCTCACCCGGCCTGTGACCGAGCGTTGCTATCTATGGCACCCGACCCCGCACGGAGTCTCCAAACCCAGCAGATCCCTGCAGTGCGCTCCCGCACCGCTCCTCCCCGGGAAGGAAGGGGAGTCTCCCCGGATCTGCTGCTTGTTGGGTCCCTGCTGGGGGAGCCGTGCTCCGACTGGGCCGCAGATCACAGTTTATGGCAACCCCGAGCTGAGAGCCCACGACTCTGCTCCGTCTCTGCAGCCGGCTTCCCCGCGAGCATGCAAGTCTTACTGCTCGCTTAGCAAGGAAAGAAACAGTAGTGTAGGGGAACCGTGTGTACATAGCCTCACTGTTGCGAGGAGTGGGAACACTTGTTGTGCCTGTGCGTAAGAGCCTGACTGACAATTCCCTTAAGTTACTGGGCGAGAGAAACGGATTCATGCAGCTGCACCTCTCCCACCAGCTCTCAGTATCAGAATGGTAGCACTCCTCCGGCCTGTGTGCCTGCAGGCCTAAGTTTCAGGCCCCTCCCTGGAATACACTACACTGGAGAAACCGCGCTTTAGCTCCCGCCAGTCCCTAGCGGAGAGGAAGCTGTATGGTGTGCGCTGTGCTTGAGAGCCCGGCGAACGTCTTCCCTACGTAAAACCGGGGGAAAGAAATGCCGTTGCCGGAGACGCCTCTCGGCTCACCTCTTTTCCTGGAGCTAGTACCTTTACCCCGGTGCGCGTGCAGGCCCAAAGCCAAAAACCTCACTCGAGGGAACCGCACTGTAGAGAATCCGGGCTTCGGCCAGACTAGGCCTTCCTGAGGGTGGAAGACTTTTGCTATGAGCATGCGTGCGAGCACTGCCAGCGAGTCCAAAACCATTTTCTGAGGGAGACTGAGGCCGCGGCAGAAGGGAGAACAAAACTCCCCACTTGTTTCCTGAAGGCAGCCCAGCAGCCGCCCCCTTGGACATGCAAGTCTCACTGCTCACGTACCAAAGCAAAGAAACAGTACTGTAGGGGAACCTTGTTGTAGGTAGACTCCCTGTTGCGCGAGTGGGAACACTTGGAGTGCCTGTGCGTAAGAGCCTGGCCGAATAGTCCCTTAAGTTCCTGGGCGAGAGAAACGGATTCGTGCAGCCGCAACTCTCCCACCAGCTCTCAGTATCAGAATGGTAGCACTCCTCCGCCCTGTGTGCGTGCAGGCCTAAGAGGCAGGCCCCTCCTTGGAAGGCACAGCACTGTGGAGAACCCGCGTTAGTTCCCGCCAGTCCCTAGCGGAGAGGACGCTGTATGGTGTGCGCTGTGCTTCAGAGCCCGGCGAACGGCTTCCCTATGTAAAAGCGAGGGAAAGAAAGGCCTGTGCCGGAGACACCTCTCGGCTGAGCTCTTGTTCCTGGGGCTAGTATCGTGCTCCGTTGTGCGAGCAGACCAAAAGCCAACCACCTAAATCCAGGGAACTGCACTGTGTGGAATCCAGGCTTCGGGCAGACTAGGCCTTCCTGAGGGTGGAAACCTTTTGCAGTGTGAATGCGGGCGAGCACTGCCAGCGAGTCCAAAACCATTTTGCGAAGGAGACTGAGGCCGCGGCAGAAGTGAGAACTCAACTCCCCACTTGTTTCCTGAAGCCAGCCAGGCGGCCGCCCCCTTGAGCATGCATGTCTCACTGCTTGTGGACCAACGCAAAGAAACAGTAGGGTAGGTGACCGTGTTGTACAGAGCCTCACTGTTCCGGAGAGGGGAAACACTTGGAGTGTGTGTGCATGAGACCCTGGGAGACGAGTCCCATACGTTACTGGGCGAGAGAAACGAACTCGTGCAGCCGCACCTCTCCCACCAGCTCTCAGTGGCAGAATGCAAGCACTCCTCAGGCATGTGTGCGAGCAGGCCTAAGTAGCAGGCCCCTCCCTGGAAGGCACAACACTGTGGTGAAAGCGCACGGTAGCTCCCGCCAGGCACCGGCGGGGAGGACGCTGTATGGTGTGCGCTGTGCCTGAGAGCCCGGCGAGCATCTTCCCTATGTAAAACCGGGGGAAAGAAAGGCCAGTGCCGGAGAGGCCTCTCGGCTGAGCTCTTTTCCTGGAGCTAGTACCTTTATCCCGGTGGGCGTGCAGGCCAAAAGCCAAAAACCTCACTCGAGGAAACCGCATTGTAGAGAATCCGGGCTTCGGCCAGACTAGGCCTTCCTCTGGTTGGAAGCCTTTTGCTGTGTGCATGCTTATGAGCTCCGCCCCGGAGTCCAAAACCATTTTCGGAGGGAGACTGAGGCCGCGGCAGAAGGGAGAACACAACTCCCCACTTGTTTCCTGAAGCCAGCCCAGCGGCCGCCCGCTTGGGCATGCAAGTCTCACTGCTCGCGTACCAAGGAAAGAAACAGTAGTGTAGGGGAACCGTGTGTACATAGCCTCACTGTTGCGGGGAGTGGGAACACTTGGAGTGCCTGTGCGTAAGAGCCTGACTGACAATTCCCTTAAGTTACTGTGCAAGGGAAATGGATTCGTGCAGCCGCCCCTCTCCCACCAGCTCTCAGTAGCAGAATGGTAGCACTCCTCCGGCATGTGTGTGTGCAGGCCTAAGTTGCAGGCCCCTCTCTGGAATGCACTACACTGGAGAAACCGCGCTATAGCTCCCGCAAGTCCGTAGCGGAGAGGAAGCTGTATGGTGTGCGCTGTGCTTGAGAGCCCGGCGAACGTCTTCCCTACGTAAAACCGGGAGAAAGAAAGGCCGTTGGCGGAGAAGTCTCTCGGCTAAGCTCTTGTTCCTGGAGCTAGTACCTTTACCCCGGTGTGCGTGCAGGCCAAAACCCAAAAACCTCACTGGAGGGAACCGCACTGTAGAGAATCCGGACTTCGGGCAGACTAGGCCTTCCTGAGGGTGGAAGCCTTCTGCTGTGTGCATGCGTATGAGCTCCACCAGGGAATCTAAAACCATTTCCTGAGGGAGACTGAGGCCGCAGAAGAAGGGAGAACAAAACACCCCACTTGTTTCCTGCTACTGGCCCTGCGTCTAACCCCTTGTGCATGCATGTCTCACTGCTCCCAAACCAACGTAAGAAATGCAGGGTAGGGGACCGTGTTGTAGAGAGTCTCACTGTTACGGAAGGTGGAAACACTGGGAGTGTGTGTACGTGAGAGCCTGGGAGACGAGTCCCCTAAGTTACTGGGCGAGAGAAAAGGATTAGTTGCAGCGGCACCTCTCCAACCAGCTCTCAGTGGCAGAATGCTAGCACTCCTCAGGCATGTGTTCGTGCAGGACTAAGTATCAGGGCCCTCCCTGGAAGGCACAAAACTGTGGTGAAAGCGCGCTTCAGCTCCGGCCGGTCCCCGGCGGGGAGGACGCGGTAAGGTTTCCTCTGTACTTGAGAGCCCGGCGAACGGCATCCCTATGTAAAACCGAGGGAAAGAAAGGCCGGTGCCTGAGACGCCTCTCGGCTCAGCTCTTGTTCCTGGGGCTAGTACCGTTGCCCCGGTGTGCTTGAAGGACAAAAGCCAACCACCTAACTCGAGGGAATCACACTATAGAGAATCCGGGCTTCGGCTGGACTAGGCCTTCCTGAGGGTGGAAAGCTTCTGCTGAGAGCATGCATGCGAGCACTGCCAGCGAGTCCAAAACCATTTTCCCAGGGAGACTGAGGCCGCGGCAGAAGGGAGAACACAACTGCCCATTTGTTTCCTGAAGCCAGCCCAGCAGCCGACCCCTAGGGCATGCAAGTCTCACGCTCGCTTACCAACGCAATGAAACCGTACTGTAGGGGAACCGTGTATACAGAGCCTCACTGTTGCGCGCAGTGGGAACTCTTGGAGTGCCTGTACGTAAGAGCCTGGCTGAAGAGTCCCTTCAGTTCCTGGGCGAGAGAAACGGATTCGTGCAGCCGCACCTCTCCCACCAGCTCTCAGTATCAGAATGGTAGCACTCCTCCGGCCTGTGTGCGTGCAGGCCTAAGTTGCAGGCCCCTCCCTGGAAGGCAGTACACTGTGGAGAAACCGCGCTTTAGCTGCCGCCGTTCCCTAGCGGAGAGGAAGCTGTAGGGTGTGCGATGTGCCTAGAGCCCGGCGAACGTCTTCCCTACGTAAAACCGGGGGAAACAAAGGCCGGTGCCGGAGACGCGTCTCGGCTCAGCTCTTGTTCATGGAGCTAGTATCTTTACCCCGGTGTGCGTGCAGGCCGAAAGCCAAAAACCTCACACGAGGGAAACGCACTGTAGAGAATCGGGCTTCGGCCAGACTAGGCCTTCCTGAGGGTGGAAGCCTTCTGCTGTGTGCATGCGTATGAGCTCGGCCACGGAGTACAAAACCATTTTCTGAGGGAGACTGAGGCCGCAGTAGAAGGGAGAACAAAGCTCCCCACTTGTTTCCTGCTACTGGCCCTGCGTCCAACCCCTTGTGCATGCATGTCTCACTGCTCCCATACCAACGTAAGAAAAGTAGGGTAGGGGACCGTGTTGTAGAGAGTCTCACTGTTACGGAGGGTGGAAACACTGGGCGTGTGTGTACGTGAGAGCCTGGGAGACGAGTCCCCTAAGTTACTGAGCGAGAGAAAAGGATTAGTTGCAGCAGCACCTCTCCCACCAGCTCTCAGTGGCAGAATGCTAGCACTCCTCAGGCATGTGTGCGTGCAGGCCTAAGTATCAGGCCCCTCCCTGGAAGGCACAAAACTGCGGTGAAAGCGCGCTTCAGCTCCGGCCTGTCCCCGGCGTGGAGGACGCTGTAAGGTTTCCTCTGTACTTGAGAGCCCGGCGAACGGCTTCCCTATGTAAAACCGAGAGGGAAAGAAAGGCCGGTGCCTGAGACGCCTCTCGGCTCAGCTCTTGTTCCTGGGGCTAGTACCGTTGCCCCGGTGTGCTTGAAGGACAAAAGCCAACCACCTAACTCGAGGGAATCACACTATAGAGAATCCGGGCTTCGGCTGGACTAGGCCTTCCTGAGGGTGGAAAGCTTCTGCTGAGAGCATGCATGCGAGCACTGCCAGCGAGTCCAAAACCATTTTCCCAGGGAGACTGAGGCCGCGGCAGAAGGGAGAACACAACTGCCCATTTGTTTCCTGAAGCCAGCCCAGCAGCCGACCCCTAGGGCATGCAAGTCTCACGCTCGCTTACCAACGCAATGAAACCGTACTGTAGGGGAACCTTGTATACAGAGCCTCACTGTTGCGCGCAGTGGGAACTCTTGGAGTGCCTGTACGTAAGAGCCTGGCTGAAGAGTCCCTTCAGTTCCTGGGCGAGAGAAACGGATTCGTGCAGCCGCACCTCTCCCACCAGCTCTCAGTATCAGAATGGTAGCACTCCTCCGGCCTGTGTGCGTGCAGGCCTAAGTTGCAGGCCCCTCCCTGGAAGGCAGTACACTGTGGAGAAACCGCGCTTTAGCTGCCGCCGTTCCCTAGCGGAGAGGAAGCTGTAGGGTGTGCGATGTGCCTAGAGCCCGGCGAATGTCTTCCCTAGGTAAAACCGGGGGAAACAAGGGCCGGTGCCGGAGACGCGTCTCGGCTCAGCTCTTGTTCATGGAGCTAGTATCTTTACCCCGGTGTGCGTGCAGGCCGAAAGCCAAAAACCTCACACGAGGGAACCGCACTGTAGAGAATCCAGGCTTCGGCCAGACTAGGCCTTCCTGAGGGTGGAAGCCTTCTGCTGTGTGCATGCGTATGAGCTCCGCCACGGAGTACAAAACCATTTTCTGAGGGAGACTGAGGCCGCGGCAGAAGTGAGAACAAAGCTCCCCACTTGTTTCCTGCTAGTGGCCCTGCGTCCAACCCCTTGTGCATGCATGTCTCACTGCTCCCATACCAACGTAAGAAAAGTAGGGTAGGGGACCGTGTTGTAGAGAGTCTCACTGTTACGGAGGGTGGAAACACTTGGAGTGTGTATACGTGAGAGCCTGGGAGACGAGTCCCCTAAGTTACTGGGGGAGAGAAAAGGATTAGTTGCAGCGGCACCTCTCCAAACAGCTCTCAGTATTAGAATGATAGCATTCCTCCGGCATGTGTGCGAGCAGGCCTAAGAGGCAGGCCCCTCCTTGGAAGGCACAGCACTGTGGAGAACCCGCGTTAGCTCCCGCCGATCCCTAGCGGAGAGGACGCTGTATGGTGTGCGCTGTGCTTCAGAGCCCGGCGAACGGCTTCCCTATGTAAAAGCGAGGGAAAGAAAGGCCTGTGCCGGAGACACCTCTCGGCTGAGCTCTTGTTCCTGGGCTACTATCGTGCTCCATTGTGCGAGCAGACCAATAGCCAACCACCTAAATCCAGGGAACTGCACTGTGTGGAATCCAGGCTTCGGCCAGACTAGGCCTTCCTGAGGGTGGAAACCTCTTGCAGTGTGAATGCGGGCGAGCACTGCCAGCGAGTCCAAAACCATTTTGTGAGGAAGACTGAGGCCTCGGCAGAAGTGAGAACTCAACTCCCCACTTTTTTCCTGAAGCCAGCCAGACGGCCGCCCCCTTGAGCATGCATGTCTCACTGCTTGCCGACCAAGGCAAAGAGACAGTGGGGTAGGGGACCGTGTTGTAGAGAGCCTGACTGTTAGGGAGGGTGGAAACACTTGGAGTGTGTGTACGTGAGAGCCTAGGAGACGAGTCCCCTAAGTTACTGGGCGAGAGAAAAGGATTAGTTGCAGCGGCACCTCTCCCACCAGCTCTCAGTATCAGAATGGTAGCACTCCTCCGGCATGTGTGTGTGCAGACCTAACTGGCAGGCCCCTCCTTGGAAGGCACAACACTGTGGAGAAACCGCGCTTTAGCTCCTGCCGGTCCCTAGCGGAGAGGACGCTATATGGTGTGCGCTGTGCTTGAGAGCCCGGCGATCGGCTTCCCTATGTATAAGCGAGGGAAAGAAAGGCCGGTGCCCGAGACGCCTCTCGGCTCAGCTCTTGTTCCTGGAGCTAGTACCGTTACCCTGGTGTGCTTGCAGGCCGAGGGCCAACCTCCCAATTCGAGGGAACCACACTGTAGAAATTCCTTACTTCGGCCAGACTAGGCCTTCCTGAGGGAGGTAACCCTTTGCAGTGTGAATGCGGGCGAGCACTGCCAGCGAGTCCAAAACCGTTTTACGAGGGAGACTGAGGCCGCGACCGAAGTGAGAACTCAACTCCCCATTTGTTTCCTGAAGCCAGCCCGGCAGCCGCCCCCTTGAGCATGCAAGTCTCACTGTTCGCGTCCCAACGCAAGGAAACAGTAGGCTGGGGGACCGTGTTGTAGAGAGCCTCACTGTTCCGGAGAGTGGAAACACTTCGAGTGCGTGTGCGTGAGAGCCTGGGAGACGAGTGTCCTACGTTACTGGGCGAGAGAAACGAACTCGTGCAGCCGCACCTCTCCCACCAGCTCTCAGTGGCAGAATGCTAGCACTCCTCAGGCATGCGTTCGTGCAGGCCTAAGTATCAGGGCCCTCCCTGGAAGGCACAAAACTGTGGTGAAAGCGCGCTTCAGCTCCGGCCGGTCCCCGGCGGGGAGGACGCGGTAAGGTTTCCTCTGTACTTGAGAGCCCGGCGAACGGCATCCCTATGTAAAACCGAGGGAAAGAAAGGCCGGTGCCTGAGACGCCTCTCGGCTCAGCTCTTGTTCCTGGGGCTAGTACCGTTGCCCCGGTGTGCTTGAAGGACAAAAGCCAACCACCTAACTCGAGGGAATCACACTATAGAGAATCCGGGCTTCGGCTGGACTAGGCCTTCCTGAGGGTGGAAAGCTTCTGCTGAGAGCATGCATGCGAGCACTGCCAGCGAGTCCAAAACCATTTTCCCAGGGAGACTGAGGCCGCGGCAGAAGGGAGAACACAACTGCCCATTTGTTTCCTGAAGCCAGCCCAGCAGCCGACCCCTAGGGCATGCAAGTCTCACGCTCGCTTACCAACGCAATGAAACAGTACTGTAGGGGAACCTTGTATACAGAGCCTCACTGTTGCGCGCAGTGGGAACTCTTGGAGTGCCTGTACGTAAGAGCCTGGCTGAAGAGTCCCTTCAGTTCCTGGGCGAGAGAAACGGATTCGTGCAGCCGCACCTCTCCCACCAGCTCTCAGTATCAGAATGGTAGCACTCCTCCGGCCTGTGTGCGTGCAGGCCTAAGTTGCAGGCCCCTCCCTGGAAGGCAGTACACTGTGGAGAAACCGCGCTTTAGCTGCCGCCGTTCCCTAGCGGAGAGGAAGCTGTAGGGTGTGCGATGTGCCTAGAGCCCGGCGAACGTCTTCCCTACTTAAAACCGGGGGAAACAAAGGCCGGTGCCGGAGACGCGTCTCGGCTCAGCTCTTGTTCCTGGAACTAGCACCTTTACCACGGTGTGCGTGCAGTCCAAAAGCCAAAAACCTCATTGGAGGGAAGCGCACTGTAGAGAAACCGGGCTTCGGGCAGAGTAGGCCTTCCTGAGGGTGGCAGCCTTTTGCTGTGATTATACCTGCTTGCACTGCCAGCGCGTCCAAAACCATTTTCTGAGGGAGACTGAGGCCACGGCAGAAGGGAGAACACAACTCCCCACTTCTTTCCTGAAGGCGGTCCTGCGACCGTCCCCTTGAGCATGCATGTCTTTTTTTTTAATTTTTTATTGTTATGTTAATCACCATATATTACATCATTAGTTTTTGGTGCAGTGTTCCATGATTCATTGTTTGTTCATAACACCCAGTGCTCCATGCAGAACGTGCCCTCCTCAATACCCATCACCAGGCTCACCCCTCCTCCTACCCCCCTCCCCTCTAGAACCCTCAGTTTGTTTCTCAGAGTCCATCATCTCTCATGGTTCGTCTCCCCCTCTGACATACTCCCCTTTTCTTCCTCTCCTGTTATCTTCTTCTTTTTCTTTTTTCTTAAAATATGTTGCGTTATTTGTTTCAGAAGTACAGAACTGTGATTCAACAGTCTGGCACAATTCACAGCGCTCACCGTAGCACATACCCTCCCCAATGTCTATCACCCAGCCACCCCATCCCTCCCACCCCCAACCACTCCAGTAACACTCAGTTTCTTTCCCGAGATGAAGAATTCCTCATATCAGTGAGGTCATATGATACATGTCTTTCTCTGATTGACTTATTTCACTCAGCATAACACCCTCCAGTTCCATCCACGTCGTTGCAAATGGCAAGATCTCATTCCTTTTGATGGCTGCATAATATTCCATTGTGTATATACACCACATCTTCTTTATCCATTCATCTGTCGATGGGCATCTTGGCTCTTTCCACCGTTTGGCTATGGTGGACATTGCTGCTATAAACATTGGGGTACACGTACCCCTTCGGGTCCCTACATTTGTATCTTTGTGGTAAATACCCAGTAGTGCAACTGCTGGATCGAACGGTAGCTCTAATTTCAACTGTTTGAGGAACCTCCATACTGTTTTCCAGAGGGGTTGCACTAGCTTGCATTCCCACCAACAGTGTAGGAGGGTTCCCCTTTCTCCACATCCCCGCCAACATCTGTCGTTCCCTGACTTGTTAATTTCAGCCATTCTGACGGGTGTGAGGTGGTATCTCATGGAGGTTTTGATTTGGATTTCCCTGATGCCGAGCGATGTGGAGCACTTTTTCATGTGCCTGTTGGCCATTTGGATGTCTTCTTTGGAGACATGTCTGTTCATGTCTTCTGCCCATTTCTTGATTGGATTATTTCTTCTTTGGGTGTTGAGTTTGATCAGTTCTTTATAGATTTTGGATAATAGCCCTTTATCTGATAGGTCAGTTGCAAATATTTTCTCCCATTCTGTCGGTTGTCTTTTGGTTTTGTGAACTGTTTCTTTTGCTGTGCAAAAGCTTTTTATCTTGATGAAATCCCAAGAGTTCATTTTTGCCCTGGCTTCCCGTGCCTTTGGCGATGTTTCTAGGAAGAAGTTGCTGCGGCTAAGGTCGAAAAGGTTGCTACCTGTGTTCTCCTTTAGGATTTTGATGGACTCCTGTCTCACGTTTAGGTCTTTCAACCGTTTGGAGTCTATTTTTGTGTGTGGTGTAAGGAAATGGTCCAGTTTCATTCTTCTGCATGTGGCGGTCCAATTTTCCCAACACCATTTGTTGAAGAGACTGTCTTTTTGCCATTGGACATTCTTTCCTGCTTTGTCAAAGATAAGTTGACCATAGAGTTGAGGGTCCATTTCTGGGCTCTCGATTCTGTTCCATTGATCTATGTGTCTGTTTTTGTGCCAGTACCATACTGTGTTGATGATGACAGGTTTGTCATAGAGCTGAAAGTCCGGAATTGTGAAGCCGCCAGCTTTGCTTTTCTTTTTCATTAGTCCTCTGGCTATTCTGGGTCTCTTCTGGTTCCATACAAATTTGAGGATTATTTCTTCCATTTCTTTGAGAAAAGTGGATGGTATTTTGATGGGGATTGCATTGAATGTGTAGATTGCTCTAGGTAGCATTGACATCTTCAGAATGTTGATTCTCCCAATCCATGAGCACGGAACGTTGTTCCATTTCTTTGTGTCTTCTTCCATTTCTTTCATGAGTATTTTATAGTTTTCTGAGTACAGATCCTTTGCCTCTTTGGTTAGATTTCTTCCTAGGGATCTAATGGTTTTGGGTGCAATTGTAAATGGGATCGACTCCTTGATTTGTCTCTCTTCTGTCTTGTTGTTGGTGTAGAGGAATGCCACCGATTTCTGTGCACTGATTTTGTATCCTGCTACTTTACTGAATTCCTGTATGAGTTCTAGCAGTTTTGCGGTGGAGTCTTTTGGGTTTTCCACATACAGTATCTTATCATCTGCAAAGAGTGAGAGGTTTGACTTCCTCTTTGCCGTTTTGGATGCCTTTGATTTCTTTTTGTTGTCTGATTGCTGTGGCTAGGACTTCTAATACTACGTTGAATAGCAGTGGTGAGAGTGGACATCCCTGCCGCGTTCCTGACTTTATGGGAAAAGCTCTCGGCCTTTCCCCATTGAGAATGATATTCGCTGTCGGTTTTTCATAGATGGCTTTTATGATATTGAGGTATGTACCCTCTATCCCTATACTGTGAAGAGTTTTGATCAAGAAAGGATGTTGTACTTTGTCAAATGCTTTTTCTGCATCTATTGAGAGGATCATATGATTCTTGCTCTTTCTTCTGTTAATGTATTGTATCACGTTGATTGATTTGCGGATGGTGAACCAGCCTTGCAGCCCAGGAATAAATCCCACTTGGTCCTGGTGAATAATCCTTTTAATGTACTGTTGGAACCCATTGGCTAGTTTTTTTTTTTTTTGTGAGAATTTTTGCTTCCATGTTCATCAAGGATATTGGTCTGTAATTCTCTTTTTTGATGGGGTCTTTGTCTGGTTTTGGGATCAAGGTAATGCTGGCCTCATAAAATGAGTTTGGAAGTTTCCCTTCCATTTCTATTTTTTGGAACAGTTTCAGGAGAATAGGTATTAATTCTTCTTGAAATGGCTGATAGAATTCCCCTGGGAAGCCATCTGGCCCTGGGCTTTTGTTTCTTGGGAGATTTTTGATGACTGTTTCAATTTCCTTAGTGGTTATAGGTCTGTTCAGGTTTTCTATTTCTTCCTGGTTCAATTTTGGTAGTTGATACATCTCTAGGAATGCACCCATTTCTTCCAGGTTATCTAATTTGCTGGCATAGAGTTGCTCATAATATGTTCTTATCATTGTTTGTATTTCTTTGGTGTTGGTTGTGATCTCTCCTCTTTCCTTCATGATTTTGTTGATTTGGGTCATTTCTCTTTTCTTCTTGATAAGTCTGGCCAGGGGTTTATCAATCTTGTTCATTCTTTCCAAGAACCAGCTCCTAGTTTCGTGGATCTGTTCTACTGTTCTTTTGGTTTCTAGTTCATTGATTTCTGCTCTGATCTTTATGATTTCTCTTCTCCTGCTGGGTTTAGGCTTTATTTGCTGTTCTTTCTCCAGCTCCTTTAGGTGTAGGGTTAGGTTGTGTATTTGAGACCTTTCTTGTTTCTTGAGAAAGGCTTGTATTGCTATATACTTTCCTCTCAGGACTGCCTTTGTTGTATCCCAAAGATTTTGAACCGTTGTGTTTTCATTTTCATTGGTTTCCATGAAATTTTTTAATTCTTCTTTAATTTCCTGGTTGACCCATTCATTCTTTAGTAGGATGCTCTTTAGCCTCCATGTATTTGAGTTCTTTCCGACTTTCCTCTTGTGGTTGAGTTCTAGTTTCAAAGCATTGTGGTCTGAAAATATGCAGGGAATGATCCCAATCTTTTGGTACCGATTGAGACCTGATTTGTGACCTGGGATGTGATCAGTTCTGGAGAATGTTCCATGGGCACTAGAGAAGAATGTGTATTCCTTTGCTTGGGGATGGAATGTTCTGAATATGTCTGTGAAGTCCATTTGGTCCAGTGTGTCATTTAAAGTCTTTATTTCCTTGTTGATCTTTTGCTTAGATGATCTGTCCATTTCAGTCAGGGGGGTGTTAAAGTCCCCCACTATTATTGTATTGTTGTCAATGTGTTTCTTTGCTTTTGTTATTAATTGCCTTATATAATTGGCTGCTCCCATGTTCGGGGCATAGATCTTTACAATTGTTAGATCTTCTTGTTGGATAGACCCTTTAAGTAGGATATAGTGTCCTTCGTCATCTCTTATTACAGTCTTTGTTTTAAAATCTAGTTTGTCTGATAGAAGGATTGCCACCCCAGCTTTCTTTTGGTGTCCATTAGCATGGTAAATGGTTTTCCACCCCCTCACTTTTAATGTGGGGGTGTCTTTGGCTCTAAAATGAGTCTCTTGCAGACAGCATATTGATGGGTCTGGTTTTTTTTTTTAATTTTTTATTGTTATGTTAATCACCATATATTGCATCATTAGTTTTTGGTGCAGTGTTCCATGATTCATTGTTTGTTCATAACACCCAGTGCTCCATGCAGAACGTGCCCTCCTCAATACCCATCACCAGGCTCACCCCTCCTCCTACCCCCCTCCCCTCTAGAACCCTCAGTTTGTTTCTCAGAGTCCATCATCTCTCATGGTTCGTCTCCCCCTCTGACATACTCCCCTTTTCTTCCTCTCCTGTTATCTTCTTCTTTTCCTTTTTTCTTAAAATATGTTGCGTTATTTCTTTCAGAAGTACAGAACTGTGATTCAACAGTCTGGCACAATTCACAGCACTCACCGTAGCACATACCCTCCCCAATGTCTATCACCCAGCCACCCCATCCCTCCCACCCCCAACCACTCCAGTAACACTCAGTTTCTTTCCCGAGATTAAGAATTCCTCATATCAGTGAGGTCATATGATACATGTCTTTCTCTGATTGACTTATTTCACTCAGCATAACACCCTCCAGTTCCATCCACGTTGTTGCAAATGGCAAGATCTCATTCCTTTTGATGGCTGCATAATATTCCATTGTGTATATACACCACATCTTCTTTATCCATTCATCTGTCGATGGGCATCTTGGCTCTTTCCACCGTTTGGCTATGGTGGACATTGCTGCTATAAACATTGGGGTACACGTACCCCTTCGGGTCCCTACATTTGTATCTTTGTGGTAAATACCCAGTAGTGCAATTGCTGGATGGAACGGTAGCTCTAATTTCAACTGTTTGAGGAACCTCCATATTGTTTTCCAGAGGGGTTGCACTAGCTTGCATTCCCACCAACAGTGTAGGAGGGTTCCCCTTTCTCCACATCCCCGCCAACATCTGTCGTTCCCTGACTTGTTAATTTCAGCCATTCTGACGGGTGTGAGGTGGTATCTCATGGAGGTTTTGATTTGGATTTCCCTGATGCCGAGCGATGTGGAGCACTTTTTCATGTGCCTGTTGGCCATTTGGATGTCTTCTTTGGAGAAATGTCTGTTCATGTCTTCTGCCCATTTCTTGATTGGATTATTTCTTCTTTGGGTGTTGAGTTTGATCAGT
This sequence comes from Eumetopias jubatus, assembly GCF_037043125.1. Taxonomy (NCBI): domain Eukaryota; kingdom Metazoa; phylum Chordata; class Mammalia; order Carnivora; family Otariidae; genus Eumetopias; species Eumetopias jubatus. Next base: position 592,670 of record NW_028274879.1, read on the forward strand.
TCTTTATAGATTTTGGATACTAGCCCTTTATCTGATAGGTCAGTTGCAAATATTTTCTCCCATTCTGTCGGTTGTCTTTTGGTTTTGTGGACTGTTTCTTTTGCTGTGCAAAAGCTTTTTATCTTGATGAAATCCCAAGAGTTCATTTTTGCCCTGGCTTCCCGTGCCTTTGGCGATGTTTCTAGGAAGAAGTTGCTGCGGCTAAGGTCGAAAAGGTTGCTACCTGTGTTCTCCTTTAGGATTTTGATGGACTCCTGTGTCACGTTTAGGTCTTTCAACCGTTTGGAGTCTATTTTTGTGTGTGGTGTAAGGAAATGGTCCAGTTTCATTCTTCTGCATGTGGCTGTCCAATTTTCCCAACACCATTTGTTGAAGAGACTGTCTTTTTGCCATTGGACATTCTTTCCTGCTTTGTCAAAGATAAGTTGACCATAGAGTTGAGGGTCCATTTCTGGGCTCTCGATTCTGTTCCATTGATCTATGTGTCTGTTTTTGTGCCAGTACCATACTGTCTTGAAGATGACAGCTTTGTCATAGAGCTGGAAGTCCGGAATTGTGATGCCGCCAGCTTTGCTTTTCTTTTTCAGGAGTCCTCTGGCTATTCTGGGTCTCTTCTGGTTCCATACAAATTTGAGGATTATTTCTTCCATTTCTTTGAGAAAAGTGGATGGTATTTTGATGGGGATTGCATTGAATGTGTAGATTACTCTAGGTAGCATTGACATCTTCACAATGTTGATTCTCCCAATCCATGAGCACGGAACGTTGTTCCATTTCTTTGTGTCTTCTTCCATTTCTTTCATGAGTATTTTATAGTTTTCTGAGTACAGATCCTTTGCCTCTTTGGTTAGATTTCTTCCTAGGGATCTAATGGTTTTGGGTGCAATTGTAAATGGGATCGACTCCTTGATTTGTCTCTCTTCTGTCTTGTTGTTGCTGTAGAGGAATGCCACCGATTTCTGTGCACTGATTTTGTATCCTGCTACTTTACTGAATTCCTGTATGAGTTCTAGCAGTTTTGGGGTGGAGTCTTTTGGGTTTTCCACATACAGTATCTTATCATCTGCAAAGAGTGAGAGGTTTGACTTCCTCTTTGCCGTTTTGGATGCCTTTGATTTCTTTTTGTTGTCTGATTGCTGTGGCTAGGACTTCTAATACTACGTTGAATAGCACTGGTGAGAGTGGACATCCCTGCCGCGTTCCTGACTTTATGGGAAAAGCTCTCGGCCTTTCCCCATTGAGAATGATATTCGCTGTCGGTTTTTCATAGATGGCTTTTATGATATTGAGGTATGTACCCTCTATCCCTATACTGTGAAGAGTTTTGATCAAGAAACGATGTTGTACTTTGTCAAATGCTTTTTCTGCATCTATTGAGAGGATCATATGATTCTTGCTCTTTCTTTTGTTAATGTATTGTATCACGTTGATTGATTTGCGGATGTTGAACCAGCCTTGCAGCCCAGGAATAAATCCCACTTGGTCCTGGTGAATAATCCTTTTAATGTACTGTTGGAACCCATTGGCTAGTTTTTTTTGTGTGTGTGTGAGAATTTTTGCTTCCATGTTCATCAAGGATATTGGTCTGTAATTCTCTTTTTTGATGGGGTCTTTGTCTGGTTTTGGGATCAAGGTAATGCTGGCCTCATAAAATGAGTTTGGAAGTTTCCCTTCCATTTCTATTTTTTGGAACAGTTTCAGGAGAATAGGTAGTAATTCTTCTTGAAATGGCTGATAGAATTCCCCTGGGAAGCCATCTGGCCCTGGGCTTTTGTTTCTTGGGAGATTTTTGATGACTGTTTCAATTTCCTTAGTGGTTATAGGTCTGTTCAGGTTTTCTATTTCTTCCTGGTTCAATTTTGGTAGTTGATACATCTCTAGGAATGCACCCATTTCTTCCAGGTTATCTAATTTGCTGGCATAGAGTTGCTCATAATATGTTCTTATCATTGTTTGTATTTCTTTGGTGTTGGTTGTGATCTCTCCTCTTTCCTTCATGATTTTGTTGATTTGGGTCATTTCTCTTTTCTTCTTGATAAGTCTGGCCAGGGGTTTATCAATCTTGTTCATTCTTTCCAAGAACCAGCTCCTAGTTTCGTGGATCTGTTCTACTGTTCTTTTGGTTTCTAGTTCATTGATTTGTGCTCTGATCTTTATCATTTCTCTTCTCCTGCTGGGTTTAGGCTTCATTTGCTGTTCTTTTCCAGCTCCTTTAGGTGTAGGGTTAGTTTGTGTATTTGAGACCTTTCTTGTTTCTTGAGAAAGGCTTGTATTGCTATATACTTTCCTCTCAGGACTGCCTTTGTTGTATCCCAAAGATTTTGAACCGTTGTGTTTTCATTTTCATTGGTTTCCATGAAATTTTTTAATTCTTCTTTAATTTCCTGGTTGACCCATTCATTCTTTAGTAGGATGCTCTTTAGCCTCCATGTATTTGAGTTCTTTCCGACTTTCCTCTTGTGGTTGAGTTCTAGTTTCAAAGCATTGTGGTCTGAAAATATGCAGGGAATGATCCCAATCTTTTGGTACCGATTGAGACCTGATTTGTGACCTGGGATGTGATCAGTTCTGGAGAATGTTCCATGGGCACTAGAGAAGAATGTGTATTCCTTTGCTTGGGGATGGAATGTTCTGAATATGTCTGTGAAGTCCATTTGGTCCAGTGTGTCATTTAAAGTCTTTATTTCCTTGTTGATCTTTTGCTTAGATGATCTGTCCATTTCAGTCAGGGGGGTGTTAAAGTCCCCCACTATTATTGTATTGTTGTCAATGTGTTTCTTTGCTTTTGTTATTAATTGCCTTATATAATTGGCTGCTCCCATGTTCGGGGCATAGATCTTTACAATTGTTAGATCTTCTTGTTGGATAGACCCTTTAAGTAGGATATAGTGTCCTTCCTCATCGCTTATTACAGTCTTTGTTTTAAAATCTAGTTTGTCTGATAGAAGGATTGCCACCCCAGCTTTCTTTTGGTGTCCATTAGCATGGTAAATGGTTTTCCACCCCCTCACTTTCAATCTGGGGGTGTCTTTGGGTCTAAAATGAGTCTCTTGCAGACAGCATATTGATGGGTCTTGTTTTTTAATCCAATCTGATAGCCTGTGTCTTTTGATTGGGGCATTTACGCCATTTGCATTCAGGGTAACTATTGAAAAGTATGAATTTAGTGCCATTGTATTACCTGTAAGGTGACTGTTAACTCTCTCTTGTCTGTGTTCGTTTCTGCTCTTTGCTGCTTTTAGGTTCTCTCTTTGCTTAGAGGACCCCTCTCAATATTTCTTGGAGGGGTGGTTTTGTGTTTGCAAATTCCTTTAGTTTTTGTTTGTTCTGGAAGCTTTTTATCTCTCCTTCTATTTTCAATGATAGCCTAGCTGGATATAGTATTCTTGGCTGCATATTTTTCTCGTTTAGTGCTCTGAAGATATCTTGCCAGTCCTTTCTGGCCTGCCAGGTCTCTGTGGATAGGTCTGTTGCCAATCTAATGTTTCTACCATTGTAGGTTACATATCTCTTCTCCGGAGCTGCTTTCAGGATTTTCTCTTTGTCTCTGAGACTCGTAAGTTTTACTATTAGATGTCGGGTGTTGACCTATTATTATTGATTTTGAGAGGGGTTCTCTGTGCCTCCTGGATTTTAATGCCTGTTTCCTTCCTCACATTAGGGAAGTTCTCTGTTATAATTTGCTCCAATATACCTTCTGCCCCTCTCTCTCTCTCTTCTTCTTCTGGGATCCCAATTATTCTAATGTTGTTTCGTCTTATCGTATCACTTATCTCTCGAATTCTGCCCTCGTGATCCTGTAGTTGTTTCTCTCTCTTTTTCTCAGCCTCTTTATTTTCCATCATTTGGTCTTCTATATCGCTGATTCTCTCTTCTGCCTCATTTATCCTAGCATTTAGTGCCCCCATTTTTGATTGCACCTCATCAATAGCCTTTTTGATTTCGATTTGGTTAGATTTTAGTTCTTTTATTTCTCCAGAAAGGGTTTCTCTAATAACTTCCACGCTTTTTTCAAGCCCAGCTAGTATCTTTAAAGTCATGATTCTGAACTCTAGGTCCGACATCGTACTAATGTCCGTATTGAGTAGGTCCCTGGCTGACGGTACTACCTCTTGTTCTTTTTGCTGAGGTGATTTCTTTCGTCTTGTCATTTTCTCCAGAGGAGAATAGATGAATGAGAGAACAAAATCCTAACAGGTTTACAACGTCCCCAGCAAATATACTGTATACAAATCAGAAAAGACCTGAAACCAGGGGAAAAGAAAGGGAAAGAAAGAAAAACGAAAGAGAAAAAGAAAAAAAAGGATAAAAACAAAAACAAAACAATACAAAAAAGGCAGAATATGATCAAATATGATCAGGCTAGTGCATAGATCAGTGCCGCACACTAGATTTTGGGCGTATTTTGGTCTGTTAGAAAAAGGTGCCTCCTAAAATTTTAAAGGAAGAAAGACATATATGTACAAAATAATGGTTGATACAATGAAGGGATGGAAGATGACTGTAAAGATGAAAATTATAAAAGATTTTATAAAAGGACTTGGTAAGATAAGTTGTTTGAAAAAAGAAAGAAGATTTAAGAAAAAAAAAAGGAAAAAGGGAGAGAATGTGATCAGGCAGGAGACTAGAACAAAGCCATACACTAGTGATTTAGGGTATATTTTGATCTGTTAGAAGAAACTGTACCTCAAAATTTTAAAGAGAGAACAACTTATATATATATATATATATGCCAAAAATAAGGGTAACTACTATGAAGGGATAAAATATGACTCTAAAAATGAAAAATAAAAAATGTTTGTTTTTTTTTTTAAAAAGGGATTTATAAGATGTTGGTTGAAAAAGGGAAAAAGAAAAAAAAACAGTCAACAAAAATTAACTTTGATGAAATAATGAATCATGGTTAAAAAAAAAAAAAAAGCCATGAATCTATGTGCAGTGTTCCCCTAGCGCTGGAGTTCTCCTATTCTCCTTGATCGATCAACTTGGTCTTGCCTTGCTGGCTGTTTGTGCTGATCTTCTGGGGGAGGGGCCTGTTGCTGTGGTTTCCAAATGTCTTTGCTGGAGGCGGAATTGCCCCGCCCTTGTCAGTCCGGGCTAAGGAAGCTGCTCCGCTTTGCTCTCAGGAGCTTTTGTTCCCTGCAAGCTCTCGGTACAGCCTTGGAGGACCAGGGCAGAAATGGTGGCCTCCCAATCTCCCCTCGGAGGAGCTGAGAACCTGGGGCCCCGCTCCTCAGTGTGCCCCCAGAGAAAAGCAGTCACTTCCGTGTCCCCGTTCTCCGGCCGCACTCCGTGCTCACCCGGCCTGTGACCGAGCGTTGCTATCTATGGCACCCGACCCCGCACGGAGTCTCCAAACCCAGCAGATCCCTGCAGTGCGCTCCCGCACCGCTCCTCCCCGGGAAGGAAGGGGAGTCTCCCCGGATCTGCTGCTTGTTGGGTCCCTGCTGGGGGAGCCGTGCTCCGACTGGGCCGCAGATCACAGTTTATGGCAACCCCGAGCTGAGAGCCCACGACTCTGCTCCGTCTCTGCAGCCGGCTTCCCCGCGAGCATGCAAGTCTTACTGCTCGCTTAGCAAGGCAAGAAACAGTAGTGTAGGGGAACCGTGTGTACATAGCCTCACTGTTGCGAGGAGTGGGAACACTTGTTGTGCCTGTGCGTAAGAGCCTGACTGACAATTCCCTTAAGTTACTGGGCGAGAGAAACGGATTCATGCAGCTGCACCTCTCCCACCAGCTCTCAGTATCAGAATGGTAGCACTCCTCCGGCCTGTGTGCCTGCAGGCCTAAGTTTCAGGCCCCTCCCTGGAATACACTACACTGGAGAAACCGCGCTTTAGCTCCCGCCAGTCCCTAGCGGAGAGGAAGCTGTATGGTGTGCGCTGTGCTTGAGAGCCCGGCGAACGTCTTCCCTACGTAAAACCGGGGGAAAGAAATGCCGTTGCCGGAGACGCCTCTCGGCTCACCTCTTTTCCTGGAGCTAGTACCTTTACCCCGGTGCGCGTGCAGGCCCAAAGCCAAAAACCTCACTCGAGGGAACCGCACTGTAGAGAATCCGGGCTTCGGCCAGACTAGGCCTTCCTGAGGGTGGAAGACTTTTGCTATGAGCATGCGTGCGAGCACTGCCAGCGAGTCCAAAACCATTTTCTGAGGGAGACTGAGGCCGCGGCAGAAGGGAGAACAAAACTCCCCACTTGTTTCCTGAAGGCAGCCCAGCAGCCGCCCCCTTGGACATGCAAGTCTCACTGCTCACGTACCAAAGCAAAGAAACAGTACTGTAGGGGAACCTTGTTGTAGGTAGACTCCCTGTTGCGCGAGTGGGAACACTTGGAGTGCCTGTGCGTAAGAGCCTGGCCGAATAGTCCCTTAAGTTCCTGGGCGAGAGAAACGGATTCGTGCAGCCGCAACTCTCCCACCAGCTCTCAGTATCAGAATGGTAGCACTCCTCCGCCCTGTGTGCGTGCAGGCCTAAGAGGCAGGCCCCTCCTTGGAAGGCACAGCACTGTGGAGAACCCGCGTTAGTTCCCGCCAGTCCCTAGCGGAGAGGACGCTGTATGGTGTGCGCTGTGCTTCAGAGCCCGGCGAACGGCTTCCCTATGTAAAAGCGAGGGAAAGAAAGGCCTGTGCCGGAGACACCTCTCGGCTGAGCTCTTGTTCCTGGGGCTAGTATCGTGCTCCGTTGTGCGAGCAGACCAAAAGCCAACCACCTAAATCCAGGGAACTGCACTGTGTGGAATCCAGGCTTCGGGCAGACTAGGCCTTCCTGAGGGTGGAAACCTTTTGCAGTGTGAATGCGGGCGAGCACTGCCAGCGAGTCCAAAACCATTTTGCGAAGGAGACTGAGGCCGCGGCAGAAGTGAGAACTCAACTCCCCACTTGTTTCCTGAAGCCAGCCAGGCGGCCGCCCCCTTGAGCATGCATGTCTCACTGCTTGTGGACCAACGCAAAGAAACAGTAGGGTAGGTGACCGTGTTGTACAGAGCCTCACTGTTCCGGAGAGGGGAAACACTTGGAGTGTGTGTGCATGAGACCCTGGGAGACGAGTCCCATACGTTACTGGGCGAGAGAAACGAACTCGTGCAGCCGCACCTCTCCCACCAGCTCTCAGTGGCAGAATGCAAGCACTCCTCAGGCATGTGTGCGAGCAGGCCTAAGTAGCAGGCCCCTCCCTGGAAGGCACAACACTGTGGTGAAAGCGCACGGTAGCTCCCGCCAGGCACCGGCGGGGAGGACGCTGTATGGTGTGCGCTGTGCCTGAGAGCCCGGCGAGCATCTTCCCTATGTAAAACCGGGGGAAAGAAAGGCCAGTGCCGGAGAGGCCTCTCGGCTGA